>NW_024870940.1:3180000-3780000 GCF_019054845.1 Dipodomys spectabilis | reverse complement strand
GGTGACTCTACATCTAAATATCCAAAGCCTGGAGCTGTGAGTTACAATCGTGGGAAAAATTCAGCCACAGGCAGGCAGATGACCGTAAAATCTACCTTAGTTGAAACCCATTGGAACAAGAGGTTCTATTACTTGTAGCTAACAAGATATAGCAAGGTGGAGGAGCTCAGTGAACTCATAC
Source organism: Dipodomys spectabilis (assembly GCF_019054845.1). NCBI lineage: Eukaryota > Metazoa > Chordata > Mammalia > Rodentia > Heteromyidae > Dipodomys > Dipodomys spectabilis. The sequence continues at coordinate 3,779,819 of NW_024870940.1, read as the reverse complement.
TAAGAAGGATACAAGAGAAGAGATTCATATTAGGACACCCTGTTACATAACTGAACTGCAAAAAAGTAAATCAAGGATCTTGAAGGCTGAAAGAGAAAGCTAACTTATCACAAACTAGAAATTGCTAATAAGGGTATCTGCCGACTTCTCAGCAGCAGCTTGGCTGTTGGAAGGCTATGGGGTGATTACTGAAATGCTGAGAGGAAGTACTGGCAACCCAGAACTTTGCATCCAGCAAAGCTGCCCCTCACAAGTCAGAACTCTTTAAGACATTTTCAGATAAACAACAGATGAGGGCATTCATGATCAACCAAACCATTCTAGGGGAAATCCTTCAAGTTGAAACAAAAGGACACTACACAATAACTAGAAACAAGATGAAAATAAAAAGTTCTCCAGGAAAGAGAAATGCATGGCAGTATCCTTTAAATACTGGTATTTTATTTGCAATTTCACTTTTATTTTCTGCAGCATTTAAAAGATATATATATATAGTAATTATAAATATACAATAGAGATGTAATTTTATAAAGACACAATTTATGAAATCCATGGTATAACATGGGAGAGCAGATGTGAATACCATGAAACTTACTTCTGTATGGAGTGAAAATGGTTTCATAATCTTGGGATGTTATAAGAAATTTCCATGGTAACCATAAAAAGAATCTATGCAATGTGCATAAAAGAGAAGAGACATCAAAACGTGTCATTCAGAAAACACACGGTCCAAGTGAGGAAGGAAGACAATACAGGAGGATGAGAGGGGGAACGGTGAGAATTCGGGACAGGTGGACAGGCAGGGAGAGTTCCTTCAAAGGAGGGGACCAGCTCCCCCAGGCTGACCTGGGCCCCACTCACTCACGCCAGTTATGAGCAGTGTGGCTGCATTCACACGTTGGTTCTTTGAGGTGATCTTTAACCTACACTGAAGGCCTTGCAGTCTAGTACGGCCGTTACCTGTGACGGGAGGGGCTCACGGGGAGAGCAGGTGGAGAGTCAGGCCAAGAGCCTTCCACCATTTTGGGAGGTCAAACCCGCCTGCCGCCTCTCAGACTCCCACTGCCAGGTGGTGAGGAGGACATTGCTGTTGTTCAAACCACTCCACGTGTAGAGCTTCCTGGAAGACCAGAAGCCAGGACCATTCCTAATGAACCACAGTAATGCACGGGATTAAGTAAGTGCACATCGAGACCCAACCACACCTGAGTACACTCAGGAAGAATGGCAAAGGAAACGATTCACGCAGCCAGAAGAGACGGTGGTGGCTGTCTGTCAGAGTTCGTGGGGAGAAAAATGCAGGGCGGCGGCTGCTGACAGGGTACAGACGCTCTGGCCGAGCCCACAAAACATCTGTGAAAACGCGCCATGGAGTGGACACGTGAGTGCCACCGGACTGCGTATCAAGATGGGGAAAGCCAGCCAATGGTAAGATTTATAAACCCTCTCCCTTGCCCTCTACATACAGAAACACGGAATATAGTCACGAACATATAGACATGGACACATGAACACAGATATATGAGTGTCCACCTTTTTGAGATCTCCGTTTCCTTCAAGCCCGTGGCTGGAGGCTCTGTACCCTATGCTGGGGTAGTGTTCAGCTAGAGGGCGGCCCGCGTGCTGTCTCTACAACCCACCTCGGAGCCACACTTCTGTGCCTGATCACCAGCCCGCAGCGCTCCGCATTCTGCCGCCATGTTTTCCTTCCTGCTATCGCCGGCCGGGCGGCTGCCACCTTTTGTCAAGTGATACGGCTGCGCTCTGTCTGGCGGCTCCTGCATGGCACGGCTGGCTCGTGTCTGAGGGAGGCAGGCAGCCCCCTTCCCTTTAACATGCCACACCCTCAGGCCAGACAGAAATCACCACACCAAGGCTTGAAAAAATGGTGATGTATATTATGCCTTGTCTGTTGGTTTGCTGGTTTGTTTTTCCAAATGGAGTGGTTGTAAAGAGTGAAAGAATTTGGAGGTGCCCCCCCAAGTTACATTAGAACCTTCTGGATCTTCTCAAAGATCATGACAAATCACTCACTAAAGAAACCATACTCCATTGGAATTCCCAGCCTGAAAGACTGCAGAAGCTCAGGGCGGCGGGAGATCAAAAAAGAGCTGGCGTCGGCAATGAGGGGCTGGGTACCAGGAAAGCCATGGTGACAAACAGGTTCTGCACATGCAAACCACAGCCCCATACCTCCCTACCGTCAGCAACTGAGTGCTGTGAACACTGAAGCCTTTTCAATGGAGACAGAGTCAAAGAGAGCCGCCTACTGCAAGCAAGATCCCCAGGGCCTCAGAGAACCATCTTCAAAAGACAGGCTGGCTGGGCCAAATGCCACTTAACTCTAAGTTTGTTGAATCAAATCTTTTCAAATCTTGTAAGATCATGCCGTTGATATTAATACACATTTTAAACTTTAGTCCAACCTCAGCGTTAGAAATCCAAACTGAAGACGTTCAATAGATGAGTTTATCATACATCATTAACTATGCAAAAGCGAGATGTGAAACTGTGGATCAGCTACTACAAATTAGACAATTTGTAAAAGGCTGGGGTGGATTTGGATTCCAATCACGTAAATTACATTATATATGTGTATATATTTTTTGCATTTTTATTGTTTTGTAGAGATGATGAGGGGTCACTGTTATGTACGTCAGGTGATGAGTACATTTATTTTTGAAGAATGCCACCCCTCCTACCCCTGGCTCCCCCAGTTTTTCCCCTGGACCCCAAGACAGGGTATATAGTTCATGTTCAAGGCAGTGTCTCATGAGACACTGCTGTGTTTGTTCACCCTTTGTCCCTCCTTTTCTGTGCCCCCACTTGCCCTGCTAAAGACCAGTAAAGAACAAATAAGATAAAAGGGAAAAAATAAAACAGCAACAAAGGAAAAAAAACTCTTGTTTCCATTTCCTGGAGTTCATTTCGATAAATATTACTTTATACGACCGGATGTACATAGTGGTTTTGTCTTTGTGTTCCTCTTCTAAGCATAATTAATTATATTAACCTACATGTTTTAAACATTTTTCAAAGCTTGTTGACTCCCAGTACCTCACTAGACAGGCACAGGACTTTGTGAGGGGTGGAGGGGTGCGCCTGTCTTAAGCAGAGACCTTGGGATGCCAGTTAAGGGGAAACCAAGGAGGAGGCAACAATGCTTGGTAAGAAATGCACTCATTACCTTGCCCATCTAATTGTAACCCCTCTGTATGGTATTTTCACAATAAAAAACCAACTCAGTGTTGAATTGACTTGGAACAAGCTACCTAGCTATACCAAGAAGCAGGAAGCCACACTCTCTATCATGAGGAAGATTAGGGACAGGGATTGTTGGAGATCAGGTTTGTTCTAGTGAAATAATCAGAGGCAAATAGAAAGAGATGATGACAATGCTCTTGTTTTCAGAGATAAGAACAACACAGACACCAGCCTTTTCATAGATTTGGCCCTGGATCCAGGATCCTTTTCCTACACCTTCTGCCTTGACATTGGGAATAGTACAAGGTCAGGGTGCCGTCAACTCAGACAAGGCCGCTCACGAGAAGTAACTGCTACTTAGCCTGGTGACATTGCTTTAATAAAAGCACATGGTGGCAAGATACTGAGCATCAGAGAGAGAAACAGAAAGGTGTCTTCATTTTTATTCCCAAACCACACTCGAGAAGCCATATGGTTCAAGCCACCAGGCTCTAGTCCCAGCCATCTGGTAGCAATTTTCCTTCATTTAAAATCCCAGATTCAAAGGCTAATCACGTGAGACCATCCACTTTCAGATAACTAGCACTGTGGAGTGGCCGGGTTGCTAAATCTCCCCAGGAGATGCCATTTTGGCACAAAACAGGTTTTGCTCTGGAATAAATAACTCAAAATTAGGGACAGTCTAATAGTTTTATAATTTCTATCCTGATTTATTATTACTGCTTTTTTAATCATCTTGACCCTTCTTTCATTAGATTGGCAGAGGTCCGGTCTAGCTGGATCAACTCTGAGACAAGTGGTAGCCATTCTAAGCTTTCAGAGAGACAACATGGGCTCCTGCTGCAGAACAATCAAGAACGTTGCTCTACAGAGCTCACTATGTTGAGATTCTTTGGTGGCTCTATCTCCACACCATCCTGGACCTTTATTCGAGCAGCAATGTGTTCTGGCAAATGAGGCGGGGCGGGCTGGGTGTCAGAGGCTTGGCCGCTGTAATCCCTTTGAAATTAATCTACACTGACATCCTCTTCTGTGACCTTTGTCACAGTCGGCACTCCCTCCTGGGATGAAAAGCCCTCCTTCCCTGCGCATTCCTCTTCATGATTTACAGGGCTTTCATCTCAGCAAGAAGAATCATGCATGCCATGTCTTCTCTGTGAACCAATAAGATGGCTGGTTGGATGATAAGGTTTTAAATTTTTATGAACTTCTTTTCTACAGCTACCACTGGATTCTAAGAGCATGTCATGGAACATGTACACATACATGTCTGTGTGTGTAGACACATGAGCTCCACATCAGAACATGACACAAAAGAGAGCTTTTGACCTTTGGATATTTAATTTTGTCAATTGTACACTACAGAATGGTAAAAAGGATATTTTATGTAGATGTGAATTGTCCAGACAATATTGCTTTGCCAGGTATTGCTTTGATGTCTTATTAATGTATCTCCACTGGATTTGTGTTTAAGAACCTCAGCCTTGTGAGAACTAAGGACTACAGTTTTTAAGCCTGTAGTTTATTTCAACATTCCTCTTTCTAGTTATAAATCTTAATGTGCGGACTGTTAAATACTAGAAGTCACATGACCATTAGACTAATTTTTATGCATGACTCTTCCAATGTCTCCTCCAAGTCTGCTTCCACGGATCCAGTCAACTCCTTCTTGGTTTATGGTGATTCCTTAAAAATATATTTTATATTTTAATTCAATTCCCTCAAATACATAAGAGAGAGAATCTAAAATGAAAATTAATGATTCTTTAGTGTACAACAAGCAAAGAGCATTTGGCTGGCATTCCAAGTTTTCAATCTTTCCAATTCTTCTGTCTCCCTGGACTGTTTTGCTACAGGAGGAAAAAGCAAATCAATTACTTTATAAAGGCCTTAATATCAATAGTTATATTTTCAAATGATAAGTCACTATGGCGGCACATATTCAAAAAGGAAATATCTTCTTCATGAATCTTCAAATTAAAATAAGATGCTTATTTACTGCTCAAATGAAATGGAAAGTACGTGTAGTACTCTCACACAAACCAGTGTGGGGGTGCTTAAAAAATGAATGTGGCTGAACATTTTTCAAGAGCTTGAAAATTGTCCGTCACACCTGTGCCATTCCCCTTCCTGGAGGAGAACCCCCAGCACAGACGCACCGCACCTAAACCATGTCCCCATCTGCTCCCCTCACCTGCCCCTGCCCTGGGCTGCCCCTCAGCTGCCCCTGCCCCGATTTTTCTTTCCTGGAGAGTGCATCCAGGAGATGCCGACTGTGCTCCCTCTCAGTCTTCCGTGCACTCATTACTCTGGAGTTAAAGAGTTTTTCAGAGTTCATGCAGGGAAACCCTGCAGGACAGCTAACCATTCAAGGTCACCTTAACAGGAGAGCATCTCCATGACAGGGGAAATTGACTGATTCAACTGCAAGCATGCGGTGTCACAGCAAGTCCAAGGTGAGGAGAGGGACTGAGGCTCTGAAAGGAAGTGGCATGCAGGAAGTGGCATGCAGGAAGTGGCGTGCAGGAAGTGGCATGCAGGGAGTGGTGTGCAGGGAGTGGCGTGCAGGAAGTGGCATGCAGGAAGTGGTGTGCCGGAAGTGGCATGCAGGGAGTGGTGTGTAGGAAGTGGTGTGCAGGAAGTGGTGTGCAGGGAGTGTCGTGCAGGGAGTGTCGTGCAGGAAGTGGCGTGCAGGAAGTGGTGTGCAGGAAGTGGTGTGCAGGAAGTGACGTACAGGAAGTGGCATGCAGGGAGTGGCATGCAGGGAGTGGCATGCGGAACATGGAGAAGGCTGGGCAGGGCCACAGATGGAAGCCTGGAGTCTCGCAGATGGCGTCTCAGGTCCGGAGCAGGACAGGAAGCAGGGACCTGGCTCCAAGCCAGTGCACGCGCATGGCTTCCTCACTTCAGCACTCAGGGGGCCAAGCAAAGACTTGTCTCACTTTCCCCAAGTGTTTCTGATGCTCAAGGAAATCTAAAAACAGTTTTACACACACACACACACACACACACACGTGAAAACATGAGGGCATAGGGAGAAAGGGAAGGAAGGAAGGAAGGAAGGAAGGAAGGAAGGAAGGAAGGAAGGAAGGAAGGAAGGAAGGAAGAGGGAGAGGGGAGAAAAGAGAAAGAAAAGTAAAAGCAAAAGGAAAGAGGTTGTGTGTGGTGGAGCGTACTTAGAATGTCAGCATTTCGGAGATAAGGCAGAAGGGTGGACAGTCCCAGGACAGCCTGTGCTGAGTAGGGGCCTTCACCAGAAACCAGGAACAAAGGAAGGAAGGCAGGAAGCAGGGAAGAAGGGGAGGAGGGAGGGAAAAAAGAGAAAGAAAGGGAGAGACAGGAAGGAAAGGAAGAGAGAGAAAGGAAGAGAGGCAGGGATGGACAGATGGAAGGAAGGAAGGAAGGAAGGAAGGAAGGAAGGAAGGAAGGAAGGAAGGAAGGAAGGAAGGAAGGAAGGAAGGAAGGAAGCAAGGAAGGAAGGAAGCAAGGAGGGAAGGAAGGAAGGAAAGGAAGAAGGAAGGAAGGAAGGGAAGAAGGAGGGGAAGAAGGAAGGGGGAGAGAGGAAGGGAGGAAGGAAGAAAGGAAGGAAGGAAGGAAGGAAGGAAGGAAGGAAGGAAGGAAGGAAGGAAAGAAGGAATGAAGGAAGGAAGCAAGGAAGGAAGGAAGCAAGGAAGGAAGGAAGGAAGGAAGGAAGGGAAGAAGGAAGGAAGCAAGGAAGGAAGGAAGCAAGGAAGGAAGGAAGGAAGGAAGGGAAGAAGGAAGGAAGGAAGGGAAGAAGGAGGGGAAGAAGGAAGGGGGAGAGAGGAAGGGAGGAAGGAAGAAAGGAAGGAAGAAGGAAGGGGAGGGAGAGGAAAGGAAATGGGGAGAAGGAGAAAATAAAGAAGGAGCTGAAAGTAAAAGGAAGATTAGAAACAATGGAGGAGGTGAGGGGAAGGGATGAGAAGAAGGGAAGTTGAATATAATCTAACCTTGTCTCTAGAAACTCAAGTCCTGGGGGATCACAGGGAAGTCACAGGGAGGACTCAAGGGGAAAGGGGCCAAGGCCCCGTACAGGAGCCTGGATGGGATAGGCAGGGGTCCTCAGGTCAAAGGCACGATCTGGAAAGCACCATGCACAAGAGGCGGCAGCCCTGTGCAGAGACCGGCCAGAGGACAGGCCTTCTGATCCCAGCTGGGGATGCGGGGTCCAGACCTGATGTGCCAGCCATGCCAGGTGCTGCCCAAGAAGGGGGGGAGGGCCCCTTCCCTGCGTGCTGACGCCCGCCCCTGGACTCCGCCTCTACCTTCCCTCCAGGTGCCCTGCCAGCCAGAGCAACAGCATTCATTAACAAAAGGAAGAGCAAAGGCAAGGGCTGAGAGATCAAAGGTTGAAATTCTCATGATAAAACATGGCGTTGGAGCCTTGTGAATCTGATACAGCTTGTATAGGAAATCACGCCTGTTCACCTAGAAACAAGCAGATCTGAACTTTTGTTTTTACAATGTTTGTTTATTCTAATAGTATTGTCTTAGTAGCTAAAGACTGGCAAAGGGTGATAACATATTCTTTTTTTCTTTTTTACAGATCATGCATTTTTATTCACAGGAAACTAACAATTCAGATGATTATTTTTGTGTGTGAGGGTAATCAAAATCACCATGGAAATAACACTTGAAAATAAAAATAGCACGTTATTTGTGGCTAATTCCACTTAAGTCAGTCAACATCCGCTCTGCTAAGGACTGGTTCTGTGTCCTGTGTGAGAGACCGTGTGGGGGGCTGGGGGAAGCCGGCACTCCGGGGTCTAACAAGAGCCGAAGGCACAACTGCTGGGCAATCAGAGCTCAAGGAGCGGCTCCTGTCTGCACGGGGATTGGTGCTCTGGAGGACGGGGCGGGTGCTGTGTGAGGGCCGGTGGAGCGGGCACCGCATGGGGAATGTGTGAGGGCCAGCCGAGCGGGCACCGCGTGGGGAATGTGCGAGGGCTGGGCGGAGCGGGCACCGCGTGGGGAAGGGCTCAGCACGGTGCAGCCTGGGAGAAGGAGACTGAATCAGAATTCACAATGACCCAGCAGAGGAGGTGCTCTGGAACCCATTCCTTGGTTAAATCTCCGCGTGGGCAGGTGAGCAGGACACAGAGGCAGGACACGGAGACCGCCCAGAGGGAAGTGGGTGCTGGCCAGCTCAGAGGGACGTCACCGGGGCCCGGGCTGTCCCCCTGACTTGGAGACAGAGGATGTCACAGTTCTATCTGGGAAGCCCTGTGCAAGCCTGTGTGTGTGGCTGGGCCGGTGTGGACTGAGGGAGGAGGGAGCTGTTCAAGGCTGGGAGACGGGGGAGGAGCGTCCGCTCTGGTGTCAGAGGGCACCGAGGGGACCAGCACTGTTCTGTGGGTGGCGAGCGTGGGCACTACAGAGATGGGAATCGCTGGAAGCTTGAATGATGAGCATCCGTCACGGGTCCAGACCGGGACCCAGAGCTGGCGTCCACTCGGGAACAGTCCACGTCCAGCTTGGCACAAGCAGTTCCTCCCACTAGAAACCTCTCCTCACAACCTGCCCCTCAGTGCCTGGCACAACCCTCCTGCGGCCTTTCCCGAGCAGACAGGTCCCGGACAGCGATCGGTACCGGGCGGGAAAACGACATAGCCAAGGCGAAGATGGACCCAAGGAACGACGCAGCAGAACATCTGGAGTTGGAAATAAGACGGCACAGGGCCTGGGAGGGGGCCAGGGTCAGAGTGTCAGAAGCTTCCGTCTGGAACGGTCCCAAGACGTCAGTCAGACAGAAGATTAGAGATGACTGTGGTTTGGTGGCATGGGGAATCCCTGGTGCTTTCTCTGTGTGAGTCCACAGGTGGCGGGAGGGCCTTGCCTGACGGAGGGCTACATCCCAGCCAGCGCTTGATTAAATAAACTACTCTCATAAATTATCCTGAGGTGAAATGGGATTTGCCTGCCACCGATGCTAGCATGTTAACAAGCAAGCCCAGATACTCAACCTGTCTTTAAAACCTGAGTTCTCCCGTGATTTCAGGTTAACCCAAGTTTCTACATGGTTATTGTTCATGTTATTAATATCAGGAGAACACTGAGCAGACATTTTCTGTGAAGTTCTCAATGGAGAGAGATAATCTAGCGTTCAAGAGTGCACACTGCAAAAGCATCACTGCCTAGGTGGTACTTTCCCTACGTCTCATCCTTCTGATCCCCTCCTGGTCCCAGCTGCACAGTGGGCATGGAAGGCCACACCGGCGCTCACGGCCCATTGGCACATCCAAGCTCAACAGTCCTGATTGGCTGGTGCCTCACTGCAACTCTGCAGCCAGGACCTGATTCTGCTTCCTCCGCTCCACCCCATGGGCCATGCCCATCCCCCCACCAAGTTGCTGACCCCTCACCATAAAGGCCACCCCTGGGTGACCCTAAGAGAGCAAGGCTGCACCTGCGGGGTCACCACTGCCCTTGTCAGGATGGGCTCTCTGACCAGGATACAGGCCAGAAACGACCGTTTAGGCCAAGTAGGTGCCTGCCTTTCCTAGTGCATAAGAAAAAATCATTCCGAGTCAGCTGCCTAATTTTAATACTAATTGTCTTCAAAGAATTTCTTTAATCTAAAAAACTAATTAAATGGGCTGCATGCTCGGATGGCTCACCCACCGTGACGGTTGATACACGGGGATCATTTCTAGGAGAAAGAGGGCGGCACCCGGGCCACCCCTGTGTCCCGGTGCCAATCCCTCCCATTTCTGTCCTGCTCCACTTGTTTCTCCTGCTCAGGTACAGAGAGGGTTTTGTCCACCCTCCTCTGTTAGAGGCCACATCCCTGGTTGGTCATCCTGTGTCAACAAGGTTCTGTGAGAAAGGCAGGTGACTGGGTTACTGCCATCGACATTTCAGAAGCACAAATTCTATCCTACTCAGAAGATCACTTTGAGAAGTGAGCGCTTTCACACTGAGAGCACCTGTCCTTGGTCCTGGCCTGTGCACCTGTCCTTGGTCCTGGCCTTGTGCACCTGTCCTTGGTCCTGATCTATGCACCTGTCCTTGGTCCTGGCCTTGTGTACCTGTCCTTGGTCCTGATCTCTGCACCTGTCCTTGGTCCTGATCTCTGCACCTGTCCTTGGTCCTGACCTGTGCACCTGTCCTTGGTCCTGATCTATGCACCTGTCCTTGGTCCTGATCTATGCACCTGTCCTTGGTCCTGGCCTGTGCACCTGTCCTTGGTCCTGGCCTGTGCACTTGTCCTTGGTCCTGGCCTGTGCACTTGTCCTTGGTCCTGGCCTGTGCACCTGTCCTTGGTCCTGATCTATGCACCTGTCCTTGGTCCTGGCCTTGTGTACCTGTCCTTGGTCCTGGCCTGTGCACCTGTCCTTGGTCCTGGCCTGTGCACCTGTCCTTGGTGCCTGGCCTCTGGCTGTGACTCAAGGTCATCAACTCTGTCACCAATGCATCCTCACCACCACACCATTTCACCAGCTGATGACAGCAGGGGTCATTTTTCTTTTTCTTTTTCTTTTTTACTTTTTTTTTTTTTTTGCTTATTTCTCTGTCACTGAAAAAAATTAAAGATGGATTCTTCAATATGACATATAATATATACTCCATTCATAACTATTATTTTGAGTTCATTATAGATCATGACTCATTATTTATTATTAATTCAACTATAACATGTGATGTTCATGTTAACTACAGTGCATCCTGTATCAGCAATCACAGAGAAATGCGCCCCCAGGTAAGTGTGGGATGCATGGCCTGCTTGGTGGGGGGGACGGTTTCCAACGCCTCCGGGCAGCAGGCATGGTTGGAGCACCATATTTCCTTTTGGACTGACAAGTCTGTAAACAAGTGAAGCCTTGCCCTGAATGAATGCTTCTTCTCTGGCCCGATGTGATGAAAGCTGATATATGTAAATGCAACACTGTGCACTGTCTGACTTCCACTTAGAAGTCAGAGGTAGAACCAAATTGTCACAGAGAACTGTATTATTGGTTCATTCACAGAAAAATCAGAATTTCTTTTTAACTATTTAAATAAGTAGCCATCTTGATTTTGAAAAAAATGACTATTTCCTGATTTTAAAATGAATGCTAGTGGCACATATTTTCCAGACTGCAGATGTGAAAATATTTATGTGACTGGGCCTCTGTTTAATTATCAGTTATTATTTTTCTAGTGTCACTTCATACCTAGCTTGTAACCAGCTACCACATTTAATATAGCATGCGCTAAAGATCACAGGAACAGAGAGGAATCTGATGTGACTTATTCACAAACATCTAAACTTCCAGAGAGGCCAGTATGAAGTATGGAGATGAATAAACCTGACCCTTTTTAAAACCGCCTAGGCATAATTTTCAGCTGACATTACTGGCAGCAAGACTCACAACAACACATGCTGGTAGGATGTGGGAGAACGGAGCCATACTGCGCTGTGGGTGGGAAGGTAAGCTAGAACAGCCATGTGGACAGGTGGGCTGGATCTGCTTCTCAAAGCACACACAGAGCTGCCCTCTGACCCAGCCACACCACTGTGGGGCATCTGTGCAACACATCACAAGTCAGGCTGCCAGAAAGACACAGTGCTGCACTATTCATATAACCAAGCTATGCAAACAGCCCAGGTGCTACAAAGTAGGTGAGTGGATACAACATTTGTGGCTTCTATACACAATGGAATCTTATTCCTTCATCAGTTAGAAAGAATGATATTATGTCATTTGCAGGGAAATGCATAGACCAGAACAAATCATTCTAAGTGAGGTAAGCCAAGCTCAAAGAGACAAACAGAGGATGTGGTCTCTCCTATGTGGAGGTCAAATCTAAAATACAAGTGGACAGGCCCCTAGGCATTCACACATGAACAGGCAGACCCACGGTGTAACTCTGAACCTGTCAAGTGCTATTTATGGAAAGGAGTTCAGGGAAATGGAAACTTGGGTATTTATGTTGGTGGTGGTGTGGAGGTGTTGTGTGTGTGCCTGTCTGTGTGTTGTTTTTCTATCTTTTCCTTCTTCTGTGTCTAAGGAGGGGTGAAGGAGGCACAGAAATGGAGGGAGGAAGGGTGAACAAACACAGTCACGGTATTCAGCATACATTACATAAAAATATGGGCAGGGACAAGGAGAACTGGGGAAAATCGAAGGAAAGAGTGACACTGTCCAAAAGAGAAATGCACACCGTTGCCTTAATTGTGAAATGGTAGCCCCTCGGTACCACACCTTAATAGTAATGATAAAATTATTCTTCCAAAAATATTGGACAGGAATAATAACTACATGCCTATGCAGACTACCGTAGATTTAAACCTGAGCAGAGTGGGTCTTGCAACCAGTACTTCCTACTAAGTGACCTTTCTCCACACTTCAAGGACACGTGGACATTAACTCTGGATGTTGGAACTGGACCTGAAAACAACAATAAACTAACAAGCATGTGAGCAGAGAGATTTTTCTACCACAATCCATGAGAAAAAGTTTGCTACATGTTTGGCTAGTGTCAGGAAAACTTTGCTCCAGTAAGGGCACAGGAAGAACTTAGGTGCTGGGTGTGTGGATGTCCTGGTCTGGTCAGCCCCCACCCCCTTCCTCCTCAGCCAGTGCCCTAAAAATGTTCTACAACCCAGACAACATCGCAAGGAATGCGAAGTAGAATGAGGGATTCAGAGTGGCCTGAGAATTACTTTTTCCTTCTGCAAAATGGAAGTCTGGGAAGTATTTTGCTACGAGAAAGATGGCCATCCATTTCTTAAACTCCTGGGCTGAAGTGAGCTGAAGTTGACCCAGGACTCTATCAGCCACTTCCCACGTGGCACCTCAAACTTGAACTAGATGGAAAATGTGGACCAGGGGATTGTACCCGAGACCAGCAAGGCCTGTGTGGTGCTGGGTGTGGGAAGGTGAGTCCTCAGGCCTGCAGCACAGGTCCCCAGGAAGGGTCACCACGTCAGAGGTGTGACTTGATACCAGCTCCTGTCCAGGGAGGAGAGGCTGACTTGGAAATGTGCACATGCTTGCACAGGCCATTTTACTCTTCTTGGAACTGGAAATGGCCTCACCAGATTAATCTGGGGAAGGAAAGGATCCCATCCCTGACTTTCACTGTTTAACTGAACTGGCCTGCAAATAAAGGGAGAGCCTAGAAATTCCTGGAGTCAGGAAGCCCAGCAGGGCCGACCATGGGAGGATTCCCGACACTGTCAGATCAAAATCCTAACACCACCTAGCATCCCATGCCTCAGTTCCCACACTCGAAAACCGTCTCTGCTCATGGAAGGGTGAGCCCAAAGAACCCACCAAAAGTATTTCATTGCCCAAGGACTTAGAAACATTTATTCACTAATTCAGGCATTTTGCTGCTCATCTTTGAGGTACCCATCTTAGTTGTAGAGCGGTGGAAAAGCTCCAGTCATATCTTTCATTTGGTTTACTTGACGTATCTTAAGCATCTGCAAAGAAAATATATATCAAGTGGCTGATTTCCTGATAACTCTCAGGGAATGCCGTCTGGGAACAGGAGACGAGTTTATCTCAATTCCCGTCTTCTAGTGAGGGTCAAGTGGCTGGGATAGAGAACATGCTCAACCAATATCGTAAAGGAGTGAGTGAGCGTGCTCACGCATAAATGACTGCAGAGCCAGCCATGATGGCGTCCCGGAAAGAATCCACGCCTGTCCTGTGCCTCCTTCCCACCAAAGCCGATCCTCTGGAATCCCTGATTTCAGGCTCCCAGATGCTGCTGTAGCCAGAACCCCTGCCCTGAGGGTGCCACTGATGTGCCAGGCGGGTCACGGGGAAAGATGGGCCAGGTCCCCGAGCTCCAGAGCCAGTTCGGGACACACCAAGCCACAGGGTCCATGTTTGCTGTCACAAGTATTTGCGACAATCATCTATGTGGAGTTCACTCAAAGCAATGTCCAAGTGACTGAGAGCCCCAATTCTCCTCGTAAGTAAGAGCTCAGTGACCTCTCAGCGCGGCCGTGGGTCACAGGTACCGGGCGCCCTTTCTCTGCTGTTTCTGACCCTTCTACTCCCACAGTTCTTGTCTGTTTTTGAGTAACTAGGGAATGGAAAGTGTGCGTGGGCTCAGGTGCATATCAAGAAGAAACACAACTTCGTATTTCCTCCAAGAACAGGGCAGTGCAGCAAGCGGGGATTCCTCCCCAAGCACTGAGCTCAGGCATCTCAGAGCCCTTGTCCTGACAGTCAAGTGGCCTACTGAGCAAGGCCACACTGGGCAGGACTGGGGAAGACCCAGCTGCTGGCAGGCCGTAGGAAGGACCTGTGATGGGAGGAGGCTCATCAGCTCGTGGCAGCAAGGGTCAGCTGGCCTCACAGGGGACATGGAAGGACCTTTGGGTACACGTTTGGTTGTTAAGGCTTTTAAGGCAATCACATGACCAGTAGTCAATGCTTAGCAGTGGTCAAGACCCACCGTACTGTCCTTATGTTGAAGGGGAAACAAAGACAAGAAAATCACATGTCAGCACACCCCTGGTCGCAGCTCCACCAGCCACGGGAGAAGCCGTGGGAAAGATGTGCCACTTCCCAGACCCAAGCTCCCCCAGCCGACCGGGGCCTTCCACCCCGAACCTGTGAGTGCCCCACCATCCAGGAGACTTTTGCCCCATGGGACGCGTGTGGTAACTACAGCAAAGGCTAAGATGGTGTCCCGGCAAACTGGATTGTTGCAGCAAAACACAAGGAGGCGCGGCGGCTACAGAAACCCTTTCAAAGCAGGAGATTCATGTCGGGTTATGACACAGGTCTTGTACTCTTCCGAGGCCTTCGGTCACATCTCCATGTGTATTAAGGGTGTGCTTGCCATGTAAGACTCGTGAGGCGACAGTGTTACTGTTCACACAAACCCCCAAATTTATATCACACTTACCTAGAGAAGGAAATCCAGCCTTCACACAGGGCTGACGCTACACTGAAGACTTTGCTGCCTGTTCTCTACTCAGCCACCATTGCGCCTCCAGTTATTATTTTTCTTTTTCTTTTTTTGTGTGTGCAATTCCTGGGGCCTGAACTCAGCACCTGGGCACTGTCCTTGAGTATGCTCAAGGCTGGTGTTCTACCACTTGATTCACAGCTCCACTTCTGACTTTTATGGTCAACTGGAGATGAGTATCACAAACTTTCCTGCCCACATTAGTTTTGAAACATGATCCTCAGATCTCAGCCTCTTGAACTGGTGCTCTGCTTACCTTTCAGTTCTTTGAGACACGTGTGTGTGTGTGTGTGTGTGCATGGTGTATGTGCATGTGTGTGTGATGTGCATGTGTGTGTGCACATATGTGTGCACGTGTGTGCGCACGTGTGTGTGTCTGTGATGTGCAACTGTAAGGTTTACTGTCTCCCTGTCTTAGCATCCCTGTTCTTGCACAGCCAGTCTCAATCCAGATGTGAACACTGTTGGAACATGAACAATTGTACAGATAAACTGAGAGGCACAGCACTAAACAGGTTCTGAAAAAAGTAAGAAGAACAAAAGTTGAGGAGAGAGCTGAAGACCAAATGATCAAAAGCTCCACAACCCAGTCTCTCCCTAACAGGGCAGGCTGCCCTCACTGCTTCAGGCTGTCCCTCTGCCCCAGAACCGGGAGATGCTACCTTGAGCAGCCTGCGGCGATCGATGTCCAGACCCAGACACATGGGCAGAGGAGAGCGCACGCAGCTGCTCTGTGTGGGAGCGACACTGTACCAGCCGTGACAGGACACACATGAGACGCCAGAGGCCCACACAGAGGAACAGACTGGAAAGGCAGCGTGGACCAAACAGCCCTTAGCCGCCCTGAAAAGAGGAGGATCCCCCACCAAGACTTGTGACCTCAGTCAGACTTCAAATGGGTCTGAAACTCAACCCAGGGCATCTGGGGCTCTCACTGCCTCAGGGAGACAGCACAGATGATAGGCCCTGCTTCAGTGGTGACCCAGAGCACAGCAGAGCAAGCAGGGCTGGGTCCTGAGCCCCCGAGGTCAGCCCCGCCCTGGCCACACACATCACCTGGGCAAAGCCAGGGCCTGGACGGCATTGAGCAAAGCCAAAGACGCTCCAGGAACAAGGCAGCCAGCAAGTACTGGGAGTGGGAGAGCAGGGCTCTGCCCAGGAAGAGGAAGAAGAGGAGGAAGAGAGAGGAAGAGAGAGGAAGAGGAGGAGGAGGTGCCTCAGATGTCAAGGGCTGGCAGAAACAGAGACAGGCAGCATTAGAGGTGGCAAATACATAGGTCTGGAATAAAAGAGATAAAATGTGTCAGGTGGAATTTGTAAATATTCCTAGCCGATCTTCTACAGGAGAAATAGAAAAGAACCGTAAAGTAAGAGATGATAGATGACGCTGAGCAACAACAAAACGTAGGATGCAGAATGAAGAAAATGAAGAAAAAAGTGGTCTTAAGTCACCACCCTGCCTAGGAAACAGATGGGGAGAAGAGGGCGGAGGAAGGTACTGCAAGGGGCTTGTCAGTCACAGACAACAACAGAGACCAAGAGCAGGTCCACAGGCAGCAAAGGAGAGGGGGAAGAGCAGAGGCGGAAGAAGGTCCGAGGGGAGCTGGGCCGCAGACAGGAGTGAGTGTGGGCCTTATAGGACCCCCCTTGGCCTGGGCCAGTGCCTGACATCAGCTGGGTCCCCAGGCCTCTACAGCAACCCCGAGGAGGGTGGTGGGGGCTGGTCACAGGGACACCCCATTATCAGGGAAGTTTGTGACCTTCATTCAGCTAATTAAGTTAATGAACTTGATTTGATTTGGTGTCTGGGCAAGGGATCAGGAAGACCTGAAGGGATTTATGCATTTGATTACATGAAATGTGGTAGAAAGGACATTTTTAACAGAGGACAATAACATAAATAAATTGTGTTGTTTCCAAGAGGTTAACAAAAAGACTGCGAAACATGGGAGCAAAGCATCTAATTGTGTCTTCAGGAAAGGATCTGAGCTGGCCGGCTTCACCCCAGGACACATCACAAATACAATATTCAAATTCTCAGGTTGATCCCAGAGCTCTGGGGTTCCAGGCTTGTCTAGGAGTTTGCATGAGACACACTGTTCCCTGTGAGTCCAATCAAAACTGTCTGGAGCTGCTTCAGTGGAGCTAGAAGGTCTTGTATCTGAGCTCCCCCACAAATGGTGGGTGTGCACATGAGCCTGTGTGTTTGTGTGTGTGTGTATGTATGCATGTGTGTGCATGTGTGTGTGTGTGTGTGTATGTGTGTGTGTACGTATGCAGCCTTCAAGGAGCTACTAACAGTGAGGGAATCAGAGACAACCCAGGGTTGTCTCTGCCTCCATCATCCCTGCCCCCATCATCCCTGCCCCCATCATCTGTCTCCATCATCTGCCTCCATCATCCCTGCCTCCATCATCACTGCCTCCATCATCCCTGCCCCCATCATCCCTGCCCCCATCATCCATGCCTCCATCATCATCCCTGCCCCCATCATCTGTCTCCATCATCTGCCTTCATTATCACTGCCTCCATCATCTCTGCCTCCACTGTCTGCCTCCATCATCCCTGCCTCCATTATCCCTGCCTCCATCATCCCTGCCTCCATCATCCCTGCCTCCATCATCATCCCTGCCCCCATCATCTGCCTCCATCATCTGCCTCCATTATCACTGCCTCCATCATCTCTGCCTCCACTGTCTGCCTCCATCATCCCTGCCCCATCATCACTGCCTCCATCATCACTGCCTCCATCATCCCTGCCCCCATCATCCCTGCCCCCATCATCTGCCTCCATCATCCCTGCCCCCATCATCCCTGCCCCCATCATCCATGCCCCCATCATCCCTGCCCCCATCATCTGTCTCCATCATCCCTGCCTCCATCATCCCTGCCCCCATCATCACTGCTTCCATCATCCCTGCCCCCATCATCCCTGCCTCCATCATCCCTGCCTCCATCATCATCCCTGCCCCCATCATCTGTCTCCATCATCTGCCTCCATCATCCCTGCCCCCATCATCACTGCCTCCATCATCCCTGCCCCCATCATCCCTGCCCCCATCATCTGCCTCCATCATCCCTGCCCCCATCATCCATGCCCCCATCATCCCTGCCTCCATCATCCCTGCCTCCATCATCCCTGCCTCCATCATCCCTGCCTCCACTGTCTGCCTCCATCATCCCTGCCCCCATCATCCCTGCCCCCATCATCCCTGCCTCCATCATCCCTGCCTCCATCATCATCCCTGCCCCTATCATCTGTCTCCATCATCTGCCTCCATCATCCCTGCCCCCATCATCACTGCCCCCATCATCACTGCCCCCATCATCACTGCCCCCATCATCCCTGCCTCCATCATCCCTGCCTCCATCATCCCTGCCTCCACTGTCTGCCTCCATCACCCCTGCCTCCATCATCCCTGCCTCCATCACCCCTGCCTCCATCATCCCTGACTCCATCATCCCTGCCCCCATCATCCCTGCCCCCATCATCCCTGCCCCCATCATCCCTGCCCCCATCATCTCTGCCTCCATCATCCCTGCCTCCATCATCTGTCTCCATCATCTGCCTCCATCATCCCTGCCTCCACTGTCTGTCTCCATCATCTCTGCCTCCATCATCCCTGCCCCCAACATCCCTGCCCCCATCATCTCTGCCTCCACCATCTCTGCCTCCATTGTCTGCCTATATCATCTGCCTCCATCATCCCTGCCTCCATCATCTCTGCCTCCATAGGCTGTTGCTCTAGTTAGGAACATCCAGAGCACTGGAGAAAAAGGAAGAGAATTCTCTGGAAGACCTCTAGGCTGAGATAAACTGCAGAAGGTGCAACATGGGAGGCGGGAGAGGGGTAGAATCAGGCACAGGTGTTGGGGCCTAGGTCCTTCTTAGAACCCAGACAGTGCTGAATTCACCTGACCTGAGTCTGTGCACCACTGCACAGGGACGGAACCCAGAGCTCAGACTAATCAGGACAGGCCACCAGAGGGAGCAGCCCCTCCTCCAGGCCACCAGGGGCTGCTCACCCACAAAGCAGCCAGAGCGAAGCTTGGGACTCGGGGCTCACCAGGATAGTGCAGGAAGCTCCTCTGAGAAACCAAGAAGAATACTTGCTGGGCCACAAAGACCTTGAGACACCCTCCCCTCAGCCCAGCTCGTCCAGGCTCTGTGTCTCCTGGTATCAGAGGAAGGGACAGGGTTCCAGGAAAGACAGGGGGACGCACAGGTGGGGTGTGTAATGCTGGGTCGGGGAAAAGCGAGCTCTGCTCATGGCTGCAAGACCCAGGGAGGGACAGCAGGCCAGCATGGCAAGACTTCCGCTCCGGAGTCCATCTGCAAAGCAAAGGCCCCAGGCTTCAGCTGGCATTCCACCCTGAGATAAAGTCAGGTTCTAAGAAAAGCCAAGAAAACAAAAGCACACTGAATTTAAAGTCTCTAATAAAACCATGAACTCTGTCAATAGCAATGACATTGTCTAAGGAATGTGTAAATCTGGATAGGGAAATTCAAATATGGTTATCATCATCTGTAAGATATGCTTTCTTTCTAAGTCTTGACATGTAAATTCTTTTAACAAAATTACCTCAAATGAAAGTCTTGACTTACAAATTCATTTAACAAAATTACCCTAAATGAACAATGTAACAAAAAATAGCTACAATTACATTTATTGCAACTTCTGTTATAACGTTTAAAGAACTGGAGTTATTCTAAATTCTTCCCCAAAAGAATAAACTAGTTGTGGTGTAGTTAACACAAGAAAAAGCTCTTGAGTCACGAAACAACATTTAGAGGAACGTTTATCAATATAGAAAAATAGTCACCATGCATGAAAGTAAACAAAGCAGTTAATAGTATTGAATCATACATGAAAGCAAATTCTAGGCATATAGATGCAGAATAGCAAGGCTGCATGCCCAGATGGTAAGTGGAGTTTTATTTCTTTGAGCTGTGAAAGCAACATAGATTTTATTAAGTATTTTTCTCATTTGCGTTTTCCAATATTTTTCTATGCATGCATTGCTTTGTAATAAGAAATCACAATAATCATCTATTTTAATTCAAAAACTTAAAATCCTTGTTTGGAAATAAGGGGAAAATTGCATCTGTTAAGATAATAACCATTTTCTTTTGAAATGTAAATAAAAATCTGCTGACTGACTGTTGAGATTCCAGGGAATAGGGTCCCTTTGGTTTCCTTTCCCTGCGGCTCAGCGGGGCGGCTGTTAACCCCGCACCCCACTTCAGGGAGGAGCGGAGGGGAGCCCCACCGGCCAGCTCTCGCCTCCTTCCTGGTGCTTCTCCAAGGGCACCTTGGGGAGTTTAGGTTTAGCGGAGTGTGTGGCCCTCACCTGGGGGCAGGGCGGTCGGGCCAGACAAAGGCATGGCCATCTCCACCGTGACCCTTCATCCTCTCCAATGGTCAGCGACAGCGGCCTGCTCTCCCGAGGTGCTCAGCTCCTCCATCTGCACCCTTGGGCAGACTCGCCACTCCCTGGTGCATGGCAGGGGGGGCAAAACGCCGCGTCTCCTTTTAGAGACCCCAGTCCATCAGTGCCAGGAGAGGCCAGGAGAGGTGAGGGGGCCGGGCGGGTGGGTGAGGCACTCGCAGCTTTACAAGGAAAAATACACACTTACATGTATGTCTACATTACACACATGCACACACATATGTGTGTAATAGGTATCCACTTAATATGCCAAATACAACAAAGCTACACAAAACATGAACAACAAAAACAAAGCACAAACAAACACAAGCATCCAAGCACAGGAAGTTCGTCAGAGCCGTGGGAATGCCTGCCACGCGGCCTGGCTTCCCAGGCCTGGACGCCTCCCGGGCTCTGCGGCCCTGCCGCCGGCGGCGGGCGCTGCTTACCGATCCTGTGCCATGGGCATGTAGGCTGGCAGCTGACACTGTGACCACTCCAAAGCCAGACAGGGAGCCGGCCGGGGCCACTGCCCACAGAAGCCGCCCCAGCTCCGCGCCCGCAGGCAGCAGAGGCGCTCCCCCCCCTCCATGCAGACTCAGCCCCGGCCAGGCGTGTGTGGAAAGGAGCCTTTCCTGCTGCTTGTTGCGCAGTCCCAGGCCGCACGTGGGCCTCGCTCAGCCTTTCTGCCCCACAGGGCCCTGCTGGCTCCTGGCCTCTTCCCCTGGGGCACTGGTGCTCGGCTTCCCCAGGGCAGGGCAGCTCCTGCCTCCTGCTGGCCCCCTCTGGGCTAGACCACAGCAGCACCTCTGTAGCTCAGCGGACTCCTGCTGAGCAGCTAAGGGAGCAGTGTGGAAGATTGTGTCCCTGTCCCTTTTGTGGCCGTGTGACATGCAGGGAGCAACAGCCTCGTGTGAACCACAGCAGTTCAAAGAGCAGCCGCACCCACTTCTCCACCGAGCCCTGGTAATGTAAACCAACTCCTCCGTGGGGTCCTGGCCAGGGCACACAAGGTAGATTTAATTATGTTGCTTTTCACACTGGGTCCCAGAGGGGCGGCTCCGATCCTGACTGCTTCACGGTGGAAATCGGCGCCTCCTTCTGCACCTCAATCTGACAAGTTCATTTCACTCATGACAGCCTGCGGTTGGCCCGTAAACATTACACTGGGAACCTGGCTCACTGACACAGAAGATTCTAGACGCTGGTGGGGGCCCACTGACATAACACTCAGTTGGGCAGAAGTCACTATAATCTAAGTCTTCAGGTGGGCGTTGTGAGGACACATGCTGCCAGTCCTTCAGCTTACACACGCGCACGCACACACACACACACACATACACACACACGCACACACACACACACACGCACGTACACACACACACACGCACACGCACACACACGCACACACACACGCACACAGCACATTAGTACATACCTTTTGTTTGAAATGTACATAAACTGTAGTTCACAGGGAGCAATTTAAAACCACGCTGTTGGCAAAAATCTGGTCCCAAAAGAAATATAATGATTTGCAAAATGATATCGTGTACAACAGAGCTTTAAAAGATACACCCATTTGGCATCAGATTTAAAGCTTAGGGTCTGGTTTTGTCTTGTGGAGGCTGGTTATTAGTGGAATCTATGAGGGTGAGCGCAAGGGTACGGAGAAGATTCCAGAATACATATCAAGGGAAGACAAAACTAATCTTCAATGGTAAGAGAAATTCTATTTTACAATAGCAGTGGGGGTGGGTAGATGGAGCGTCGGGTTAGCAGATGACCTTCTCCTACCTACATCCCTCCCAACACAGGGCAGCCTCCGGGCCCTGCCCCGGGGCCTCCTGTGGGGAACAAGGTGGGCTGGCTCTTGGGTTGAGAGAATTTGCAGAACACGACGGACTCGGCCTTGAGCTGATTACACGGGTGGTCCCATGGGGCCACTGTGTACCCCAGAGGTGTCCCGGTGCCCAGGCCAAACAGCACCTCCGGGCCCACTCAGCCCCATCAAACACGCCCTGAAGTGGACAGCGTGGAGGGCAGGTGCCAGCCTGCCAGCCGGGGCGTGCGTCTGAGGCTACATTGCGCTTGGCATGTCCCCTGGGCTGTTCGTAGCTCTGGGGGCAAAGTGTGGGCAGCAAGAGCCATCGACTGGTCATCTCAGACTCCTCAAGACCACGGCCTGCTTTTACTAGCTCATGCAACTCCACATAGAAGAATGCATGTCTCAATCCCTGGGCGCCGGATCTATGTTCTTTCTTTTGAGCACTGGCTCACAGGTGGTAATGACGGTTTGCAAAAATGCCACTTCATATACAATTGTCCGCCCCTTCCAGGATTTGCTCTCCATGAAGGGAGGTGAGAGAGGCCTCGGCCCAACAGCCACCCTCCGCCTCCTCCTTCCCCGTCCAAACATTTGTTTCTTCAAAACCATTCCTCTCATCTTGCCTACAGCTAATTGGACAGTGATTTTCATTTTTTAGCTAATTTTGATAGCCACAATAAATCTCTTTGGAAGATATGCTTTTCCGGTTTCTATAACATTTCATTAAGTTACTTAAGTATAATGAGAAATGACTGAGCCGTAAGTAGGTTAGGCATAAACACACAGCTGCCAGGAGGGGTACGCTGTACACCTGCTGGAAACAGAGCCCGCCCGAGCCAGCGGGGACCCCGGGTGAGGGCCTGCCCTCCAGGACCCTGGGTAGTGAACCACTCACCTAGCCAAACACCCAGGGTGAGCACCCACCCACCACGAGCCTCCTAAGACAGCCAGGCTGGAAAGGTGACTACTGCACTCCACCTTGTCCAGAAAGTCAGCCGCTTCTCACTTGCCGTGCACGCTGTCTGCCTGCAGTACAGACCTGCTCCGAGAAATGAGCCACCACCTTCGGGGGCAAGAAAGGTGGGCTCAGGCCCCACAGACGAAAGAAGAGTGCTCAGAGTCTTTAAAGATGGAATCGGGGACCATTTGAAAGGGACCAGAAGAAATGAGCCTCCCCCCCCCACCCCGGAGGCCTGTAAAGAAAACCATAAGAGCCACACAGAATGTCCAGGAAAAATGAACAAGCAGAACTTTAAGGCTCTTGGAGGCCTCCCCTGTTCATGAGAGTCCAACAATTCCCCCGCCAAATGAAGACATCCTCAGAAAAAAGACAAGAAGAATCATCTTGGCTTTTCTGCAATTAGAATTCACAATCCAAAATAGTGTTAAAGGTAGTGAACGCCCATACGCTTGCATAGTGCCGTGTTCTTGAGACGTACGTGTCTAATTTTGCTTACAGTCTTAAATTGGCCTTCCTGGCTTCACATTTCGTATGAGAGGCTACGCCAACAAGCTTGTGGGAAGGGAAAACCGAAAGTTCGTCATATCAAGAAGCTGTGCCTTTCAGAGGAAGTTGGATGCTGTTTTGGGCTCAAAATTTAAATCTGTGCTTTTCTCACCGCAGCCAGCTCGGGTGGCATCTGTTCAAAGTGTGCATGGTTGCTGAGTCTGCAGCCGGCCTGCTCCTCCCACCCCTCAGTCTATTTCTCTCTTCTCTGGCTACTCTCACAGTGCCCTCTGGGCCTCATCTTGGTTTTGGCCTCTCCTGGCTCTGCGGAGATGGCTTCTTCCACCACCACGTTGAGCATCCCGCGCTCTGCCCGTGCCCCTCCCTGCTGCCAGCTCACCCCGGGTGCCACACCCTGGCGAGGCAGCTGTCCAGGTCTGCAGACCAGCCTTCTCTCCTGGAAGTTCCCTAAATTCCAGTTACCATTAAAAATCAAGTTGTACAATAATAATTATAGTAACACTTATAAAAATAAGCGACACGATGCTTCGGCTGTGGAATGCTAATCCAGCCCTGTGCGCACATAGCAACACACCTGGAGGAGCTCCGAAGCGTGGAGGCTTTCTGCGACTCTGTATCAATGCGGAATCCGGAGTCTTCTTCACTCCTATTTCCTTTCCTGTTTCTCCCAGTTTTATTCCTTACTTTATCCTCATCTACTAACACGAACCCAGCGCTAAACTTAAAAAAAAAAGAGTTTAAATGAATGCATAAAGAAACATTGCATTAAATAGAAAAGGCGTATGCATGGTATTCCACATAGTTGCTACGGCAACACTTTGACTCCAGTTATAACACTTTAAAATATTTTGACCAACTTACCCTACACCAAGTGAAATAAATTTTAATTTAATGAGCCTGGCTCAGAATCCTTCCAAATGGAAGACATATTGCTATATAATAGGGCTGTTTTGAAGGCTGTTTCTATAAATGCTTTGCCACAATAATTAAGTCATCTAAAACATACATTGATCTCAAAAAGGTCACAGAGGATCAAAAGCTTGGGGCCAACCCCATGGATAAGCCTCTCACACAATGCCATGCCGTTCACTTGGGTAATATTTATTCCTCCTTTCCATCTAGAAAGTGTTTAGCTGTGTGATGCATTACAGGTGGTCAATAAACATTTGCTGGGTTAGTAATAAGCAAATGAATTCATGTTGATTAGGAAGACATTTAAGATAATTCTTTTTTTTGTTGTTGTTGGTCATGGGGCTTGAACTCTGGGCCTGGGTGCTGTCCCTCAGCTCTTCAGCTCAAGGCTAGAGCTCTACCACTTGAGCCACAGCACTACTTCTGATTTTTCTGAGTGTTTTGTTGGAGATAAGAGTTGCATGGACTTTCATGCCGGGGGAAGGCTTTGAACCAGGATCCTCAGATATCAGCCTCCTGAGTAGCTAGGATTAAAGTCACGAGCCACTGGCACCCGACTAAGGTAATTCTTGTAGTAGTATTCTTTAGTAGGATCCAGATGAGTTTGTCTGGTAATGCGGAGATAGGAGGAGGCCAGCTCCAGTCATGTGTGCATGGGAATAAACCAGAAAAAAGATCTACGTGCTCTGCACTCTCCAGAGCCCTCTCCACCCGGGCATTTTCGGCACAACTCAGCGCAGTGAGCAGGGGCGGATCACAGAGACGCCAGCTACTCAGTATAGTTCAATGTTAGCCAGGACGTAGGGCTGGAATGAGGGGAAATGGTTTCATGTCCCGGGAGTCCGTGGGCACACTGGGTCTCGCTACGACAAGGGCACTTCTGTGGCCATCTGCTCTTGCCAAGTGCACAGCACGGTGTGTGAGGAGCTGGCATCCACGCCCCGGTGTCCTCTCAGAATGCGCATGCTGGAGCCAGAGTAACTGTGCTCATGTGATCTCAATGCACAGCAGGGGATGCAGAAAACATTTGTGGTGTGAGTTATTTACACCCAAGCATCGACTTCCTGCGTGGCAGGATCACTGCAGTATAGTCCGTAACACCCAGGGAGAGGTTCCCAGGAGTGGGAAGTCCAGAGGGCAACAGTGGCCTGTGTGTCATGTGCCACCATGAAGAACTCTCTAGAAACCATCATTCATCCATAATGAAGATTCTAAGAGGATGCAAAATGGTGGTTTTTCAAAATAATCAAAGGTGGATTTCATTTCTTACTTGTGTGAGGTCCACATTAATTGATTGCAAATTGACAAGTCATTGCAATTACTGCTTCTCTGACACTGTTACATAAAGTACTCTAGGTCATGAATACATTAAAAAGCTGAGCAAAGACCACTGGTTTGAATGCGGTTCAAATCTAGGTGTTTTTTTTTTAATTGAAATTACCTTCTGGGGATGATGATGATGATGATGATGATGATTACCATAACTTTTAAGACCAGTAAAATGAACATTGCTCCTCAAAGTGTTGGCCATGTGGTATGAGATGGTAGATGATTACTGATTCAATGTCTGCTAAAGCTCCAGCACTGTTAAAACCTTTCAGTCATAACAGCCCCGTGGTTCGCTACAAAGCCACAGATCATGAACTGAAATCCAGTGGTTGTCCTTCTGGTCCCACAGGCAGTGTGACGTGAGACCTGATCTTCCTGTCTCTGAGACCTCTCCTTCAACCTGGCCTTATGCTTCTGCTGATAAAGTATCTCCGAGCCTTCCAAAGACACCAGCATGCTCCAGAGAGAAACACTGCATGCTCCCACGACCCTTCCAGAGAAAGACCTTTCTAGGTAGACCTTCTGAAGCACAGCATTTTGTTTCAGCTGTTCTGGTGGCATAAGAGTTTGACCTCAAGGCCTCAGGCTTACTTGGGTCTCTAACAATTATTGCCGCCGGCCCCAAAGGAGAGTCATCTGTGCCCCGGAGAGGGCTCCTCCCTGCTGCATGCTGTGTCCAGGGCCACCCTCTCCTCACAGAAGGCCTGGCCCTGCCTGCCCCCTCGTAGCACTGCAGGCCTCTGTCCACTGGTCTGCAGGTGTGCACTGTCCCGTTCCCTCTGGGGAGAGCTTGGGGTATCTGTGTGTCCGTCCCACACACATGACTGACAGGGAGCCTTCTCCCGAGCTGGGCCTCCACAGGTGTGGGTGGGAGGGTGCTTTGTTTGTACAATCAAATCAGGACTTCCAGGTGGAAAACGATGCCTGATGCAGGTGGTCGCTGCGGGCTGAAGGCCTCTGCCCTGACCCTCAGAGGCCCCTGTCCCAGGAGGCGGTATTGGAGGTGGGACTTCCGGAGGTGACAGGGCGGTTAGGGTAAGATGGGTGACAGTCTAGAGGCCTGTCCTGAGGATCATGTCCTGCGGTGAGGACCAATGCTGAGCCGCGTTCCCCCCCCACAAGGACACAGCAAGGGCACTGTCACAAGCCAGCCCGTGGGCCTCCTCCACCCCCATCCTCACCACCCAGTCTCCACGGTGCGAGACACACAGGACTGCGGCCCAGGCCTCCTGGACCTCCCTACTTCTTACTTTTTAACAGTGGTCCAAGTGAAGGCACCGAAGCTCTATCCCTGTGACAATTCCTGGTTGGGTTAATGCTGCCTCCTGGACTGCTCAAGCTCAGGGTCCTGGCCGCTCAAATTTCATTGTTCTAGACCACTCGAGCTCATTGTCCTGGACTACCTGAGTTCACTGTCCAGGACCACGCAAGTCCACTATCCTAGACTGTTCAGGCTCATTGTTCTAGACTGCTCAAGCTCATTGCTGTTCAAGTTCATCTTTCTAGATCTCTCAAGCTCACTGTCCTGGACTGCTCAAGTTCCTCATCCTGGACTGCACAAGTTCACTGTCCTGGACTGCTCAAGTTCCTCATCCTTCACGTCCCCCAGGGATGTCCTCATAGAGGTGTATGGGGCAGTACCTTTGGTGAAAGGGAGTCAGAGGCTGAGCCCCCTCCGCTCTGCTGGGAGCCGGGGATAAAGCCCACCATACAAGGTCTGCACCGGAAAGTCCTGGCCTGGAAAAACTCAACCATTTTTCTTCTTTAAAAATTTTAATTTCTTTAACATTGTTATGCAAATGTCTATCTGAATTATATGTGAAGTTTTAAAAACTATCAGATGATAAACATTTCAATATGTCAGTGACATTTGCTAATTCATACCAACCTTGCTTCATCTGGTTTTTTGTTAGTTTGTTTTGTTTCTGTTTTTACATCCTCCACTGCCCACAGACAGCTCTCTGGTGCCCCCATGCTGCCCCCTTCCCAGGCACAGACAAAGCTCCACAGGGCCCAGTCCACACCCATGGATGGACATCTTTGACATGACAGACTACCTGTGGACAGGAAGAAAACAGAGCCTACCTTCCCAGCTCCCTCCCTCCCTTCCCCCTTCCCTTCTTCCTTTCCTCCTCCTCTTCCTCCCTCCCAGGCCGCGTTCCTCCCCTGGTCCTGTTCGTGATTCTTCCCCAAACCGCAATGCGCTGTTCACCCCAGCAGCACACTGCCTCTCTGCCCACTGCTATGGAGAGCACAGCAGTCTGCCCAGAGGGAATTTGCCGTGAGAACCCCACACTCCCAGGGGCTCCACCCAGTGCCCTCAGCTGGCCTCCAAAGCCAGGAGCCTTTAGCACGGGGCACACAGGGGTGATTGCCAGTCAGAGGAAAGATGAAGTATTTCAGATGTGTTTGTGGCGTGGCTCCCCGCGTGCGAGTGCCTTCTGCATCGTGTCCTCTCCCTCCTCACAGGACCCCTGCTCTGCTGCAGGCCGCAGTCCCGCCCGAGGGCAGAGTCCAGCCCAGGCCTCCGCTCTGAGGCCCATTGTCTCCCAGCCAAAGCACTCTACTCTGGCCTTCCTTCCAGCCATTTCAAAATGCCCTGCCAATGATCATAACATGCGAAGGACATTCATGAATTTTAATTTGTCAGTTTGCTCATCTTTAGCTAATGCTGTTTATTGATTTAAAGTGACTATTGGCACACTGTGTTTTATTAAATTTAGGAAAAGGTAAAAACGTTTCATTTCATGTGAATTAAAAGCATGACTTGAACTTCTGAGGACACATTCAGATTTATGATAGACTCACCCTAGATGCACACAATTTTCCTGTTGTTTTTTTTTCTTTTTGCCTAGGGTGGCTTATTCTAAATATGGCAAAGAAACCACTCTAAAATGCATATAGATCTTCATCTGCATGGTGCATCAGTACTTAGCATCCTGACGGCTCTCTATTTCAGATGTATCCTTGCTTGTGCGATTATGAACATACGATTTATCTGAGGGAAGACGTACATAACTCCTGACGTCGAAGGAAGCGACAGAACCCCTTCACTCAGCTCGGGGTTTGACCCCCAGGGATCGGTCACGGGCCACAGAACACACAGAGCCCCACCTCTCTACTGGTGTGGGAGGGTGGGTGGGGTTGGGAGAGACTTCGGGAGAATGATGGAAGGGAGACGCAAATGGAGATGCACTGTACTTGACACGAGACTGGCATGTTGAACTGAAACCCCTTTGTAGAACTACTTAAAGATGATAAAAAGTAATTTTAAAGGAAGAGATCATCTGTAGAGGGAAAACAGGATGTCCACGTTCAACCAAAGCAAAGACCAACACACAAAAGAACTGACTGACCACTCTGGACAGGGCATGGCTGGTAACTTGCTTCTGGGACCAATATTTCCCAAGTCAGGTGACCCCCACTGCCCAGGGTCCCAACTCAAGCTGGCTCTGGGGTGAACACGAGCTCCGTCCGGTGCAAATCAACCTTCCGGTTCATTATGGAAAATGCGTGGGTGGATCATTGTTTCCGCAACATTTACACGGATTGATCAAACCAAACCACAAACAGTAAGGTGGAGACACGGCGGCTCCAGGGCGAACGGCCCCGTGTGTGGATCTAATGACCCAGCGGCATAACTGTCTTTCCCGGGGCAGAAATCCCCCAAGTCTTTATTACACATCCTCAAATTACAATTTGAAGTGAAGCTTGGGCTGCTTTCTATCAATGAGAGTGTGGCCCCTGTGAGAAGGGTCGGCAGCGTGGGCAAGGGGCTCTGTCGGGGTCGCTGCCACTGCAGAGTCCTTCAGCAGGACATCCTCAGAGGCCGGAGCCGCTGAGCTGGCTGGCCTAGAGGGCTGCTTTGCTGGTGAAGGGAAGTGTAAAACATGACACAGCCACGGTGCTGTCCATTATTCTGCATTAAAGAGACGCAGTGGAAATCAGCCCTGCAAGACCACTGTGCGCTTCGCCATTCTTCCAAAAGAGGGGCCAGTTCCTGGAAGCCTGGCTCTGTCCTGTCCGGCGGGAAGAAGGTCTGGTCAGCAGCCCCGGCTCAGGCTAAGCCGGCCCGGAAAGGTGGAACTGAACCTTCTGAACCTTCTCCTGCCCTGGCCTCATCCGCTCACCCCTGGCTAACTGGCCTGTGAGCCTCCTGCGAGCTTCTCACGGCCTTCTCCCCTGGGCACCGAGGTGGTGTGAGCCCTGTGGAATACACGTATGTGTGTGTGTGTGTGTGTGTGTGTGCGTTGTTCCGGTCATTTCTCTTCTGTTGACGCAATTGCTGAGCCTGCAGAGCGAGCAGTGGGAGAGCCCCGCCCGGGCCAGCCGTGAGGCTGAGCTCTGGAGGAGGGGAAGGGGGGCAGGAAGGGGTGTCCCCATAGCCAGCCAGCAGGGTCTGAGTGGTGGCCCTAAAGTGATTATTATGTCAATTAAGAAGACATTAGGGAGCCGGGCGCTGGTGGCTCACGCCTGTAATCCTAGCTACTCAGGAGGCTGAGATCTGAGGATCGCGGTTCAAAGCCAGCCCGGGCAAGAGAGACTGTGAGACTCCTATCTCCAATAAACCACCAGAAAACCGGAAGTGGCGCTGTAGCTCAAGTGGTAGAGCGCTCGCCTTGAGCTGAAGAGCTGAGGGACAGCGCCCAGGCCCAGAGTTCAAGCCCCACGGCCGACAAAAAAAAAAAAAAAAGAAGAAGACATTAGGAGAGGAGTGAGCGTGGTCTAATATAATCAACATATCATATATGTATTCATATATATATATGGAAATACTACAAGGAAGCCCATTGCTTTGTATAATTAGTAAGCACCCAGAAAAAACCGTGGTAGGTAAAAAATCCTGCAGTGTGACAGAAGCCAGCCGTGAGCGTGACCTGTGGTCACATACGATGTGCTGGGCAGGGAAATGTATGGAAGGAAGGGGGTGTGCGCTCTCTTGGTTCACAGGGCAAGCAGGTGGGGCGTGGTAGACGGGCACAGGGACTTGAAAAGGGGGGCTGGAGGTATGGCTCAGGCGGAAGAACAGCTGCCTAGCACGCGCCAGACCCCCGGTCCAATCCCCAGTACTGAAACCAGCCAAACAAATAACAAAGACTCTCCCGTGCCCTACAGGAAGCGCACCCTCCACCCGTGTCCAGTGCAAGTCCTGAGGGGCGAGGCTCCAGGCGCCTGCCCGCTCAGCGCAGCTCCAGAAACAGGACCTGCCCTGCTGCTCCAGACAGAAAGCAAAGCCACAGATGGGCCTGGACGGGCACAGCCTCTAGGGCAGACACCCTGCCCACTCTGCAAGCCAGGCAAGCCCATCCACAGTGAGCAAGGACACCACCGAGAAAAGGATTCCACTTCCACTGCCCACCACAGGCTAGGAGCTCATTCTTAACACAAACGAGCAACAAAGGTCCATAGAGAAAGAGATAAGACAGCACCCATCTGCAATGGCCCCGGCTTGTTGTGATTTCCCCCGCGTGTCTCCAGGACATCCCTCTGCAAGCAGATGCTGTTT
Organism: Dipodomys spectabilis; assembly: GCF_019054845.1. Lineage (NCBI taxonomy): Eukaryota > Metazoa > Chordata > Mammalia > Rodentia > Heteromyidae > Dipodomys > Dipodomys spectabilis. Next base: position 3,748,211 of record NW_024870940.1, on the reverse strand, counting down.
TTCTCCCATTTCCATAGCCTGCCCTGGAGATATCATCCCTCTGAAGACAGCAGACCACGCTGAGCACCGCCCTGCTGCAAGCCTGCGCGGTCATTGGTGCCTGGAGCCTAGCTCACAGCGACCTTGCAGACCACAGGCTTCAGTCAGGTGAACTCCAGCTGGCACCCAGATTCAAATACTGATCTACAGTAGAATGCAGACGTGTTATGTTATTTGCCCAGGAGCTTGGGTTTCCTGGTGTGAAATGGGGAGTGTGAGTCAGTTCAGAAGGACTGAAAGAAAAAAAAATTATACTATGTATAAAACTTGTTATAATGCATGTACTTAGTATTTGTAACATTTGCACTTTGTACAATAAAATAGTGAAAAAAAGCCACTTAGGGAAAACATACAAATTGCAGTAAATTCAAACCTTGGAACTTCCTAAGAGATGTCACTGGGCCACAAGACAGAGACAAGATGGTAGAAAAGATGTCCCTAGTCTAAGGGAGTTTTGCCTTCATCTTTCATTTACAAATCTGTGAACTTACAAGCTTTTGGTGAACTTCAGCATGACTCACATCCCAACCTGCTGGAATGTCAACAGACTTCTAGAATACCCAAGTAATTATAGCAGTATGGTATTTGTGAAGGAAAAACACAAAAAGATTGATGGAAAAAGAGACAAACCGATCCAAACAGAGGTAAAGATAAAGTCAATGGAAGAAAAACTGGCTTTCCAACAGTGGGTACAGAATCAACAACAGGTAAAAACAGTCTGGAAACAGACCTGTGTCCTGGAAAGATGTGCAGGCATCAGAAAGGTCATTAATCCAATTAAACTGTAGCATAGCGATTGGCCTTAACTCAAAATGCTGAACTTTCCAGAAGGAAAAAAAATTAAGCAGAATTTGATCAAATTTACCTGCATACTAAACCTTACTTTAATGGTCTACTTATTTAATCATCTTCCTATACCAAATACTGAAGTAGAGAGCAAGGAGAAATAAGTCTAGTTTTATCTTATGGTAATTAGAATTTATCAGATACAGAAGAGAACAATAATAGAATATTTGCTCCCTTGTTTTCCCAAAGATGAAAGGAAATTCTTATTTTGCAGTTTGATAGTGCAAGTGAAATCTTTCATATGTTTTACAAAGGATGTGGAGACAGATTTTAATTTGTAATTTATGTTATGGGGTATAAATAGAAATGAATATTCTTCATTACCTACACCAAATTCGCATGTACCTCTCTAAAGCAAGTAGCATGTAATATAAAAGTACAACTGGGCCTAATGTATTTCAGGTAATACTGAAGTGGATTCTAGCAAATCATGCCTGAATGTAAGTAAAACTAGAGTTCAGTGGGAAGGTATGATGGTAGCCAAATCCTTTCACTTTTTAAATTCATAATAACATTTTAATATTTCACAAAAATCCTTTCACTTTTTAAATTCATAATAACATTTTTATATCTCAAAAAATTAGCTCTGTAAATTTTACATAGCATAACACTAAATGCATTTGTTATTCTGATTATTTTCAAATTAATTTTAATTATTAACAATAATGCAAATACTTTTCAAATTATGAATTGCAGACAAATCAGCTCCTCAAAATGCATCACCAAATATCTAGGATTATTTTTTCTTCTATCAGAAGCCTTGGAAACTGCGGAAACCTGTGGAGAACATTTATTCCAGAAGCATTAAGGATTTCCTTAGAAGAGTGGGAGTGGCTAGAAATCTCATAGTGTAGCCAAACAAACTCTGCTTGAAGTCATAATTTTCCAAAAATGCAATGAAAGTATCTTATTTGGATGTTCTGTGGTTTGCACTACCTTATATGCATTTTCAAGCTGGCAGTTTAGACTACAAACAGGCAATGTATTGAACTCCTAGCAATAATAATAATAATAATAATAATAATAATAATAATAATAATTTCATTGTGCAGCGCTTCCAAAGCATACTATTTTCATAAATTCCAATAAATTCATCCAGTGACCTTTTGCTTCGGTCTTAGGTGACCCCCTTGGCGTGGTGCATGTATCCACACAGCCTAGAGCAAGATGCATTCCTCTACCTCAGACAACTTCCCTCTGCCCACTTTCTTTTCTGGAAATAATGTAACCTCATTGAAATGAGGAGATACGATCGAGTAAATGCTACACCAAACAATCATTCACTAAAATTAAATTATTTCATTTGGTTCAAAGAGTGAACTACTTATTTTTGAGTCATTAGGTTTTAAAGATGTGTACTTTTGAAAGGTTTAAAGATCATCACTGTAATCCTCGGAATTCCAGAAGCTGAGATCTGAGGATCTAAATTCAGCGCTAACCCAGGTGGGAAAGTCTGTGAGGCTCCAATCTCTAATTCGCCACCAGAAAGTGAGAGGCAGAGCTGAGGCTCAAGTGGGAGAGAGGAGAAGCTAAGGGACAGCCCCAGGTCTGACTTCCAGCCCCAATCCTGGCACAACAATTAAAGCAAGAACATGGAGACAAATCAATACAAACGCAGAGAATATGTTTTCTTTGCTTTTTATTATTTTACACTTCCTCTCCATGATATAAAAATCCCCTTATTTCTAGGCTAGTTGAGCTCATTTGAATGGATGAAAATACGGCTGCTTGGCTTACATTCTGCAGACAGCCCTGTGAACGGTCATTTTTGGAGCCCTCAGCAGAAACAGCTCACAGTCCAACAGGATTCGACTGGATATGACCAGAATTGAGTGCCTGTAACCAGGCTGCTTTCTCAGTTGGGGTAGACATCAGTCAGCACTTTCTCTTAGGTGTCTACTAGCCAAATATAAGGAAGTCCTTCTTCTAAGACCAACCAGGGCTACTGTGCTTTAAGACTCAAGTCGGCAAAATTCAAGCGTGTTTTCTTCTTCCAAAGACCTTTTGAAGAATATGAAAAGAAACCTGCACACTGGAAGAAACTATCTGTGTGCTACATTTCTGACAAATAACTAATATCTACTATAGATAAAGAATGCTCACAACTTGACAAGAAACAATATGAATACCCTAATCACGGAGAAGGTACACACAGAACTGAGCCAATGAGGAAATCGTCCATCTTGTTAAGGAGATGAAAATTGGCCTAGAACAAGGGCAATAAGACATTACTATCCAGCTATCAGAACTGCTGAAGTGGAAACACACATTCTGGAGGAGAGATCGAGGCTCTTATTACAGACACACACGTTGCTGCTAGGAAGGTAAAACAGTGCAGACACTGTGGAAATCGGTTTGCTAGTTTCTTACACAATTATGCTTTCAAATATCGTGTGACCCAGCGACTAAACCATTAGACATTCATCCAAAAGAAGAGAAAATTCTTATCATGCCAACATGTGTTCACAAGTGTCATAGTCATTTGGTAACCATTTCTATAAAATGGACTCAAACAGAATAGATTTTAATGGGTCCACAACCAAACAACCCTGGTGAGCCTATACTTGGGCTGTCTTGTTGCCAAAAATAAAAGGATTAAGCCAGGCACCAGTGGCTCACCCCTGTAATCCTAGCTACTCACCAGGCTGAGATCTGAGGCGTATTGTTCAAAGGCAGCCCGGGCAGAAAAGTCTATGAGACTCTTGTCTTTAACCACCAAAAAGCTGGAAGTGGAGGTTTGTGCAAATACACACACACACACACACACACACACACACACACACACCAATGTTAAAAAGAAGATTTGCCAATTCAACATGTTCAAAGACAGGGATGTGTCTTTGTCCTGGGATGCAGGCAGATGACCTGGTGGAGAGCAGATCACCTGCACGCAGGTGAGCACCTGCTCACCAGCTCAGCACCATCTTCTGCTTGATGACTGTGTGATCGACGGAGAGTGTTCCCTGTTTCCTTTGTTCTAAATCAGGCCCAGCACCAGGCCCCTGGCTCCCAGGCCCACCTCAAAGCCAGGCGTAGATGATCCGCACAGTCACCAGCGGGAAAGTCTGGCTCATTCATCTCAAAACGTCTCATAAAATGAGAGAAAGTTATCGAGTGTGAGAGAACTGATCTCTGCCAGGACATGGAAGTTAGTTTTGATTTTATAACTCTAATTCACTTCAAGGAATGAACTTAGTTCGAAAATAGTTTCAATTTTATGTTTATATCATTAATATATTCTAAATAAAATGGTGAGACTTAATATACATACTTTTTCAGCTCCCCAGTTCTTGATTTTTAAATCACGTTCTCTTATTTTTCTTGTTTTCTTCCTTTTTTTTTTCAGTACTGTGTTAGAACTCCTGGCCTTGGCTTGCTAAGCAGACACCTGTCACTTGAGCTAAACTTCCAGCCCTTATTGATCCTAAAATCTAGAGCAGTTAATTAGTTCCCTTTTTTTATAAATTGGAAAGCTTGAACTTAGCGGATAAAGAAACCAAATGATTATTTAGCTCAGTCTGTAGTTTCTGACTGAGCTTTCTCCCTAGCAAAAATGTGACCTGTGGGATGCTTTAATTACACAGGACAGCGCCTCTCTCCTCTCCCAGACACAGCATCGCCGCTGCTGCTATTGGATCCACATCAAGTCCAAAACCCTGAAACATCTTTCAGAGCTTCAGACTCTTTCTTATTTGATTACATGGGAAGATTAAGTTATATTATTCCATACAGTTTGACTAGAACATGCACGATGTGCTAAGCTTCTAAAACAAAAGTCCTGCAATGACTAAGGTCTATGGTCTTTTTGAGGTGGGTCCCTTCCCTGGGCTGTTTCCCCGGGAATTCTTTAGAATAAAGAGTGTAATCCCTGGTCTCTGTGAAGAGGGAGCTAACCCCTTCGTTAAGCAGTTGGGTTCTGTGATCATACACTGAAACCACTTGCAAGGCATTTTACTTTCAAGTAAGGTTGAGATTCAGTGCGACCACCTGTAATCTAATCATGCTGCATCTTGTGTGCTGTATTTTAGCAGTGTGCCTCTTCTCGGTCATTTTAGAACTCTGTACACGCCTGCCTTACAGGGTGGCTTACACTAGTCTTCTACCAAGGTTTTGGTGAAGGCTATCCTCCTCCAACTGTATCCACACGACAGTTCCATCTTTGGCAAGGGTTTTCTGTGGCCCTTAGAGGTTATTTCAGCTCCCACAGTGACATCAGCCTGTTTAGAATCTGTATCGTTTATTAACCTGATCGATGAACTTTCCTATACAATCTGGGATATTCATGTATGAGGATGAGTCCTCGTGAGACAGCAGCGTCTTTAGCAGTCGCAAAGCTCCCTGTGATTACATTTTATGGAACAAAGTAGATTGGGGAAATTATCCTTTTTGTTTGATTAAGCCTTTGTATGGCTGCCAGAGGTTAACGGAACTATTGCTTTTCTTCTCCTGTGAGGATCTGCTTCAAAGCAAATCTGGAGCATTCAGCGTTGGGAAGCCGGCCTGTGAGAAGTGGGTGAACCTTGGTTTGGGGCTGCGACGGGAGGTCCCGATGGGCAGACCCCCGGGGCAGTATGGGAGGTCCCACTGGGCAGACCCCCGGGGCAGTACGGGAGGTCCCACTGGGCAGACCCCCGGGGCAGTACAGGAGGTCCTGACAGGCAGACCCCCGGGGCAGTACAGGAGGTCCCGCTGAGCAGACTCCCGGGGCAGTACGGGAGGTCCTGACAGGCAGACCCCTGGGGCAGTACGGGAGGTCCCGCTGGGCAGACCCCCGGGGCTGCGACAGGAGGTCCCACTGGGCAGACCCCCGGGGCAGTATGGGAGGTCCCAATGGGCAGACCCCCGGGGCAGTACGGGAGGTTCTGGACAGACCCCCGGGGAAGTACGGGAGGTCCTGATGGGCAGACACCCGGGCAGTACGGGAGGTCCTGCTGGGCAGACCCCCGGGGCAGTGCCGGCCTCCTGTGGCCCTCGCCCCTCACCCTACACCCGGGCTTCCTGCCCAGCTCTGTGTCGGGGGCACTTGCAGGCTGGACTGCTGGTCCACTCTCACCGCTGGACTCTGCAGAATGGCCTTCCAAAGCACAGGCAGGTCCCAGGGCAGGGCACAGCCACACGTGAACTGGTTCAGCAGTAGATGTCAAAAACAAGCTTCGTCCAGGGGGTCCCAAGAGCACAGAATCAGACCAAAGGTGAGCTCCAACCACGGACTGCCAGCGCCACAGGACACATACTTGAAAACAAAGCAATTCCTCTCTTGTGCTTCAAACATTTCCGTTTAGACAGACAGCCTGGCAATCCTAAGATAACTGTCTTTTATTGTCATTGGTGAGCCATTCATAAATGCACATGACTCTCTTTCAGGCCTCTTTCTCTCAACGCATGCCTGGAGGGCATCTGTGGGACCTTTGAGTGGTCTAGTGTTGGAGGTACGACGCAGGTGGTTGACAGCTTGACTCACCCTGCACCAGGTTTGATGTGGCTTGGGTCCTTAGTCTCCACGAACCCTCAACCGAATGGACCACTGTGTGTTACTTTCCTGAATGACAGGAACTTCCTGCGTTGCCTCAGTCTTCACAAGACCAGCCATTGCCTCTGTGAGAGCACTCTTTATGCAGCAAGTACTCACAGGTTTCTGGGTCCTATTTCTAGAGTTCCGAGACACCAGTGGGCACCCTTCCTTGTCGAGAAAAGATGCATTTGGGTGATTTCTATGGTGGCCGCAGGCTGGTCCTCAGGGTGTGGCTCAGTGAGTAAACAGACAAGGTGTCACTGGAGAAAAGCAGGGTCACCCCGTGGACTTCCTTCCAGCATCACCCGAGCACTGTGTGACTCCGTCTTCAGATCGCCATGATTTCTCAGCCCCTGCTGTGTCTCTGCCCCCTGATAAGCACTTGGTACAAAATGGGAACAAAATAGATAAAAGTAGCCCTACTCACAGATTGCATGTTTGAAGGCGAGCAAGGGGGAAACATGCATAGGGCTGTCTATGTGTGCAATGCGTGCAAAGACAAGTATTAGAATAAAGGAGAAAGTTGGAACCGAGTAGGTATCGGAAGACAGAGCTGTGAACGAGCCAGGCGTGTGAAACTCACACAGCGTTGATGATGAGGTGAGTTTCATACATGGTCAGAAGGGACGGACAGACAGACGGGACTCCTGTGGAAGGACCGCTTCTGACAGAGGAGAGATGAGGACTGAGTGCAAGGCCCGCATGTGTCCTTGGAAATGCTAGGGAGCCTGGACTGTAGCGAGGAGGCCGCGCTGTGCAGCCAGAAGAGTCAGTGAGGGTTGGTTTTGTTTGTTTGTTTTAGTGCCAGTCCACGTGCTGGAACTCAGGATCAGCAGACACGGCAGGCGGAGGCCAGGAATGAAGATAACAAACTCAGCTGCGCCCTCCCATCAGAGGTGGGTCACATCAAACAGCACTGCACTCGATGACCAGGACTGGGAGGGTTTGTCCCTAGGTTTCCCACGGCAGCTCTAGCGTTGGAAGTTCACAGTGTCGATGTTCTCTTCTGCTTGGCTTCTGTGGACATCAGTTCACGAGGAGGAGGTTCACTTTGTGGCCTATCCCTGACTGAACCCCACTACTGGGAGTAAGGAGGCTTAACTCCCAAGCTGCCACAGAGGCAAGACATGACACAAGATTTAAGAGCAAGCCCTCTTCTCTCAGCAGATCAGAATGTATACCATCAGGAAAGAGGATTCTCCACTGTACGGAGATGAGCCACCAGGGAGGGTCTGGGGTGGGAGGGAGCGGTGAGCCAGTCCAGCTGTGTGGAGGAGATGGTGATTGCACACTATGCACAGGTTTGGAGAGCAGTGGAGACTCTGTACCTTGCAGAGGGGCTATAAATGGAACAACAGGTTTTTAAAATTTGCCCTTCTACATAATTATGTCTGTTGCAAAGGAAAAGCCCCAGGCAACTGGAACTACTGAGTGCCATTACAAAAGACAACCCGTGATCCATTGCTTTTCATTAGCAGGAGTGCTTATATGGGAGTGGGAATGAGTATTATTTTGCCTCAAGTATGTTTTTTAAGGTAGAAAAAAATTGATCACCATAGACTAGGCAAGGAAGCCAAGAGCAAGAAGGCGAATGTGATTGGACTGGGGCAGTGTTCTCACAATATCCACTTGTCATTTCCCCAAGAGTTTATAAGGCAAGACATCACATCGCTCAATTTCCCTACGCTTAAAAATGCAACTTGGTATTAAATAATGATCCAGACTCAACTTTCCTGCCCTGCGAGGTGTAAACAGTTGTAAGTAAATGTTCAATACCCAGCTTGTGCTGTCGATTCATCCCCATGAGTTACCACGGATCAATACTGCATTTGTAAAGTCATTTGTGTTTAACTTTACATGGGGAAAAAATCTGCAGCTCAAAAATAACAACAAGGCTTTCCTTCGTTCGCCCCTGCATGGAAATTTGCTACTCTAGCCTGGTCTCCACGCACGAGGAAGGCTGCTAGCATGTCACCCAGGAGAGGAGCAAGGAGATGTTGTCAACGTCTAAAACCATGCACAGGCGCCTACCGACAGCCTTGCTTACGGTGGTTTCAGGTTTTGGGCTGATCCTGCTGCATCAGCCCAGGCCTGCGTGCTTCAGGGCACGGGGTCCAAATACGGCCAGGGATGTCCGGTCCCGTGAGAGGATTCGCCAAAGGATGAAAAGACCCCAAACAAACAGAATAATTCAGGCTTCTAGAAGGAGCAACGTTGAGGGGTAAACCAAGGCAGCGCTGGAGGGGCTGTCAGCCGACGAGGAACAGTTTTGGAATACTTCATCCTGCTTCACCGAAGTCCCAAGTTAGAGGGACCGTCAGCCCCTGTGGGGCCGGAGAGACAGGCGGCTTGGGTTGAATCTGCACATGGCCAAGCACTGTGGGTGCCAAGGCCCTGTGGAGGGGCGGGAAAACCTAGAGACCAAACTGAATTGGGTGTTGAGGAAAGGAATAGGCCGTGTGTCCGCATGGCCGTTCATTACTGGTGGATAAAGAACCAAGTCACCAGGCAGCCATGGAAATCCAGGGTGAGGAACGGCATGAAGAAAGAATGCAAAGAGTTTCCACGCCAAGCTCTCTCTCTCTTTTCCTCTCCCTCTCTCTGGCTTGCTGGCTCTCAACCCCCCCTCCCCATTCTTATCAAGATACCGAGGAATTCTTGAATAGCTAAAATCATCAGCTGCGAGGCACGGAGCAGCTGCACACTGCGTGACTTGCTCCCTCTCTTCTGCAGAGCGAGACCCTGTGCTGCTGAAACCCACTGCTGTCTCGCTGCTTACACCAATCCGTCTTTCTTCCCGTGTGTGAAGCATTCCTCCTGGGCATGACCCACTACACCTCCCAGATTGGACTGGCAATTCGCATCATCCTAGCTTCTCCACAGGACAATCCTGTGAAATGGGACGCTGTTTTGATTACACAGATGACACTTAGGCTTGAGCAAGGTACCTACTTTCATAGCCCTGGACCCCTGTCTCTCCCTGAAAACCCGTGTCCTGTGCTCCATGAAAAGCTTCGTTTGTTTCTCACAGCCACACCATCTACAAAGTCACACATTTTATTTATGATACTGTTGATTTAAAAGTCCTTCCACCCCTTTTCTTAATTCTCTGCAACTCTTCTTGAACAACTAGCCCTAATGCCTTGCACGAAACAGCTTCATACTATTCGAAGGCAGTACGGATCCCTTTCAACACCAAACCAGTCATTTATGTATTTTTCAATTCCTGTCCAGATGAGGAAGGAGAGAAGGAACACCCCCAGTGAGCAGGCTCAGTGTCAGAAGACGGATTGACATCTGATCGATCCCATATCAGACCCGGTATTCAGACAGTGAAAGCCATTGGCGCAGTCAGAGGGGCCATGCTGAGACTTAGATCAGGATTTTCAGTCACAAAAAGTGATTTTCAAAGTGATGGCAAAACTGTGTCCACCACTCTACAGAATATCTTTGATCTACGATTTGACAGAGAAAATATGAAGTCTGTAGATGTATAAACCAAGGCCCAATTTCCTTCCCACTATAGTTCAGTTCCATTTCATCTGAAGGACCTTGGCTGTGAGACTCATTCCCAGAAAAATGTTGGAGGGAGGCAAAGCTCAGGATAAGAGCTGAGTCGCAGATTTCGAAGGACACAGACTGTCTCACGCCCCATTGCGGGGTTAGGTCCTCGGCTCCCTCCAATGCTTACGGCAGGGCCTCGGTACCGACAGTGGATTGGTGGGTAGGCCAGGCGGGAGCCCCTGGAATAGTGTTGTGGAGAAAGCAAAGCTAGATCCAGCAACAGGACGTGGTTTTACCTGAGGCCACGGACAATCACAACATCGCATGGGAAAAAAAAGGATGAGAGCAGATTCCTATTTAGCAAGTTCTCTCTAGTGTCAGTGCACAGGGCGGGGGATGAGCACGGATGGGGCCTGGCTGAGAGCAAGACATTGAGGTGAAAGAGGACCCAGGTGCTCCTGTCCCCCGAGAAACTGGATGTTTCACCCCAAAGTGGGGAGGACACAGGATGGCAGATCTGAGATACGCTGAGGATATTTCCCCCCAACACTGTCAAGATCCTGAATCTCCTTTCTCCCAGGAACATGTGAAAAGTAGAAAAGTAGGAGTGGAAGTAAAAATCGCCCCATACAGAATGGCATCTCTTGATCTGCTCTGCTTATGCTCGCTTCCCTCTGTAATAGACAAACCCACCCTCAGCTAGAAGGGAAGTGAACTCACAGACACCTCAGCTAGAAGGAAGTGAACTTACAGACAGAGTTCTTACGGCTGCTGTCCTTGTTGGGTAGCATCTTGACTCCTCTCGACTTCAGTTCAATCGCCTTTTTCACTGAAAGAAAGAAAGAAAGAAAGCCATTAGCGGGTAACCCAAGGCGATTTTAAGAGGGTGGTTTAATCTTCCGGAGTGTTCTCTGAGGTCAAAGAGACACGGGAGGGAAGTAATGGAGCCAGCAAATAAGTAATGCCAGGTTGTCAAGCACAAGACCACCATGCACGGCAGCAGGGTCGCAAGCGACAAGTAGTCAGGGTGCAGTTTCCTCACACAGCCAAACCCATGTGCCGTGGGGAAGGGGAGGAAGCTCTCCCCACGCGATCGGTGTGCCCTGGTGTGCAAGCACGCTGCACTCTCCGTTTCTGGGCAGTGAGGCTTCATTTTCCAAAATTTGCTACGTGCAGGAAAACATTAGCTACACATACAGATCATTTATTTATTCTTTCATTTGCTCATGAATTCACTGGATCATTTCAGCTGCCGTGGTTCTTCCGGAATTTTCCCACCTACAGTCAATACAAACGGCACCCGGGACCCTGCCTTACAGAGTCAGCCTTCACATTTTATCATTACATTGACTTATCCGTCTTTTCGACTTGGGGGATGGCATCCGTCCGGTACCCTGCTAGGTGAGCCACTCTCCAGCAAGGTCTCAGGTTCTCACTGTGAGTTTCAGAGAAGAGTCCGGCTCACCCTGCAGCCCTCAGACCTCAGACCCCTTTGGTGTCCGCCCCCTGTGGCACTGGGAAGACAGTGAACCGCCTTGCCTGAATTGTAGTCTGCTGACTGAAATGAGTATCTGGACTTGCTAGCACAGGCATCCGGAAGTGTCCAGAAGTAGGGAGGCGCTCTTAAACAATGAAAACACAAGACAGGAGGAGGTGGGTGGGGGAAGGGCGGGGGTTTCTGAGCCTGGCAGCTTCCCGTAGCTTCCCTGACTTCTCTGGGCCTAGAGTATGACCGGCTGCCTTGCCCTGAGGAGACGAGGTAGAAGGAAGCCCTGGCAGGAGGCTCCTCCCGGGTCAGGCTTCTCCTGAGGAGCTGCTTCAGGGCTTCGCTCCGCATTAGTTCCCTCAAACAACAGTGTGGGAGCTGGGCCCGGCCGGGGCTGGGCCTGCCATCCCCTCCAGAAGCCTCCCCCGCCCCGCTGCCCACTCCCAGGGCACAGGCCTGCAGCCTCCTCCCGCCTGGCCCAGGGGAGGGCTGAGCTCGCCAGGGAAGGGAGCTCTTCCTTTTGGTCGCGGCCTAAGGAAATTCACGGAGCCCACCACGCAAGCCAGACCCAGCTGTGAACCGTCCCACAGGCAGACTTTGAGGAAAGGCTAAACCGTTCCTATTTCTAATTCCTCTTTGTTTTTATTCTGAGTTCTAGAACAGAAGAGAATTACCTGCCATTTCATGACGCTTATTAAAAAAGTAATGAAAAGATTTTAAGTGCAAAGGGAAAAGGCAGTTTCCTCGAGCAGCTGTTCACCGTTTGCGGCTTCTAAGGCTTTGTTGGAGAAACCTGCTGGCCCAGGAGAACGCGCAGGAAGTAGCTTCTGAGAAGGACTTGAATAACGCTGACACCAGGAGAGCAGAGCTGGGGACAGGGGACAAAGGCGCTGAAACTACCAGCCAGCCCTTCGGTGGGGAGGTGGGCAGGGAGGGTGCTCAGGAAACAAACCACCCCATAGCACCCCAGTAGGCTTTTCTATGGGCTGCCTGGACAGAGTCTATGGACTATTCAGTTAGAATTAGAATTGTTGATGTTGAATGACTGGATTATTATTTTGTTGGAACATTTTTATTGTCTTTGAGTAGTCAGGCTCCAAGTCATTTGTGAACATAGCACCTCCTGCAGGTGGTGCTGGGTGGTTCTTGGTGGTGGGCCTTTCTCTGCTCACTTGGAAACGATCACCATGTTCTGTTAAGAACTTCCGGCTCTGCATCCTGACTACCTCGTGGGTCTCCTTCACAACAGACTGCAAGCTCACGAAGCTGAGCGAGCAGTTTTACCTGATAAGTTCATCTTTACCAACATGGACCTGAACTCACCCATAGTTCTCTTGGTCACATAGTCAGCGAAAGTATTGTAATCATCCCGTGGGTCATTTTCATTATTGCTATCATGAATGATACTTTTTGGAATTATTACATATATTTGGCACTTTTTAGATGCTCCATGGCGTCCAGTTTAGTGTCATGGGTGTCCTAAGTGTCACTCTATTACCAAGGTACAGAGGTTACAACCTATAGGCGGGTCACACCATGAAGAGTCATACCTCTATGAAACCACATTTTACACTTCAAACACAGCCTACGACTATACTGTAGGATACAATCCTGAAATAATTGCATATTAGTAATCTACCTTCCTCTAAAGTTGAATTTTCCAGGTCTGGAATTTGATTAAGCAAACATGAAAGCACCTTCTGTGCATGTGTGCAAGGTCACAGTAAAACCGACTTTATTGCTATTATTAGGTAGTGGTACAGGGGTCAGCGTGTATGTCAGGGAATGAGCACACCGCTTCTTGGACAAGGTCACCGTTCCTAGACTTTCCTCTGTGTTGCCTCTCCCTGTCCTGCACACAGTGGCATAGTTCATAGTTCACATCATGTCTATCGAGCGCCATGAGTGCATTTGTTCACCCTCTGTCTGCCGTTCCTGTTGTATGCTAATGGGAACAGGAAAAACTCACGATAAACATGTATGTTAGTTACTTGATTATGTTAGTTACTAGATTAAATGTCTTCTGATGTCAATCCATTAGAATGTGTTCTTTTCTGTCCTTATCTCTTACTCATAATCATGGAAGACCCTGGACACCACAGAAAATTGGAGAAAGTGTAAAAAATGAGAGAAAAGCAAAAGAAGATGAATAAACCCATCACCTAGTGACAGCAGGTGTTAGAATTTTATGTGTTTATTTCCAATCCCATGTGTGTCATGAAAATTCATACGAGTATTGAAAAAGAGTCACCCGGGTCATTTTTATAGAACGAAAATAAAATTATGAATGTGCATTCACTGTGCTTGCATGTCTTCTTGCACGACTTTCCTCAACAATACTCGGCGGCAGAATCACAACGCTTTTCATGTGGAGTTTGTTTTTCTGTTCTAAGTTGTTGCAGCTGACATCGCCCATCTGGTCAAATCTGGGTTGCGCTCTCAGAATACATTCTGGCAATCAGGAGTCAGCGGTAAGGACCACCGTCACTGAAATGATTTTAGAAAGGCCGCCTCGGCCACCGCCTGCCCCACCCCAGCTGTCTGCACTGATGCGGTTTTGCCAGCAGCCAGTGGGTGCTCGCCAGAGGGGACGCTTGCCAGGTCGGTAGTTGGAAATGCTTTCTCATTTTATCCTCACTTAAAATTCGGAATGCACTTACTAACTTATTCCGCGAGGTAAATCTTGTCAGTATTGTCTCAAAGTTTGTACGCATTATTTCATGGGGAACTTCGTTGTTCCTGTGATAATCCTCTTTTTAAGTTGTAGAAATGAGGTCAGGGTTCTCCAGCGATTTGCACTGCACATTCCACGCCTACGACTTTCCAGTTTCCATTCGATCTTGTGATGTCCTTGAACACCAGCCTCAACGGGCAAGTCATCTCTGAGGTAGAGGAATCTGGAGACCAAATCTCATTGTACCTTTAAATTAGCAGGGTTTTTAAAGCTCTGCCAGTGTGACCTTTTGATTTGAACAGTCACGATGACAAAAGCTCCACTATTGGGGCTGGGAAGGTGGCTCAGTGGTAGAGTGCGTGCCTTGCATGCCTGAGGCCCTGGGTTTGATTCCTCAGCACCACATAAGCAAAATGAAAAAAGCCGGAAGTGGCACTGTGGCTCAAGAGGTAGAGCGCTAGCCTTGAACTGAAGAGCTGAGGGACAGCGCCCAGGCCCAGAGATCAGACCCCACGACCGGATCCAAAAGAACCCACAAAAACTCCACTATTTAGAGACAATTGTAATAAAAAAAAATCACACACACACACATGTTTATTAACATGGGGATAATTGTGTTAAGCTAGTGTGGGGTGTGGGGAAGTGTGGATTCTTCACCAAAGGCTAAATTTATTTTATTTCTTATCTTTTATTGTTATTTTTATTTTTTGTCAGTCCTGGGACTAGAACTCAGCACCAGGGTGCTGTCCCTGAGCTCTTTTGTTCAAGACTAGAGCTCTACCACTTACGTCACAGCGCCACTTGCAGTTTTCTGGTGCTTAATTGAGATAAGAGTCTCACAGACTTTCCTGCCTGGGCTGGCTTTGAACCATGATCCTCAGATCTCAGCCTCCTGAGTAGCTAGGATGATAGGTGTGAGCCACTGGTGCCTGGAAAGCTAAATATTTTAAATAGGACAATTTACTCTGTTCATCCCCTGTTTTCTTGGTAAGCAAACTCTATTTTAAGAGTGCATTTTCCTGTGATTTATGTTCAATATTCAGTATTTACCTTGGAAAAAGGTTACTTTATTGCTGGACATAGTGGCTCACACCTGTAATCTCAGACACTAAACTAAAAGCGAAAGAATGGAGATCTGGCTCTCGCGGTGCAGCACTGGCTCTGGGAGAGGGAGACTCCAAGTCTAATCTCCACCGCTGTCCAGAGTGGCAAGGAAAATAAGTAAATGAATAAGGTTACTTTGCTTTGTGGTCATGTTTTGGTTTACTCCACAAAAGCCATTTTAACCCACTACCCCCCCAAACAGAGGGAAGATGGAAGGAATCAGGAAAAGAGGGGATCAGGGAGAGAAGAGCGGAGGGGTGGGAAGTGTTTCTTGGCAGTGTACACACTCGTTCCTCGTTGTTGGAGGCTTTTCCACTGCATTCTCTCGTCTCTCCCCCTGGGTAACCAGAGCCATTGCCTGGCTCAGGCACAGGCCAGAGCCCTGCCAGGGTCAGAGCTGGGATCCAGCCTGACTCTGAGGTTTTCCACACTCCTGAGACACAGCATTGCTCTTTGTTCCTTTGGGTTGTGCGTGTTTGTTTTCTGTTACTAATTCAACAAAGGGCTCCAGTCCCACGGATGCGGATCTAGTTCTTGCTCCAGCAGTAAATGTGGGAGGGAAGATGAGTGTTTGGGATACGACTTGAGCTTGGCCTTCCCGCTGCCTCCAAGAGGCAGTGTGCAGGGTGGGGACAGGCGATGGGAGGGCCGGTGACGCTCAGTGGAGTTGAAGGGGCGGACATCCCACCGTCCACTGCGCCGGCGCTCTCCGGACAGGGCAGCTCAGGCATGCTCAGGTGTGTGAGGGGCTAACGCTGTAAACAAGGAGCTCCACCATGCGCTCTGTGCTATGCAGAGCACACCGCACTGCACGGTAAACAGCTGTGTCTGGTAACGCAGTTACTATGGTATGCATTTTAATTTTGTTTTGGAACATGCTGTTTCTACTAGTAAAAAATGTGCCATTATACAGATCATCAGGTTTTACAGCATTAGCCTTGTGCTTCTCCTGTTCACTGCATCTCTGTTCACTGAGTCTCCTGTTCACTGCATGTCTGTTCACTGCATGTCTGTTCACTGCATGTCTGTTCACTGCATGTCTGTTCACTGAGTCTCCTGTTCACTGCATGTCTGTTCACTGCATGTCTGTCCACTGCATCTCCTGTCCACTGCATCTCCTGTTCACTGCATGTCTGTTCACTGTATGTCTGTTCACTGTGTCTCCTGTTCACTGCATGTCTGTTCACTGCATGTCTGTTCACTGCATCTGTTCACTGCATGTCTGTTCACTGCATATTCTGTTCACCGCATGTCTGTTCACTGCATTTCCTGTTCACTGCATGTCTGTTCACTGCATGTCTGTTCACTGCATCTCCTATTCTCTGCATGTCTGTTCACTGCATGTGTGTTCACCGCATGTCTGTTCACCGCATCTCCTATTCTCTGCATGTCTGTTCACTGCATGTCTGTTCACTGCATCTCCTATTCTCTGCATGTCTGTTCACTGCATGTCTGTTCACCGCATATCCTATTCTCTGCATGTCTGTTCACTGCATGTGTGTTCACTGCATCTCTGTTCACTGCATGTGTGTTCACTGCATGTCTGTTCACTGCATGTCTGTTCACTGCATCTCCTGTTCTCTGCATGTCTGTTCACTGCATATTCTGTTCACTGCATATTCTGTTCACTGCATGTCTGTTCACTGCATCTCCTGTTCACTGCATATTCTGTTCTCTGCATGTCTGTTCACTGCATCTCCTGTTCACTGTGTCTCCTGACAGTTCCACTGTGACATTTACACAGGAGAAATCACCTGAGGACACTCGAGAGGGATGGGCCCATGTCATCAAGTGACTAAAGACTGAATTACATTGTGGATATAGGGACTTCAGGAACGCAGGAAAGATGATAGACCTCCCACCATAGGTTGGTGAAGAGCTGCGGAGAGCAGTGCTCATGGGAATGGTCCTGCCATAGATCTGTCTGGTTCTCCGGGACACCGGAGCCATTGCATCATCCTGTATCAAACACGTGTGGGCTCTTGCTGGGCATGCTCTGTGCACTCAACATACGGTGGGTTCTCTGTGTTGGGCAGCAGGCTCTTCCTGTTTGCCAGCCCCCTCTCTGTTAGTAGGGGGCTTCTTCTGACACTGACTGAATGGGCTGCAGGGCGTCCTGTTGGGTCTCATCGGCATCCTGGGCCTCATTTGTGTGTTACCTGGCAGGTGAATGACTCCCCTTCAGCTCCTGCTCCTCTTCTGCTTAATGAAGATAATTATCCCCTGCTGTCCATGTTCCTGGGAAGATTAGGGAATGGCAGACAGAAACACTGTGCCACCTCCCACCTGTTTCTGCAAAGTGCGTGGGAAAGCTGGGAATGGGGGTGTCGCGTTCACCACAGGTGAAGGCGTAGGTCCTCCAGCCGGCGCTCCCTCCACCACCCAACATCACCTCGTGCAGCAGGCTGGGGAAGGAAACCTGCCCTCTACCCGAGCCAGGCTCCCATGGAATGAAGGCCACTTCCTGCCAGCCTCTTGTCTGCTGAGACACTGCCATTCAGTGAATCGATGAAGTTTCCAGAAGGAAAGCCCTCCTGCTTTCTCTATCCACAGAAGTGACTCGCGTTGCCCAGGCCTCAGCTCGGGCATTCACAGCGGGAGCCCCGCCTGCCGGGTGAGCACAGCCCTCTCTCTCTGCTCATGCAGCCTTTCTGTCCCCTCTGGGGCTGGGCATTCACAGGGCTGACCTTTCACACAGGGAGGGCATCTCACCCAGGGGAGGCTGGCAACATTGGCGCCAATGTGTTTATTCTTCACCAAGAGAATTGCAGAGTGTTGCTGTGTCCTGACCGATGGAGAGGCTGAAATTATGCCTGGTTGCAAGCATGTGAACCACAGCGTTTATTCCACGAGCAAAATGGTGAAGCCTTAGGGACCAGGACTGCTCCATGCTTGCCTACTGGCATGGCTGGGCCTGGGGACATGAGCGCATGGAGCTGTGCTCGCTGAGCTTGGTTGGTGTGGCTGGGCCTCGGGACATGAGCGCACAGAGCTGTGCTCGCTGAGCTTGGTTGGTGTGGCTGGGCCTCGGGACATGAGTGCACGGAGCTGCGTTCGCTGAGCTTGGTTGGTGTGGCTGGGCCTTGGGACATGAGCGCACGGAGCTGCGTTCGCTGAGCTTGGTTGGTGTGGCTGGGCCTGGGGACATGAGCGCACGGAGCTGTGCTCGCTGAGCTTGGTTGGTGTGGCTGGGCCTGGGGACATGAGCGCCGGAGCTGTGCTCGCTGAGGTTGGTTGGTGTGGCTGGGGACATGAGAGCATGGAGCTTTGTTCACTGAGCTTGGTTGGTGTGGCTGGGCCTCGGGACATGAGCGCACGGAGCTGCGTTCGCTGAGCTTGGTTGGTGTGGCTGGGCCTGGGGACATGAGTGCCGGAGCTGTGCTCGCTGAGCTTGGTTGGTGTGGCTGGGCCTGGGGACATGAGCGCACGGAGCTGTGTTCGCTGAGCTTGGTTGGTGTGGCTGGGGACATGAGAGCATGGAGCTGTGTTCGCTGAGCTTGGTTGGTGTGGCTGGGCCTCGGGACATGAGCGCACGGAGCTGCGTTCGCTGAGCTTGGTTGGTGTGGCTGGGCCTGGGGACATGAGCGCCGGAGCTGTGCTCGCTGAGCTTGGTTGGTGTGGCTGGGCCTGGGGACATGAGCGCCGGAGCTGTGTTCGCTGAGCTTGGTTGGTGTGGCTGGGCCTGGGGACATGAGAGCATGGAGCTGCGTTCGCTGAGCTTGGTTGGTGTGGCTGGGCCTGGGGACATGAGCGCACGGAGCTGTGCTCCCTGAGCTTGGTTGGTGTGGCTGGGCCTTGGGACATGAGCGCACGGAGCTGCGTTCGCTGAGCTTGGTTGGTGTGGCTGGGCCTGGGGACATGAGCGCACGGAGCTGTGCTCGCTGAGCTTGGTTGGTGTGGCTGGGCCTCGGACATGAGCACACAGAGCTGCGTTCGCTGAGCTTGGTTGGTGTGGCTGGGCCTGGGGACATGAGTGCAAGGAGCTGCGCTCGCTGAGCTTGGTTGGTGTGGCTGGGCCTGGGGACATGAGCGCACGGAGCTGTGCTCGCTGAGCTTGGTTGGTGTGGCTGGGCCTCGGACATGAGCGCACAGAGCTGCGTTCGCTGAGCTTGGTTGGTGTGGCTGGGCCTGGGGACATGAGTGCACGGAGCTGCGCTCGCTGAGCTTGGTTGGTGTGGCTGGGCCTGGGGACATGAGCGCACGGAGCTGTGTTCGCTGAGCTCACCCGGGATCCTCCCCTGTGAGTCTCACCTCCTTTTTCTTTATTTTTCCTTTTAAAATTGCATTTTATCCTCAGGGTGAAGTACAGAGGGGTTACAGTGACATGCATGAGGTAGTGAGTACATTTCTTGTAAACATTGTTACCCCTTCCCTCATTTTTCTCCCCTTTCCCTCCCCGCAGCCTCCCCACAAGTTGTACAGATCATTTCCAACATATTGTCTTGTGAGTCTCACTGTCACATTGGTTCGCCCTTTGTCCTTCATCTCACCATTTTATTGTTCCCCTTCCTTTCCCTAATTCAGGAAAGTACCAAAGTCAAATACAGTGACAACAGGGGATAAACCATAGGGAAACACACACACACACAGTACATTAAAAACAACAACAACACAAAACCCTCTTGGGTCCATGTCTTGGAGTTCATTTCGCTTAGCATCATCTTATAGGGTCATATGTACGTAGCTATTGAGCTATTCTGCTCATCTGCTTGGATTATTCCAGACATATACTAATGATTATAAATGAGGGAAACCATGGGACCTATGTTTCTCTGAGTCTGGCTTACTTCCCTTTATAGGATTTTTTCCCAAGTCTTTCCATTTCCTTATGAATGGAGGTGGTATCATTCTTTCTGATGGAGGCATAGAATTCCAGTGTGTGTGTGTGTGTGTGTGTGTGTGTGTGTGTGTGTGTGTGTGTGTATCTGTCTCTATATCTATCTATCTATCTATCTATCTATCTATCATACTTTCTTGATCGATTCATCTACTGAGGGCATCTGGGTTGGTTCCATATCTCAGCTATGGTGAATAATGATGTGGTGAACAATGGCTGTTCTATCCTTCCTTTTTCCTGAAGTCAGCTCTTCTGGGTGGGTCTAGATGGGTAGGTGTAGGCTTTGAGGGGTGAGGACCGTGAGCCGAGGCCGGGTGGGTCTGGATGGGTGGGTGGAGGCTTTGAGGGGCGAGGACCATGAGCCGAGGCTGGCTGGGTCTGGATGGGTAGATGGAGGCTCTGAGGGGCAAGGACCATGAGCGGAGGCCGGGTGGGTCTGGACGGATGGGTGAAGGCTCTGAGGGGTGAGGACCGTGAGCGGAGGCTGGGTGGGTCTGGACGCGTGGCACTGCCCCTGTGCCTGGAAGCCCAGTGTCTCTGTGCTCAGCAGGCAAGAAATGCACATTTAGCCTTTGTGTAGTTTCTTTCTAAATGCTAATGACTTTCCATTTATACTTGTTTCTTCCTGTGCCACTTTTCCTTTAATTACACTTCTTTCGTAAATAATGTGATTTTTTGATGACCACCCTTCCCCCTCCAAATTTTGTGAAAAGCTTCATTAATTTTTATCAAATAACATATTAAATCAAAGTTAATGTGGTGGGAACAAAGGAACAGAATTGCAATATTTTTTACAGGGAAATAATGAAATTTCTCTCAGAATGAGCAGCCATCTCCAGCTATTTTGAGGAATCAATTACAGGGAATCAACTGGAGGAGCTAGATGGAGGGCCTGGCCAGAGCCAATCGATGCACGTCACCCTCCAGGTGACACCTGTGCCAGGCAGCAGTAAACAGAGACGCCAGGAGACACACACCTTCCAGCCCGCACTTCCTACCCACCCTCAGAACCCTCAAGAATCTTTGCTGGGAACCAAATGTAGAAAGCAGATTTTGTATGTGCACACATGGAACTTTCCTAACAATAGGCATTCTTAGATTGAAAGCAAGCATAGAAGCTGAGGAATTAACACAATAATGGAACTGCTAGCCTATCAGTTGTTGGAACAACGTGTTTACTCTGCAACGAGGTAGGTCTAAAGCCATTTTCTAAGGAAGGAAGACACTAACTTTTCTCTGACTTAAATTTTTTCCATATTTCTTGCCAATACTTCCAGTATGCCATTGTTAATAGTTCAACATACAAAAGAAACACACAGGAAAACTTCCCTGTTAGTGATGGTCCAGGCAGGACATGGATGAACCGCAGCCTATAGACTTCCCTAAAAGAGCTCTTCTGTGTTCTTACTTCAGATGTTGCAAAACAGCACCGTATGTGGGCCGTGTTCCAAACAACTGGAAGAAACAGGTGCATGCATGATATGTGCGATGAATAAGATGAGAGAGCAAGAAAGAGAAAGAATAAGGGTGCGCAGAGAAGGAGGGCACTCTGGACCTGCTGAGTTTGACTGGTTCTGGGGGACACTGAGCCACGAGGTCCACTATAGGAGTCGGTCCAGGGGCATGGACTGGGAGCATCCCTCAGACTTCCAGACAGACTGGCCCGCAGAAGGGCACTGCCTCTCATATCCAGCTGCCACTCCGCTTCTGTCTGGTTTGCAAATGCACATGCTTGGGGTGCATGTCATTGCCGGGCGGGCTCTGGTGATGCCACGCCCTGACCCGGTGATGCTGCCTGCTAGGTGGAGGTGGCTTCCTGCCTTTTGGGGCGGCTTCCCCGTCTTCCTGGGCTCTGGGGCCCTGAATCAGCCCTCACTCTGCACGCTGACCCCTGTAGTATCGTCTGAGGTTTATAGAGAAGCCAATCTGTGGGCTGATTCACTCTAGGTGGGCACCCTGGACACTGACAGCAAATCTTCAGAGCAAACAAGTCCTCCTGAATGGCTGCTTCCCACGCTTGGTTTGCATGGAGTGACTGGTGTGTGCGTGGGAGAGAGACAGCCCCGGGCCGGGCCTGTTCACAGGTGGGTAGCACCTGCACGGTATTTCTCAGGGCTCAGGCCCGCTTCCAAGCTTCCGGGCTTCTCCAGGCTTCCTGTCCTCCCAGATGCTCAGTGTTTCCAGTGAACAGACTTTTCCTGGGTCCACACACACAGGAGTTGGAGTCCGCAGAGCTGGAGATGCTCACCTTGTGTGCCGATAGGAGCAAAAGCACCACAGTCCATCTTATGCCACGTATTAAGAAAAATATGGCAGAGGGGATGAGAGGAAGTGCTTTTAGCCGCCACCACAGTACAATAGCTGACAGGCAAGACAAGGTTTCTCCCAGGAGCTTTGCGGGCCCAGGATTTACTCCTCCTGACTCGAGCTCCTCTGAGTTCCCGCTTCCTGGTGATCTCTCCATTTCACCCACCGCAGCAGCTCTCCTTCTTACCCTCTGCGTTGAGTTTTTGTGTTTCTTTGATGTGCACATAAAATATCAAAGCAAACACGTGTGCGTGCTTTTCTCCTGTGAATCTGTTGTATGTCTGCTGTTCAGGGCATCACACAGAACTTAGAGGCCCTTAGATTTTCTTCAAGTCAAAATGCACTCAGGGTTTTCCTAATGTTTTCCTAACACCGACGCACTGAAAACGAGTTGGGTTGGAATTTGAATAAACTAAAACAAACGGTTTTGCGGTGGGGCATTCGCTGGCATCTGGAACCTGTCTCAAGTTGGACAAGCACCACCGCCACCTATTATACAACATGTTTCCACGGTGCCAAGGGGGGGGCCTGTCACCCTACCCAGTTAGCCGCCCGCAGCCGCTCCCCTCATTGCGCCACCCGCGACGCCCACGCGGCCAGCCTCCTGTGACAGGAGGCCTCAGAGGCCCTCAGGGCAGCGGTCTGCCCCGGGAAGCTGCGCTCCGCGTCTCCGTGAGACTTTGGAACTCCATACCAGACAGACTGATTATAAGTAGTTTCAGTCTCTTCAAAGCCCCTTGCGCCTGCCCTGGATAAATCAAGAGACGCGATTGACCCACACACCGTTTAATTTTCGCTCTTGAGAATCTAAAATGGGATTCTTAAAATGGGATGAACTTTGAATCTGATGCTAAAGCTGGAAAGATTTATGGAAAGGAATTAGGAATTTATTCAGTGTCTCTAGGCAAGCAAAGACTCACCCGTCTGTCGCGCTGAACCAGAGGATGAGATGAAGGACGGAGACCCTGTGAGACCGGCCACGGAGTTCGCTGAGTGCTTACCCCTGGATTGACCATCTCCTAGGAGGGTACTGTGACTGGGACACAGGCCTCCCAAGTGAGGAAAAGCCATCTTCGAGAAGTGAAGTAAGTGCCCTGACACAAGGAGACAACACTGGCCAGCAATCCCAGACTGCCCCGACTAGAGGAGAGGGGAGGGGAGGACAGGAGAGGGGAGGAGCAGAAGAGCCGGAGCATCTTCAGGGAACCAGGCCACGGCAGAGGCCTCTGTGGGCCCTGTGGCTGTCTTGGGGACAGAGCCTCCAGAAGATGAGCTCACCTACCTAGCACTTCTGCAGGTTTAGGGTTGGAGGTGGCTCCTTAGGGAAAGCCCGAAATCTTTCAGCCAGAAACCACCTTGAGCAAGTCTTTTAATGTTTGTACTCCAAGGAGGAGCTAGTCCCAGGATGCTGTCCAGGTGGGCCTTTCAATGAGATTAGTCATGATTGGGCCCTGGGGAGGGCACCCAGAGCCAGCCCTCCCCCAGGAGCAACAACTTCATTAGGAAAACAAAGAGAGCCGCTCAGACCTCAGTGAGGGGCATTCCTTTGTAGCAGCTCCCAGGAGCCAGAAAACCTTACTTTTGCTTGTTCGAATAATATTCAGTCCTAAATTGACTTCACAAAGAAATGGAAAGGCAAAATAAATAAGTAATAAGTCCCAGGTGAACTTAACATGGAATAAAATGCAAGGACCCAAGTGCTTAGGATGAGTAATATTCTGAGTTCTATTCGCTGAGACGTTACGTATCAAATAGTATCCAAAGTTACTTATTAAATAGCATAGCAAGTGTTTGCCAGTAAAACATTTTAAAATTATTTTGAAATGTGTTCGACCACTGGTAAATATAGGATAGAGTTTATATACAATTGCAACCTTCTTCAGACAGGAGAGAGCTTGGAAATGCGTTTTTTCGAACGGTGTCTTTGGCATGCATCCATTGGCATGGGTGTAGGTATTATAGCAAATAAACCCAGAGACAAATGCAAAATCTTGATCCAATGGAAAATAGTCTATGAGAGCTTGTTGCCATTTAATTTATCGAGTTCCAGTGAGCTAAATTAATATTTAATGAAGCTAATATAAATACTAATATAATACTTAACACTGACATGTGATGAGAAAGCTGCATTTCATGACCAGAACCAGACTTCACACCACACTGGCTCAGCCCCTAACTCCTTCATTCTTTATGTCCCTAGCATGGGCATTTGACATTCCTCTCACAAGTATCCACAAGGTATCTGCTGCATCTTATTCCCTCATGGGCATTGGGTGGGTGAAGGGCAGCATCATTCTAGGCACTGTGAAGCAAGAGCACATCCTGTCCCCCAAATGACCCTCCTTGTGGAGTGATCAAAACGCAAGCCCATTTGCAGCATCGGGTGCTAGCGCTCAACCATTAGGAGGAAAAGGCATTGTCTTCCTCGCATGGAATGTTTGCACTGTAGTTCTTTATTAGGACCTGTTTTCTCCAGAGCCAGTTGTTTCTAGGCATGACTTTCTGTTCGCTACAAATAAAGTTCCTGCTAAACTATCTATAAAACATGCATTTTTTTCTGGAGGAATAAAGATGACACCATCAATCCTTTATATACTAGACAAAAAGGAGATTTAATGAACAATCAGCGAGTTATGTTTTCTTTTTTCCTTTTTATATATTTTCAGTCTCTGTCATTTAAGCTCTAAATAGTCAGAAAGCATGAAGGGCTTTGCCTTGTTCTCCTGTAAATACTTGCTAAGAAAATTATATGAAACTGCGAGACTATAGGCTGCTCGGCCAGAACTAATAAGATGTAAATTAGTAACAAATCTGACATAAAGAGTAATCCCAGAATCATCAGAGTTAGGAATTTGTTTTACAAGAAATGATTTGAAACTGAATTTCCTGGACAAAGAAGCTTGCAAACCAAAGCCTTCGGTATTAACAGCCTTGACAAGACTCCAAATGGAGCAATGAACCTTATTAAGCAGAAGACAAACTTATCAAGACCGAAGCCGCAGATTTCAGAGCCGGTGGAGATCAGAGGCAGCATCTTCATAAAATCCAATGTTGTTAGTATCAAACAATGCAGACAACTTCACATTAGGGACATCTCAGAAAGTAGTTAAGTCGAAGAGTTTCCTAGGTAAATAATGCTGACAGCTATCTTCCTGCAACAATGGAATTTTCTCAGAATTCTATACAAAAATGAATACCACTGTTGTTCAATCCATTAGTACGTCTGTAATTAAAATTCTCTTGGGTTCTTCTAGGTGTCATTGAATGAATCAGTGATGAATTTGTGATGATAGAACCATTTACAAAAGGAATCTCTTACTGGAGGTGCAAAGTGCAGAAATTACTTATTTAATTGAATTACATTTTATTATTTTAACTCCTTCCAGTGGATTCCTTGTTCAAAAGCTTTCAATTTATTACAGTCATTTCAGCACAAAGCTGACTTCATGCTGTGGGAATTCTTGTCAGGTAAGAAAACTGCACGCCACATGGGATTTTAAAAAATGCATGACCTGAGGAGCTTGTTTTGGTCTGTTTGTGCTTTGGTCTTGCTCTGGGATGGGGGCCGGGGTCTGTCTGGAGGCTTGTCCTGAGCTCCTCACCCTCTGGCCTCAGCATCCCGAGGGCCCAGGGCTGGGAGTCTGTGCATACGCCGCTTCTCCTGGACACTAACTGAAAATGTAAAAGCATATGCAGGATTGTACAAGCACAGGCCTGGCCCGTGGGCGGGCTGCGGGGTTCAGCTGTGAGGACCGGCACGCCCCGCCGCAGTGCAGACAGGAGGCCAGGCCGGGGCCCTGGGGCAGGTCCTGGGCACTGCCGGGTGTAGACAGACTTGGAGGACAGAAGGCAGGCTGGGGTCTCCTGCCGGGTGTGCTCAGCATGGACTCCCAGGAGCCACCCCAGTTTTCAGGGTGGCAGTCAGCGCTCCTGCAATTCGGGCCTCCTTCTAAGCTCCTGTGGGGATGCTGCTCCTACACCTTGATCCCGGGCCCCCGTGCAAGGTCCCCTGACTGCAGCCTGGGGGCCTGGAGGGGCCCCCTTCATCCAGGATGGCTTTTGGCAAGCAGCAGCACGGCTCGAGGGTCGTGGCCCGGCCAGGTGAGCCCCAGAACCGGAGGCCTGCGCCGAGCTGGGTCCTGCTCACATGTGCATGCCTGGCCTCAGCGGTGAGCAAAGGCCCTGAGACCCTGCCTTTCCAGGGTGGGTGCCTGTAGCTTATTTGAAAGCCTCCTTCCATGAGCTGCATGAGCTGCATAGAGATGCCTTCAGTTCTAAAGGGTGTGTTACTGGGCAGGGGTGGGGGGTGGATAAACCACTTAGAAAACAGCACAAAGCCTTGTGTGCTGACACAGATGACTGTATTTCCATTGGAAAGAGGAGAGGAGGGAAGGGAGGGAGAGGAGAGGAAGGAGGAGAGGGAGAGGCAGGGGAAGGAGGAGAGGGAGGAGGAGGGGGAGATGAAAGGTGGAAGGGGGAGGAGGGAGGGGAGAGAGAGGGGAAGGAGAGAAATGAACGTGCCTTGGGTCGATAGACTGAGAATCCCAGACCAATTTCTACTTGTACATCACACAAATATAAGCTATAGAAACACAATGACCAAGAGAATACTACCCTCCAGTGAACTTTTTTTTTCATTCTTCAAGCAAAAGAACTTAACATCTACCTGCTGCTGCCAAGAATTAATCTATTTGACATAACTGCAATCTACCATACAACTTCATTAAATCTCAGTATGCCAATGTCAACTGCATTTAGTAGTTTAGAGAACGGAAGGTTTGACTCTAAGTAGTTTTATAAAGAATGATAAGCACTTGCTGGGTGTTCACATTTTAAGCCACAACTTTTAAATAAATCACCGCACAAAAGCCCTTTGACTAAAATAAAAAATCTAGCATAAACACTGACACTCATTTATCCCATCAGTTTGCCGCTAGGTGGGATTTCTGCCGATTAGTGTTTGTAATGAATAGGTTTGCAGCTTTGCGCCTGCGGTGTGTTCTCTCCGGTCTCAACCAGCCACAGTCTCTAGTCTAAACAATTACTGCCGAAACTGGAGCAACAGAGACTTTGCTCGGAATGGATTTCCCCCTTGGATAAGATGTCCTACTCTTCTGAAATGCCAAAAGCGGGGTTGGGGGGATGACCCATCCCCCCCGTTGATTCCGCCTTTCCTTCACACAGGTAGGGAAGGGTCTGGGGAGACGGTGAGCCTGGCTGGGTGACGTGAACAGTAGACTATTTAACACGTCCCGAACGGTGCCCAGCCAGGGTGCTTATGGGGTTGGCTCTGGCTGTATGCTGGTTCAAACGCTGAGCTCCACGTGGAAATCACACACCTCACACTCTCCTTCTGAAGCCCGGCCCTGCGTTGCAAATAAATGCAGTCAGCCCTCACTGGGTTCCCATGGGGACCTAGAACCTTCCTCCTCCTCGCTGGGTACCCATAAAGACCCAGAACCTTCTTCCTCCTCACTGGGTCCCCTGAGGACCTAGAACCTTCCTCTTCCTTGCTAGGTCTCCAGGGGGGACCTAGAACGTTCCTTCTCCTCACTGGATTCCCATGAGGACCTAGAACCTTCCTCCTCCTCACTGGCTCTGAGCTGTGCTTGCCCTGTCCCCACCTGCCCTTCCCTTGAACTTGACCTTCACCAACCATCTGGCTCTGAGCGCAGGCCTTCCCTTCAGGACGGCCCTTCCCGATCATCCTCTCCACCCTCTTCCCTTCTTGGGTGACAAATCCAGAGACAATCTCACTGAGATGGGGCAGTGGGGTGGCTGGAAGCCATTTGGGCAGCGGGAGATCGGGCCGCATTGCGAGGGGTCAGAGGCTGGGCCTGGCCCCTCTGCTGTCCAGGGGCCCTCCCTCTGGTGGGGCGGGGCTCTCTCCACTGACACAGTCAGTGTGCACACCATGTGTGCGTCATCTTGCCTGGCCCCATTTGCAAGAAAATAAGGAAAATAAGGAGCAGAGGTCCTTTGGGGTGGGGCAGTGGGTGGTTCAGGGAGCACTGCCTTCACTGCACCGCACACAGCTGGAGCAGAGGACAGCCGTCTACTGACAACGTGCAGCTGCAACCGTGTCCGGTGCCCCTCACAGGCATGGAGGGCCTGCCGTGTCTGCTTCCTCCACAGTCCCGTGTCTGGGAGGACTGTTCACACTGGCGCCTGCAGAGGTCGCTTGTTTCTTCATTTTTGTTGAGTCTTGCTGGTGTGAGTGCAAGGAGTACTTTGTTGAGTCTTGCTGGTGTGAGTGCACGTCGCACTGTGACTGGCGGTGGTGAATCCATGGTCTCCAAGTGTGCGTGCACGTAGCACTGTTACTGGCGGTGGTGAATCCACGGTCTCCAGGTGTGCGTGCAGGTAGCGCTGTGACTGGCGGTGGTGAACCCACAGTCTCCAGGTGTGCGTGCACGTAGCACTGTGACTGGCAGTGGTGAATCCACGGTCTCCAGGTGTGCGTGCAGGTAGTGCTGTGAATGGCGGTGGTGAGCCCACGGTCTCCAGGTGTGCGTGCAGGTAGAGCTGTGACTGGCGGTGGTGAATCCACGGTCTCCAGGTGTGCGCAGGTAGTGCTGTGACTGGCAGTGGTGAACCCACGGTCTCCAGGTGTGCGTGCAGGTAGTGCTGTGACTGGCGGTGGTGAATCCACGGTCCCCAGGTGTGCGTGCAGGTCGCACTGTGACTGGCGGTGGTGAACCCACAGTCTCCAGGTGTGCGTGCACGTAGCACTGTGACTGGCGGTGGTGAATCCATGGTCTCCAGGTGTGCGTGCAGGTCACGCTGTGACTGGCGGTGGTGAACCCACGGTCTCCAGGTGTGCGTGCAGATAGTGCTGTGACTGGCGGTGGTGAACCCACGGTCCCCAGGTGTGCGTGCAGGTAGTGCTGTGACTGGCGGTGGTGAACCCACGGTCTCCAGGTGTGCATGCAGGTAGTGCTGTGACTGGCGGTGGTGAATCCACGGTCCCCAGGTGTGCGTGCAGGTCCTCGGCACACATCCTCTGGCTCTACCTGTATTCACTCCCATGGGCGCAGACCTGGTGCAGGGAAGGCCAGTGCCCTCAGAGGACCTCAGAGACATGGGACTCACTGCGCAAGAGCTGTGTGTGGGAAATCCTGAGAGCTTAAACCCGGCCTGTCAGGCTGCTAGGGTCAGTGACCCCGGGAGGGAAGGGCCCCACACCTGGTCCCGGAAGGGCTTGGCCCAGGTCGCCACCCCTTCCACATTTCCCGTGAGTCCACGAGGCAGACATTATTCATTTTATAAGCCAGGCACAGAGGCCACAGTGCAGGAAAGGCATGGCTCAAAATAGCTGTTTAATAAAAATAGAGGCCGGGAGCCAATAGCTTGGAACACACAGACGGATTTTATGATGTTTAATATGAAAAATATTGGAGTTGGGACTTGGCCTAAATCTCCTGTTTAGAGAGAGATGGAAGTAGATGGGGAAGAGAGCTTATGTGCATCTGATTTCAGAGAATTCGTTAGGTGTAAACACTTTTTTTCTTGCAGAGGTTTAGTGATTTTAGGAAGGATTTAGAGAACACTGCTATGGTTTATTTATTTATTTTTGTCGGTTGTGGGGCTTGAACTCTGGGCCTGGGCGCTGTCCCTCAGCTCTTCAGCTCAAGGCTAGTGCTCTACCATTTGAGCCACAGTGCCACTTCAATTTTTCTGAGTGGTTACTTGGAGATAAGAGTTTCACAGACTTTCCTGCCTCAGCTGGCTTTGAACCACAATCCACAGATGTCAGCCTTCTGAGTAGCTAGGATGACAGGCATGAGCCACCAGCACTGACATATGGTTTATTTTGACTGAAGAATAAGCTACGTGTGTCCATGGTACTGCCAGCCGCCCTTGGTAATGGGGGTCAAGCGGGTATCCTGTAGGCAAAGCCCCCGAGCCTTCCCCAGGATTGATTGATTGATTGATTGATTGAGCGGCCCCTGGGAGGAGTCTGAAAGTGTGATGTCCTTCAGGTCTTCTACCAAGGTCAAGGGAACACTTTGGAGGTGTCAGGCTGGCTGGCAGAGAGAGGGGTCAGGGCCTGGGCTCCCGGGGTTGGAACCCGAGGGGAGCTTCTCCATCCCAGGATCCAGGGATGCCAGACACCAGGGAAGGCAGACATTTCATCCCAATTCAAATCAATCTGGGAATTGAAGCTTTCAATTACCCAAATGCATTTTTAATAACAGGAAAGTCTTCCTTTTGTATAAAGGTCCTCGTTTTAAATGAAAAGAAAAATCAATACTGATAGGGAACTATAACCTAAAAAGCAAGCTAATTATTTGTGTCAACATGGGTTTTAAAGGTGCTGTCTGGGCTGCCCTGGATTAAGGAGGCAGGGTGCTTCCCGCTGAGACTGGAACATTACTACAAACACTTCCTGAAAGAATGATTTATTCGTGAAGGAAATCATTCAATTTTTTTCTTGTGAAATCTGCTTTATAACTAGTCAGGTGAACCTGTGTAAACCTAGCAACCTTCACTTGCATGCCCATTTAGGAATGAAAAGGCTTCATGGCTGAAGATTCATATCCTTCAAAAATTCATCATGTAGGCATCCAATGTGTTCAGATGATGGATTCTCCTAACAAGGCCCGTATTTAATCATAATTAATGATGGAGGCAACACATAAAGCAAAGGGCTCCGCTGTGGGCAGACTGAGGAAGCGAAGTGTCCACGTGAAGCTCTCCTGCCAGGAGAACCGGACGACGCGGCAGACACGGCCACGCCTTGCGTCCCGGCTGTGCTAGCCACTTCCTGGACTGGACTGTTCTAAGAGAGGCTGTGTTTTAGGAAGAACTGCGCTGAGCACTTTTCCCTGTCAGTTGGCCTTGTGCCTGTCTTTGACATGACTCGAATGAGAAGGAGAAGCCGGTTATTTCAGAGAAAAAGGAATTGGGAGGCGGCAGCCAAAAACATAAAAAAAGAGAACGAGAAGAAGGAACCCTTTATGGTTGTGACTGTTTACTTGACAAGAAGAGAATCGAGCTAGAAAGGAAGTCTTCTGTACTTTCGCAATGTCAGACATTTTCTCTGGAGACAAGGTAGGGTCTCAAGGAAGAAAAGCCTGTTCCAGATGAGGGGCCCCACTGTCTCACAGGGACCCCAGTTCACCACCGTCATGTGACTGAGGAGCAGTGACAGGCCCTGCACGCGTGCAGGAACATGCCATGCTCACCTGCTTGTGCAAATGGTCGGGAAGTGGCCGTGGCCCTCCAGAGACTATGAGAACAGAGGGGAGGAGCTCAGACCCTGGAAACGCGAGTCCCCTTTCTCTATGACAAAAACCAACGAGGGTTTTGGTTGAAGCATGTTTACAAAGTGGGGACAACACCACACAGTAAAAGCAACTCACATGCCCACTACAGTTATTACTGTGGTTGTCTTACTGGTTGTCTGGAACACTGGCTGCATGTTTGTTCTTTGAGGTTGTGTTGAAAATATCTGCAGTAGGTTTCCCCATCTCCACGTGTTCCGTTGGGATAAACACATCATGAGGATTTGTGCCTCCCAGAAAGGAGATTTAGAAGAGCGGTGGGTGCTGTCTGAGAGCCCCTCCCCCCACAGACAGCCTGCTCTGCCCTGCAGAGTCAGGATGCGCCTCCGGGCGTAATGGGCTTGGGAGGTGGTCTTTGACAGCTGGGGAAGGTTCTGGCAAGGGGCTCAGGCCACCCTACAATGTTTCCTCTTGCTCACCATACCCTCAGGGTTGCTTACAGTCGTGCGACCTGTTGGCAATCGCAGACTCCATGTGTTCAGCTGCAGAACTCTTTAAGAGTCACTACGGGGTTGACATTGTTCAAAAAAGAAATGTACTCACTACCTGACTTACGTCGCTGTAACCCCTCTGTACCTCACCTTTATAATAACAGTACTTAAGAAAAAGAGAGGCACTGTGTGCGAGTTACTAACTCCGATAGCAGAGATGTTACAGTGTGAAGAAGTTTTAGAACTGAAGGCAACATGATGCCTTTATATCTCTCCCTGCAACTCCTCCACTGCCCATTCCCAGCACGTGAACAAGGCATACCGAACACAGAACACTGTGGGTGCTTACTGGTTGGGAGCATGGCCATTAAAAGCGTTACCATAACTCGACCGCACACAGTCACAATGTGGAAGATTTGCTAATGAGGCGCCATATGCTACCTGTCTACCTTCCACAGTTAACTGTCCGTAAGACAGACAGAAGTCATTTTCCAGCTTACTTGTGTTTCTCTTTCCATTTTTGGCAGGATTCCGTTCTGCTGGTGCCCGTGTGGGCACACCTACCTTGGAACTGTGCGTTGAAGCCCTTCCGCCGATGGTTGCTGTCAGAGGTGAAGTGAAGCCGTAGCCAGTTCTTGCTGCTGATCACTGGGGAAGGGAGGTTCATGCCTGTCAGCCTGGAGAAGAGAGAGGAGAGAAAAATCTCTCTTGTAAATCAGCAAATTTCCAGCATCAAACCTGTGGGAAGATTGAATTAGCGACCTTCATCACTTCGAGGGGCTTAAAACAGAAGTAGTATGTCAGATGCCTTCAAACGCTTTGGGTAATTTCATCCTCACCCAAACACAAATGCGTTGTGTGTCCTTGCTAGCACGGAGGCTTTCAAAAGGACTTGACATTTTGCATATTTATTAATAGTGGACACAGGAAAAGGAATTATTTTGATCTCTTACTGGCCCTCCCCCATCTCCTAGGACTTTAATCAACATGAACCATTTCATAAAAGGAAAAGAAAAAGGCAAATAATAAAAATCTTCCTTTCTTTATGTGGGCACTTAGTGATTCTATTAATTTGAAGCACACTTAAGCAAACTGTTTATCATGCTTGAGAGCATGCCAGATTTCCAGCAATCTCTCTGCAGAATTCACCACCTGGGTCTTCCCAGGAGGGTAAAGAGAACAGCTTCTCTGAGATTGATGACAGCAACTGTCAAAGAGATTTGAAATGGAATAAAATTATGCTTTACTAAAGTAGTGTATTAATCTTTTAAAGTGAAGATACAATCAATCTCAGTTATGCTGTTTGGAAATACGCAGTCCACTCGACCACATTCAGTTTAATTGTCAGAAATGATTGCGTGTTTTACTTCTTGTTGGTGACATTCCTGAGGAAGAAGAGTTCTCGCAGATAATAAAAAGCCTGTGCTCCAGGAGTGCACAGATATAGAGGGCCTGGCCAGAGAGATGGAGAGCCACCGATGTCTGGCTGGTTGAATCCAGGGCTGTAAGACCAGTAGACATGACAGGCAGTTTCTACACTATAAGCTGAAAGATGTTATGCAGATGTGCATGGAAAACTACCGAAGGCCTCTTTCGAATTCACACAGGGCGTATATACTAAAAGAATGCGGCCAAACCTATCTTCAAGAGGGATTTTGAGGTAACAGGGACCTGTGAGCATTTTATCAAGTAGGTAAATCATTGGTAGGAACCTGGTGGACCACATGATCTCGGTGGCCTTTTCTTCCTACTCAGGCTGGGTTTCTAATTCTTAAACTCAGGATCTGCTAGAAACCGATGGGTCACGTGGAACATGCCCCAGTTATTCCACGCAACAGCCAGTGACAGGCAGCTCAGCTTCCTGACTCTGGGCTGCTCAGTCTCCAGGGTCGCGTTTTGAAAATGTGCAGGATCCGTTCCGAGTCAAGAGCAAACCCGGACTGTAAGAAATGGCTGTGGCCTGTGAGGGAGCTGCACGCCCCCCGGGGCCTGGCTTGTGGAGCAGTGAGCGAGCGGTGTCCGCCACATCCAGCTGACCCGGACGCATACTGCATCGCCGCTTCCTTCCAGGTGATTTACACACTCAATAGGTCATGTCCCTCTTTGGCTGTTCCGAGAATGTCCAAAAGAAAATTGAATTCTGGAGCTACAAAAAAATACCAGAGTCTCTCCAGCTCATGTTCACTTTCTTCTTGAACTTGTTATAACTGAAATCTAGGTCTAGGTGATGGTTGCTTGGAAAATAGGCACTTTCTGAATGTTTTTAATTGTTCTGGTTGTGAACACTAGGCCCTACTATTTGCAGATGCGTACCAACATTTATCATGATCGGAAACTAATATCCTCTTTTTTTGGGGGGGGTGGTAAGGTCATGGGGCCTGAACTCTGGGCCTGGGCGCTGTCCCTCAGCTCTTCAGCTCAAGGCTAGCGCTCTACCACTTGAGCCACAGCACCACTTCTGGCTTTTTTCTTTTTGCTTATGTGGTGCTGAGGAATCGAACCCAGGGCCTCAGGCATGCAAGGCAAGCGCTCTACCACTGAGCCACCTTCCCAGCCCCAACTAATATCCTCTTTACCCCATGTGTACCCCCACAAAATACTAGCTTTGTGTCAGTTAACAAACTTTTTCTTTAAAGACCAGGTAGTAAATATGTTTTTTGTATGGATTAAAAATGGTGAGTTTTGCCATTGTTCAAAGGCAGACACAAGATGTCTGGCGATGCTCGAGTAACACTTTATTTGTGGACACTCAAATCTGAATTTCATATAGCTTTTTTAAGGTAATTTTTTCCTACCCAATTAAAAATATAAAACCCATTCTTACACCTAGCCCAAGCGTGATAGGAAAGAATTTGCACTGCTGCCAGGCAAGAGGAACTTTGCAAGCTATACCTCGCAATGGAGGGAAGCGGAAGTTTCATGAAGACCTGGCTTCTGCAGTGCCTCCTGTGGAATCAGGTGAGGGCATAAGGCATCCTCTAGGGCTACTGTCAAACCGTGTAGACTGAAATGCTACACAATGGAGGTGTGTATGTGCCCAGGCTTTTGGGCTTGGCCTTGTGAGGTGGCAGATACATCCTGGGCATGTGAGAGGACGGTGGTGAGCGGGGCGAGGGAAGCGAAGGGTTTTCAACGAGAGGCCTCAGGATCCTTGGAGCCCTGAGCTCTTCCTCCATTGACCCTGGCACAGTGACGGGCAGGGGGAGCTGACTTTATGGCCTTCCTTCTACATAAAGATGATACTACAAATGCAACTGTTCCTCCAATGCAAGTGACCTAAAGGAAGGTTCTTACTAAACAAACCAGTGCACAAGAGTGGATTTAACCAAACTTCAGTGATTCTGATGAAAATTAGAGGCAAAGCACTCAAACAAACTCTAGGATGGAAAGAAGAGCAATGGCCCCAGAGGTGACCTTGGGCTGTGATGGCCATTATGCCAAGAGGCTGGGCAGATGTGCCACCATAACCCCTGTCTCAACATCAACTTTATCTCAATAAAATGACCAATAACACATAAAGGAAAACACTTATGCAATATTTTAATAAGTATATCCTAGAAAAATACTTTAGCCTAGAAGGAAATGAAATCAGTAGGATATTTCTGAGCCCTATAACTCTTACAGAATCAGTGCAGTTCAGATTAGATTCTTCTTGTGACTTCCAGAAATTAAATGTGCACTGTGGTCAGAGTGAGATTTCTCAGAAATCCTCAACAGTTCTCTGAAGTCTTCTGGATTTGATTTCCTAATAAAAATATATTCTCAAGAAAAGAAGCAAAAATGTCCAATAGACACATGAAGAAATCTCAACATCTCTGGCTAAAAAAAAATGCAAATCAAAACAACACTGAAATTCCACCTCACCCCAGCTAGCATGGTCATTATTGACAAAAACAAACAACAGATGCGGGCAAGGACTTAGTCCAAAGGGAATGCTGCTACACTGTTGGTGGGGATATAAACTGGTTCAATCACTCTGGAAAGCAGTATGGAGGTTCCTCAACAACATAGATCTTCCCTATGATCCAGTAATCCCACTCCTGGGCATTTGTACAATAGAACACCAACAAAGCCACACTAAAGCTACCAGCACAACCATGTTTACTGCAGCACTATTCACCATAGCCAAGATATAGAATCAGCCCAGATGAACCTCAGTGGATGAATGGATTAAGAAAATGTGGTATATAAATACAGTGGAATTTTACTCATCTGTAAGAAAGAATATTATGCCATTTATTTAAAAAAATGGAAAGACCTGAAAAATGATGTTAAGTGGAGTAAGTCAAGTCCAGAGCTATAAAAGATACATATTTCCCCTTATAAGTGGAGGCCAGATTTAGCTTATAAAATTGTAAGGAAATACTTTGGGTGGTGTGCAAGTGTATAGAAATGTATTAACTGAAATATGGTAGATTCAAGGGAGAACTGAAATAATGTAATTCCTTAGAAAGACAAAGTCAAATTCAACAAAATAAATAATAGAAAATGGGGACACGAAAGGGGTGAGTAGGGTCAAGGGGAAAAGGTAGACTTATGAAGAGAAAAAGAGAGAAAATGCAGACAAGAATCTAATGTCTATCCTACAAAGTTAAGAAAACGAAGCAAAGGGGTGAGAATGTTGACAGGGGTGACACTGATCAAGATGTGTTGAACTCATAAACTGCCTTATTAAATGGCAACTCTTTTATACCACTACTTAAAGATAATAAAAATAGAGAATATGGCAATGGGCACAGAGATATAGGGAAAATGTCTGGGAACTGGCAAGAAGAATGAGTACAAGTGCAAAGCAGATCATTTTCAGCGGAAGAAAGACACAACTCCAGCTGTCAGCAAACTGTGTATCGGTTCACAGCGCACCAACCCCTCACACATGTCTGCACACTGATTTAGGATGCACGGATACATTTCTATTCCCAGGCATAGAAGGGAACAAGACATTCTCTTTGGGAGTAACGAGCGGTCATTCAGTCCAGGACACTGGGTGGGACCCTGGAAGCCAGGGGAAGCGGAAGGGAGGGCTTGGGAGGAACGGAGCAGGGGAAGCATCTTCCCGGGGGGAAGCTCAACACGTTTTCTTTCTGGGAACTAGGGCAGACAGCCCAGAGTCCGTGAACGGACTGCCAGTGCCATCCTCCAGTGCGGCTGCAAGAACGGCTCCTTCTCACTTCTTTCATGAATGCCAAATCCAGCCACTTACACGACTGGCAGATTCATTTTCCTTCAAAGGATCCAACGAGGTTTTGCTTCTGGTCAGGGTAAAAATAAATGCGGGACTCAGAGGGAAACTTAAGGGTAAGATGGCCTGCTCTGAGCCAATAGAGCGGCCAGCCTGTTCCACTTTCCCCAAATAGTTTCCCCAGGATTTTTGGGGCTCATGACTCCCCGCACCTAGCCTCTCTCAGCCCCCGTCCCCTTCTGTGAGGTGGGGAAGGAACATTTTATCACAGCGTGCCCCACCGGGGACTCATGCCTTTCACTTACGTAATGTGAGAAATACAGAGTCAACTTATTGAGATAATTTCCTAAAATGCATTTGGAAGTGCTTAGGGCTTTGGAAATTGCTCTGAGTTCTTCTGACGAGAACCCAGATTTCTAATGTTTTCAGAAAATCATCCCAATGATCGCTCGGGGAGGGGTGTCTCTGTAGTTAAAGCTCTCTGTGATGATTAGGAGCCAGAAAGCATTGGTAATATTAGGACAGACTTTGCATTGTCTTTTCTTCCGAAGGAGAGTCGAGGTTTTAAGGGACCCCTGGCTTTGCAGAGGTGCTTGCTTGTCGGCTTGGGGAGAAAGTGACGGGGGAGGGGGGCATTTTCCCGCCCACTCACACAGGCACCCAAGATGATCGCCTGGCAGTATCTCACATGACCATGTTTGGTCGAAGTCAGTAGAACAAGCTGGCCAGACAGATGATTCCTGACCTGTGGGGTTTGGCTGGCGTTATTATAAGTGAATTAAACAGTCTTTCGAGCCCGCAGTGACTGAACGTGACCAGTCTTAATAGGAATGCTGAATCGAGAAACAGAGAAAACTGAAAAAGGTAGTTCTCACCTTGCAACAGTGTGGAAAGAGCTACAGATACATGTGTACACACACACACACACGCTGAGGAAAAGCACCACCAAGAACCGTGCAGGCTCAATATACCACACAGGGCAAACTGAACTGCACGTAAGGGAAGATGTCTTTTTGTAAGATGATTCTTCCTTTAGATAAGACTACTACTTCCTGTCAGGTATGTCCTTCACTTGGCATAGTGCCCAGCTCTCTCTCCTGGACACCCCGTGCTGGCCCTTCCCCCACCCCTGGCCCTTCCCCCACCCTGTGACCCCTTCCCTGCCCAGCATGGGCTCACTGTCCAGGTCTCCCTTGGGAGGCCTCACCTCTGATCCTGCCTGCCCCTTGGGGACGTCTGTTCTTACCTGTGCACCGTGTGTGCGCTCATTACCTGTCGCAAGCTCTCCTGCCTCCCTCCCCTCTCACACTGTGCTTCCTCCTCGGTCTAGCCCAGCCTGCACCCATCTTCCCTAGACCTGCCCATGCTGTCCCAGCTCTGCGGCTGGGCCTCTGCTCATTTGGGCCTCTGCATTTCTGGCTCCACCAAGCAGGCTGGAGTGACACGTGAGGACTGTGGTGTGTGCGCTCTGTGGTTCTGTGGTGTGTGCATATGTGTGTGGGCTCCTGTGCTCTGTGGTTCTGTGGTGTGTGCATGTGCGGGGGTGCTCTGCAGTATCACAGCTCCCCTCAATTGGCTCCGTGTTCTCTCGTCTTCTGCTGTAGGTCCCTGGAGTCCGGGGGCTTTGTGGGAGTCTCTGAATGCTCCAGTGCATCCCTGTCTCTGGTCTGGATGCGTTAGAAAGGAGCACAAACAAGAACACATCCCTCCACGGCACAGGGAGGTCGCTCGGCAGCCTTCCGGACCAGTGCCCGCTGGGCATGTCTCACTCACAGCTCTGCATCCTGGGAGTCCAGGGGCAGGGCTGAGGCTCAGTCAGTGTCCGGAGCACCACGTCCCGGCGTTCACCCAGCTGTGGTTGGCAGGGCACACATTGCTCCTCACTCTCTACACTTCTCCTGACTGCCATACACGTTTTGCATTTTTCCTTGGACACACAGTTGAGAAAATGTATTTCTTTTAGGCATTTGCAGGAAAAGTAGGGAAGGAGTGAATGCCCATCATGAGCAATCTCATAAACACCATCCAGGAAAGACAGCCTGTGTTTCACATGAAGTATCATTTCTTAGGCTTAGCTAGGTTCAGAAACTCTGAGTATTTGCCTGACAAAAACTTCACGCCAAATTAACATTCCTAATTCTCTCCTAAATATATTGTTACACTAAAACCTTCCCTTAAAAGACTCATTAAGCCCGGCCTTCAGAGAAATAAAATACGTCCACTGCCTTTTCCATAAGTGAGAATGCATGTGAAACAGAGCTCATGTTTTACCTCCTGATATATGAGGAAAATCAGAGCAATATTTGTCGCATGAGCTTTTAAGGATCTAGGTCTATAATTTTCCATTGACTTTCAAAAGTGTACATTATTTCAAAATAGCATCATAGCTATGTATTATAATGACCCAGCATGGAGAAGCATTAATAGGTAAGTTCCAGCAAGGACACAGGAGGAGATCAAGTTGTCTTTTTGAAAATAGAATGTATATGTCTTAAAGTAACCTATCTATATTATTCACCAGCTTCATTCAATAATCCATGCAAAACTGACCTACAGTTTGGGATCAAACGAAATACTCATGAATTATTTGTATGGTGTTTCAAAGAAAGTATAGATGATTGCAGGGCTAGAATTTTAAGCTGTACTTACTATATAGTGTTTAGAGTATGGCAAGCCAGGTATGATAAGATTATCTAATACATCTATTATGCATATACAGAACCTGGAGCTTTACACTACTTGAAAGATGCTTAAGGTAAGACTTCATATGTGTTCTATGAGAAACACTGAGTTGGGAAATATTGAGATATATTTGATGGGCAGCAGAAAATACAGTTGTTTAGGATGTTCTCGAATATTTTGAAATTTTATATTTTCCAAACTTTTAAGTCACTTGAAAACTAAGAAATCTTCATTTACGCATAAGCAGGAGAACTTCCAAGGTCATTTCCCAAACTTTCCAGTGTTTGGCATTCACACACTGCCTTGCTTCGCAACTCTTTTAAATTCCTTTGCCTTTCCCCTTAGTATTAAATAAGTAGGGCTGGGCTGATATAAACCTTGCCATCTGGATAAAAATTACATGCACAAATCAAATATCAAAAGTTCAAAGTTAATAGCATCCTTTCTCTCCCTGGGTAAGCACACCGGGATTAATCTAGTCTTTTCATGCTCAGAAACGCTACAGATGAGGCTGGGCAATTAGTTCTCATCCCACAAATGAGTAGACTGAAATAACAGTTGTTCGTTAGAATAAAATTTTGGAAGCAGAGCAAACAATCAAGAGGCTACCCAGTCCTTCATTATGTTCTGTTAAGGATGCATTATAACTGTGCTGACTCAAAAGTAAGAGTGGATTTCACAAGTTTAATGGCTCAAAATTACATCCTGAAGCCAAAATCAGAATCCATTCCATTAAGTCAATTTTTTTTGTGGCAATACTGAATGGTATTCATAATGAACATCCCAAAAAAACCCATTATTATCCAAATCACAAGTACCGAAGGCATTTAGCCGCTTACCACAACTATTGCACACACAGACTGGCTCCCAGCTCCTGTGTGCTGATCTATAGGTGCTAATCTATAATCTGTCCTCAGCCACGCAGCTACACACAGCTACACACATTTCCTGTGAAGTCAGTTTAATCTCTTTCATGGCATTCTCCAAGACAGAGCCAACAAAAGAAGGAAATTCCATCAATGTTTGGCCACAGAGAAATTTCCTCAGCAACTCTCTCTTCATTGGGTATTTTGTGATCTGCAGAGTATACGAGGTGAAGTGAGCATTTGTATAACACCGTAGCTTTCTAAATGTAAAAACGAGGCTGCAAAGGTATTGGTCTGCTAACCCTGCGAATATCTGTGACATTTCATGTGAGTGCTTGCAGTAAGTATTTCATGGGGGAAATGAAATCAAATCAGAGCAAAGCAAATCAGCAAATGGTGCAAAGTCTACTGCACCCCTGGCCTGGCACCAGGCCCTGTGGAGAGGTCAGGGGAGGGGGGCAGCCCCAGCTGTGGTTCTGGGGACTTTATAGCTCATGTTAGTGAAACCAGAAAAAGACTATTGAATAGTTAATGCCAGGTGCGAGGTTAATAAGTTGAGCAGAAATGTCTTAGAACATTTAGGGCACTTGGTCATTTCTGTAAGTCAGAACGTGTAACAACAATAAGGTATTCAGGCATGTAGTCATTTTCCTCTCATTCATTCTTTGAAGCCTTTGAAGCTGGAGGTGACTGGTAAGCTCGGTGCTTCACCTCTGCAGTGGATTCGGGGCAGGTCCTGCAGGTAACTCTGTGGAGCACGCTGAGGGCCTTGGGATGATCCGAGTCCTGTAGGCTCATGGGTTCACGACAGGCCGTGTGTGACACAGACAGTGCCGTCTGCACACACCCTGCTCCCCACGTGAGCTGACCCATGTGCTATCTCCACCGCCCCCCCACACAAACAGCACTGACCGATCATGACTGGTCCTCCACCCTCATCCTGGAGGGCCACGCTATACCCAGTGAACGTTAAGTCAACACTGTCAGGGCTAGAGAGCCACAGATGGCATCTCGTGTAATCCCAGGTAGTGTGTCGGGGTGGGGGGGGGGAGGAGGGCAGTGCTGTCCCACACCAGAGCCTTCAGAGATGGCACCTGTCGCCAGGGACTCCCGAGTGCGGAAATGACACCATACAGCCAGTCCAGTGGCAAGTGGTAACTCGGAAACCTCACGCTTGAGGCAAACATACACATTCTTTTAAATTAGTTACAGCTTTGGAAACAATTAAAAGCGTTTGGAAAAATAAAAACCCACCTAAATGACTTTACAGGTCTAGAATCATCTATAAAGTAACTTCCATTAGTGAATGTGAATCCAGACACTTTAAGGAGAGTCAAATTCCATGGAGAATGTCAACACATGGGAACAAATGCATCTGGTTATGAAAACTTGCTGAAAGTCCCCCAATACGGATGTCTTTTCGTTTCTGCTTCTCACTGCTTCCTGGCTCAGAAGTATACGCATCAATGTCTAATTCTTAAAATATAATGGCTTGAGAAGTCATTGCTTCAAGTAAGAAGCTAACACCTTTTAGTGATGTCTTTCAGATATAACATCCCTGTCTTTTCTCTCTGATTTCTAATTCCTTCATTTATTTCTAGCTTCCTCAAAGTTCTCAACCTTTGACAGCCTCCAGGGTTTGCCCTCTGCTCTCTGACCCTGTGAGCCTGTTGGATCAATGGAGGTGCACAGAGTAACCACACTGCCACCCTGGTCAGCATCCAGAAGGCTGCTTTCTGCCTTGTCTCTCAGTCCTGAAATATCTATTGGATTACAGAACACAGTGTGAGACAGAACAAGTCTACCACCGAGGGCTTAGTGCTGCTCCTCCACTGCCTGAGCACTTTGTAAGTACCTGGTTGTTGCAAATTTTATTATGATTGATCTTTTTCTCCAGACTAATGGCTAGAAAACCCTGGTCAGCTCTTAATGACTTGCCTTCCTCTGTGCCTCTGGCAGTCACGACAGGCATTAAGTTAATGGTGTATCACTTTGTCAAAAAGGAACGGAGACCCATAATCCAAAATCTTTTCCCCAAAGTGACACAACCACGTCATTGAAGGATTTGAACCCTTGCACAACTCTTGATGTTTGAATCAGAGCTTCGCAGCCTCTCACTGTCTAACCTCTGCTTCAATAAAGGGAAGAAAGCAATTCCCCTATTTATTTGTCCCACAGCATGGGCTGGAATTTTTAATGTCCCTGTTTGCCTGGCAAACTTGACTATCAGACATTGCATTTAGAATCGCGTCTACCGGTGCAGGTAGTGGGGTGACCGTGACCTTGAAGGGTAGCCTAGAGCCAGACCCTGCCACGGGATGTGTGACCTCTCTGCCCTTGAGTTCCCAAGACAGCAGCACTGAAAATGACAGAAAGCAGCCAAAGGAACAAGAAGGGACCCGTGGAAGCTCTCCTAAAATCCACCCATCGCCCCAGGCACCACCAGCTTTGCCCCGACCCGACGGCGGTCATTTCTGTCCAGCCCTGGGGTCTGAGCCAGTCCCCGGCCGCCGGCGATACCCGTCCATCTCTGGTGACTGGGACACCCGGGCGATCTGTCTATCTTTAGACGTTCATTCTCTTGGTTATCTGGCGGCAGCGCCCATGACTGTCATCTAGATCCTGTCACTGTCCACTGTTTATTCCGTTCGCGAGCCAATCCATTCCTTACTTTTCGCGTTCAAGAGTGTTGCCTGTCCTTAATAAGTCATACCCATGACTCACGCCTGCCGCAGCCCCCTCAGGGGCTCCCTCCGGGGCTGGCAGTGCCCTCTGGGCAGCCGCCTCCGGCCCAGCTCCCCCTGCGGCCCAGCTCCCCCTGCGGCCCAGCTCCCCCTGCGGCCCAGCTCCCCCTGCGGCCCAGCTCCCCCTGGGGCCCAGCTCCCCCTGCGGCCCAGCTCCCCCTGCGGCCCAGCTCCCCCTGCGGCCCAGCTCCCCCTGGGGCCCAGCTCCCCCTGCGGCCCAGCTCCCCCTGCGGCCCAGCTCCCCCTGCGGCCCAGCTCCCCCTGCGGCTCTGTCCCTCTGCCAGCTCAGGTGGAGCCTGGGTAGTCCATGATGCAGGACAAGTTTAACCGTTCATCTTTGACTGGGGACTGTGAGCATTTCTAATTTGTGACAGATCTCTCTGGAAATACAGTTAGTACCATGAAGACAGAGATCCCGCGGCCCTCCTCAGTCCCTGCCCCACCACATGTCAAGATTTGCATACAGG
Source organism: Dipodomys spectabilis (assembly GCF_019054845.1). Taxonomy (NCBI): domain Eukaryota; kingdom Metazoa; phylum Chordata; class Mammalia; order Rodentia; family Heteromyidae; genus Dipodomys; species Dipodomys spectabilis. The sequence goes on along the minus strand of NW_024870940.1, from coordinate 3,704,243 downwards.
AGTCACTCAATAAATATCGACCGGGCCGGTGCTGGGCGGCTTCTCAGACTGCGGGGTGCCCTTGGCGGGGCTCCTGTCCCGACCGTGCAGCCCTCAGAGCTGGTGAGGCTTCCCGAGCCCCGGCCCTCCCGTGGGGCAGAGTCCTGCGGGCGGCTGCGGTCTCGCCCTGGCGCTGGTGGCGCGTGCAGAGGCGCTGGTGGCGCGTGCAGAGGTGCTGGTGGCGCGTGCAGAGGCGCGTGCAGAGGCGCGTGCAGAGGCGCTGGCCGTGCGTGCAGAGGCGCGTGCAGAGGCGCTGGCCGTGCGTGCAGAGGCGCGGCAGCGCGTGCAGAGGCGCTGGTGGCGCGTGTAGAGGCGCGTGCAGAGGCGCTGGTGGCGCGTGCAGAGGCGCTGGAGGCGCGTGCAGAGGCGCGGCGGCGCGTGCAGAGGCGCTGGCGGCGCGTGCAGAGGCGCGGCGGCGCGTGCAGAGGCGCTGGAGGCGCGTGCAGAGGCGCTGGCGGCGCGTGCAGAGGCGCGGCGGCGCGTGCAGAGGCGCTGGAGGTGCGTGCAGAGGCGCGGCTGCGCGTGCAGAGGCGCGGCAGCGCGTGCAGAGGCGCGGAGGCGCGTGCAGAGGCGCTGGAGGCGCGTGCAGAGGCGCGGCGGCGCGTGCAGAGGCGCTGGCGGCGCGTGCAGAGGCGCTGGTGGCGCATGCAGAGGCGCGTGCAGAGGCGCGTGCAGAGGCGCTGGCCGTGCGTGCAGAGGCGCTGGCCGTGCGTGCAGAGGCGCGTGCAGAGGCGCTGGCCGTGCGTGCAGAGGCGCGGCGGCGCGTGCAGAGGCGCTGGTGGCGCGTGTAGAGGCGCGTGCAGAGGCGCTGGTGGCGCGTGCAGAGGCGCTGGAGGCGCGTGCAGAGGCGCGGCGGCGGCGGTGCGTGCAGAGGCGCTGGAGGCGCGTGCAGAGGCACGGCGGTGTGTGCAGAGGCGCTGGCGGCGCATGCAGAGGCGCGTGCAGAGGCACTGGCGGCGCGTGCAGAGGCGTTGGTGGCGCGTGCAGAGGCGCGGCGGCGCGTGCAGAGGCGCTGGAGGCGCGTGCAGAGGCGCTGGAGGCGCGTGCAGAGGCGCGGCTGCGCGTGCAGAGGCGCGGCGGCGGTGTGTGCAGAGGCGCTGGCGGCGCGTGCAGAGGCGCTGGAGGCGCGTGCAGAGGCGCGGCGGCGCGTGCAGAGGCGCTGGCGGCGCGTGCAGAGGCGCGGCGGCGGTGTGTGCAGAGGCGCGGCAGCGCGTGCAGAGGCGCGGAGGCGCGTGCAGAGGCGCTGGTGGCGCGTGCAGAGGCGCGGCAGCGCGTGCAGAGGCGTGGCGGCGGTGTGTGCAGAGGCGCTGGTGGCGCGTGCAGAGGCGCGGAGGCGCGTGCAGAGGCGCGGTGGCGGTGTGTGCAGAGGCGCGGCAGCGTGTGCAGAGGCGCAGCGGCGGTGTGTGCAGAGGCGCTGGCGGCGCGTGCAGAGGCACGGAGGCGCGTGCAGAGGCGCTGGAGGCGCGTGCAGAGGCGCTGGAGGCGCGTGCAGAGGCGCTGGTGGCGCGTGCAGAGGCACGGCCGCCCTGCTCCTAAGGCGGCCGTGCTGGGCAGTCCTGCGTTCCATCCACACACCCACGTCCCGCAAGCCAGCCCGACCCAGGAGGAGGGCCCACTCCAGCTCGACCCAGGAGGAGGGCCCACTCCGGGCGGACAGGCTCCGGGCGGCCGGCTGGGAGGGCTCCCATGGGCCCTCCTTGGCACATCAGAGAGATTCTAGGAGATCACGGGGGCCACCTGCGCTTGAGGCCATGTTCGCCGGCCATCGACGCGTGCCAGACACATGCCAGGCCCTGAGCACAGAGCCTTTGCAAACCCATGCACCAGAGCCCGGCGTTCTCCGCTTGTGGCATCTCCCTGAAGTAAGCCGTCTGCACAAGCTCCCTCCACCCAGATCGCCAGCCCACCAAGCAACGTATCCTACCAAAGGCCGCTTCTTGTGTAAAAATTGGGTGAGTGGAAATTCTCATTTTGCAGGAACAAAATGACTGCACGACTCTCACACTAGCACTGCTAGCACAGCCAAGTTAGCTCCATGGGTGAACTTCCAAGTCACAGCTATTACCCAGTCTCTGAAGAGATACATTGGCAATAATCTATATTCTGAAGGCAAAACTGAAGGAAATCGTCCTGTCCTCAGCCTCCTCTGATGCCAGGTTCCAGAGACCCCTGGGGCCCACTCCCACGAATGGACTGTATTCTGTGCTCTGCTTCCAGGCTCTGGTTTGCCCCATCCTTCTGCGGGCGGTGTGAGCCTGCTCCGGACCACTGCACCTGTCTGAAACGGTATGATTGTCACATTCGTGCAATTGCTTTTAATCAGTTTTCTTGGTTACCCATAAAACTAGACAAATTGAATCTTGTAGAGCTCTGGCCAATATGTTATTATTTGTAACCTACGAAAATGGCAGTTTTACATGGTTCAACGTAATAACCTATCTCATCCTTTCAGGAACTTTATTTGGTTTAACAAAAAGATGAGCTATAATTAAATAAATTCTAAATGCCTAAAGAGGTTCCTATTCAAGCTAATATTGCATTCATCATGATGCTAGTCCTGTAAAGCATTTGTTGTAGATTTGTATGCATTTCACAGGGCTATGGGTCCCTTATTTAGATACTTTTATCCTATATGGGGATTTTGAAAAATAATTAGGGTGTATAGGGAAATATGCTAACAGAATTAAGTCAAATTCAATATCTAAATCCTAAACCAACTCAATCTGAAATGGCCAACAGCCTCATTTTTCTCTTCTTTTAAAGCCCAAATTAGGACAGCATAGTTGTCTTTACAATTGCAGTAAGGTGTGCTTATAATGGAAGGCACACATCTTACTTATATGATTCAATGAGTTGTGTTTGTTTGTTTGTTACCTTAACAAATGTGGCCAACACCACTTACCAAAATCAAGACAGAGAACATGTTTCATCATCACAGAAAGTCTATTTTGTTTCTAACTTCCAGTTTCTATCCCCCTTAGAGATAGATCTAGTCAGGATGATTATTAATCATAGTCTGGTTTATGACTTCATAGAAAAGCATCTTGCGTTGCACAAGCGTGTGTATGCTTTGAGTCTGCCAGTCTAATGTTTGGAATGTTCATCCATGCTGACGCAGGAATGGTAGCTCATTCCTCCCATTGGTGAGTACCATTCCAGCACACAGCTCTACCTCCCTCTGTCCATCGACTCCCCTACAGAGGTCTCAGTGGATATTCAGGTCTGGGCTGGGATGAGCAAGGCTGTTGGAGGCCATCCTGTGCAACCTGTGCACAGGCCTGTGTTTTTGCTAAGTCTGGGGAAACAGCCATGACGACCACAGCGGGGTACTCAAGGTGGATGCATGCTTGACCTTCCTTACACAGGCTGCTGAAGAGTTGCGAGGGAAGCTGGACCACTCTGATCTCCCACCAGTTCTGAGAAACCCAGCCATTACCATCATCTGATCGTGCCATTTTCATGCTCTTGCTCTCAGCTGTCTTCTCACGGAGCGGTGGCAGCTCACGGTGCCCTCACCCTCGGCTCCACGCCAGCCCGCCCTCTGCCCCCCCCACCACAGCCTTCCAAGGTAGGTTCTCTGAGAGCTGTTCATTTAAATATTGTGTTTGTTGGACTTTTCCTTATCTTTTTATTATTGATCAAAAGCAATTATATATGAGCAGACAGTATCATGTGTGGTCTATTATTAATCTAGTTCGAATGTTTCACTCTAGGCTGTTCATTGCTATATTTAAAGAATCATTTTAAAATTTTTTTCTCAATGTTATGGTTTAATTTTTCTTGCAAAAATAATTGTATCTGTTCTAAACATGCAAAGAATTGTCATTGCATCTAAACAATGCAGTGTACCACATTTATACCATATTTTTATTAAATTAGCTATAATCGTTGATGTAATGGCACTGGGAAAGTCACACAGTTGAGACACTAGAAGATGCCAGGTGTCTCGTACCAAACTTTCCTGCTGTAGATACTGAGGGAGATGGTGGTAGCATCTCAACAAACTGCTACAGCACCAGTATCGTATATGAAGGATGAATCTGAATTCCTAGCTCATACCACACACTGAATTATTTCCAGGTAAGTTATATACATAAGTTTAACAGCTAGAACCATGACATTAGCAGCCAACTCAAGAGTAAATTCTCATATGCACTAATCAAACCATCACTTGCTGCATATGACTTCTGCAGGACCACCCAAAACCAAAATGGGATTAATAAGGAGCGTTCTAAATGCCACAGAGATTTGTGCTGCAAAGGTTATGACACAGAAGATGAAAGATAACCGATGCAGTATAGGAAAATGTTTGCAATGAAATACCTGACGAGAGTCAAAGCAATCTCCTACAACTCCAAACAAGACCCCAAGTAACAACTGGGTGGTGGTCTTGAACAGATATTCCTCTGATGAGGAGAAACAAATGGTCGATACACACATGAAGCACTCAGCATCATTAGAAATAAAGTTTAAATGCTAGGGACGACCTCACACCCCCAGAAGAGTTGTAAGGTAATAACTGATGTTGGCAAGTAGGTAGAGGAATCAAACTCATGCATCGCGTGGGGGAAAGTAAAAGGTTAAAGATGCTTTGGAGAACACTTTCAGAGTTCCTCAAATGGTGAAAATGGAACCCGAGATCAACATCTCAGTGAAATGAGCCAGATTCAGAAAGACAAAACTCACTTGTTTTCTCTTATATACGAAATCTAATTCTGAAAAGACAGACACACAAATAAGAACATGAATGGAAAACAAAGTGGCCAGAGCAGGTGGTAGGAGTATGTGACCAGAGTATATTTTAAGTGTGAATGGCAAGTTATAATGTAACAGTAATTTGTGCAATAAATATATAATAAACACACACTTTGATTTGGAGATGAAGTGGAAAAGACTGAGTTATCTAGATGACAAAAATTGCACTTCTAATTTTCTTCCCAGAGAAATGAAACCATATTCACACCAACACAAGTGCACCACCAATATTCATAGTAGCATTATGCATAATAGGCAAAATATGCATATGATTCAAGTGCTTATTAACTGACAACGTATACATAGACTGGAATATTATTTGTCAGTTAAAGAAAGGCAGAACTGAGACAGACTGGAGTCTGTGTGAGACAGACCGGTATTGATGGACCTCAGAAATATTATTTTAAGTGAATGAAAAGGTACAAGAATCCTCTCATGAGACCTCATGCTAAGTCCAATACTTGGGACAGGAGGAGGGCAAAAATAGCAGGTGACAGATATGGGTATACGTTTCTTTTTGTGGTGATGGAAATATTGTAATATTAGATTATAGTGAGAGTTACACAATTGATGTACGCATACAAATCAATTGAATTGTATGCTTCAAGGGGGTGAAGGTTAGGATAGGTTGTGTCTGCATAAAAGGCAAAATGAAATATCGTTTTCTTCTGCCACAGGCAAAACCATTACTATCATGATTAAGAATGGCATGAAAATCTAGCTGTGCCGTGCAGATACTAAAAGACAGACAACTCCACCACACAAGAAGCGCCTGAAAAATCCACACACCAAGATTTCCGGCCCACTCTCTCCCCTGCGATCCTGGCCTGTCCTTCATCTGAACAGCTCGCTTTACGCTATGCATCCTGGGGGTTTCCAGCGTGGGCTGGTAGGTTTATCTAATTAAGATATACAATGCTACATTTCCAAACAAACCTTCGCCTTCTTATGTTTTAAATGTATTTTTCCATTACAATGGACAGCCTTGTGCATGAGCATCCACTTTATTCCTGTGAAATTGGTGTGTGGTCACTTGATAGGCCCAGTGGGGAATGTGTTTAATGGAATCATTTTGTCACCTGCTTAAGGAGAGAAATGCAGAGTTCCTGCTGGATGCAATCTACCAACTCTTTATATAGTCTTAAGCCCTTAGTAATAAAGCAATCACGAGTGTGTCACTTCACTACTTTAACCGTGACACTTCAGAATGCAATACAATACAGCTCTTGATGATTTTCTCTAATTTATTTTAATTGAAAGATATCCCAAGAGGGTAATGCAATGCTTCAAAGTTTAAAGCTGGCTGGATGGCTGAAAGAGAGACTACACACTGCTGCTCTGCTGGCGAAGAGTACTGCTCAGTCAGCCCTCAGGGCACATGTCACGGAGACTTCAGCTAGCCACACGACCTGCCTTCCTGCCTTCCTGCCTGCCTTCCTGCCTGCCTTCCTGCCTTCCTGCCTGCCTTCCTGCCTTCCTGCCTGCCTTCCTGCCTGCCTTCCTTCCTTCCTGCCTGCCTTCCTGCCTTCCTTCCTTCCTTCCTCCCTCCCTCCCTCCCTCCCTCCCTCCCTTCCTTCCTTCCTTCCCTCCCTCCTTCCTGCCTGCCTTCTTTCCTTTTCTTTGGCAGTACTGGGGTTTGAACTCAGGCCCCTTTGTTTGCTTGGCTGGTGCTCTACTACTTGAGTCACATCCCCAGCTCCGTTTTTCACTCAGTATTTTTAAACTGCAGTCTCGCTTCCCACCTGGCCCATGCCCGAGCCTGGCTCTACATGCTTCAGGCTTCCTGTCTCTGGAATCAGAGGTGTGTGCTCCTGTATCCAGCTTCTCTGTGGAGATGGGGTCTTGTGGGCTTTTCTGCCTAGGCTGTCCTGGAGCTGAAAGCCTCCCAACCTCACCCGGTCCGTAGTGTGGGAGGCTGTGGGCTTACCACGCCGGCTGCACCGTGCTGGCCGCACCATGCCGGCTGCACCGTGCCGTCCACACCATGCTGGCCGCACCGTGCTGGCCCTGGCTCAGAAGGGATCTCGTGAACTTTTCTGACCAGCCTGGCCTCACGCTGTGATCTCCCTCTCTACGCTTCCTTCTCTAGCCAGGTGACAAGCGTGGGTGCCGCCATCGGTTGAGGAGGGGTCTTGTCATCTCCTGACTGCAAGCCTTTCAATCTCAGCCTCTCCGTAACTGGTATCACAGGTAATGGCCAGCGCTCAGCTCCTCCTACCAACTTAGCTATAAATTCAGTGTCTAGAGCAGGCAGAAAACAGGAAGACAGACTTTGTGTCCTGGGCCAATTCATATGCATTTTAAAAGAAGCAATTAAAAAATGCATAGTGTAACTTAATTGCCACTGCCAATTAAAATGATATTAATTATGTTTATTCGAGAAAAAGAAAGTACTATTTTTCTAAATATAAGTGACCCTATATAATGGATTTCAGAATAATGGACTTTGTCATTTTATTAATTTCGATGGTTATAAAACAATTACATGCCATTTGACTCTGAGTGAAATTAGCAAAATGAAGCCATGGGTCCAATTACTCCCTTTTATGCATATTTTATCAACTCTTTTTCATAAAAATATAATCACTGTATAATAGAATATAAGTATAGTTCAACATAGCAGTGAGAGACAGATCAGGAGCCGTGGAAGGGAAGCGCAGGGGAATTCTCCCTGCGGCTGGTCATTACCTTTGTCCCTGACTTTAACTGCCCCAAAGCAGGGAACACATGAACACATGCGTGTTGCGTATCCCGCCCCTCTTGCCAGAGCAGCCGTTCTGAAGGGAGAGTGCCACTGTGCCTGACTCTGAGAAACACGGCATGGTGGGAGCTGAGGGGTGCCCTGTCCCCACGCTCCACACCCCGGCCGGCTGTGGTGAGCTGGTCGTGCCCACAGGGCAGAGGCAGCAGGACCGGGGTCCTCATGGAGACACGACTCAGCCATGATGGAAAGGAGGTGTTTGTCCCCCAACCATTTCCCCAGAGTCACAGACAGACTTCACCTGGCAACATGGCAGCCGAAGGGCCAGGATGCAATAGTACAAGGCGGGGTGGGGCGCGGTGTCCCCCAAAACCAGCACAGGGGGAGGACCAGTGCCCAGCACTCAGTGAGGATGGCAGCGGGACTTCCTGCTGCTCCCTCCCCCGCCAGCCTCCAGCCCCTGCCCTCCACAGTGGAGGCTCAGGCTTGGAAACCTCCCCTTCTGCGCTTATCTGGAAGAAGCCGCTTTTACCCACTTCCAGCAGAGGCATCTGCAGGCGGGCGGAGCGGAGCTAAGCGGCTGGCATTTGTGGGCTCTCTAGGGTTCCGTTCTTTTTCCATCTCTGTAACTGAATGGATCTCCTCACTGTGTTCTGTTTGTGTTTGTGTCCTCTTTAAAGCTCCTTTTCTAAGACGCAAGGGGAATCTAGGTCACTGTGGGTAAGGCTAGCAATCCATGGCTCTCTGCTGCCTCAGTTTCCCTAACTGTTTATCTGGGACACACAAAAGGGACATCCTTGTGGGATGTGTGTGTGTGTGTGTGTGAGAGAGAGAGAGAGAAAGAGAGAGAGAGAGAGACAGACAGACAGACAGACAGACAGACTGAAAATGACCCTATTCACTTCTCTCTCTGCTCAGATTCTAGGGAAATCTTTCCGTCTAATCGGTGTGGACATGAACAGCTTTCTGGCCCACGGTCCTTCAACGGTGTGACTATACTTGGTTTGGAGGTCCTAGCGTCCGTCTTGCTCCGATACTAATTTATAAAGGCATCGACTCAGCACCCATGAGGAGAGGTCTGCCTTCCAAGGCAGCGCCTGGGATCTGTGCAGACGCTGGAGTAAACACGGCTGCTCCCACATGGAGAAAGGCCCCACTCTGCCTTGCCTGGGGCATCAACCCCCTCTGTTCTTGGCTAGTAGCTTCTGTGAAGGCAGCCTGAAAATGAAAACGCTGGCCAGCCCTTGGGGATGGGGGCGGTGGGCATGCTGCAATCGAGCCACGGTCTTCCCTGGGCCAAGGCGAGCGGCAGACACCGCTACTGTGCGGGTCCCGCAGGAGGAGAACCATGGCCCAGCGTCTGTGGTCCCAGCCCCCAGCCCCTCCCTCTGCCCGCCCCTGCCCAGAGCTCCTTGACAACAACCACCATACCTCCCAGACTCCAGCAAGCGTCTGAGGCCTGGATATCTTTCACATCTTCACAGCTGGCCATGGAGAAAGGGGATCTCTTTATGCCTATTTCAAAGGTGCCAAAATGGAGGTTTAGTGATGAGAATAATCAGCCAGCCACATGGTCGCTGCTTTACTCCACACTAGACACAGGGTATTTCGTATTCACAAAATGATTTAACCTAGTCTTGCAACAGATGAACATATTATATACTTAATCTAGGTTAATCTGGCACTAGACCCTGATTGCCAGCTAGGATACAGTCTAACTCTCCAACTCCACAATTGAACGACGCTCCTGGCGATCCCTGGCCCTGAAGCCATGCACAGGGGAGCAGGTGGACAGGTGTGGCTTCGGCATCTCAGAGCTGAACGAGGCTTCCCTCGCCTCCCCAGGCGCTGAGGTGGGGCTACATTAACTTTAATAAACAAGGTCTCTGTGGGAAAACTCAAAATACGACCACAGCATTCATGATCCCTGTGGAGTTCTGCACGGGTGATTTTCCTGAGGAGGCCAGGAAAGAGGCTGGCGACCCTTCAGGGCCATCCCACTCTCCTCCTTCGATGAGCAGAAACTTCTGCAATCCATACGGTGTGCTAGCAAAATAAAACACTCCGTTTTATGCTCCAAGAAAAGAGTAACAGAAAGCGATTCAGCTGGGAATAGAACCAAGCCCTTTGTAGTTATTGAAGCCGTGTTTAGAAGAGAATGTTTTCACGTTATTTCCCCACACGTGTAAAGAAAGGCAAAGATCGCTAAGCCAGAAACGTAAAGCTATCTGTGCAGTGTTGCCTGCACAGAGCTTAAGTAGCTACTAATGACATGTTAATGGGTTAATTGCACATTTTAATAAGAGACATAGAATGCCACAGTTTCTTCATGTTTGAGTTCATAACTGTGTGCCGCTGTGTTTTCAGTAAACACGGTGTGCTTCCCTCACCTCCACACTGCTCTGTGATTAAGTTTGGCTTCTCTTCTGCAAACCCCACGAAGCTCGCGTCTTTATCTCACGGGATTCGCGGTGAGCCATCCAGTGCTGCTCCTCTCTCAGAGGTACCCAGCTTGTCATTCAGACTCAGCCACAGGTGGACAGGCCGCTGCCAGGGGAGCCTGTGGAAATGCCACGCTCCCCAGGGCGCGGGGGCTGCCGACACCCATGGCCACATCATCACGCCGGACCATAGATGGTGTCTGTGGTGCTGGAGGCCGCGGGGTCAGAGCAGGGCAGCCAGCCCCGGGCCGACGAGGCCCTGCGGTCTTCGTCTCCTCCAGTGCTATTTTTAAATGGCCCTCTGGGCAGAAGCTGTAGCAATTGCTGGAGAAAATGGCTTGACCTGTGACCCCTCAGCCGCGTCCTTCGGGAAGGCGTCTCTCTGCCGCCGTCTCAGCCCTCTGCGTGATTGAGAGAGCATGTGACCTCCTAACAGCGCTTCCGTGGTGACACTGATCCTGTGGAACACACGAGGAACACACAGCAAACGCCTCTTCATCTGCTAACCCTGTGTGTGTGTGTGTATGTGTGTGTGTGCATGTGTGTGCATGTGCGTGTGCATGTGTGTATGCATGTGTATGCGTGTGTGCATGCATGTGTGTGCATGCGTGTGTGCATGTGTGTATGCATGTGTGTATGCATGTGTGTATGCATGTGTGTATGCATGTGTGTGTGTGTATGCATGTGTGTGTGTGCAGTAAAAGGCAAGTTTTATCTGCTTAGAAAATGAAATTAAAATTTCCCCATTGAGATGGGCAGCGCCGGTGGCTCACGCCTGTCATCCTAGTAACTCAGGAGGCTGAGATCTGAGGATCACGGTTAGAAGCCAGCCTGGGCAAGGAAAGCCCATGGGACTCTTATTTCCAATAAACCACTAGAAAACCGGAAGTGCTGCTGTGGCTCAAGTGGTAGAGCACTCGCCTTGAGCTGAAGAGCTGAGGGACAGCACCCAGGCCCAGAGTTCAAGCCCCATGACTGACTAAAAAAAAAAAAAAATTCCCCAGTTGAATAACCCCTCCCAAGGTCCATCTCCTCTCTTTAAGGTGTGCCTAGTACCGGCTGTGATATGGCTTCCTGGTAGAGATCAGGAGGATTGCAGTCCAAGTTCAGTCTGTCTGGGGAAAATGTTCACGGAAGATGGCATCTCCACAAGCCAGCTGATGTGGTGGAGTGTATGTGTAACCCAGCTGGGCAGGGGTGTAGTAGGAGGGTCTCAATCAGGGGTTGGTTCCCGTAATACTTTGACAACTGGAAACTAAAGCACACAGGCTGGGGCATGACGGACAAGGCCAGTCCAGAGTTCAAATCCCAGAACCACAAGAAGGAGTGCCCAGCGAGCGGGCTTTCCCTTAGCAACAATGGTTGAGAACACGGGAGGGTGCTTTGCTGATCCTCGTGGCTGGGGCAGTGTCTGCGCAGACTTGGCTGCGGTCCTCACCCTGTCTGTCACCGCGCTGTCCCGCCTCAGATAACCCTAAGCAGCCACACCCACACGTCATGCATAGGAATGTTCTGGGGTTTGGCATTCTAGATGTTTCCTTGCCTGCAAATCTTTCACTGTCTTTCTTTGCAAGCATATGCAAGAACCTAAGGGTTAGTTTTATGTATTTTATCATTTATGTCAGAATTGGAAAAAGACAGGTAGAAGTTTGCCATGGAGTAAGCGCATTCATTTCCAGTGCAAAAGCCCTGCCTTCGCTTCCTACCGAGCACTCAGAAGAAATGTCGGCAGCTGCAGCCGTCTCGACGCAAGCCTGTCTTCCCTCAGTTGGGTTGGCAGTAGCTGGGCTGTGTGCAAGACAGAGAGGGTGGTGGTGGAGCAGGCGGGAAGCGGACAGACGTGGGCTGAGCCGTGTCTATGCTGCGCTGCAAACTCCCCGCCAGGGGAGCATCTCAGCAACCAGCACCCATCCAGGCACGCCCACCGGTTAATGACAGGGACGCAGTCCATGCTCACGCGAATTCGGCGGGCCTGCCATCAGGCCCACACTCCCGTGTGGCTGGGGCCAAAGCCCTACAGGTTCATAAATCGGTGCAGCATGACCCAAACCATCGGCTGTGTGACTCGCTGATCTGTTGGTGAGCGCTTCGAAATGCAGAAGGGAAGGTCCTGGGAAGCATTTCCACGTTCTATTAGTTTATCGGGTGAGTTTGTGAACCTTGACATTGTCATTTTCGTAAAGGGTACATTTTTAGAAAAAAGCGCTGATACAAATGTCAGGTACACGCTGCGGTCATGAAGAGAGGCTAGGCACGAACGGTGTTTCTCTCCTCTGTGGGGCTGGCCTCAGCAGGGGTTCGAGGCTCTGCCACCACTTGCTGGCTGAGCCTCCTATGCCAGATGGAAACATGTCAATGAAGCAAAACTAAGAAGTTTTGACACTTAAATATTAATTAAAAGGCTTAGTGATGATGTGACAAGATTAAAATAAGACCCATTCCTTTGATACGGCTGATGACTTCCTCAGTATACTACGAACAACCTATGGGAAACAGAATTAAGCAGGCCTCTGGCTCATGAGGGAATAAAATGGAAGAGACATTAACCTACAAATCTATAGCAGCTGCTGTAGAAACAGAATTAAAGAAGAGATTGCCAAAGCAAGCAAATAACAGCTCGGGCTGTTTGTTATTTTGGTAGGCTCTGCAAACACCACCCACCCTGCGCTTGCTATTTTAATTAACCAAGGGTCAGTCAATAGTAGCCATCGAATTAACTGTCTTTCCTTTGAGGTTGCTGAAAGTTCTGAAGCCTTTATTCAATCAGTCTGTGAATTAGCCAAGGAGGGACAGTTTAGGGACATGCCAGTCCTTTGTGGCCGTGGTAATGTGTTTGTCTTCTCTGATAATGTTAGGTATCTATCATAGTACGGGCAGGAGGCAGTGTGATTTCTTGGGAGGAAATTTGGCATTTACTCTGAGGTTGCTTACCCAAGTCTGGTGGCAACATTGGAAACGCAAGTGTTGTCACAGGCTAATAAAACAACCAAGTCCTGTTTTAAGCCGGTTTTGTTTTCTTGGCTAGAGATTCCCCCCATACATTTCTACTAAAATTGTAACACAATTCTATCTCAAAGAATTTCATAACATTGCTTATTTTAGCTAAATGTTCTTTTAAAAAATTATGTTTGCCAGGTGCTGGTGACTTATACCTGTAATCCCAGCTACTCAGGAGGCTGAGCTCTGAAGACCATGGTTCAAAGCCAGCCTAGACAGGAAAGTCTGTGAGATTCTTATCTCCAATAAACAACTCAGAAAAAGCTGAAAGTGATGCTGTGGCACAAGTGGTAGAGCACAGGGAGGCGCAGGGACAGCACTCAGGCTGAGTTCAAGTCCCAGGACCAACAACATATATCAATATGTATGTGTCTGTGTGTGTACATCTATACTGAAGTAGATGCACAGGAGTTGCAGTTCATGAATACGATGCATCTTGAGGATGCCACCTCTCCCACCCTTCTTCCTGCACCCTACCCCCACCCTTCTCTCAATTTTCTTAATTTTGTAGGACATGCGCTGTATTTTGTAACTCCACCCCCTCTTTCTCTCTCATTCATCTGGCCCCCTCCCTTTGGGCTCACCCCTTCTTTCACGTACCCATTTCCTGGTGTGTATTTTGTTGGACTGTGAGTTAGCCTTTCTGGTTAATTGTTCTTGATAATAAACAGAATAGAACTGTTGTCATTGTTAACATAACAGATCAAATCATAATTAAATGTAACTGTGAAAACAAATTTAATTACACAGGGGTTTAATGGATATGTTAAAACATTATAGGGTAAGATCTACCAGCTATATATTGGATATGTAACGATTCTCAGTAAGTAAGTATCTAAGATGTTGGAGAGGCTAGGTTCTCGTTCGAGGACCGTGCCAGTGTGTGAGAAGCACTGTGGTCAGAAGCCGCACATATGGGAGTTCTGCGTTCACTAAACATGGCCCATTATGAATGGGAAGATTTAGCCATTTCTCAATGGAGTGGCAGACAATAAATTGCCTGAGAAAATCCTCCTAACACAGCAGAACATAATTTCATCTTCAACTCAATGTCACATGTACTTTAAAATGTTTTAAAGACATCATTCTTCAAACTGCCTGTGTTCATTGGTGAAGATAACAAGTTACACGTGCTCCCGGTGCCTTTAAAGCCCACACTTGCCAACAGGAGACTCATCTTCCTTCTCAACAATTTAGGGCTGGGAGGAGAGGAGGGGAGAAGGCTACAGAGAGCAGAGGGGGGGAGGGGAGGGGTACAGAGGGCAGAGGAGGGCAGGGGAGGGGTACAGAGGGCAGAGGAGGGCAGGGGAGGGGCACAGAGGGCAGGGGAGGGCAGGGGAGGGGCACAGAGGGCAGAGGAGGGGACAGGAGGGGTACAGAGAGCAGAGGAGGGTAGGGGAGGGGTACAGAGGGCAGAGGAGGGTAGGGGAGGGGTACAGAGGGCAGAGGAGGGCAGGGGAGGGGTACAGAGGGCAGAGGAGGGCAGGGGAGGGGTACAGAGGGCAGAGGAGGGTAGGGTAGGGGTACAGAGGGCAGAGGAGGGTAGGGGAGGGGTACAGAGGGCAGAGGAGGGCAGGGGAGGGGTACAGAGGGCAGAGGAGGGGACGGGAGGGGTACAGAGAGCAGGGGAGGGCAGGGGAGGGGTACAGAGGGCAGAGGAGGGCAGGGGAGGGGTACAGAGGGCAGAGGAGGGCAGGGGAGGGGAGGGGTACAGAGGGCAGAGGAGGGCAGGGGAGGGGTACAGAGGGCAGAGGAGGGCAGGGGAGGGGGTACAGAGGGCAGAGGAGGGGAGGGGGGGGTACAGAGGGCAGAGGAGGGCAGGGGAGGGGTACAGAGAGCAGGGGAGGGCAGGGGAGGGGTACAGAGGACAGAGGAGGGCAGGGGAGGGGTACAGAGGGCAGAGGAGGGCAGGGGAGGGGGTACAGAGGGCAGAGGAGGGGAGGGGAGGGGTACAGAGGGCAGAGGAGGGCAGGGGAGGGGTACAGAGAGCAGGGGAGGGCAGGGGAGGGGTACAGAGGGCAGAGGAGGGCAGGGGAGGGGTACAGAGAGCAGGGGAGGGCAGGGGAGGGGAGGGGTACAGAGGGCAGAGGAGGGCAGGGGAGGGGTACAGAGGGCAGAGGAGGGCAGGGGAGGGGAGGGGTACAGAGGGCAGAGGAGGGCAGGGGAGGGGTACAGAGGGCAGAGGAGGGCAGGGGAGGGGTACAGAGAGCAGGGGAGGGCAGGGGAGGGGTACAGAGGGCAGAGGAGGGCAGGGGAGGGGTACAGAGAGCAGTCTCTCCCAGAATGTCTGCTGGCCCTTGCCACAGGTATGCATCTGGCCCTACATGTGGCCACCTCTTCCTGGCTCTGCTGACTGGACGCTAGCTCTCGGACTCATTTGCTCCCATTGCCTTCTCTCTAAGTCTGGCCATGTGAAGTGGGGCCCTTGCCCATGTGGACATCGGGGCGTGCAGCGATGGCTGTGATGGAGCCGTGGTGGCAGTAGTGGGTATGATCTCGGAAAATATGTTTGCAAATGCTCAGGAGCAATCTGCTCCGCCCCTTTCAGGTTGCCCTGGATTCCGGTACTTCCGGAGTATACTTCTGGAAGGATCAGACCACCAGAGACGTTAGGCGTGGCTCTCAGCACCCAGTTCACATCTCCTCTGAGTGGAGAGGAGACTGACTTCACACTGGGCTCTGCAACTGTGCTTCTGAGATGTACCCACCCATCTGCTCTTCCCACTCCGTTGTCCTGGCGAAGCAGAAGCGGTTATCTGGTCAGCACACTCCCTTCTCCAAGGAGTGGTGCTGTTTGTGTTCCACTGTGAGAATTAACCTATTGTATTCCGTGGCAAGAATGCACTGAGGTGTGGATACCTTCCTAGCCCCCGCGGAGAGTGATAGGAAGGCCATGGGGGAGGGGGGGTAAACTGTGCACTGGATGGTTCCATCCTGGGCACTTCCTCCCCTGCAGCCCCAGATGCCGCCCAGAGACACACCTGACTGCCATGGCCAGCTGGGCGCATGTGGACACAGCAGCAGGGCCTCGGGGTCTGCACCCGCCCACCCACGCGCTGGACACAGCAGCAGGGCTTCGGGGTCTGCACCCGCCCACCCACACGCTGGACATAGCAGCAGGGCCTCGGGGTCTGCACCCGCCCGCCCACACGCTGGACACAGCAGCAGGGCCTCGGGGTCTGCACCCGCCCACCCACGTGCTGGACACAGCAGCAGGGCCTCGGGGTCTGCACCCGCCCACCCACGCGCTGGACACAGCAGCAGGGCCTCGGGGTCTGCACCCACCCACGCGCTGGACACAGCAGCAGGGCCTCGGGGTCTGCACCCGCCCACGCGCTGGACACAGCAGCAGGGCCTCGGGGTCTGCACCCGCCCACCCACACGCTGGACACAGCAGCAGGGCCTCGGGGTCTGCACCCGCCCACCCACGCGCTGGACACAGCAGCAGGGCTTCGGGGTCTGCACCCACCCACGCGCTGGACACAGCAGCAGGGCCTCGGGGTCTGCACCCACCCACGTGCTGGACACAGCAGCAGGGCCTCGGGGTCTGCACCCGCCCACCCACACGCTGGACACAGCAGCAGGGCCTCGGGGTCTGCACCCGCCCACCCACGCGCTGGACACAGCAGCAGGGCCTCGGGGTCTGCACCCGCCCACCCACGCGCTGGACACAGCATCAGGGCCTCGGCGTCTGCACCTGCCCACCCACGCGCTGGACACAGCATCAGGGCCTCGGGGTCTGCACCCGCCCGCCCACGCGCAGGTCCCTCCAGCGGAAGCCACGGAGCCGCTCAGGTGACCACAGGCTCGGAGAGGCACTCTCTTTGCTTGGTCCTGGGGTGAATGAGGATTTTCACAGAGTAGTAAGGGGAACACACAACTTGAACTGGACCCATTCACGCTGATTATTTAAAATCATGGTGGAGAATAATTAATAACTCCCAGCACATGCTATTGCCTCTGTAGCTGCTAATATAAAGGACACTTGAGGGCACACTATTCCGAACAAGTAAACACTCAATTAAAGTGTGTCCACGGTTCAGTGACTACAGTCACATGATGTGAAGACCAGACAAGTCTATTGGATGGTTGAAAGTCCACATGAGGATGTTTGCAAAGCAGACTGACTGAATGCCTCCCGATTTTCAAGTAAGCACACTTTCTAAAATGTAATTAGAAATAAATATGACTAGCTGGGTGTCTGTGGCTCACACCTACCTACCCAGAAGACTGAGATCTAAGTATTGTGGTTCAAAGCCAGCCCAGACAGGAAAGTCCTCATGAGACTTACCTCCAATTAACCACCAGAAAAGCCAAAGAGCTGAGGGACAGGGTCCAGGCCCACAGTGCAAGCCCCATTTGTTCAGCCACTTTGGAAAGTGGTATGGAGACTCATCAAAAGACTCCACATAGAGCTCCCCTATGTCCCAGCAATCCCACTTTTGGGCATTTACCCAAATGACTACAAACAAGACTACACTAAAGCTACCAGCAGAACTATATTTATCACAGTATTATTCACCATAGCTAAGCTATGGAGCCAACCCAGATGCCCCTCAGTAGATGAATGGATCAAGAATGGAATTCTATGCCTCCATCAGAAAGAATGACACTGCCCCATTTGTTAGGATGGAAAGACTTGGAAAAAATCATATTAAGTGAAGTAAACCAGGCCCAAAGAAACATAGGTCCCATAGTTTCCCTTATTTGCAATAACCAATATATGTCTAGGACAAGCAGAAAAGGTCAAAAGCTATGTGCATATGACCAGATAAGATGATGATATGCAAAATGAACCCCAAGATATGGACACAGAGTGTTTTCTTTGTTGTTGTTTTTTAATGTACTACATGATTTTTTGTTTCTTTTGTATGTTCTTCCTCCTAAGGTATATCCCCTGTTGTCACTGTGTTTGATTTTGGTACCCTGCATGTTGAATATACATTTATCTAATTTGGGGAGGGGAAGGGGAATCACAGCGTGCTGAAACAAGGACCAGGGAAACTCATTGCAACAATGATACTCACAAGACACCACGTTGGAAATAAAACTCACAGCTTTGGGGGAGGGAGGGGGGAGGCACGGGAGAGAAGGAACAGTGGGAGAAAAACAAAGGAGGGAAAATAATGCTTGACAAGAAATGTGCTCATTACCTTATTCATGTAACTGTAACCTCTCTGTACAGTGTCTTTACAATAAAGTAAATTTAAAAAGAGAGAAAGACTATTTCAACTGGCATTTTTTTCTCTCTGATGTGTAGCCGGCGTCTTAGCTCAGTCTACAGCTACATGTGAGCCACACGGGTCTTCCCTCGCCTCTCCTTGTCTGGGAACAGAGGTGGTCGTGTTCCTTTGGGGAAATGTCTGCCGTGTGCAGTTGGCACCGGTAGCAGGGAGTGCCAGGGCTGGCGCTGGTTTTATCTGATTCTGAGCAGTCGTGCATTTTACGAGTGCGCCAGGGGTTAGACAATTCCATCAAAACTTACAAATGAAATTAAAGTTGAAATGACTGAAATGCAGTCATGTCTGTGGAACTGTGCACTGACAGACAGCCTCACCCATCCCTTGAGTTCCTGAGCAGATATGAGAGGTACATGCTAATCTCTGCGCATGGTCATGCTTAAACACAGAATCCAAAATACAAAACAGAAGGCATCCATGTTTGGGGAGAAGAAACAGGGCTTTAGAGTTACACAGAATTAATATGATTTGCGAAGGTCTTCAGCAACTCCACTCATTTTAAGAGGAAAAAACCAAACCAAACCAGCCCAGACTCCTCTCTGCGGCCTCTTATCACCCACGGTGACTCTCACATTGGGGATTCATACAACACTCAGTCCAAGTCTTTGAACTTGGAGAGGCACCCACACAGAATATGGAAGGTCATAAAACCACATTGTTCCTTTGATCTGGAGTCACAAGCCAGTGAACGTGTCTCCAAAGGCTGAATCCTAGCCTTTGAATCACAGCATGCAGCAGTGAAATTAGAGCCAGCTTGGCTCCACACTTATTAAACTAAATTATCATCAAGAGTGAATGGAAAAAAAGTAAAAGAAAAATAATTCGTTGGGCCTGAAATTTCATTTATTCCTCCAATGGTTTTGCCTGATTAAAGCATTACACAACCGAACTGTCAAACAGCACTATTTGTCCACACATTGCTGTTCACGACCTCCCTAACCCCACTACGTGTGTTCAACCTGCATTTTCTACCCTTTGTCCTTGGACTTGACTTCAACAGAAGCAAGTACAATTTAGATTCCTACCCAGTGACAGCAAAGAACAGAAACAACTGGCCGATTGCTTACATACAACCAGGCCAGGATTCTACTCCCCTTCCCCGGGGAAGAAAGCTAAGCTATAACCAGGAGATAGAGCTGCTTGTGCTTTAGTTTTTTTTTTTCCCCCAGAAGTAAAAGTGAAACACAAGGGCATAAGAAGCAGTGGATTATATCACCGCTAATGTCCATCTGAGGACTCCGGGAACAGAACCTTCCACACAGTGATCAACGCTGCGTGAGCCGGTATAAAGCAGGTGTGGTGTCAGACACGGCTTCTGATCCGCTGAGCTTCAGCCGAACACAAACCGTGTCCACCTTGGCGGTGGGTCCCCAGACCCCACTTCACAGAAAAGGTCATTTGAAGGAAAAAACATGTCCCTCTGTCCTCTTACCACCAGGACGACAGCGTTTTATACAGGGGTTTTATACAGCGTTTTATACAGGAGTGCAGGAGGAAGGACTGCATCTGACCCCATTATCGTACATTTATTTCTCTGAACGTAAAGTGGGACTTCCCATTCCCAGCTTCTTCAATTCTGCACGGCCTCCAAGGATGCCACGCACGCACAGCTCCTCGCGAGGCGATGCCTCCGTGGAAGAGAAATCAGCAAAGGAAGACAAGGAGTCATCCAAACCATGGTTCTAATTAGAAGGTTGCAAGAGAAAAGGGGAGAAGAACGGCAAGAACGGCGCTGCCCTGGGCAGGTAGAAAAACAGCTAGATGCGACGTGTCCCTTTCCCAGGGACCCCACCAGTCCCTGGAGAGGACGACACTGGGACTGGAGCCTCTGAGGTCACTCACACAACAGAGGGGAGTTTGCATCACCAGCATTTTAGGAGATGGCTCTTCTGGGCCCGTCTCCACATCCTGGAAGGTTCTTTGAGTGTCGAATACAGAGTGAAAGGCTGATCGTTTAAAGGAAGTCTTCCGATGCCCTACTTGCGGCAGGGTTAGGGCTTTGATTAATTCTGTCCCTTAGACAGCAAGCAAGCCAGAGGAGCGCACGCATGCAGCTCCTGGCAGGCGAGGGGCAGCGTTCTCACCCTCGGGAGTGGGGCTAGAAGAGACCCCTGTGTGACCGAGACTCAATAGAAAGCCCAAGCCCTCTCACATTCTGTTATTCAGTTCTAGCAACATTTACTGACATATATTCTAATTGTTGGTTTTATTTCCGATTGCTTTAATATCTAACTGTGGCCAGGGTGTCCGTTAAAACGTACAAGGAGAAAGACCCCCATGGACAGGCTTTCTGGTTCCAGCTCCCTTCACCAGCATCCTGGCCCAGAGCCTGGTGGGCAGATTGGAACTCCTAACAAGAAATTACGATAAGCACTCAGGTTGGCATCCGCTATTAACCCGGCTTGCTAACTCCAGGAACTTCCAAGCGTTGAAAACAAAGCAGCATCTTTGGAAGAAGCCAGCAGAGCAGCACACAGGAAGCACTACAGAAGAGCAGGAAGGAAAAACCATGCTTGGAGGTCCTACCCCAGAGGCCCAGGATCGCCAGATGGGGGAAGGACGCCCTTCCCATACAGAGACAGAAATGAGCAAGGTGGCCAGGGGACCTCCTTCAGTATAGACAGGTGACATTAAATCACACTTGACTCCTAACTACATCCCACGCCTTCATCCCCTGCTTCACTGTGACTGCGTGACTCACCTCCCCGCCCCCCTGGACCACCTAGGAAGTCAAAGCCTGCACCGGCGTGTGAGCACGGGTGCAGGTGTGTCCCGGGAGACCACAGGTCCTAGGCATGAGAGCGAGGCGAGGGCCGCAGTGATGTAGGACTGTCGGAGACTTAGCATCCTCTTCCTTGTCTTTCAAGATGGAGAGCAGAACCTCGGATCGTGGGGAAAGGCACTGCTCCATCTCGGGCAAAGGAGAGGGAAGAAGAGGGAGAGACGGAGAAGTCGTGGTGCCAGAGGCTGGGAAGAGTCCCACCAGACGGGGGTCTGTGGCAGGAGCCCCGGGACCGTCCAGGCTAATCTCTACAGAGCGCTGCGGGCTGTGCAGGTTCCTTAGCTTCTAAGCAGTCAGCCAGGGGAACTCACCATCTCCCAGTGAGTTAAAAGTCACATCAAAGCTGGGCACCAACGGCTCATGACTCTCAACTACACCAGAGGCTGAGATCTGAGGATCCTGGTTTGAAGCCAGCCTGTTTAGACACGCGTGGGAGTCTCTTATCTCCAATGAAGCAACAAAAAGCCAGCCACTGTGAATTCAACCTTGGTCTGTACCTTAGGTCTCAAGTAGTCATGACAATGATGGAAGTGAAAAGGAAACCCGGCCTTTTTACCCCAAAAGACAGAACGGGCCCATCCCACAGAGCATCCCCGTCCTCAGAAAAATCACAGTGAGGGGCGGGGCTTCCTGCCCGCAACTCCACACCATCCAGCCTGGCTTCCACGTGGCCCCACCACCTTCACAGACATCAGAGACTGACGGCAGCACCTCTACTTCATCAAGAAAGGTCTGGTTTACAATGGGGTGCAGTCGGAGCCCTGGCTACTGCAGGGCAGCAGCACTCAAACACCTACACGGGGCCTCTGCAAAAGCTGAGTGCTAAGAACCCTGGGATAACTGAGTCAAGACGGCCCCAGTGCCAGCGGCTCACACCTGTAATCCTAGCTACCAGGAGGCTGAGCTCTGAGGGAGGATCACAGTCAAAGCTGGCTCAGGGAAGAAAACGCACCAGATTCTAAGCTCCAGTTAAGTCCCAAAGGTTGACGTGGAGCTGTGGTCAAGTGGTAGGGAACCAGGCTTTGGTTCGAAAGCAAAGCTGGCAGCACCCGGATTCTGTATTGAAACCTCAGCACCAAACACAAGGGAGTTGAGGCGCACTTGCTGTCACGTGACAGCAAGCAGAACCTCCCCCAACGCTCAGACGTGTCATACCCCACCTGGAATCCCGACAGATGTCACACACACCTTCCTCGGACCCTCAGACCCGTCATACCCCACCTGGAATCCCTACAGACATCACACACAACTTCCCCTGACCCTCAGACCCGTCATACCCCACCTGGAATCCCTACAGACATCACGCACGCCTTCCCCGGACCCTCAGACCCGTCATACCCCACCTGGAATCCCTACAGACATCACGCACGCCTTCCCCGGACCCTCAGACCCGTCATACCCCACCTGGAATCCCTACAGACATCACACACAACTTCCCCTGACCCTCAGACCCGTCATACCCCACCTGGAATCCCTACAGACATCACACACAACTTCCCCTGACCCTCAGACCCGTCATACCCCACCTGGAATCCTGACAGACATCACACACAACTTCCCCTGACCCTCAGACCCGTCATACCCTACCTGGAATCCCGACAGATGTCACACACACCTTCCACGGACCCTCAGACCTGTCATACCCCACCTGGAATCCCGACAGATGTCACGCACACCTTCCTCAGACCCTCAGACCCGTCATACCCCACCTGGAATCCCGACAGATGTCACGCACACCTTCCCCAGACCCTCAGACGCGTCATGCCCCACCTGGAATCCCTACAGACATCATGCATGCCTTCCCCTGACCCTCAGACGCATCATACCCCACCTGGAATCCCTACAGACATCACGCATGCCTTCCCCGGACCCTCAGACCCGTCATACCCCACCTGGAATCCTGACAGATGTCACACACACCTTCCCTGGACCCTCAGACCCGTCATACCCCACCTGGAATCCCTACAGACATCACACACACATTCCCCAGATCCTCAGACCTGTCATACTTCACCTGGAATCCCAACAGATGTCACACATACCTTCCCCAGACCCTCAGACACGTCATACCCCACCTGGAATCCCGACAGATGTCACACACGCCTTCCCCGGACCCTCAGAGCTGTCATACCCCACCTGGAATCCCGACAGACACCATGCCTTCCTCGGACTCTCAACTGGCACTATTTATCCAGCATGGTGAGCAGCCCCTGGGGCAGGGGGCTCTTCAGAGTGTGGGGTCTGGATCAAAATGTTCCGCAAACGTCAGTGCTCCTCTTTCATGGCCCGCCATATCTGATTGGGCAATTTCTCTATTATTTATTGGAATTAAGGATGTGAATTCTCACATGAATAATGTATGAACAATTCATTTACCCCATTTATTTTTAATCCTGTTAATTGGGCTGCTAGAAAATTAAAGTGTGCCGGTTGTGTCTGTGGCTCTCACCGCCTTATGGTCTCCTGGATGAACAGACTGGATAAATGGTTTTAATAAAGTAACAAAGGTTGTATATATTAAAGCCAGGTGTAGACGGTAATGAAAGGGTAATACTACAGATTTTCCTGGGGTTTCTGCCCTGTCATGAAAACCATAGAGCGGTTTTCCACTGTTATTTATGCAGAGTTGATTTTGCTCTTCAATGCGGAGGAGCGCCGTGCTGAAAGGCTCAGCTCTTCCCTCTTCAGGTCAGCTCCCCTGTGGCTGCAGCCCTGGGGGTATTTATTTCGCCAGGTGAGATGGGTATGAAGGGCTTAAGGAAGCACACAGGTGGAGGATCATTTCCCCCATGTGCTCTGGGTGTGGTTTTAGAACTTATTCCCTGGCAGTAGTGGGCGGTTGCAGTCAAATGAACACACACCAGGCCCAGGAGCAGGGATCTGTCCAGGGCCAGCAGCGGACATGCTGCAGGAGAACAGAGGAGAGGGGCAGGCGGGCAAGCAGGTGGCAAAGATGAAGCGGGTCCGGGCGGTTTAGTGGCGTAGTTCTGGGCTACTTTCCAAGAATGAGGAGAAATCTGTATCTCATAGTGAATTTCTGTCAATTACTAAAATGAGCTTTGCCCACTCTTGAAGTTATATTTGAACCACAGGTGATAGGAATCAGAGTCTGCATAAATAGAAAAAAAATCAAATCACAATTAACGACTTGATCATCTAAAGTACAACTTATAACACTAACACCTGCACTTGAGATCATAGGCATATGATTGAACAAAACACTATATTTCATTAAACTATTGCTTTAGTAGTGCAAAGCATGTTTCGTATTTCACAATGTGAATTTTTTAACTTATAATTCCTCTGTGACATCTAAATTCCTCAAAGGTAATGTCATATTCCTGAAATGCTTTATTTTTTTACTATATCAAAGCCAAAGATAAAAAAATCTCTATTTCATGAATGAAAGGAAGTATTCACATAGAACTAATATTTCTATTTAAAAAACCCTTCAAATAAAACATCATTTTTGGAAGGCAGATAAACCTAATTTGTTGACGTAGTTGTGAATTCTGCCAGGATTTATGCTGTCTGGTCCTTGTAGTTCCCTAATATAGAATAGTAAGTAAGGACTGGATCAGCCCTACCTTCCCATGCTTGCAGGTTACACAAAGCTGAGTGGGTAAGTGTGGACCCACCAGCCCCTCACCAGCCATGCCAAAAGCACAAGTGCCTGCAAAGTCCCAGGGCCCTGGTCCCACTCGGAACAGTCAGGACCATTGAGAAATGGAAAATAAAGGATCTGCTCTGCCTTTGCCCTCCACATGGAGATGTTAGTTTACAGAGGAACGGCATCATGTATAGAAAGACTTTACAACTGTATGAATTTGAGCGTGATATACTCCAGTGAGCAAAACTTATGGCAGAAAGAACTTAATTACATCCTATATACCATGCTAATAGCCCATATGGTAGCACCTGTGGACGCCCTAATTGAAAGTCACTTAACGTTTACAAAGACAATCTACATTTAACCAGTAGTATAATCCTTGACATTCTTGGCTAGAAAAGAGATTCTTCCTTTCATGAAAAAAAAATTATAATGCTACGTAAGTTCTGATGACTTTCCCTAATGTTCTTATTTTAGTTTTGAACACCTGTCTCAGTTTTTACTTAATTATAAAGAATTCATAATTAAGAATCTGTTAAGATTCCCACAGAACATTCAGTCTGGAGGAAATGGTGTTAACATATTGTCAGAGTCATACAGCCTGCATCCTGCACTGGGTGAATGCGGCAACCAAAAAATTCATCAGGGTTTTCCAGGCACAGTTCCCCTTGGTTTTCTCCTCCCACATCCTCAGCTTTGCGTGACTGTCTTATTGAGGTTCTCCATCAAACCCAGTCTCTGTCTCCGCCGTCTCAACCCGTCTCCATCACCGCGTCTCGCGGTCATTCCTCCTGTCCCAACTCTACTCTGTCTTTCTCTCCGACTCCTCCACCACAGCCCCTGCCCGCCCTCACCGCGTCTGTGTGGACCATGCTGCAGATGTTATACTTCGCTCTCCACACTTTCCTTCTTGGCTCCGGTAGCCCTCCTCCACATTAGCCAGAGAGAACTTACGAGACCGTAACAACATCCCACCACTCTCCTCCAGAGCGATCCCATCCTCTGCCCACAGAAACCTGTGAGGTTGGCTTTGACCCTGACACATCTCCCTCCCCAAATCCCTCGATGCACCTCGGCACTCTCTGAGGTCCTCCCCACGCGCCGGTCTTTGTTCTGTTCCTTACAAATGACACCTGCTTCCTGGTCACTTCTCCCGGCTATGACTTGCATGACCAGAAGTTAGTCCACCTGTCAGCTTCGCTTAGAACCTCTCTGTGGCCATCGGATGTGAAGCAGCCAGGGAGGTAGGCCCACGCCACAGCTTTATTCAGACACATAGGGAGTCCTCACTGCGCCTTGGGGCCCTGTTTGTTTGCTGCGGACTTTGCCCAGCTGGCATGAGAACAGGACTGCATCTGCCATTGTCACCTCCCGCTTGCTGCAACCAGAACGGCTCACAACAATGAGCGGCACAGAGTAATAACTGAATAAAACAACAGAACCAACAGGGTTAAAGGTGAGCGTGAAACAGATGTAATGCTTCTGAAATACTAGGTTAAAACACCAGCTTTCTTCCGAATGGTTCATGTAGAGTGATAGGCCACATAATAACATTTCACTCAGTGTTTGGCCAGATATAAAGCAGCGGTGTCAGGAAACGGTATCGCGTGCGGATGTGGTGATTGTGTTCCTTTGTGTAATTATGCTCTATGATGTTTATGCCTAACAACACATTTCCTGGAGTCTGTATATGCTGTTACATGACACATGACTATATTATTGTAATATTTCCAAGGTAGAACATTTGAATATAGTTTCTCAGAGTCAGCTGACCACCGGGCAGTTTCTGTCCAGGTATAAACTCTGACTCACATGTGCAGGTGAGTAAACTGATAAAACAGATGTGTGAACATGTATCAAGCACATTGAAGGCTTTACTTCTTAAAAGAATTCTACAAGGAAGAAGAGTCTAGCTCATGCCATTTTGTTTGTATGTCTGTTTTCCTTTTCACCAAGATAATTGGATTTCAGTTCTAACTCTGCTAACAACTATTTGCAATGACATTTGACAAATCATTTTCATCCTCTATGCTGGTTTCCTTTGTTTCTGTAAAGGCGTGTCTGTGATTTCATTCAATTCCTTGTATTTTAGACTTCCCTTTCATAACGCCGACCAACAAAGTAGACAAGATCTCTTTCCAGATAAAATAATGAGAAATTTTATAAAAGCAAGTAGAGATGCCAGCGTGAAGATAAGCAGCCCCCCCTCCCGGGGAGGGGCTTGTGTCTGTGTGGGCATCAGAAGTTCCAGCTGCCTGCTGGGGCTGCTCTTCCCCCAGAGAGAGCCGCTCTCCTCACGTACGGGACACCCAGTCCTGCACGCAGGGCCTCGGGGACCGCTTCAGCACAAGCCTTCTCTCAGCAGGGAGGCTTGTGCAAGCGAGCTGTTCTGAAGTCCCTGTTGGGGACAGTGACACCATGGGTGCAGGCTGCCTGCACAGGAGCAGCCCTCAGTAAGCCATGGCTGAGGGTCAGGAATTTGCAAAAGTACCTGACAGAGAATAGCCACCTAATCCTCCCTTGGGAGGATGTTTGTGTGTCTGGGAATTCACGCTTCTACCAGAGAGAGGTAAGAATGGGAAAATTCTTCCCAGGCCAGTTCAATGTTGTATTTGTTCAAATACAATAGTTATTTTAAAGCACATACTCTCAAGATGAATAGACATGCACATCAGGAAAATGGCTAATTGAAATAAAATAATGAGGTGCTATGAAGCTCTCCTTTCAGGCCTGGCTAATGGCATTTTTAAGAGAGCCTTCCTCGTTGGGGCTCACTCTACTAATGAAATCCATGTACTACCTCTCTCCCCCTTAAAGAAAATCTTTCTTCAGTAAATTGTTTTTCCAGAGGGAAATCTGTGTCACACTCGTCGATGTGGGGCGGCCTGCCCCAACTACTGTTTGTTGGCACTGGCAGGAGCTTGCTGCTGACCTGAGCTGTCAACAGCCGAGTACTGCCCACTGGTAATTAGTTTACGTCTAGGATGGTCTCAGTAGAGGATCGCAACAGCTCAACAGTTATGCACATATGTCCATATGAGATGATGCTTAGCAAATGAACCCCAAGATATGGAAACAAAAACAAAAAGAAAGAAAGAAAACTGCCCACTGCTGACTATACCAGACCCCAGAGAACTAAAGTTCTCAGTGTTTCACAAATTCAGAAACAACAACAACAACAACAACAGTATCTGCAGTCTGCACATGGATGACAGGGTAGATTTTCCACAAAAGTGTGTGCAAAGTAAAATCTAAAATCAAGTTTTGAGACAGTGCTCTTCGCTGTGTCTGCTCCTGGGGGAGCTGTGCCCAACAATGCCAGCGCACTGCAATTCGAGGTCTCCATCTGTCACTCCTCCATTATTAACAGTGCTCACAGGATTGTCTGCATGATACAGACAACGATTCCTGGAATTGCCCTAACCATGACCAGAACAGTATTAAAATTCCATCAGAAAAGATCTGGGATCCCTAATAAACATGTGCTTAAAGCACCAAAATCTACCTACAATATAGAGGGTTAAACTTGTTTGAGAGAGAGAGAGAGAGAGAGAGAGAGAGAGAGAGAGAGTGCACAATGATATTTTAGACGAGGCCCGCTGCAGGAATGGAGCGGCCGGAATGTTCTATTACTGTATATTTTCATTGAGCTGCTTATGGGTGTTCTTTCTAAATGAGTAGATGACAAATTAAAGTCTCCGCTGGCAAAGAACATGTTTAGAATTCTAATGCATTTGCTGTGCTAAAAGAGAGGCAGGGCTTGAAATACAGTCCTGGGATCCACAGCCAGCACCGCAGGACTTGGCCTTCCGCTCTCGGGAACGTGTGAAATCTATCTTTCTTGTGTCAGAGAGCCCGCAGCTATCATTGCTGAAAGACACAAGAGCATCATCGGACTAAAGGCAATTTGTAGCCCAGAAACAATGAAAGGGTGAAAATAAGAGCCAGTGTTCAGGTGGGCGAAGTCTGCAGGGCAGGAGAGTCTCACGCGGGTGTGGAAGATGCTGCTGAGCCTCCGGCCTCTGTCTGGCTCTTAGGGAAGCCTCAAGCTCCTCCCCTCCTCAGCCAAACTGTTGAGTGCAAAGCCTGGTGAGAGGAGGCAGTAGGACCACCCCAGCTCCCCCTCCCCTCTCCCTCCCCCTCCCCCCTCCCCAGCTCCCCAGCTCCCCCTCCCCTCCCCCCTCCCCAGCTCCCCAGCTCCCCCTCCCCTCCCCCCTCCCCAGCTCCCCCTTCCCCTTCCCTCCCCCCTCCCCCCCCACTCCTGGAGAGGCGGGGTAGGCTCTGTGCCTGTTGCCTGCTCTCCTCCCTTCTCCCTGAGCACCTGGGATTGTTTTCTTAACTCTTACATTTAAACCAAAATGAGGTTCCTGGTTAGAAGTGCTAATCTACGAAATTATTGTTTAATATACTTGTTCCGTCTCTCTCATGTAGATTGTATCTACTGAATCATTTTAAAGAATTTCTCTGAAATTTCTTAACTACAACACAGTTATAAAGTATGAAATTTATTATTTATTTATTTATACCAGCTACATATTCATATTTCTCCTTTGCAGAGTGCCAGTTTTTCCTTAATTACATTTTTAACTTCTTGTTTATTTTGAAATAAATTCATTCTAGGATTGAAAGAAAATGACTGAAGAACAAGAGGGTGAGTGTTTGAAAGGGTCTAATGTCTCCAGCACGTGCAGGAAATTGAGAAGGAAGGACCTTGGAGATTGAGGACCCACAGCTGGGCTGCAAGATGGAACAGAAATGGCCCTTACGCTTGACAGGGGTCTGCCATCTAGAATACAATTTGTGTTTTTAATTTTCCATCTGATCCTGACTAGAGATACCCTTCTTTCATTAAAGACAGTGTAAAATTCAATTTGTACCATTACAGGCAGAAGCAGAGACATACATCTGGAATATCTAATAAGAAAATCATTATGATACAAGGAGCATTCACAGGATATATGTTTACCCTTCAAAGAATGAAATACTTTAATGAGATAGCACTTGCACCTGAAGATGTTCTATGATGCTTCATATTTATATTAAAGTTGCTAATCAATTCTACACAGCAGTGTAGACTTGAGATTAGAAAGTATTTGTGTGAGTTTTCTGTTTCACAACAGCTTTGAACTAGAGGCAGGGTGTTGGATGACTTCCTTTAGAAAGATAACAGAAGTATTAATGAAGAATTTTGCTTCTCAATACAGGAATGCAATCTTATCATATATGGTGTATTTATATTATATTTAGTGTTGACTTGCATTTTTCTTGTCTGGATTTCTAATTCTATGTAGGAAAATACTTCATTGTCATTTAAAATAATTTAATACATACAATTCTTCACACTTTAATTGTGCCATACATAACATAAAATCTCACTCTTTGCTAATTGCTTATAAATGCTACCCAATTTTCCTGCAATACTAAAAATCTCAGTATTGTTCAAACTTACAGTTAGTAAGAGACTCTTTTTAATGCATGATCCCTAAGTGTGGGAGTCTTTGTTTTCCATCAATCTCCTCAGATTCTCCAAAATAGAGTGGAAGCGTCACCTATGGCGGTAGGCACCTGAGCCATGGCCAAAGACCTGAATCCTTCTGAGTGTGGCTGGGTGCATGTTCTTCCCAGTGGGTAGGTTTAAGATCTGGAATGAGCCAGGCACCGGTGGCTCACACCTGTCATCCTAGCTACTCAGGAGGCTGAGCTCTGAGGATCGTAGTTCAAAGCGTGCCCAGGCAGAAAAGTCTGTGAGACTCTTATCTCCAATAAACATCTCAGAAAACTGGACGTGGCACTGTGGCTCAAGTGGTAGAGTGCTAGCCTTGAGCTGAAGAGCTGAGGGATAGCACCCAGGCCCAGAGTTCAAGCCCCATGACCACCACCACCAACAACAAAAATCTGGAATGAGCTTAGGTAGGCTGATATGATCATGGCTTTCTCCTTTGATGAACAGGAAAATGAATGGGTTGAGGCTCGGCTGAGACAAAGGACAAGAGTTAGTTCCCTGTGTCTCCATGTCCGAAATAAAAATGACCAATACACCTCCCTCATGCCAGGAAAGCTGATTGTTTCTTCATGTATTTACTGGTACTTTTGACTTCTTCCTTTGGAAGGGTCTATTTTGTGCCATTGCTTGTTTATTAATTGGGTTATTGATTCTTTGGAAGGTGTAGTTTTGAGCTCCTTCTGGCAATAGCCAGCCCTTCTCCCACACATAGCTGACAAAGATCTGCTCCCATTCTGAAGATGATCTTTTTTTTTTTAAGTTTAGTAAGCACATCTTGCATTGCAGAAGCTCTTTTGCTTGATACATTTCAGTCAGAACAGCCACCATCAATAATACAAATAACAAGGAATGCTAGCAAGGATGCAGGAGAAAGAAGGTGTAATATGCTGGATGGGAATGTAAGCTAGGGCACGGGTATGGCTAGACACAGAGCTATGCTGGAGGGAGCCCAGGGGAGAACAGTGAGGTTTGACTGGGGGAGGGGGAGGATTATGCTGATTTGGTTTGGTCTTATTTTGGTTTCCTTCCACCCCCACCCCACTGTGCTGTCTTGAACACCCTGCAAACAAAGCTGACTTACCAGGTGATGGGACAGGACAAGAAAGAGAGAGGCTTTAGTGACCTTCGGCCATGGTGCAATCAGTTCTATAGCCAGCGACCGTGGCTCAGAATGAGACCGGGACTTTGTCCTCTAACTAGAAGCCTCTTGGGAAATAGCAGTGCACAAGCTGACTTGTCTGACCCTAGGTCTGTGTGATTGAGAACTGTTACCAGAAGAATCTGGTACAGCCCCACCGAAGTCCTCCCCCTCCTTGCTCCTCCTTGCTGCCCTCACCTACCGTATTTATCTGCCTAATCTTTAATGCACATACAAGCTTCATTTCTCTGCCTCCTCCTATACCATGTAGCAGTGGTAGCACCCTTCATGTGGACTGTGAGATCGGTGCATCATGAGAACAATGATATTTTTCCTCATAAAACTATCTGGTTCACAATTATATTGGAAAATTTGTTATTGCTCAGGTATTCCCACAGGCCAGTGGTAAGTAAAGCCATCAATCTGGTAGATACACAGGGAGTAGCTGAACTGTAAGGTATCCAATGATTAGTGCCCTAATGGTGTTTAACTGGCCCCCCAGAGACCTACCTCTGACTCTTAAACAAGAACAAATCAAACTCCAAACTAGGAAAGGTATAAATAACAAAAATTGGGCAAAAATAAAAGAAATAGATATTTTAAAAAACTATACAAACAATCACTGATACAAAAGAAGATTGGTTCTTTGAACTGAAAAAAAAAAAGCGGCAAACCCATAGCCAATCTGATTAAAAGGAAGAAAAGGGAACTAAAATGAACAAATAAAAACTGAAAGGAAAATGTAGCTATCACAACAAAATCACATGATCATGAAGGAATACTTTAAAGTCTATAATCAACTAAAATTGAATATCTAGAAGGAATGGTTCAATCTGTAGATGCATTTTCCCTAAAGTACTGAGTAAAGAAGATAAAACCCACAACAATACACCTTCCAAAACCAATAATATTAAAGCAATAACCAATAAAGACTATCTAAAAAATGAAAATCCCACAACTTGAATGACTAGTGCTGAATTCTACCAGACTTTGAAGGAAGAACTAACACTTATACTCCTCAAACTCTTCCATGTTACAGGAAGGGAAAGAACACTATTAACTCTTTGAATATTAACTAATGCATGAGATCACTCTCCAAAGACCAAATGTATGAGGTTAGCCATCGAAGAAGGGCAAGTGCTAACTAAAGACACAAAGGTGCACTCATGCAGGGATAGCTGTACACTTCCCAAGATTCAGCATATGGGTTTCCCGCCAGGTGCCGGAGGCTTTCTTCTTTTCTTTTTGTATTGTTATTGTAAAGGTGATGTACAGAGGGGTTGCGGATATGTAAGTCAGTAATGAATATAATTCTTTTTGAACAGTGTCACCTCGTCCCTTGTTTTCTCCTGAGTTTTCCCCTCCAGATCCCTCTCCCCTATACGTTGTATGGTTCATTTTCAACACATGTCTAGTGAGTTTCGCTGCTGCATTTGTTCATCCTTTGTCCCACCATTTTGTGCTTCCCCTTCCCCTCCCCAAACAGACAAACTTACATACAAGATAAAGGGTATAGAAGTCAAAAATAGTGACAGAGGAGGAAACAAACAAAACCAGAAAACAAAAGGCAAACTAAAAAAACCTCTTGTTTCCATTTCTTGGAGCACATTTTGATAGACATCATTTTACGTGATCATATGCACATATTGAGCCTTTGTGATCCTCACCTGAGAATATCCTCTTCTGGGCTCACTGTGTCAATGTTTAGGGTCTCGCATAATTTACCATGTCCAAGTGTAATTTTTTGTCTTTTACTATCCAGTGTGTTTACTTGTAGATTTATAGGCACATTCTAGGTACAAAAAATGAGGGAAACCATGCAACTTATGTCTCTTTGGGTCTGGCTTATTTTGTTTCAAATAATTTTTCCAAGTCTTTCCATTTCCGTACAAATGGTGCAATATCATTCTTTCTGTTGGAAGCATAGAATTACAGGAGGCTTTAATTACACCCAACAGACCAAGTATTATACTCACTCCAAAACAAAGCACAACCAGAGAACTTGAGACTCATCTCTTTGATGAAGATGGACACAAAATTCTCAATCAAGTCTTGCAGACTGAATACAAAAATGAATCAAAAAGACGGAACACCATAATCAACTTGGTTAGTTGCAAGTAAGCAAGATTGTTTCAACAAAAGCAAATAAAAAATGCAATATGGCACGTATCAGAATCAAAGGTAAGAATTTAGAGATCATCCCAATTGATGCAGAAAAAAACTTCAACACCTTTTTGTGATAATAACACTAAAGAATTAATAATAGGTGGGATGAACTACAACGCATTAAAGGCTGTGTATGATGACTCTACCGTTGATACCATGCTAAATCAAGGAAATTATCTCTCATGGTATGGGGCATGACAAGAAGGTGTCCACTTTCTCCATTCTTGTTCAGTACAGCACTAGAATTCCCAGCTCAAGCCATAAGTCAAAAGAAAATATAAAATTGAAGAGCCCAAACAGTTAAGGAATAAGTCAAACTGGCCCTCTTTGCAGATGTTATGATCTTATATTTAGAGGACCATAATGATTCCCACTAACTCATAAACACATTTGGCAAGATAGTAGAATACAAAATAAACATATTAGAATCAGTAGCTTTTTTGTATTCAGTTAATAAATAATCTGAAAAAATACTGGGAACTCAATTCCATTTACAACAGCATCAAAAAATAAGTGAGAATAAATTTAATCAAGGATGTAAAAGACCTCTAGAGTGAATAAAAAAAAAACCATGGGAAAAGGACACTGAAGGCAACAGAAGGTGGAGAGATTTCCCAAGCTTGTGGACTGGGAGGAATACTGGGAGAATATGGACACCGCCAAAGGCAGCCTACAGATTCAACACAATCCCCCCCAAAATACCAGCAGCCTTCTTCCCACCTTAACCATCATATGGAAACAGAGTAAGCCAAGGGGCCTCTCTGAAGTATAGTCTAAGCATCTAATTAATACCATGGTGAAGCCTCTTTGAGCAAGAAACAGGCGTGGCGTGTTAGGAAAATGTTCTGTCTGGTGTAGGGGCAGCGGTGGCACCGGGAAGCACAAATGCAGGAGATGAAGGAGGGTGAGTACAGCGTCATATTTACAAGGTGTCTCTTTATGACACTCCTACAACAGAGGAGAATGGAACTGGGAAGCTTGTTGGAATTAGTCTGGGCTGTGGGAGAAGGAGGATGGACACAGTGAGTCTGATCAGTATGTTGTATACATATCTAGACATGTCCAATGGAACCCTGTTGTAGAAACAGATGCTAAGAGAAAGGAGAGGATGCAGACATAAAAGGGGCTTATTGTTTGGGGGTCAATGGGAGGAGAGGGAACAGTGCATATGGAGAGGAGAATGTCATTCGAGTCCGTCAGGAGCGTGCGAAGAAGTCAATGAGCCTCCTTCAACGATTTGCAGGAACTTGTAAAAATGGGGGGGGGGGCTGGAGGGAGGGGCATAAACTGATAATCTTAATATGAATAGATTCCATGCACTCTTGGAAATAGCACCGCAAAAATCTTCACATAAAATGTGTATCGCATAAAAGCAAGCAAATACATACATAAATGAAATTTAATCAGGAAAAAAACAGAATAAACAAGGCTTCAGAAGTAAGATTTTTCTCTCACTGGAAAACTCTGATTAGGGTATTATACCACTATTACAATTTTCAGTGTTTTAATTCTTCCTTCCTCTTAGTTACAATACCACTTTTAAATCAAATTCGTTTCTCAAATATTTAGCTCTTTACATGGTCATCGATGTCAAGGTAGGTCAGTATTGGTGAAAAAAAAAATTAAACTTTGATTTCTTTTCCC
Source organism: Dipodomys spectabilis (assembly GCF_019054845.1). NCBI lineage: Eukaryota > Metazoa > Chordata > Mammalia > Rodentia > Heteromyidae > Dipodomys > Dipodomys spectabilis. The sequence continues at coordinate 3,669,227 of NW_024870940.1, read as the reverse complement.
ATGGAGATGGTCCTTGACTTATGACAGAAATATGTCTTGATAAATTCATCACATCTAAAAGATTATGCACATTTAGTACACACAACTACTGGACCTCAATGCCTGCCCAGATCATGAGGAAAGGCCTCTTGTTCCTCTCATTGCTTCTCAATCTGCCTCTTGTGTAGTTTATTCTATCCTTTATTATCTCTTCAGCTATTTCATGAAGTCAGCTGAGAATGTTCATATGTAAATTTTACTCATTTTATTTAGATTGACTAAAGAAGTTAAATGGGATTTGGGGAAACTATTACCCTCGATAAGTGCCATTGTACCAAAATTAGGAAGAAAAAATGGTTTTGAAAAGAAATATAACTAGTGTCATGTCTTTGGTCATTCTCTGCAGAATGAAGCCCATCTCTTCTCTCTGTCCAGACTAGCTCAATTCATAGCTTTGGGTGCATTGGTGAGCACTGAACAGATTCCTGATTTGAATGACATACGAAACACTGGAAGTGTAATTGTGAAGAAACAACAACTGTTCACTTCCGGTCTACAGTCAAAGAGACACAAAACCATTCTTCTAGAAGAGACACACATTCATAAAACAGCTCTAACCCTAAGAACCAGCCATTCTTCAGATAGATGGATTTTTCGACAGAAGGAGAAAGTTAGATTGCCAGCGTTGCTCATTTCTCCCTCTGAGCCCCAGGCTGGAGCTATATTAAGTCACTGGAGGGCCAGGACAAATTGAAGTCTCATGCACCTTGATCTCGAATGACTGTCCCTGCCCGGGTGATGTGAATTCTATATGAGGAGAAGTTCCCCTGGGAGCTAATACTGGGTTGCAGAGCAAGGTTTGAGATCCCGAGGATGTGGGGGCATTTGAAAAAAACAACATACTTGACCCCCAAGATAACATTACAGATAATGATATTTGAAATGATTGACAAGGTAGTTTGGAAGCCTTAATAGAAATTCTAGGATCTGTGGCCGATTCTGGGGACTGTAATAAAAACCCCATTACGTGTAGACACAGGGACGGCTCTAACTGAGTTGGACGGGGTGGAGAGGGCATAAGTAACCCCGTCCCCCCCGCCCCCCTCCACCACTGCCTCTCAATTTAATTACCTGGGCTGGCTTACCACAACCCTCTCACAAGCTTGTGATTTCCTCCTCCAGGATTGAAAGGAAGTTTTTGCTCACAAGCTCAACTCTAACTTCTTGAAACTCAGGGCTGGCAAATGCACCAACAGATGCAGAATTTTCCCAAGGTTGAAGCAAGTTGGGAACTTATTATTTGATAGGTGTTACTATCAATAGTTGGCGTGGTATGTGACCCTCTCTCGCTTCCCTCCTCCTGCTCCTGCTCCTGCTCCTCCTCCTGCTCCTGCTCCCCCTCCTCCTCCTGCTCCTGCTCCTCCTCCTGCTCCTGCTCCTCCCCCTCCTCCTCCTCCTCCTCCTCCTCCCCTGGGTCTTCTCCTTCCTGCCTGTCCACTCCCTCTGAGGATTTTCCCTCTTCCTCATGCCATCATCGCTGATATCTTGGAAGGTGAGCTGGATTTGGACCTGGATTGTCCTATGCAGCCAATAGAGTCATTTAGCATCTCTGCACCTTGGCTCAGCCTTCACGGGGCCAGGATGGAGAGGCAGCATCACTCCCCGATTCTTCCAGCCCCGTGAAGGCTGGGTCTCAGAGTAACAAAACAGACAAACGGGGTGGGGGTGGTCATTAGAGAAGCCTTCCAGGCACTGGATGAGAGAGTGATGAACTCCCTCCTCACTCCACCCCACCCCCCGCCCGGTGGGGAGCGGGGAAAGCACCCACGTGCTCCAGGCTGCCGGGATCGCTCTCCATCAGTGATGAGCTTGCCCGTTTAGACAGGAAGATGTCTCCATCCTTCTACCTCTGGATGATCTTGCCTGAGGACAGTGGCTCTGTCACATCCCACAGTGGCTTGTCTCCTCCGCCCTTCCATGCTCTGTGGCGGGCAGCTGCCGGGAGCAGCCCCAGCCGGCCCTGCCCTTTGGTGTCAGGGAAATGTGCCATCTCTTCCCAGAGCTTCCTCAGCTCATGAGGCCCGTGCCTCTCCTGCTGTCCCCGCCCGATCTGCTCCCTCTGTGGTCATGGATACACAGGCCATGCACAGGCGTGCGGGGCCATGTCTGATTTGTCCTGTCCTGAGGGACCTAACACACAACTAACTCTGGCACTGTCAGCCAACTTCCGAAGACAGGCTGGAAATTGTAGTACTCTTTTCAAACTGCATGAGCCAAGGTGCAGAGATGCTAAATGACTCTATTGGCTGTGTAGGACAACCCAGGTCCAAATCCAGCTCACCTTCCAAGACATCAGCGATGATGGCATGAGGAAGAGGGAAAATCTTCAGAGGGAGTGGACAGGCAGGAAGGAGAAGACCCAGGGGAGGAGGAGGAGGAGGAGGAGCAGGAGCAGGAGCAGGAGCAGGAGCAGGAGCAGGAGGAGGGAAGCGAGAGAGGGTCACATACCACGCCAACTATTGATAGTAACACCTATCAAATAATAAGTTCCCAACTTGCTTCAACCTTGGGAAAATTCTGCATCCGTTGGTGCATTTGCCAGCCCTGAGCTGTAATTGGTTGAAAGAATGATGGTGAGATGCCTGTCTTCAGGAGTACTTTGCATAGCTCCCTCCCAGGGCTTGCGCTCATGATGTTTGTCAAATTAAAGGGGAAACTACTCTTTGAATCAGCTTAAATTTGGGAAGACTTCCAAGGAAAAACAAACCTATCGTTGAGCGTTATATTTCATTAACTTTTAATGAGTAGACACACATCAGGAGTTAAAAATAACCCCTTAGAGCTTACAGTAACATTTCAGCTAAACTTTGAGCTCTCATTAGCTCAAAAGTTCATTTCTGAGTCCTTCCTTTGAGAGGGCCATTACAAATTTATATGAGCACCCGAATTGGGCTACAGTTAGTGAACATCTCAGTGAACTAATGCGTCACAGTGCCCAGATATTTGTTCAAAAGCGTTCTGGCTTCCTGGATGAATTTAAGTCAACACCCTGCAAGTGGCAGAATACATTCCAGAACACTGCGCGCCACAGCCCTTCAGCAGAAGACCTGTCTGGAAAAGTTCCGACGAAGGCAGAGCAGCCCTGGTCTGGGCCGCTAGCCTCCCCTAGAGCTGCTGCACTGACCATCCTCCTCCCTCTCCTGAGCCAGCGCTTCCACATGGATTTCTTCTACCCATTTGCACTTTGTCATGGCGTTTCTCTGGAGAGGCGTGACCAGGCCGCGGGTCCTGTGGTGTGAGACCAGGATGAGAGATGGCCCTCACGTCCCTCTCATATTGTGGACTGACTTTTCCAGGCCAGCTCTGAACCCCGCAAGCACACAGAAACCCTCTCCAAGTACTTGAATGGTTGATATTCATCGGTGCTACCATTCCAGGTGTGTGCTGTTCACAAACTTTTGAAACTAGAACTTTCAAGCTGTCTTATTTATCCATTCCTTTACCAGAGATGCAGGGGATTCCTAAGAAACCAGCTCCTTCAGAGGGTGGAGAAGGCCACTGCAACCCTGAGTGTACTCCGGCACTGGTGGCACCGCAGAGGTTCTGTGGCTGCTGGACTGCAGTCCCTTGCGCTGTCGGCTCGGCTCCGTCCCTGACCTGACTCAGCTGACTCCCATGCCGTCTTCTCGATGCACAGCGTCACCAGCTCGGACTCCCTGGGGTTCCGTGATCCCCGGGACTTAGGAAGCTGCACAGCACCCATAAATCTTTACTTAGTAAATGGAGTTGCTCTATCTTAAAAGCAATAGGACCTGGTGAACTCACTCGGTAAAATCATTAGACGGGAGAGCTTGGCATTCCTGTTTTATGCAGTGCAGGCCACGGACAGCAGCCGCTGCTCACAGGTCTGAAGGACACGGCCCCGTTCTTGGGAGTCTGTGGTGAAGGACCGAGCTGTGGGTTGTGGTTGTGGTGGACTGCAGTGTCTGGTCACACTGAGCCCGTGCCTGTCCCCACCAGCAGGCCATCCAGGAGGAGGCTGAGCCCTGCTAGGCCAAGCTGGCCTCCCTCTCATGTGATGTCTTCTTACCACGCCCCAGTGGTTGAAAGGTCTTCACAAAGTAACGGGCTGTTTTCATGTGTCTGAAGCTTAACAAAGACCATCAAGGAACTCAGTGTCTACTAACCAAATGATGAAACAGCTGTGCAGAAAGGCATGCTCACAGAGGTGACAGAAACGGCCAGATGCCGTTGACAGAAATACCCTGGGAGATTGCTGTGCACGTGGATTTCAGGGATAAGAGTTGGGAATGAGCAAAGTAAATAAAATTCTTTTTCTATGTGTTTTAATAACAAGAATGCTATTGCCCGCACACAGTAGGCATTTATAAACTGTTGATTGAATGGAAAAAAAGAAATACATCTCTGCCAAGAGGCTGGAGGGAATGCATTCCTACCTCAGCTGACCATGCAAGCATGCCTCCAAGTATTTCAGGTTTAGATATGTGAGTCAGTTTTCAACACCGTGTGTTTGCATATGTGTAACTATGTGACACATGCATGTCTCTGCATGCACATGGGTTACTCTGTGTGTGCATGCATAGGTGTTGTAACTCTGTGTGTGTGTAGTGTGTTTGCCTTTAATTCAAGGCTTGAGGGGAGAGCCTGAATTCCAGGACAGGTGTTCAACTTCACTGACCTCAGGGAACTGGGTCTGAGGCCCTGTCACGGGTGCTGATGCCCGAGTGTTACCTAAGGAGATCTCTGCGGGATGGCTGGGTAGAAGTCTTCATGGACACAGGCCATTCTGTTGATCCCGCTCGGGAGAGATTATAGCACAAAGTTTTAAGAACTTCACGAGCTTAATTTTGAGCTATCCTCAGCATTAATTTTAAAAGTGCCTAAACTGGTGAACACTAACCCTCAAAATCTTCCTGACCCTGTCAGCCCACACTCCCGGAGGCCACGCAAACGAGCAGCCACTCACGGGGCCCACGTGTGCTATTGCAAAAGAGAGAGGGCAGAGCCTGTTCTCCCTTCCCACCACACTGCCTGCTTCTCTTTACGCTTCCTGCCGAGATGGAGCGGGGCAGTAGAGATGTCCTGGACGTTCCCACTACCATTGATATCAGTGTTTCTCACATCACCACCCCTTCATCTACAGGGTATTAGAATCGCTTCCCTCTTCCTCAGTCCTGCAAAATAAAATCACATGGCCATACTTATAATCCTAGGGCTTATAAAATACACTTCTTTTTTTTGTTGTTGTTGGTTGTGGGACTTGAACTCTGGACCTGGGCGCTGTCCCTCAGCTCTTCAGCTCAAGGCTAGCGCTCTACCACTTGAGCCACAGCGCTACTTCCAGTTTTCTGAGCAGTTTATTGGAGATAAGAGTCTCACAGACTTTCCTGCCTGGGCTGGCTTTGAACTGTGATCCCCAGATCTCAGCCTCTTGAGTAGCTAGGTTTATAGGCGTGAGCCACCGGCGCACGACTTAAAATACACAATTCTAACATTACAGGACTTCACTGCCATCTCTGGCTGACCTGTGAATTACAACCGTGACATGTAGTAAACATGGGGAGGCCCCTGGAGGTACATCCTGGCGGGCCTAGGGAGGCCTCTGCCTTTGCCTGAACTCAGATGTCCCCTGTTTGTCCTGGCTCTGGGTTGCGAAGATCAGGAAAGGTGAAGCCTTCTCCTCCTGGATGCCCCTATCTCACCCAGCCTGGGCTCCAAGGGAAAAGGGGTGCCGATGCTCCCCAGCGTTCTTTCTGTTTTGTTGCCGCACGCAGTGTTGCTTGGCTTGCTTTTGTTTTTCTAAAAGCCTGCTCCTCTCAGACGTAATCTGGTTTCTAAGTCTGATATCTGAGGACATACAGAAGAAAATACACCAAGAAAACACACACAAGTCCTGTGTCTGGACTATCGTTATCCAATTTCAAGCAAATCTTTACTTCCAGTCAAACCGGTACAGGTTGCTTTAGATATCTCATTTTGGCCTAATTCCAGTACAAGAATTATCCAAAGTTTATCAGTGTCTCTTAGATATTCAAAACGAATCCTGTCTTCTCATGGAATTCACAGACTGCTCATCCTAGAACGTCATAACATTGCTCCCTGAGCAAATTAGATTTTACAGGACCAGAGTTTTATACTTAAACATTTGGCTGAGTGTCTGTTCTAGTAATTACCATAGCAGAATTTTCAGCGGATAAAAACCAGGTGTTTTTCATTGTTTACTGCTAGTATTCAACATTGTTCAACTTCGGCTTTAGGAAGTACGGTATTCGAATCTCAGGTGCATGTCAGAAACTGTTGTGATACAGCCACAGAGCAGCAGGAAGAGGCACACAACTCCATGCCTAAAGGAGTCTCACTCAAAGACAGCACTGGCAATGCATCTTTTTGTAACAGGTGTAAACTGCACTAGATTTCAAAGAGATTTTGTAACTAAACCCACGTTCTCTAGAAACCCTCAGAAATGCACACTGGGAAAATAGAAAATAACCAATATTTGGTTTAGAAATTCTTTCCAGAAGTGAGTATGTCAGTTTTCAAAAAACATAGCAGCAGATGGCTGACATTTTAAAGGAGACTATCATATTGGTCATATTTGTTTTACAAATCAGGTGCGAAGAGAATACAGAATAGTTCCATGCACTGTGGGTATTCTCAGATTTGAAAGAAACTGTGAACAGTCGATATTAGTTGACTCTGTTGGTGAGCTTGCTATGTCTGCTTTCCAAACAACTCAAGAATTTACTCACCAGACACTGTTGGAAATGAATTTGAGTGGGAAGGGAGCTGTGAGAGAAAAAAAAACTGGAAGCCACTGAGGGAGCGTGTGACACGGTTCAAAATCAAATGTATTTAATACCTGACTTATGTAACTGTGATGCCTCTGTACATCACCTGTACAACAACAACCAAACAAAAACAATCTATTCTTCTTTCTATCTGACAGAAGACAAATGTGTCATCATTTATTAAATCCTCCCTCTCCCCCTCTAGTTTTTCTCATTAATGACTTTATCTTTTGTTTTTTTATTTTTTGTACATTTTTATTGTAAAAATACTGTACAGAGGGATTACAGTTACATGGGCCAGGTAATGAGTACATTTCCTATTGAGCATTGTTGCCTCCTCCTTTGTTTTCCCCCTACCATCCCTTCCCTCCCACCTCCATACCTACCTCCCCTCCACCAAAGTTGTAAAGTTTGTTTTCAACATAGTGTTTTATACATCTCATGGTTACAATGGGTCAGTCTGTATCCTCATTTATGGCTTTAGCTTTTGTACATGCTTTTAGCTATTTCACAGGATGGAGATCTTTGAAAGACTTCATTTGTTTGGTTAACATTTGAGTATGTGCAATTGTAAATTAATTTATGAATGGTAAAAGTCAAGGTTTTATTAAGGATGCAGACAAAAAAAGTCATTCAAAGACAAAAATGTCAATTTATGCTCAGAGCCTCACTACCTGAAACCTGAGGAAAACACAAAATGTAGGAAAACGTGAAATAGTTTTTAAAAATCAGGTGATATTTACATCAAAAACTAAATTACTCGTGGGCTGATGGGTCCCCAGTAATGATGCTGAGTGATAATATACATACTTGTGAGCTGGTCACCATTCATAACAACTGTAAATTGTTCATCATCGCCCCCAGCCGAAGCTACGTCATTGAATATACTTTTAAAAATCACAACAGGGACAGCATGAGAGGCAAGAGCCCAGACGGACAGACCGAGCCGGTGACCTGGTGTCCGCCGGGGGTCAGCCTGGGACGGGTCATGGGCCCGTGGGCTTTCAGCCATCTCTAGACGTGCCGTGGACGGGCCTGCGTGTGCCTGGCATGTGGCGTTCCCCGCAGGCCGCCTTGCTGTCCCCGCATTGCCACCCTTCTCGCAGCCCGGCTGCCCGGGCCAGCCTCACTCACAGCTTCACCTGACATTTGTCCTGAGATGGTCGTGTTAAAACCTGTGGATCATTCCAGAAAGGCCTATTTTAGTGTCTGGAGTGGGCCTGGTGGGGGCCTGAGCCTCAGGCGAGAGTGCCGTGCAGGAGATGAGCAGCAGGTGAGCGAAGGGCCGGAGAGCAGGGGCCGATGAAGGCAAATGGCTGCAGTGGATCCAGTCCAGGACCCTGGGTGGGAAGGAATGACAAATGCCATGCAGAGTCCCAGAGGCCCCGTTTGGGAGATACACACACACTTCACTCGCTGGCAAAATTTATTAAAAAAGAATGATTTTGGAACTCTACACCGTGATGCATTATAGCAACTCCAGAGGGCTGATTTATGGGTTCCGAGAGGGCAATCTGTTTGGCAAGGTGACTAACTGCAGCTTGATCATTTTTTTTTTTTAAAGCAGGATTGTCACAAGGGGAAAACTTGGATTTTTTTCTTTGGTCTCTAGTAATAACTAGAGGCCAAAGTCATACCAGGCTCCGTCCGGCTGGGGGGAGGGTTCTCGTGGAGCCACGGGGAAGTGGGTGTTCGGACCCTTCGTGGTCAGGAATGGTTGCCTTGCTGTCTTATTTCTGGACTGAATTACAGGTCCTTCCTAGGCCGCAGCGACCTTGGAGCCCAGCTCCCCACCTCGTGCACGATCACAGTCAATTTCTTTGGCAAGGGAATGCTGCCCGTTAAGAGACAGTTCTGAAACTTTTTATGGACGCTTCTGTGTGCATTTCAAACAGCATGCTCAACCTTCTTCACAATTGTAAATAAACGACACGTAAATGTCACGTGTGCTTCAAAGTGTATTAAAGGTTCTCACGGTTTTGTAGTGTGATTTGATGAAGGGTGCTGGTGATTTCACCCACAGCACTCTTAAGCGGTGCACAGATGTGCGTGCCAGTGAGCTGGGCTGCCCAGAGAGACAGGGACCTGTGGATCGTCTCACTTGACCCCAGAGGCAGAGCCAGACCGTAAGAGGTCACCTGAAAGCAAGCGAACGCACACGTGTCTCCAGAGGCCGCCGCCGAGCTCGGGTGACCGGGACTGGGCTGTGGACGCTGTCCTCTCGGAGCGCGCTGACCCCTGCGTGAGGGGCAGGGGCGTGCTCCACAAAGCAGTGGGCTCAGGGCGCACCAGGAGCTGGCTGTCATATGATCACAGAACGGAAGCACGGGCGTTTGCCATTTGGAAGGACCTAATGGCTGAGCTGGCAATTCTTACTTTCGAATCTGATTTTCCACGGGATTACCAAGCTCACATGATGACTCCGTGCCTCAGAACTAGGTCTAGAAACCCTGACAGGTGGGAGACCCGACACACACCCCTCCCAGGGCGACGTGCTGCCGGCCGGCCTCTGGAGGACCCTGTTGCGCGGGGTCAGGGCAGGAGGGTCCGATCGCTTACACCCAGTCATGAGAAGGAAGGTCTGTTTCCCTACCTTCCTCGCATAGGCTTGATATTTTGTCTGTTTAAGTACTCTGAAATTTAATGCAATGAATGGAATGAGACTTATGTAGTTCTTATTTTAAAGATACCCCATTCAGTTTCAATGGTTTGTTGCTCGGTGTAAATATGTCCACTGGACTGCTGTGCACTGTTCCCTTTGTGTCATCATTCTACGGTGGAGCTAACAGAGGGAATTTATTGTAAAATCAGAATGTTCATTTGAAGTCTGAGCATGTTGCTGTAAAATCTGTGTGACCCGAGATCTGAAAATAGCATGTTGCTGGAGGAGCTCCCGAAGTTCATGCACCTAGCTACGGAGCAAATTATCCGTGCACGTTTCAAGAAAAAAGTGGTTTACTGCTAAGGATGATTATAAAACATATAGTTTTTCAAAACGGAAATGGTAGACACGGACATGCCAAACACGTACATATATACAATATGTACTTATACAATGTCCTTGTGATGAACTGTAGAATAATGGGTTTTAATGCTGGGTGGCCTCCCGGCCTTGGATGAACTTAGTGTCATGGATTGTGGGCAGCCAGTGTGCCAGTGTGCCAGCTGAAGGCATGATGGTAATCTTAGGCCTTGGCTGCCGACCCGCGTGGTGGTAGAGCACCAGCCTAACAACCACTCAGCTTCTGAGTTCAGACCCCACCACTGCAAATGACATGTGCGTGCACCTGCACGTGCACACCTGTGCAAATGTGTGTGCACACAACTGCAGTCTACGTGATGGGAAGAGAAACAGATTCGTAATGTGTTCTCTTGGAGGGTAGATCCAGCCGGGGACTGGCTGGTGTAGTGGGATGGAAGAAGGTCAGGGAGTGTGGGGACAGAGAGCAGGTGGCTGATTGTGGACAAGCAGCAGGCAGCCACTCCCAGGTGAAAGATCACTGGGGGATTTGAAGAGGGCAGGCGGACGGGACCTATGACCAGAGGCTCCATGATGTGAACTGTAAGGACAGTCAGTCTGCAACCGGAGGAAGCACCCTACTCTTCCCAGCCATGGGACAGGAGGGAATGAATAACTCAAAGTTGCATTCTGATGGAAACAAGTCCAAATGAGGCTCCCTCCACACAGAAAAAAAGAGTGGTGTGAGAGGCTGCCAGGCGGATGGCTAGTCTGTCCTCAGCCAGGGGAACTGTCCAGTCACCTGGTCCACAGGTGGACACCCTGACAAACCCGGCTCTCGGAGACAAGCAGGGCCTGTGAGAAACGTAGGATTTGAACTCAAGCTTTCTGAAGTTCTAGTACAAATACTGCACAAGTTCTTGAAGAAATAGTCTCGAGGAATAAGGTTGAGAGGTAATAAAAGGGGAAGCCAGACTCCAAGCCCTGTGATCAGTTGGGAGCTCTAGCCGCTGTCACTGTGTCTCCCATGGACTCCAAGACCAGGCTGTTCAGATCTGCAAAGCAGACGCCGGCAGTGTGCCAGCCGCAGGAGCCAACCACGAACCACTCAGCCTGACCTCCCAAGGGCCCATCACTGTATTCTCCAGCTTCTAGTTCAGCCTGCACATTCTGCTTTCATGGAAATATCTTGCTGCCACTTTTGACCATCCTGTATCTATCTTTCCTCTTGTACACATTATCATGGAAGCCAACTCTTCAAATTCACGCTTGCACAACTATCCAAATCACACTCTCACAACTTTGTAAGTGTAATCCAACACTACAAATCTCAAAAGAAAGGATGGGAAAATCTCCTAAACATCATAGGGCCTAAGAAAGGGCACTACCAAAGGAAACAGAATGGAATAGTAGGGAGATGGGCTTTATCCCCCTGTTGATTAAGATGTTTCTGCTGCCTTGGGCCAGGGCCAGTGTGCTCCCCGAGTTATGCTCCCATAACAGACACAGAAACCACGTGAAGCCCTACACCTGCAATAAGGGATGGGGGCATTCAACTCAAAACACACTGCATTCTCCTCTACAGATGCTAAGATGATAATGATTTGTAAAAACCAATGTGAAAGGGACGTTTGAAAGTGTCAGATATAACGATGGACTTTGGAAAGATGCGTCACTTTTCATCTAAGATAAAATTTCTGAGAAAAGCAAACATGTGGTCAATTATGGGGGCGTTGATTCTGTGGGGTTACCTGGTCACCCAGGAAACAAGCTTGGCAAGGGACGGGTGGGGGGGGGGGAGGGAGGGGGAAGGGGGGAGGGAGGGGAAGAGAGGGAGAGAGAGGGAGGGGAAGGGAGGGAGAGAGTGGGGGAAGGGAGGGAGGGAGAGAGTGGGGGCAGGGAGGGAGGGAGGGGGAGGGAGGGGGGAGGGAGAGAGTGGGGGAAGGGAGGGAGGGAGGGAGGGGGTGTTCCAGGGGCAGCCAGAGAGGGACAGGAATGTGGCAGCACTGGACCCAGCTGGGGAGGGACAGGCAGGTGACCCGTGCTGGACCACGGTGTGTGCCCACATGAGTTATACCTCCCGTCCAGTGGAGAAGAGACACAAGAGAGAGCTGGGGCCTCGACAGGTAAGGAAGAAAGGAAAATGGAGAGCAGTGGAGGAGGCGCACACGAGGAAAGCACTGGGTGCAAGCATGACCTCGGGAGCCCAGGGATGGAGGAGCAGCCTGGGGGAGGTGGGGCAGAGCAGGAGCCCGAGCAGCAGAGAGCCAAGGGGCTGGGCCCCAAAGATGCCAGGGGACAGCGTGTTTGCGAGCCTGGCTGTGTCCCCAGGGGCAGGGCAAAGCAGGCCAAGGGACATCAGTGCCGTGAGGACTCCGTTAGGTTTTGGGGAGCAGCAGGGGCCAGTCCCACGGAAGGCAGGCCGCGGGCCCGCAGGTAAGGAGAGCTCCTCGCCTGTGTGTTCACAGGTCCAGGTCCAGAGCGGCATCGGGCAGCAGAGGTGATGCCTACTGCCGGAAGGCGCCAAAGGACTCCTAAGTTGTCTTAGGAGAAGCGGGGGCCGGGGAGAGGGGGCACCCAGCTTCAGCCTTAGAATCAGGAAGGCAGAGCCTCTTGGCCGAGCCAAGGTGCAGCTGCAGATGGGAGCTGAGCTGGGGTGGGTGAGTTTGTGGCTGCCGTGGGGGAGGTGTGGAGCTATGGAGCCCTGCGCCCCGACTCCCCCTGGTAGGACGAGGACATTGCCATCCTGCCCGGTTGTCTCTCGGCCACCAACAGTTGGTTTCCTGGAACATTTCATCCTGCCTTATTTCCTCTTGTTCTCCTTTCCCTCATTTTCAAATATCCTCTTCTCTTGCTAAAATAGTATCTGGCCTTTTGAACTTCTTAAACTGTGTAAAATAATTTCCTAGGCTTCGTGTCTCCTTGTTCTCTCCTCCACCAGCATCATCTCCACTGTCCAATGACTAAATCTGTTCTGGGTGAATATCCTCTGCCCCTCCAGGTTATTAAATACAAGACTTTTCTCTCCGAGCAGACAGCGGACAGTGGCCCAGCAGACTCTGACAGTGGCCCAGCAGACGCTGACCCAGGTGACACACCCCTGGCCATGGGAGTTTAGTGCCCATCGGATGGTGCAGTCTTCAGAGCCAGCCATTCCCCAGGACCTTTCTTCATTTTCTCTTCCATTTACCCTTAGAACTTTATAAACTACTAAGTAATCTACTTTAACAAGTTAATGTTTAATCATAATGTACAATTTTTTGGGGGGAAGGGCTCAGTTTTTAAATTTGGTTGGCCAGAATTTTATTGGGAAGTTTTGCATCAATGTTCATCAGAGATGAGTTTGAAGTTCTCTTCTTTGGGGGGCCTCTATCTGGTTCTGGGATGCACGCTATGCTGGCTCCATAGAATGAATTCAGAAATAAGCTTTCTCTTTCTATTGTGTTGAAGAGTCTGAGGAGTATTGAAGCAAGTTCTCCTTTGAATTCCTTATAGAATTCAGCTGTAAACCCATCAGGTTCTGGGCTTTTCTTGGATGGCAAGTCTATTACTGTCATCTCAGTTTCGTTTCTTGTTATGGGTCTATTTAATTGGTTTAAATCTTCGTGGTTCAGGTGGGGCATATCATTTGTCTAGGAATGCTTTCATTCCTCCCCAGCTCGTTTGCTGGTATAGAGATTTGCAAAGTGTTCCCTTACCATATTCTGGATTCTGCTGGTTTTTGTTGTGAGGTGCTCTTTATTCATCTCTAATTCTACTCATCCATCAGAAAGAATGATATGATACCATTCATAAGGCGATGGAAAGACTTGAAAAAATCATATTAAGCAAAGTAAGCCTGACCCAGAGAAACACAGGTGTCATAGGTTGCACAGTTTCTCTCCTTTATGATGCTTGCATATGCCTACATATCTACAAGTAAACACACTGCATTAACACATGCATTAACTGAAGTGTAGTAGACTCTCTGGAGAGCACAAATAGCATAATTCTTTAAAATGACTAAGTCAAAGCCCAGTAAAAGAAGCGTCAGGAAACAGGTGCTTGCAAGGGGGCAGGGTGGGGCTGAGGGGAGAGGAGCAGAAGAATGAAGGCAAGAAGCAGGTAGAATGCAGACAAAAATGACAGGGTTGAGAAATACAAGGGAAGGGTGGACCGAAGGGGGTGACGATGTGGTGACACAGGTCACGATGCACTGCACATGCAAACTGCTTTGTTAAGTGGCGGAAGAGTCAATGCATAAATGACCTAACATTGAGATAGCCAGGAAAGGGGCGCGTTAGGAGAGGTGTGTTGAAAGGGCCGACATCCATCACAGGGCACTGAACTCATAAACTGTTTTGGTGAGAGGCAACTCCTTTGTACAAGTACTTAAAGATAAGAAAAATATTTTTAAACGCTATTATTTTCCATCTTCCGGGAGGAAGATGGTGTCTCCATAGAGGCAAAGATCTTTGTTTTCCTACATTTCTCAAGTATCAATATTAGTATCAGACAGGCATGGGTGCTCTTCCAGTATGCATGGAAGCAAAAGGGGAGATAAAGGAAGAAGAGGCCCTTGACAACCAGAAGGCCTGGAGGGCTGAGCACAGGCCAAGTTCTGAGCTCTGCCGTGTCCCTGGCCTGGCAGGGCTGCAGGTGTGCAGTCCTGAGCATCTTCAACCCCAGCAAGCATCTTCCTGGGGCTCTAGTCCCCTTGATTTGATCTGAAAACAGATGAATGTATACATAACCAGATGAAGTGGCAGATGGCTACTTAATAATGGAAAAACCATGAGAGGTTATAGGTGCAGTAATAAATACCAACTACAGTGACCAGTTAACGTCAATGAGTAAAAACCTTGGCTATACCAGGAAGTGAGCAATTTAACACACACCTAAGTCATGTACTTATCCTAGTATATCCTAGTTGCACACATTTCTTAACATTTTCCCCTGCAAATACAAATTATTTTTGTTTAATTATTAATAAGCACAAGTGGAAACAACAACACTCACTTCCCTAACAAATGCTCAAACTTGGGCCAACATAGACCTCAGGAAACTTCCTTAGAAATCCAGTATAAGAGATTAAACATTCAAACGCTTTTCCAATTGTCACTGGAGTACTGAATCTTTGAGATAGATACTTTATTTAGAACTTAGTTTGATTTTTCCTCCTGTAATTGCAGATAGAGAAGTAAAGTCTCACGTTTTGGTGGTTTTATGGATAACACTGGAGTAGATCCACATGGTAAATGTATTTGGCGTGAGAATTACTGACACACAAGATCTGCAGGATTGCTGATCCTGTCAGTGCAGGTTTTGCATTCCTTCCTCAGTGCCTGGTCTCCTGTGCCTATGAGGCCTTGTAAGGATGGGTGAACTTTTTAATGGGACACAATGGGACACAAATTCTGATAAAGGTGAAGAAAGGAAGAGCAAGAGAGCTGGAGCAGGAGAGAGGGAAATATTAAGAGCCAAGACATGGAGAGGAAAAATAGATATGGACATGGTGTTCTAATGGAGGATGAAACTTGTTATCTGTTCATTGTCACTGAGGACAAGATGATGGGAAAGGGATCAATAAAATCTTACCTGTGAAGATGGGAAATTATATAGACATTGCAGTCGATTCTCTAATGCAACACAGACAACTGTTACGGAAGTGATATTCCGTGACAAACCAGCACATAAACCTACAAAACGTGCATGCACACACTGCTACGAATATACCCATGGACACGTATACTCAGAGCTAGAGAGAAAAGGAAATATCTCAGGATAGCAAGAATCCCTTGCTACTGAAGCTACTTTAGGATAGTTTTCTAATTTGCATTTACAAAGTTTTGTGAAGAAACTCTTTCCTAAGAGAAAAATATGTGCTTTATAACTGCAATGGATGTTAGGAAAGTAAAAGAAGCAGCGGCTATAAATCTTTGTTTTAGCAGGTTAAAGGGAAGGCATATTTTTAAAAGCACAACGATTTATATAAATATAAAATGTGATTTGATGTTTTTGTGTTTTGGTGAGAATACACTCATATTCCAACACTTAACTTGCTAAATTGAGTAGACTGAACAAAACCAAAAAAAAAAAAAAAAAACAACCAATAAACAAAAGACAACCAGACAAAAACCAAGGCATCCCGAGAAGAACACAAATGGGGTTCTTATTATGTCCTGTATGCAATCATTTCTATTTTTTTCTGTTTCAGTTCTCTGTACCCTGTCTTGTATGTAAGAGAAAGGGAATCACAGAAACAGCAGAACAAAGGATGAACTAATGAACAACGACACTCACCTGACACCATGTTGGAAATGAATTTACAACTTGGGGGGGAGTAGGGTGGGGTAAAAGTGTTTAAACAGAAATGAATTCCCTGCCTTACTTTTGTAACTCTAACCCCCTGCTGGTCACCTTTACAATAAAGACATAGAAAATAAAAATGAATATGGTTAAAACTACAAATTTAGAGAGGACGGCGGCTGTGAGGCCCCTGGTTGGCTGGTGTGCGGGGACCCTGGCGTGGCTTCCCTGTGTGCCCGCGGGGCAGGCAGCAGGCAGCATCGAGCTCTCGTGGAGCCGTCGGGTGACTCCTCACCTGCGCTCGGCCATTCACGGCCTGACGTGTGGACTTGGAGTTCCTGACTTCATAACCAGCATGGCTACATCCAGTGAGGACGGTAACCACTTCCTCCCGAAAGAACTTCATTTCCATCGACCGTGTGCACTCCCAGCTTCCTGGTTAGAAGCAGGAAGTTAAAAACATCCACAAATGGAGTGATCACCACACGGGCAGAGGACTGTTGTGATCATGGACGCATGGAGGACGGGGAAATTCACCAAGCACGACTCAACCCAAACCTCTTCAGCTCTGAAGAGTTTGGTCTGTGTGTGGAATAGTGAGCTATAGTTGCACGTCTTCCTCTGTGTTCCAGAGGCAGGACCTAGCTTCGAGCCCACCCGAGACACAGGCCCTCCCCGTCCTGTGGCCCGGGCAGTGTCTGTCGGGAACGGCTGGGTGAGGGGAAGCCACACGGAGGGCCTGTGCAGGGTTTTATGTTTTTCGTTTGTGCCGCTCTGGTGCTTAAACGCATGGCCTTGCGCCCATTCTCCTCGCTTGCGTATGGCTGGCGCTCTACCAACTGAGCCATGTCTACATGTCCACATGGCCAGATTCATTTACAAAAGCCACTTTTCTTAATGTTAAGGTAAAAATGTGGACAGAGATGGGACGGGAAAATAAAGATTACAAGGCCACATTTGAAAGTATTCAGAAGCAAAGGACTTGGTTGTTTTATAAAGCGGCGGCTCAGACCTTCGTGAAGGGAGCAGCTGGGGTTGTGGAACAGGGATTTCTCCGTCCTTCCCTGAGCAGTGGTCCCCTGGTTCTCAGTCTGGCCACTTCATTTCTCATATGAGCTCAGGCCGGTTTGGGGAGAACTCTGGGCTTCCGCTCTGTTGATTGCCCTGTGGCGGTGTGGATTATGTCTCCAGGTTGAATTTTAAAACCCCAGCCCATCACTTGGGTGTTTGCTTTCAACCCACAGACGTTCGTCCTAGGGGTTAAGGGAGCGATTCTTGACTCTCCACATATCTGTGTTCTACAAATTCATAACTCAAGTAAAAGTTACCCTATATTTTCTTTAATAAAGTCCCAGAATCAGGATGAACTTTATCAAACCCTCAGGATTTCATTAATATGAATAAAAACTTCAAAGGTTTCTCCTTTTTTAAAAAAAATGCTTAGCATATTTCTTGCCTGACCTTGATTTTACAACAATGATTTAAAACACGCTCTGTACCATTACCTCACCCTGTCATCGGCGATCTTGGCTTTACTTTGGAAAAGATGACGATACTATTCTGTCTTTCGATAATAATTCTGACCATTTGTGGATTTTGACAGCTTACTTTATTTGGAATAGAAGCTCAGAAAGTAAGGCATTAGAATGCATAAATGAAATAAATTCACTTAACTTATTGTCTTGCTAAATGACCTTGACTATGTTTAAGAAATTACTTTTTCTGTATATTCAGGGCTATTATTAAAGACTTAATCAAGGATTTTTTTCTTGTCTGTGTCACCCTAACTAAACTTGTCTATAATGTATCCCATCTTTCATGATTACTTCTTGTGTTTTAATCTTGCTTAAGTTATTTAACTTTAAAATCATCAAAGCATGGTTTCTCATGGTGTTGGGGATGATGCGTCCTCTTCGTGCATCTTGAACTTATAACACTGTCTCCATCCGGGGCGGGTGTGAGGGCGAAAGCGCACATATTAGAGTGGCGTGAGGAGGCTCTGTGCAGGCGGCTTTCAGAACTGCAGGTCCCTGGTCCAGGCCTTTCCCCGCAGGTCTGGGCTTAGTTTCCGTGCCACGCTGTGCTCTGGGGTCGGTGGCAGCACTTCCTCTCACCTCTCCACCTCCACCTCCATGTGCAGTGCACCACAGCCTGGTTGAGCAGATGGGTCAGTGAGCAAAGGCCATGTGCACCCTCTCCTGGGGCCCCCTTCCCTCCGCCTGGCCGGTGAGCTTTGTATGTCTCCTGACCGTCCGGCTCGTGGCTGCCGCATTCATAGTGAGCACTGGTACTCACCAGGACATCTTAGGCTCAGGATGAAGATACTTGGGTATCTGCTCTTGGAAACAGTACCCTGTTGTACTTATACAAGTGGATTGTAGAATTTTGACAGGAAACACAGAGAGGTCTCAACTTTGTTTGAGGTGTCTCGGAGGAAATCTTCGTCACGTCTGATGGGGACCACTAGGAGTGGCACTGCACCGTCCAGCACTGTCATGCTCTGGTGAAACCTAACGGTCAGCCCGCCGCTGCTTGGCGGCACTGCATTCCTGAGCCGACCCAGCACGGGCAGCTGAGGCCTCCCGACCTCGGGCCAGAGGGCAGGAGAAGCTTAGGGTTCCATGCTGCCTGAGTCCTGCTCTCCTAATTGAAGCTGCTCCTCCCCTGGCTTTAACCCGCATCTCCCCATAGACAGGGGCAGGCCACAGCAGCGCTGAGGACCGGTTTGGAGCTTAGTCCTGGGCTGCCATGGACCCTGCGATTGCAGGAAGTGACGTGGGATGGGGAGGGGTGCTCCATCCTGGACTTCAGAAGCTGGCTGCCCTGGTTGTAGGCAACACTCTGCAGGACAAGGTGCCCAGCGATCCCACCTGGAGCTCAGGTAGACAGGTGAGCAAAGCCACGTGACTCGGGCTGAAGGGAGAGACACCGCAGGTGCCGCTGCAGTGCCGGCTTCCGATGGGAGCCGAGAGCCGGGTGGCTGCCCACGGCTGCCACGCACCTCACCTGGAGGGTCGCCAACCAACGTCTGCTGCCACCACCTAGAAGAACCTGGCGGACGGTAAAGCTCCTTTCATTACACTTCCACACGTGAGAGAAACACGGAGCCTGCTCGGTGTGACTCTGAGATTTCTTGTAAGTACGTCGGCTTGGACCTCAACATGACTGATAAGAAAGGAGTAGAAAAGAGAGTCGGTCGTCCACAGGGAGCTGGTGTGGCTGGTCCCTGCTGTTCAGCAGGTTCTCCAGCGCCTGGCGCCGAGCAGGACTCCAGGAGCAGCATTGAGCTGAGCAGAGAGGAAGGGAGGAAGAAAAGCCGTCGCCCACTGAGCCTCACCCACATTCTCCACGCTGGCCTCGGGGGTCTCCTTGTCTGCCCCCCAGACACACTTTCACCGGGATTGTCCCTTGCTTCTGATTCCCCAGCTCTCCGTGGGCATCCTCCCAGCCCCTGTGGCTGCATCTCAGCCCCATCCTCTTGGGGGGGAGACGCGCGCCGGGGACGCCAGGCGCCCACAGCCCCACAGCACCCTCGGACTGGGTCCACACAGGCACGGGAGGCAGAGCGCGCGAGTGAAACCCACTTCTGTGGGTCCTGTGTCAGCCCAACTCTGAGACCTCAGTCACTTTCTGCCCCTGCCTCACAGGCAGCGGGGACATGGCTGATGCCTGACTCTCACGGATCACCCAGGTGGCAAAGAGCAGACTAGCATCGAGAGCCCGGGTCCAAGTTGAGGCCAGAGCTCCTGGGGAAGGAGCAGCAGGCGTCTGGGGTTAGTGTCCCTTGTCATGTAGGATCTGTGTGAAGCACACGAGGCCCATCCAAAACCAGTGCACACACTCCACGCCCCATCCCTAGGCCAGGTCTGGTTTTTCTCCTTGCTAGACGCACTCCTGGCCATTAGCCAAAATACACCCTCGCCTTCATTCAACTTTCAGATTTCTCTGCTGGAAATCTGTCCCGTCTCCTAGGCAGCAGGCTTTCCTGACTCTTGCAAGGTGCAATGCGGGTCTGCCTCTGCCTGTAGGCTCAGGGTTTCCCCCGGGTGTCCACGAGCTCTTCCTGCTGGCTTCCGGGATGAGCTCTCGGCCTCCGGGATCTCTCCTGTGTGAGGCGCCCACCAACCTCGGTGGTCTCCAGGCCTGTCAGCCCCTCGCGGTGGTCTCCAGGCCTGTCAGTCGCTCGCAGTGGTCTCCAGGCCTGTCACTCGCGGTGGTCTCCAGGCCTGTCACTCGCGGTGGTCTCCAGGCCTGTCACTCGCGGTGGTCTCCAGGCCTGTCAGTCGCTCGCGGTGGTCTCCAGGCCTGTCAGTCACTCGCGGTGGTCTCCAGGCCCGTCACTCGGGGTGGTCTCCAGGCCCGTCACTCGCGGTGGTCTCCAGGCCTGTCAGTCACTCGCGGTGGTCTCCAGGCCCGTCACTCGGGGTGGTCTCCAGGCCCGTCACTCGGGGTGGTCTCCAGGCCCGTCACTCGCGGTGGTCTCCAGGCCTGTCAGTCACTCGCGGTGGTCTCCAGGCCTGTCAGTCACTCGCGGTGGTCTCCAGGCCTGTCACTCGCGGTGGTCTCCAGGCCCGTCACTCGCGGTGGTCTCCAGGCCCGTCACTCGTGGTGGTCTCTAGGCCCGTCACTCGTGGTGGTCTCCAGGCCCGTCACTCGTGGTGGTCTCTAGGCCTGTCGCTCGCTGTGGTCTCCAGGCCCGTCACTCGTGGTGGTCTCCAGGCCCGTCACTCGCGGTGGTCTCCAGGCCTGTCACTCGCTGTGGTCTCCAGGCCTGTCAGTCCCTCGCGGTGGTCTCCAGGCCTGTCGCTCGCGGTGGTCTCCAGGCCTGTCCCTCGTGGTGGTCTCCAGGCCTGTCGCTCGCGGTGGTCTCCAGGCCTGTCGCTCGCTGTGGTCTCCAGGCCTGTCCCTCGTGGTGGTCTCCAGGCCTGTCGCTCGCGGTGGTCTCCAGGCCTGTCGCTCGCTGTGGTCTCCAGGCCCGTCACTCGCGGTGGTCTCCAGGCCCGTCACTCGTGGTGGTCTCTAGGCCCGTCACTCGTGGTGGTCTCCAGGCCCGTCACTCGTGGTGGTCTCTAGGCCTGTCGCTCGCTGTGGTCTCCAGGCCCGTCACTCGTGGTGGTCTCCAGGCCCATCACTCGCGGTGGTCTCCAGGCCTGTCGCTCGCTGTGGTCTCCAGGCCTGTCAGTCCCTCGCGGTGGTCTCCAGGCCTGTCGCTCGCGGTGGTCTCCAGGCCTGTCCCTCGTGGTGGTCTCCAGGCCTGTCGCTCGCAGTGGTCTCCAGGCCCGTCACTCGTGGTGGTCTCCAGGCCTGTCGCTCGCTGTGGTCTCCAGGCCTGTCAGTCCCTCGCGGTGGTCTCCGGGCCTGTCGCTCACGGTGGTCTCCAGGCCTGTCAGTCCCTCGCGGTGGTCTCCAGGCCTGTCGCTCACGGTGGTCTCCAGGCCTGTCGCTCGCAGTGGTCTCCAGGCCCGTCACTCGTGGTGGTCTCCAGGCCTGTCGCTCGCTGTGGTCTCCAGGCCTGTCGCTCGCGGTGGTCTCCAGGCCTGTCGCTCACGGTGGTCTCCAGGCCTGTCGCTCGCAGTGGTCTCCAGGCCCGTCACTCGTGGTGGTCTCCAGGCCTGTCGCTCGCTGTGGTCTCCAGGCCTGTCAGTCCCTCGCGGTGGTCTCCAGGCCTGTCGCTCGCGGTGGTCTCCAGGCCTGTCGCTCACGGTGGTCTCCAGGCCTGTCGCTCACGGTGGTCTCCAGGCCTGTCAGTCCCTCGCGGTGGTCTCCAGGCCTGTCGCTCGCTGTGGTCTCCAGGCCTGTCAGTCCCTCGCGGTGGTCTCCAGGCCTGTCGCTCACGGTGGTCTCCAGGCCTGTCGCTCACGGTGGTCTCCAGGCCCGTCACTCGTGGTGGTCTCCAGGCCTGTCGCTCGCTGTGGTCTCCAGGCCTGTCGCTCGCGGTGGTCTCCAGGCCTGTCGCTCACGGTGGTCTCCAGGCCCGTCACTCGTGGTGGTCTCCAGGCCTGTCGCTCGCTGTGGTCTCCAGGCCTGTCGCTTGCGGTGGTCTCCAGGCCTGTCAGTCCCTCGCGGTGGTCTCCAGGCCTGTCAGTCCCTCGCGGTGGTCTCCAGGCCTGTCGCTCGCGGTGGTCTCCAGGCCTGTCGCTCGCGGTGGTCTCCAGGCCTGTCAGTCCCTCGCGGTGGTCTCCAGGCCTGTCGCTCGCGGTGGTCTCCAGGCCTGTCAGTCCCTCGCGGTGGTCTCCAGGCCTGTCGCTCGCGGTGGTCTCCAGGCCTGTCGCTCGCGGTGGTCTCCAGGCCTGTCCCTCGTGGTGGTCTCCAGGCCTGTCAGTCCCTCGCGGTGGTCTCCAGGCCCGTCACTCGTGGTGGTCTCCAGGCCCGTCACTCGTGGTGGTCTCTAGGCCTGTCGCTCGCTGTGGTCTCCAGGCCCGTCACTCGCGGTGGTCTCCAGGCCTGTCGCTCGCGGTGGTCTCCAGGCCTGTCGCTCGCGGTGGTCTCCAGGCCTGTCGCTCGCGGTGGTCTCCAGGCCCAGCCTTGCACTGGGCACTGCCATTTCCCTTCCTGCATTTTCTCGCCTGTCTCTCATTATCCTCTCCTGGAATCACTGTCCGTGGCTTTCCATAATCCCAACGTTAGCCTTTCTTCTCACCTTCTGAGAGCTTCATGTTCTCTTCTTCCCTAACATCCACCTTGATCTTAATATTTTTCAGCACCTGCCTTTCCAGTGTGACTTAGTGAATAAGAATGTTTGTTTGTTTTTTTTCCCCTTATACATGGCCTTTCCATGTGAGTTGCTGAAGAACTACATCTCCTAGTATTTCTTTCATTGCTGGTTTCAAAGAGCTTTCCGATGTAAGAAATCAACTGGGTCCCAAAGTAGCTGCACGTGGAAGTCAGAGGCCACGCCGGGGCCGCTGGCCATGCAGTCAGGGCCAGGAGGCTGGGCTGGGCCACCAAGGTGGGCCCACTCTGCCCTGCCTGCAAGCAGGCAGAGTGAGCATGGTGTCCGGAGACCTCGGCTGGATTCCACTGTACTGTTTCAACTCACTGTAGACTGGCAATCGACAAGCAGAGGGAATTTCTACCTCATTGCTCTGGAAGTGGAGGCCCCTCATCAAAGTACTGGGACGGGGACCTGCTCCTGGCCTCATAACTGGAGCCTTTCCACGGTGTGGGCTGAGGCCCCCACGGGGGCCTCCTCTGTGAGGCCTGCACTCCGTTCATGGGGTGCGGCTGTCTGCATCCACACTTCCCAAGGCTCCGCTCTTCCTCACATTGCATAAGGTATTAGGTTCCAACACATGAATTAGCTGGGAGCCCAGATGTCAACCACACAATCCTGCTGAATTCTGTTGCAGGAATAGTGTGCAAGGCTGACAGTGAACTTGTCTGTTTTGGTACTGTTTGACATTATGAGTCGCGTGTATCCTAACATAGGCACAGGGCCTCCAACAATATCTTTTTTATCAAATGGTAAACTCTATACAGAAACAAAATTTCCTACTAGATTTTCAATTTAAAAGTGCACAATCTATTGTGAATGTGAAACATTCATGCATTTAGAAAGAGAAGAGAGCAGAAACTTAGTCTGAGTTTCATATTGCCCACTTTCTGTAGCTTAGCCGATTTGCATAGCACCTCTAGGACACACACACACACACACACACACACACACACACACACACACACACACACAGGCCCATCGCTCGCGTGATGCATATGTATATTAAAGCAAGTGTAGAAGTGGGTGTCACTCAGTGGATGCTCTTAGTTTTGACTCTCTTCATCCAGTGGACCCTGTCTTCTCCATCTTGTTCTGAGGCAGGTGGAAAGTGTGGGGTACTTGTAGGCATGCTCCACCTGACTGTTCCCTATTTTGAGAGAAAGCCACGGATTTGCAGGAGCTCTCCACGCTCCTCAGACCTGAGACTCAGTTGGGTTTTCCACTCCAGTTCTTGCATGCTGAATAGTGGAGCGTTGTTTTATTTTGGATACGCCTCTACACACGGGGATGGAAGGTGTCATATAATTTTCATAGACAGTGACACAATTAATTAGTAAGTTTGACTATTAATCATTCACTTTGATACTTAGATTCACCACATTATGTTAAAGTAATTAAAATAATCTCACAGAGAGTCTGTATTCATAAAAACAACTGCAATTTTGTCTAGCAGCCATGAATATAGCTATTGCATCATTCATAAGGGAAATAGTATAAGCAAGAAAATCACCTCACGGATCCCAAACAGGATTTAAAACCGAACACGGCTCACAAATTTTTGCCGATTTACACTGAGTGTAAGCCAAAGGACAGCGATATTTTCCCAAGTCCTACAAATGGAGAACACTAGCCGGCGGCTCATGCCTGGTGGATTTATCTTCTACCTCTCTCCTTGCCAGTCCATAGCACTTCTGTTCTGGGAGATTCTTCACAGCAGAGATTTAAACACAGCTGCAAACTGAGTCATTCAAGGAGGAACAGACACAGGTAGTGAGGAGGGTAGTCCTGGGAGATTTAGGCCACACAGAGAAAGGAAATCAGCCATGTTCACCAGGGAGGTATGTGGCAGAGGTCAGGAAATGCATCTGTGCGCTACGGGAAGCGGGTCTGTGCACTATTTTCATGCGGCCTGCTCTCACTTAGCCCCTCCTACCTGCCCTGGCGCGTTCTTCTCCCACATCTGTGTCACTATGACAAGGACCAAGGGTTCAGACCCTCCAGCCCTGGAAATGGCTGGTCACCAAGTACAAGTAACTCCCAACAATAATCTAATGATTGACGTGAGTGTTCTGGTCTGTAACGTCTCATTTTCTAGTCATTCTTTATACCCTACCACCATGAAATATCATGACAAGCATGACAACAGATGCAGAGTCAGTAGAGAGAAAAGCCAATTTTTGAGGGGGAGGAACTGGGATTTTAGCCCTATTTCCTGTGCTTGCCGGCCAGCCCCTTGCCACGTGGACCACAGCCACTGCCTGTTTTGGCTCTAGTTCTCACTCTCAGGTGAGCCTCAGACCCCCTCCTCCTACCTGCTCCCGCCCCATGCAGCCGGGTCACCCGGGTGCTACCCCACGCCTGTCTGGTTTTTGGTATGAGGGGGGCTGAAAACTGCGTTTGCCCAGGCTGGCTGGGTCCCAGGCCACATCCTTCCCACTGTCCACTCCTGAGAAGCTGGGATTATCATCCCAAGTGCATTTTTAACTATTAGCCGTGCACAGATGAAGTCAAGTTCTAAAATGAAATCACATACACTACTAGGAAAACTTCAAACCAAGTATCTATCAACAAATTTGATGAATGACACATCATAGGATAACACGGAAACATTTAACATATACAATTGGAGACTAAAGAAATGCAAATACTCTCCTCTCCCTTCCCCGCCCCTCCCCTCTTCACCATTCCTCTCCTCTTCTTCCTTCTCTCTCTCTTTCTCCCACCTCCATGTGTGCAAAGATATCACATTGCAAAGATGGCATATCTACACATCTAACCAATAGATTCAACCAAAATCTCAGCGGGCTCTGGCTTGTGAAAAAAATTGAGAAGCCTATTCTGAAATTCCCATGAAAACCTCAGAAGAGGGAGTGCATCTATGGTATATGAAGGCATTTCTGTTTGGTAGAAGAACCCGGCTCCAGGTTTGCATTTGCTGTTGTGCTGTAGGTAGCATGTGAAAGGTCCATGGGCGGCAGAGATGTCGGAGAGGTGGGGGTCACAGCAGGCAGTGTGGTGGGAAAAGCCCTGCTCTGATCAGGTAGGTTTCTCTGTAAATCAGCTTCTCGACAGCTTTTTCATATGGAGAAATCAGACTAAATCCCTTACAACTACAGAGGGATTGTATATATGAAAGTCAGAGGCAAGATGTCAAATTTCCTACAACCATTGCCAGAGAGCTTCTTTATGAATTCTGACTAGGCAAAGATGTTTTTAATGATAGCCTCAACGTTACTAACAACAAAAGAAAAGTACCAATAGCTTAGCCATGTTAACCTTGAGACATTCAGTTCAATTCGTAGTGGGGTGTTCAGGGGAAGATCTTCACAATTGAGACATACAACAAAGGCTGAGTGCAAGGCCTCTGGATGCCTCTTGCACACCGCGGAGAGATAACCCCTAAAGGAGAGAGGAGAATGTCCGTAAACTGCATCTCGCTGGGAAAGACCCGAAAATAGTCCAGTCACCAGACCGGACAGTGCCCAACCATTCAGCAGCCAGAGAAGGTCAAATCAAAGCACCTCAATGAGAGCATTTCAGCATACTAACTCCACTCTCCATAGAAAGGGGAGGAGAGGCGCCAATATTGTTGGGTTTGGCAACACTCAGAAATTTTACATACTGACCCCGTGCTGTGAAACGGTAGAATTGTTTCGCAGACTTCGCCTGGCTGAGAAATAAAGCATTTCTTTCTCTCCCGCTCTGTCATATAATTCTCTCTCTCTCTCTCTCTCTCTCTCTCTCTCTCTCTCTCTCTCACACACACACACACACACACACACACACACACACATTTTCACTCCCATTTATTCACACACAGAACATACCAGGATGCTGTGGATTTCAGGATCACGAAGCCCAGCACGCACACCACTCCTGGTCTCCTTGGCACACAGTAGGTGCTTTATGGACACGTGACCTGACATGGCTGAATGCAGGGGCAATGGGAGCTAACATTGTAAGAGAAACAATGAAACAATCCAGTGGAGATGATCTCAGAGCCGGAAAAAACACGAACATGTTCTCTTGCTGGAAGATGGGGGCTTGGCCATCTTCTCTGCCCAGGTGGCCATTATCAAGACATTCTTTCCAGACGCACACAACGATCAGAAGTGAGCTCCCAATACAGTCAGGGGGGAGCACGGAGAGGCTGCTTTGTTCACTCTGTAGCCGCAGAGAAACAAAACCTCCAACATCCATCTTCTCCAATCCTCTTCATCCATGGAAAACTTTATCCAGCGAAGTCCTCCAAATGATAAGGACGGATGACAGGTCTGTGACTGAAGGCAGAGAGGGCGGAGAGGTGGGGGCGAGAACTCTAAACTTCCTTCACCCCTGAGGGTTCGAGGAACCACCAGAGAACTTGCCAGCACGCTGAACGTTGAAATGCAGGTTCTCACACACACATCCGCGTGGTGGATGCAGCATTGTGTAAATCCTGTACTCCCAGGGTGGGACGTGGCTCCTCCTGAGCGCCACACTAGCACTGCCCTGAACCAGGGCCTGCCCACTGCCCCGGGGCCATCCTCTCCTGTCTGTCCTCCTCTGGACCCCCGTCCATCCTCTCTTGGCCTCTGGCATATCAAGAGTCTTCTCTGCAAGCAACAGTATGAGCCTGGTTTCCATACTTCTGCTCCTAAGGCAAATGACATGTTCCTTGCATGTGGCTCACATGTACTTGTCAGCATGGTGAGTTATGTGTCCTCGAGGTGGAGGACATTCCTCAGGAGAAGGTGTGCATGTGTGCGTGTAAAGTGTGGGATTCCTTTGGGAGTCTGCGTGGGACAGTGTGCGTGGAGAATCCGGGCTCGCCGTTAGAACCAGACAGGTGTGTGACTTACGGAACCAAGCTGACCTGCGCAGGGTCTTGGCAGTATTTATTGGCACACTTAGTGACCCTGATACTGTTAAATGAAACCATAAAAGCTAGAGGCTGCCAGTTCTGTCGTAATAAGGACAATATCCCACCAAGGGATGCTATCAATTATTTGAACAAAGTTGAAGGACAAGTCTCTGCTATTCTCAGAGGAAAAAGAAATACTCCTGAAGACGCATCAGCGTGGGCTTCTCCTTCTGAGGGCTGTGGGGCGGGGCCACTTCACTGTGGGCGTGGTCTCTTCACTGTGGGCGTGGTCTCTTCACTGTGGGGCGGGGTCACTTCACTGTGGGCGGGGTCTCTTCACTGTGGGGCAGGGTCTCTTCACTGTGGGTGGGGTCACTTCACTGTGGGCGTGGTCTCTTCACTGTGGGCGTGGTCTCTTCACTGTGGGACGGGGTCTCTTCACTGTGGGCGTGGTCTCTTCACTGTGGGCGTGGTCTCTTCATTGTGGGGCGGGGTCTCTTCACTGTGGGCAGGGTCACTTCACTGTGGGCGGGGTCTCTTCACTTGGGGGGGGTCTCTTCACTGTGGGCGGGGTCTCCACTGTGGGGTGGGTCACTTCACTGTGGGCAGGGTCTCTTCACTGTGGGCGGGGTCTCTTCACTGTGGGGCGGGGTCACTTCACTGTGGGCGGGGTCTCTTCACTGTGGGTGGGGTCACTTCACTGTGGGCGGGGTCTCTTCACTGTGGGGCGTGGTCTCTTCACTGTGGGCAGGGTCTCTTCACTGTGGGCATGTCTCTTCACTGTGGGCGGGGTCTCTTCACTATGGGCGTGGTCTCTTCGCTGTGGGCGTGGTCTCTTCACTGTGGGCGTGGTCTCTTCGCTGTGGGCGTGGTCTCTTCGCTGTGGGTGTGGTCACTTCGCTGTGGGCGTGGTCACTTCGCTGTGGGCGGGGTCTCTTCACTGTGGGGCAGGTCTCTTCACTGTGGGCAGGGTCTCTTCACTGTGGGCGGGGTCTCTTGACTATGGGCGGGGTCTCTTCGCTGTGGGCGGGGTCTCTTCACTGTGGGCGTGGTCTCTTCACTGTGGGTGGGGTCTCTTCACTGTGGGCGTGGTCTCTTCACTGTGGGCGGGGTCTCTTCACTATGGGCGTGGTCTCTTCACTGTGGGGCGGGTCACTTCACTGTGGGTGGGGTCACTTCACTGTGGGCGGGGTCTCTTCACTGTGGGCGTGGTCTCTTCGCTGTGGGTGGGGTCTCTTCACTGTGGGCGTGGTCTCTTCGCTGTGGGCGGGGTCTCTTCACCTGTTCCTGTGGTCTGACTCCCCTGAACAGCTTGGGTGCTCCACAGAAGTTCAGCCGCTCAGGCTCCATCATCCCGTTCCTCCTCTTCCATTCTCAGTTCTTCTCTGCTCTTCCTCTCATTTTCATCCTCATGGAAATGTGATGGGAGGGACGGGTTTTCAAGCCCTCAGCAAGCCCACTCCCTGGCCCACACAGAGCTCATTCGCAGGCGAAAGCTGACTGTCTCCAGTCAGCAAACGATAATAGCAAAGCCGTTTCTTCTCTGGCCAAAGTCTTCGGGACAGAATCATTGGCTCTTTGGCTTGGATTTTTCTGAGAGTGAGGTTTGCCACTGCTGTGAGGATCCGTATAACATGGCAGACGGCGATTGCTTCCCTAAGTGCACAATCACAACACAGTCCCGTTCACACTCTTAGCCTAATGGTCACCATTACCTGATTAAACCTTCCCAGCCAGGGATCCGTCTTCTCCCAGCTAGGCAGCCATGACCTAGAGCTTTTCTGTCACAAGCACAGCAAAAATCATTCAGCTTCTGCAGGCCACGTGGTCTCCAGCACCACTCACCAGAGCTGCTGTGGTATGGACAGCCCATCCATGACGGATGGCGTGAATACTGATACTGTGCAGCCACCCAGGCCACAGGCTTCCATTGATGGGTCCCGAGGTACGTCTTCTAATGATGCTATTGACTAGGAAACTATCGCCCGGAGTCTTAGAAAGGTGATAAAGGAACTCACTCTTGGGGGTGACAATAAGGGAAGGAACTCTTGGGCTCTCCTTCAGGCTCCACGTGGCATTAATGAAGTAAAGATAATCCAACTGGCACAATAACAATTCTAGAAATAGTGCTTGCAACGGCAGGATAGGCCCGTAATCTGTGCTGACTTGGAATTTTACCTGATTAGGAGTCCAACTTCTGACAACACATTTGAGACTGCAGGAAAATACACACCTATCGCTTTCCTGTACTGGCATAGCCTACATGGGAATGATTTCTTGCCTGTTGGAAACCGTGGGCCGCTAACATGTTGCATTAAATAGTTGCTCTTCTGTACAAATCACAGCTCACAGAACCTTAAACCCTCCAATCAGAGCTGCATTTGGGGCACTGAGTAGAATGGGATTGTCAGCAAACTCCTGTTCACACTCGGATCTCTAGCGCAGGGGTTTGTATCACAGGAGGAGAAGCTGTAACAGGCCTGAGAAGCCATTCCATACAAAACCTCTTATTTCCTTTTACCTTAAAGCAAAGTTGCTGTGTGAGGACATAATTAAAAAGGAGCGCGCTTGGGGGTGGTTATCTGTGAGTTCTAATGAAAGACAAAGCGCGGTGCTGGTCCCCTCCCGACCTTGTCACGCCTGGTGTTGTACGCAGCACCAGCTGGAGAAAGCTGAGCTAATAATGGCCCAGCTGCATAGTCTAACAAGATCTCTGTGCTACAAGCAAGGTCAAGTGCTCTATCGTGTTGCGTATTAATCTCATTGTGCACTGAGAGAGAAGGAGAGGGTCCAGGGTGAAGAGGAGTTGGAGAGATGGAGGCCGGTCCAGGCCTGTCCTCTGGGACAGCCAGTGACCCAAGACGCCGAGACAGGCTTACACTGGAAACCGACGCCTCTGTCTCCCAGTGATCCGATTGCCATGTCCGCTGCACCGACGATTTTATCACGGTGAAATGCATTCAAGGCCGTTTCATTCTACAGGATCAAGGTTATGGGTGGAATACTATTTAGATGAAACATTAGCAAATTTAAAGTGCATTCCATTCAGGTGAGTTTACCACATTGCCTATAAAACCATTAGATGTCATGACTAATGCAACTTTCATAATTTTAAAAAGAGTTCAATATGCCACACATACGTCTTGGCTTCTGATCCCATTCCTGGCATCCTGACATCTGAAAGAGTCTACTTTCAGCAATGAAAAGGTCAAAAATCCATGTATATCCAAGAAATAAAAAGTGTTAGGGTTAAAGCTGATTTGTAATCAGCTTTCTATAATCAGTTAACATCAAATCCAATAGTAGTCAATTATTCTGAGATGTTTCTTCAATGTGGTTTTCTGAAATGGCCATGGAGAAAAGGTTGATCTGTCAGGGTTTTAATGGTTAAAACAGATTTGATGCATTTTCAACTTCTTCTAAATACTGTAAATACTGTGTTCCAGAATGTGGCCATGACTTGTAATGAAGGTAAGCCGTTAGGGCACGGGGGTCCCTGGCTGAAGGCCGGCTGAGCCTGGGCTTCCTGAGGACCTGTGCCAGTGCCAAGCCTGGGCTTGGCTGGTGGGAGCTATGCATTGTGGGACACAGATCTTGCAGGTTCAGCATCTTCATAATCATCAAGGGGGTGCTTTGGGCTCATCGCCAGATGTATGCAATTGCAATCCTTCTGTACAACTACTTAATAATAATCATGAAGGCCTGGGAAAGGCTTGACGCCTTGTCATCTTTGGGGAGCTCCTGGTTCCCTGTGGCCCAGTTTGAAATGCTCTCCACATCCTCTGCTCTCATGTGGCTTTTCAAAGACAAAGACAACAACCTCACAGAGTGGGTCAGTGCCGGCCACTGCACATATGAACTACAATTTCCTTGAAGCTATCGTGACCAAGAGACCACAACCCCCATTAGAAGACTCAACTCTGTCTCAATAAAACACAAGAAACGTTGTTTTTCATACACAGAGAAACATCAAACTTGTTTCTGGGTGTTAAGTTTCATCTGCTTGAGGAATTTTGAAAGACAGGGGAATGTGCAAAGCACAAGATATTTTAAGCAAGACGGATTGACTGTCTGCTCTCCTCCTCAAATTCCCCTCCCGTGTGCGGGCATTGGGCCTGCTGAGGGGCGGCACAGTCACGCAGACGGGGTCCAGGATGTGAAGATATGTGCATCCGCATCCTTCTATAGGTGGCTGATGTATCCATGGGGCATGAGGTCACTTCTGCGCAGTGAGCTGACTTCCTGGCCTCTGGTAAACTCTGCACTGCTGCCTGCGGCCTTTGCGCTGCCAGCTACCCAAGTGTGGGTTTCGCTATGCCAAGACAGAGTGCCAGGCCCGAGGTGTTACAGGGTGAAGATCTGTTCTGTGCGGTGAGCTCTGGAGGGCGAGGGAGGAGGAGCATCGGCATGAGTGGCGCAGATGCCGACCGTGGTGCTCATAACCCACAGCGCATTGCAAGCCTGCTTCCACTGAAAATGACTTGTCCATGGCAGCGACAGGGAAAGCAAGCGTGAGTGAGCACGCTGCTGGGGAAAAGCCAGGTGCTCTTCCATTCTGTGTACTCGGGTGTGAAGAGCCTCCTCCCTGCAGAGGCCAGCGCTACACTTGATCGAAGCTGCAGAAGGAAATGTTTTCAGGGATACCTGCGGTGAAAAAGAGCAAGCCTCTTCCTATTTTCCTTTTATTTCTGATGTTTCCGGTATTTCTGAGTTCTTTAGACATGGTAATTTTTCTCTTATTCTAAGAAATACACATTTCCAAACTTAAAGAGTATTTATAATTTTATCTTTTTTTTTTCCTAGAAAGTCTGCAAATTGCTTAACAGTTAGACTTAATAAAGACTTAGCCTTTGATTGGTGGCAGTTTGATATCTTGTTCCAAGCAATAAAGAAAAGCTCAAACCCGAACATATATTAAAATGCATTTTCTTACCAATTAAACTGAAAACTATGAAACCAAGCCTGCATCTCAGATCTGTAATCCCAGCCACTCAGGAGGCTGTGGATTGGAGGATGACAGTTTGAGGCCAGCCTGGGGCAGAAAAATCTGGAAGGCTCTAGGTCCACATGACAAGCAAGACTGGAAGTGTGGCAAGGGGAGAACTCTGAGCAAGACAGGCCCTAAATTTCAGCTCTAGTACTGGCAAAATAATAAGTAAACAAATAGTCAATATACACATAAAGCCGAGGACAAACACCCAGTTCTGTTTCTCAAGCCCGCCTTCCTGTTTCCCCACCCCAGTCCCTGCCTGCTGGGCTCCTGGATCTCCCATAATGCAGAAGCAATAGGCCGAAGGGTCCACTAGGCCTGAAGAATAGTGTACATTCTTGTCTAATTAAAAGATAACATTTTACCACCTTGAGCTCTCAGTTTTAGAACTGCAGACAGCTTTGCAATTTGTCTAATTTTAACAATATTTCCAAGCTCTTCCCCTGCCACCAAATGCATTACAGATAGGGTTTCTACTCTGTATTGATTTGTTGTCTGCATGTGGCTATTTACAGGGAAATAAATGCTCAGAGCTAAGGCTGAGATAAGGCTTTGCTGTTAATGCAAAC
Source organism: Dipodomys spectabilis (assembly GCF_019054845.1). Taxonomy (NCBI): domain Eukaryota; kingdom Metazoa; phylum Chordata; class Mammalia; order Rodentia; family Heteromyidae; genus Dipodomys; species Dipodomys spectabilis. Next base: position 3,636,075 of record NW_024870940.1, on the reverse strand, counting down.
ACAAGTGTCTAATTGAAAAGGGCATTGATCCCTCTCCTGCCTCCCAGTGTAAGAATTAACTTTGCTCATTAGCGGGAGTGGTACTGGATATGTCCTTGGCTGCCACGTGTCCATTAGAAGTGCACACAGACGTAACTATCGAGGTGCCCTGATGTAGATTCCCCAGCAATGAAGTGCTCCGGTTCTATTTTTAAAGAACATTATTTTCACACCTGTCCTAGAAATGATAGAGGGTTGCTGGTGCTCAAGTGCAAAGTCAACGTGAGGGCTGATGACTGGGTGGGGGAGCTGGGAACTTCCCATCTGCCTGAGAGCCAGCGGAGGAGGCCAGTGGAGAGGATCAGTAAAGGAGGCCAGCAGTGGGCTGTCAGTGGAGGGCTGGTCAGTGGAGGGCTGGTCAGCAGAGGAGGCCAGCGGTGGGCTGGTCAGCAGAAGAGGCCAGTGGTGGGCTGGTCAGCGTAGGGCTGGTCAGCAGAAGAGGCCAGCAGTGGACTGGTCAGCAGAGGAGGCCAGCGGAGGGCTGGTCAGCAGAGGAGGCCAGTGGAGAGGATCAGTAAAGGAGGCCAGCGGTGGACTGGTCAGTGTAGGGCTGGTCAGCAGAGGAGGCCAGCGGTGGGCTGGTCAGCGTAGGGCTGGTCAGCAGCAGAGGAGGCCAGCAGTGGGCTGGTCAGCGGTGGGCTGGTCAGCAGAGGAGGCCAGTGGTGGGCTGGTCAGCAGAGCTGGTCAGCAGAGGAGGCCAGCGGAGGGCTGGTCAGCAGAGGAAGCCAGTGGAGAGGATAAGTAAAGGAGGCAAGCGTTGGACTGGTCAGTGGAGGGCTGGTCAGCAGAGGAGGCCAGCATTGGGCTGGTCAGCAGAGGAGGCCAGTGGAGAGGATCAGTAAAGGAGGCCAGCGGTGGACTGGTCAGCGGTGGGCTGGTCAGCAGAGGAGGCCAGCGGTGGGCTAGTCAGTGGTGGGCTGGTCAGCAGAGGAGGCCAGCGGTGGGCTGGTCAGCGTAGAGCTGGTCAGCAGAGGAGGCCAGCGGTGGGCTGGTCAACGTAGAGCTGGTCAGCAGAGGAGGCCAGCGGTGGGCTGGTCAGCAGAGGAGGCCAGCGGTGGGCTGGTCAGCAGGAGCGGTGGCCAGGAGTGGCAAGTGAGGCCTCTGTCCTGGCGTCCCCAGCTCAGTGAGTATACCCACTACAGGTCACCCATACACTGGCTTCTTCACAAAAATCACGAGTCCAGAAGTGCCAGGAATGCCCCCATAGAGCCAAGAAAACGGCTTTGACTAATGGACTTTAAAAACAATCAGAATTGTAGGCGATAGAAACTGTGTGTCACACCACTTCCATCATTTTTAACATAAACTTAGGCCTTCTATTCCCATAGATTAATATGCGAAGCTACAAAGAGAATGTCCTATTTTTTAATTCTAAATGGAATGGTCTTCTGATATCTTTTTTTTGCCTGTTAATATTAAGAGATCCATAACATTTAAACCATAGCAAAATGACAACAGAAGCTTAGTGTTCTTAGGCCTATGATCAATTTAAGTGGCCTATATTGTGAACTGCGTATGTTTGCAAAAGTCACAAATATAGTTAATATCTTTGACTATACACATATATTTAATGTGTTTATATAGACATATTTCTGATGGTGACCTTTGTAGTTCTATCTAATGGCTTATATTTTCTTTCACTTGGTAAAGTCTCAAAACTAGACTAGTTCTATGAACATTTTAAGTATTTCTACATATGCATGCCTGTAGCTTCCACTCTTGTCTGTACTTCCCAATTGCCCATTTATTTGCTTGTGTCTGTACTTAATCACTCAGAACTTACACATTCAAGAAATCCTTTCGGGCACTCTTATGTGCTCAGACACCAATTCTTGCTTTGCAGTCTGCAGTGTGAGCCCACCTCTAACTTCTTAGCCAGGTAGGATCTCTGGTTGGATCATGATTAGCCCTTTAACCTCACATCTGTGTGACCCAAACAGGCATTCAAGTTGGAGCATCACCTTCCCAAGCCAAGGGTTCAGGGGACAGGGACCGCCGTACGTCCACACACGTCTACGTAACACTTAATGCAGTGCTGCTGTTCCCAGAGAAAGAAGAAGTCCCTGGGAAGAGGCAGACTTGCTGGGGATTTCTAGTTAGCTGTGGTGCATGCAGTGCCTTCCCAGCGGGGCCTGGGAAGGAGAAGGGCCTGGCGTGTGAGCTATGACCAGCAGGACGTTGCCGGTGCTATTAAGAATTGGGACAGATCATCTTGTGACCTGTGAGGGAAATCTCCCACTTCTACTGACTTGATCTCACTAACAGTTCTCAGAAACCATCATTCTAGAACTCACGTCTTCCCGTGTATTTACCATGGGGGAGAGCAGTGCACCAACTGACTTCTGGATTTCAGTCCACGCTTTTCGAGCAACAGTCCGACAACAAGTGAGGACAGTGGTTGCTCTTCCTGTGGGCTAGGGTTCCGAAATGCTAACCACCAAGGGGGCAGAGGATCCAATGAAATGCAGCCAAGAATTGTATCTGATCATTTGCTTAAAAATAGAAAACTAGCTAGCAACAGCAGGTACACAGCCTAACAGTCAACTAGCTAGCAACAGCAGGTAGACAGCCTGAGAGCCTGACAAGGTAGTCTCATTTCAACATCTAGCTCAAAGCAGGAAAATGTCCTTGTCCATGCTCTAATTCACGTTGAGGTGGTTCTCTAAGGACATGTTTTCCTCACAAGTCTCTCCATCAGCATTCCTAAAGAGCCCTTCAGAACTCCACATTCTGAGTAAGAGCTCTAGCTGGTCACTAGCCTGGATATCTGTAATTGCTCTCCAGGTTCAATTTTCCTCACTATCCCCTCCCCATTTTGAATGAAACCCTTACACCTCAAGTTTTCTCATATGCCTTCAGAATGGGAGCAAAATCACAGGAACCCTAAAATGCAGCCCACGTTTTAAACCTTGCACTCAGATGAGATCTAGAGAGGGTGGTCTGTAGCATGAAACTATGAAACCAATGAAGTCAGCTAGGTGTGCTGCTCAGCAGGCTGAAGCAGGAGGTTTGTTAGTTCAAGGCCTGGGACACCTAGTGAAATTCTGTCTCTGGAAAGGAATCTGTAGTTGGAGTGTAGCTCCAGGGTAGAGCACTGGACCCAGGCACACAGGGGTGAGTGACACCTATAAACAAGCACAGCATATTCTTCATGCAGCGACAGTGGCCATAGGCTGAGACATGGTTTTAATTCTCTGCACAGTGTAAGAGCTGGGAGCCATCAGACACTGGGGTCAGGGTTCTCTTCCACCAGTCCCCCGTCTCTGCGTCCTATATCTGAGTAACATCTGGGCTCCTTCTCTCCTTCAAATGCTAACCATGTCCCAGAGAAGCCTTTGCTGAACAAAGGCTGTACGTTTGATCTTCAAGTCACTCACATATAAAATCAGGACTGCTTATAACTTGTGCAGCCCAAAAACACATGTACCCATGCTGTTCACAATGGTGTGCTGACTTGCAAGGGACACTGAGCTGTCACTTGAGGTGGACAAGCATCAGAATCACTGATGACAACACCACTGTAACAAAGATCGCAACAGGAAGATCATGGATTTCCATCAGATTTCCAAACACCTCTCAGGAAACTCTCTGCCATGCAATTTTGTTTCCCTTGGCCCAGAAGTGCTGTCTCTATCGCTTTCCTCGCTGTCCTGAGGAGACTGGAAGGGGCCTTGCGCTGCCTGTAGAACTTTAAACAGCACCCAGATTGTAGTATGGTCAAGAGGCGTTACAAAATCAAGAAACAAACACATGGAGAAGGATTCTAATTTCAGAGGACAGGAGAACTCCTGGTAGGTACAAGGATCCCCCGTTAGCCAATGCTCTGCCATTTGAATGATACGCTGGGAACTACAGTCCAGTCACCTCACATCCCATTGCTTCCCACTGGCCACGCTGAGGTTGCTATCCGTCATAAATGCTCAACCCTAGGCACACAGCCATAAGCGTATCAGCAGAGGAAAGTGATCGCATGCACTGGGAAAGGGAAGACAGGTCAGAAGACGCTGATCCAAGAGCCATGGCACAAAACCAATGGGCCATGGTGTGAGCAACACAAGTGCCACCGGCCAGGTGTTATTTCGTATGTGTGGAGTGAATTATCTGTCATGTGACACAGAAAGGTGTTGAACGGAAAAAAGCCACTAATTAAATGTCATTGTCAAGAGTTAGCAAATGTGTGGCATGCCCTTCATTTGAATAATATTATAGACTGAGTACCATAATTATACTAACTGTCATGTCCCAGTGAGAACTTTGGGGTCCATGATACTTGGGGGTTATTGTAATAAATATAAAACTACACTGTCCCCCAAAAATGAAGAAAAAATTTGACAAAAAGCTAAGTGGTGATTAATTTACAGTAGGTGCACCCTCAAATCATTTTGAATACACAGGAGGCTTGTCTTTCTTTCAAAGTTCTGACTGGAAGAAGCTGCAGATTTCTGGTCAGAACAACCATGATGCTTTGCTGAAACTGAGAAATTACCTAAAAGCATGACTCAGCCCTTCCCTGTCCTGCTCTGCAGCCAGAAGGCTGGGCTGGAGGCGGAGGCTGGGCTGGAGGCTTGTACAAACACTTCTTCCATGCAAGCGGGGTTTGCCGGGCCTCATTTCCCAGGATGGACAGGCACAAGGATCTTTTGGGGGTGATGAGTAACTCAGCACGCCAGCATGTAAGTGGCGTCACATCACGTAGCGGGAAGGACTTGGCGTTTGTGACTGCAGTGAAGTATGCACATAGAGGGAACCACCTTTGGCTGGCGTTTGGTCTATTTCTGCACGTGAAATTCCTGTAGGGAATTACTTCTCTCCCTTTTCTTTCACGTACAGTTCATTACTGGGCTTGGCACGTCTACACAGTGCTTCGGTTCCTAAGGTTTTCCTGCCAATAGTACAACCCCAGTGCCCAGCAACCAGACAGGTCAGTTAAAACATCCTGAAAAGAAAACCCAGCCTTCGCTTTGGGGCTGGGGGCTCTGATGCCCAGCGGCTGAGTTCGTGTTTTAACCTCTGCGCTTCTTGTCCTGGGTTTCAATTCTGCCAGCAATCACAACCCCGTGGAGGCACAGGCGTCGCTGCTCCTGCACAGGACTGGGGGAACTTCCCCACAAACCTCCCCATCCATCATCGGTAATTAATTATTCCTGCGTTTGGTCCCTCGTCCCACAGCTCCGCTGCAAACGCCCACCCTGGCCGGCCTTGAAGTTACCTCTGTGGCTTTGCCTTCCATAGGATGTGGTCCCCTCAGTGCTACGTGGCTTTGTTTGTGACTAATGGAGCCGCTCTGTGTTGTATTTAGATAAACAAATTATTCACGTTGCTCCCAAAACGTTCCTGGTGAGCCAGAATTATGTCTCATTTTGAAGCAACGCATGCATCATAGGAGCTAAATTATTGTTAATATTAATACTGCGCTGTCTTTCCAACAGATCACAAACGGTCTTTAGAACAAGACCCTTTCTCTTCGTCCTGGGCCTCTGGCCCAGCCCCGCTCTCAGGGACGTTCTCAAGAAGGCCGGGCAGTGGTTCTACGGCAGCAGGCCGCCTTCCCAAACCCACACGGATCTAGGAACACATGGACATTCCATCCACTTTATCCCTTTCCCTGCCCTTAGATTAAAACCTGGCTGTGAGACTGGAGTCCTAGCTTCCACGCTTCCAATCAGCTTAGGCTGATCTTAAAGCTGGCACATGGACCTTTCTCAATGAAAACACTAGACAATGCTTGATCTGTATTATTTTCTGGAGACTTGATTTTCTTGGTTCTTCACCACAGTGCATTTAATCAATGTGGAGGAAAGAACTGGTTTTTTCTCTAGATGACTCGCAGTCTGGAGTGAAGTGGGTCTTCTCCACTTCTTGAATGAGATCACGGACTCTTTGTTTTCCTCTGTCGATGCCAACATCAGAGATGTAGAGCCCTCCCTCCCCACACATGCCCAGTGCCCACCTACCAGCCCCTGTGAGGTGAGCCAGGCAAAGGGTGACTATGAATTCCCGGGATTTTTCACACAAAATGTCACAGTATAACGATAAACTATAACTTACATATACTACAGATAAAGACAGCGATTGTAAGAAAAAAGTAAGAAGCACCACCTGGGCACATCAAGTAATGTAAAGTCTGGAAGTATGATTAGAAACTCCCGTCATAGTCTGGAAATACAGTGGGGACACTTAGTACATTCTCACCAAGGCTGATTTTGATTCTAGATAGCACAAATTCCCCACGAGGGAATTTAATGAGAGGTTGTGTTCACACAGTTGAAGGAAAAGATTTTAATTAGAAGCATGAGCCTTACTATGATGGAACAAAACCTTCTCACGGAACAAGGAAATAGTAGCACATCAATCCTAACATGTTTTAGATTTGCAAGGAAGAGGTCATATACCAAAAAGCAGAGAATTATTTTTGTATTGCATGTCAAAATGATGTCAAGCAACACACTGGCTGGCGTGTGTTCTTTAGCTCCTAGAGGAGAAACATGTCCTATGTGCAGGGTTTGTGCACCTGAGGTGTAAACATATTCACCCAAGAGGAAGCGCCTCATTCTGTACATGACCAATGTGCTAAGATCAAGCCATCAAGCACTCACAGGCCGTCCACATCACCCCGAATCTGAACATTTCCCACCGGGTCACAGGGGTGCTAACTGTGGGTGTATGCCTTGATGGATGAATCTCCTCACCAACTTGACAAGTAAGCCTTCATATCGCCATTTCAGGTAAGGAAAGTGTCCAGAAAGGTTAAAATGGTCTCACATGCCATCACCTAGTAACACTAGTAGCACTGTTCAGATCTACAATCGCCTTGAGCCCGGGTCCCCATTTCTTAGAGACCCCACTCTGTCTCAGATTGCTCTGCGATCTCTGTGTCCTTCTAGAGTGGTATATACCATGTGAACCAGCCACTTTCCCACACAGTAATTACAAATTGACCTCTCAATCATTCATGAGTCTTTAAAAGTTAGAGAGCTGGGGGAGAAGGATGACATTGATCAAGGCGTACTGCACTCACAGACCGACGTGTTGAGCCGAAACCCATTGTACAATTACTTAAGGATGATAAAAAATTTAAAAAGGCAATGTCTGCAATGTAATTTACACCATCTCTATTAGCATATTAACTGTTGCAAAATACTTACATAATAATAAAAATCATAATGAAATAGTAAGGTGGCGGTAATGGGAACATGTATTTCCTTTTTACTGTTCTGTGGCTATCCCATCAGAAGTGGCAAAGGCTCTTCACACCATGTAGAACACCAGCACAGGCTCTGGCTCCAAGGTCTTGGGTAGGCCCTCCCCCCAGCCCTCAGGCTCCCGTGCCATCGTTCAGAACCTGCACCTCCACAATGGCTGAGCTCGCCTGAGTTCACTGCCTTTTACATCTTTGCTTCAAAAAATTTCCTTTAAAAATGGTCCAGCAAGATCTACTGAAGGAACATGAAACACCTTTACTGAAGTGGTAATGTAATTTCTGCCCAGATCCAGAAATGTTATTAATACACCTTCCCGAGGCACCACCAGGGCCCACAGGCTTTGGGAGACACTGGTATTTTAGATAACTCTAAAAGCAGAGTCTGATGAGAGGCCCAGACATTGGCCACGCATGTGATTGGTTAGTGTATTCCACGCATGCTCTACATGGCTCCGCAAGGCATCGTAGGGAGAAATGGTCTGTATTAGATTGTACATCCCTGTGAAGATCGCACACCCTCCTGAGGTAAGTGGGGAATGCATCGAAGAAAGCCTTTGGCTATGTCTAGTGAATGCTGAGTCGGGCTAGAATAGTGAAAACAAGCCTTAGAAAGGCTTTTCCTGGATCCCCCTTACACCACAGCTGTATCCATGGAAACTGGGTGGGCTCTGGGTGAGGTGAGTGATAAGCCAAAACATCTATGCACACGGACAGGGTTTGTCACAAACCTGAGGCAATTAACGTCTTATCACCTAAAATTGTCATGCAAGTAGAATGAGTGAATATTGTGTTTGGGAATCAATGAAAATCGTAGGTGCAGAGATTCTTCTAAGACCTGCCATTGGTGCATCTCCCACAGTGACTTGTTTTGAGGCCTATGCTGGAGATTGCTGGTTTGTTATGGTCATGCGTAGGAACCAGGACAGGTGCACAGGGAGAGGGTGAAAAGGTGAGCAGAGACAGAAGAGCAGCCACATTCCCGAGCCAGGCCCAGGAAAGGCATCGGTGTGTGCAGATGCAGAGCAGGAAGGCACCCCTTCACCCGACTCCACCCGACTCCTCACTGCACTCCATCCTTGTGCGGAGCCCCTGCTCTGAGTGGCATGAGGAAGGAAGTTCCGATGTCCTAACTGCATCCGGGACCTTGCCTCCAAACGCCCGCCCGGTGGCAGCTCCTCAGACCTTCCTGTTTCCCCTAGCTGGCTCTTCCCCTTCGTAACCTCAGGAAGGGCAAGGAATGGACCAGGGGCCGGGGAAGAGCAAGGGCACAGGAACGCTACAGAGTTGAACACTAGCTTTCAGTTCTCCGTTCCGGTTTTGATGGTGCATGTGCGTGAAGCCAGCATGCAGCCTGCAGCATCCATACTGCTGGTGTGGCCACAGAAACCAGTACAAGAACCATTCATGTGTGTGATCTCCCCAGACTCCAGATGGGAAGGGAGATGGCTCTGGCTGACTGCACTGCAGAGTGAGTTTAGTGTGATCCAGTAGTTACCTATGTTTGCTCTTAAAATTAGGGCCCGCTAGAGGAAGGCCCAGCTTGTGTGGCACCAAGGAAGGGAGAAGGAAACATAAAATAAAGATAAGAACTCCGTTTTAAACCCTGTTTGGGGTGCATTAGCCATACCAGGAGGCAAAAGGGTTAACACTGCCCTCAAAGCTTCCCCTAGGGTCCTGTTCTGGTGGGGGCGGGGGAGGGGGAGGTGTGGCGTGTCAGCCTGCCTGGGAATCTGCTTTACCCTCCATTCTTTGATGGCTGCCAGGGCTTGAGGTTCCTTCACTAGTCATGAAACTTAAGTTTTCTAATTCATGTTTGCCCATCATATTAAAAATTTCAAAAGAGAAGCAGATAAACACGGCACTAATTTTGCCAAGAAGTAAAATTCAAATGATGTATTCAGAGTAGTTTGAGCAGACATTATTATGGATATGATATTGTGCGGGCTCTAATGTAGCACAAGACAGATGATTTTAATATAAAGCCATTATGGCTAATAAGAAAACAGACCAATATCGCTAATTACGTAATTTATTTTCTCTTTGTTATTGGGATCTGCCTTTTCAGACCACTGAGGATGTAAAACCAGATGACAATTTCAGTGCTGCTTTTAGAGTGGAGTGTCTGCTCCCAAGAGAAAGCAATTACGCAGAGAAGTTGATACTGGAGCCCGCACACAGCAGGCTCACTTTCTATGTGATGCCTACCTTGGTTGGAAAGATTAATTTCCAGGGAAATAGAAAAACAAGTATGGCCTACGACACATCTACACAGGACTGCGATTAGCTTGATTGACGACGGTGATCAGGAAGTCTTTTTGGCACGTCCCTCCCGCTCACCCCCGCAGGCTCTGCCCACTCCGGCTTCTTCGGGGGCTGCTGCCCAGCTTGTCCGCTGGGGACATTCCTGTGCTCTAGAAACTTGAAACAACCAGGGTGCGCTGTCAAATTACCTTGGCAACGGTGGCGTGCTGGACAGGGTGCCAATCACGGGAGTCAGAGGGCTCCCAGAAATCTCACTGCTGCTTCCAGACAGGCCTCCGCGGACCTTCACGTCAGCAGCTCTTTACAGAGCTTATTACAGAATTAAATCACTTCTCTCTCAGGTCCATAACGAGGACCTTATATGTTTAACAGAAATCTTTTTTTTTTAAGTGCAGATGCAATTGTTTTTCTCCTTACTGAAGGGTCATGTGATGCTAGCTGGCCTCCCAATTTCTGGTCTGCCTCCATCTCAATCCACCCAACCACCCAGTGTCCACACGCTCATTATTGCAGACACTCCTCATTGTGGGAGCCGTGCTGTTCTTGGAGCCTGGAGCACTGGCAGGATCCCACGTGAGCCCTCCGGTCCCTGATGGTCACAGAACTCTCTTCCCAGCCTTCTCCCTGTGACACTTGAACCTCAACTGAGCAACTTCTATCCAACTGCCAGATTTTATATATACTAATCCCTTTAGTTTATCTAAAGCAGCAGGGATACTGCAAATCGCATTTGAAGGTCTCTGTGATGACTCTCATAGCTTTTACACGGAGCTAATTACAAACACCAACAAGTGTAAGCATCATTTTGGCTACAGCTCACAATCCTGTATCTTATAGCAAGGCAGCCAAAGCAAGCAGAAAACTCTCCCAGTGTCCCAGGACACCAGTTATTCGGAGACTCTGTTCTCATGAGCTCCGAGCCTTGCGAGGGCACCGGACCCGTGCATTTACAGTGGGGATGAAGGCAGCTGCCGGAGTGCTCTGAGATGCCCGTGACATATGCCTTCTGCCTTGACATTTCTAATGGCATTTGTCCTCATCACCCAACATAAGCTGATATGTAGGGTCTTCATGCTAGGTCTAGGGAACGCAGCAGATGTTAACCTTATTAAACCAATCAAACTGCACAATTAAAGTTCAAGCACTACAGTTTAATTGCTACTGTGGCTAGTTAAAAAAGCTGCATACAAACAATGTCATATTTCACCAAACATTTACATCGACATTTTGTACATAGTTAAGAAACCTTAAAAATGCCTGCACATAAACTTAGAAAATCATTGCTTGCTTTGGTGGAACTTATCATGACAGCAACAAAAAGAAAATTAATGGAATGAAATAAACCACTAATAACCAAGATAATAACTTAAGTATCAATTTCAAGTACATGCATAAGGTAATTCATGTGCTTTCCTTTTTATAGACTTTTACAAAGTTTAATTTTGAAAAGTATTCTTGTTTTAATGAGATAGATACTCATATTTTTGTACCAGTCCTGGGGCTTGAACTCAGGGCCTGGGCTCCTTCCCTGAGCTTTTTGCTCAAAGCTACCACTTAATCTACACTTCCATTTCTGGCTTTTCGTTGGTTAAGCAGAGATAAGAGTCACACAAACTTTCCTGCCAGAGCTGGCTTCAAATTGTGACCCTCAGATCTCAGCCTCCTGAGTAGCTAGGATTACAGGCACGAGCCACCACCAGTGCCCAGAGTGAGTACCCACATTTTGTTATATAAGCTACTTTACACAATTTTATATATTTTTTGTCAGTCATGGGGCTTGAACTCAGCCTGGGCGCTGTTCTTGTGCTCTTCAGCTCAAGGCGAGCACTCTACTGTTTGCGCCACAGCACCACTTCTGGTGGTTTATTGGAGGAAAGAGTCTCATGGACTTTCCTGCCTGGCTGGCTTTGAATCGTGATCTTCAGATCTCAGCCTCCTGAGTAGCTCGGATTATAGGCGTGAGCTACTGGTGCCCGGCTGCTTAATTTTATGAATATTTAATATGCACAGAGCAGAGAAAGTATTTTACTTAAAATGTGATCAAATTCATTTCAAACAAAAGACAATGTTATTACTTATCTGAGTGCATCTGGTTTATATAGCTGTGTTTGTACATAGTATAATAATGAATTTACTGAAAACCTACCTGTGCAGTAAAACCTGCCTAATCTCCCCTGCTTGCAAAGCTTGTTCAGCAGGAAAAGAGATGAAACAAGATTTAGAGTGCATATTAAATAGATTAATCTAAGACGTTTTGCTTTGTTCACTCTTAAAATGTAGTTTTTTTCCCCCTGAAAACTGAAGCCATTATTAAATCTCTTGAACAGTTGAAACTGCTTAGGGGGTATTTCAGATGAGCTCTTACTAAAGTGAGTACAAAAAAATAATATACCAGGTCTTATGTGTTTGCATGATTGACAGAAGAAAAGACAAAATACTGTTTGCCTGCCTCTGCTTTCCCCCAAGGCTGCCTCCAGCCCATCTTCTCTGAGGGAGGAAATTCTTCCAGTCCTTAGAGAATAGAGAGCTGAGAATTTGGCACAGAATGTGATACTTTGGGAAAACACTTGGGTGTTCAATATTCTGAAAAGTATTTGCTAATGGTAAAGTACTACTGCTTTATGTCTTTCAACAACTTCAGCAAAGTAGTTGTTTTTCCAAATGTTTGACATCTGATTTTTATTTCTTTTTACTATAAATGTTATGTTGGAAAGGTTGTAAAGCAAGAAGAAATGAGGTGAGATTTATCAGGCATGCTTTATGTGTTCTCTACCGTGTTTTATCTTATAATGCTTTTATCATGGGTCTTGCACTTTGAATCAATTAGTGCAAAATGGATGTTCTGTAGGTTCCAATCTGTTATTGCACACAGCTTTATCCACTAGATTTTTCCACCTGGGAGTGTGGATGAAATGTGAGAAGAAGGCAGGCATGGTGGCAGACAGCAGAGTCCCTTCTTCTCTGCTGGTGAGGGAGACCTGAGAACACGGAGCGTGTCATCGTCCGTGGGCCTGTGCCATGCGCTCAGCCACGGCAGGACCAACGCACAGACAGTGTTTCTTCTCCTGGATTCCCAGCAGTGCAGCAGGGTGACTGTTCCATTCCATGACGTATGAAAATCATCAGAAGAGCATTGAACGTGTTCGGGAAGCCAGGTAGGCTGTTGGAGGTTGAGGTAACATTTTATAGACCAGATTCAGCACTGAAGATTTTAGATCCATGGAGGTCCTTGGACAGGCCACTCTGTGTGATCAGGGATGGGCAGCTAACAGCCCATCAGAATGCACCAGTCTCCTCCAGATGTGTAAACTGTGGAGAGCTGACTGAATTAATGAGATATACCTCCTTTGCCATTTTGAGAATAATCCATTTTATTTCATATTCTATTATCCAATAATTTCATGAGCATGAATAATTTGAAACTGAAAATTTAAGGATGCTCATATCAAATTGTTTTTACAAAATAATCTGTCTCAAAGAAAATGAGGAGAAACATCAAATTTGTATGTTTCTCTGTGCTCGAGACAGTTAACTTCTGCCTAGTGCCTTCTTTATTACAGCATGGTTTGTCCCAAATTACATACATTTCTGTCTAGATTGGTATATTGCCAATTACGTGAATAGGTGAACGTTTTGCATTGGACCAGAAGAAGTCTTACAGTTTTTCTGTTTTTACTTCTTCCCTGCAAGTCTGATATCACTTTTTACCTTAGCATGAGGCAAAGCTTGAATTTTAATTATAACTTCAAGCAGATGTAATCTCTGTATAGCTATGAAAATGTCTTTGGTGTTCATTTTTGGGTATGTTATCCAACATGTTTTCCTTCAAATTTTGGGGTTCTTTTGTGGAGGGAGGTGTGGAAAACCAGAGCAGCTGGGCAGGAAAGGGGTCCCTGGGCCGGGGTCTCCTCAAGAGGTAAAGACAGCCCCACACTCTGCAGTGTTTCTCCACGATTCACTTACCAGCCTCCAAACCATCTCTCCATTGTTTCTTTTCCCCCAAGTCAGGAGAAACACCACTAGCTCTCCACATTGGCTGTTCAGTGTTCGAATCCATCCCCACAGAATGGTTTTCTATGCACCACTGCACCATTGTGATTTTTCAACATTATGAAGACAACAAAGGAATATGACCTTCCTTCTCCAGCGTTGTTTACCCCAACTTCAGACATGACATAGAAGCCTCCAGAGGACACAGTCTGTCAGCTTGCATTCTCTAACTGCAGATGCAGGAAACATCACACAGCCGGGGCCCTACAGTCAGAGAAGCCTTTAAAAATGATGTGTAACTGGGAATTACCTTCAATAATTGGGTCCTGATAAAATGTGAAAATCTAATGAGATGCTTCTAAACTGGCGTCACAGAAGAAAGATGAGTATCACTACAGCAGAAATTCCATCCCAAACAGGTTAACTGAAATGGTCATTAGCGTCATAACAAATTATAGTAGCCAACCATTAAGAACATAATAGGTGTAGTGATGTTCACATACTTGGCAAAACTTGTATATTTTTTGCAGATTCTGTATTTTATGAGTGATTTCAAGCCTGAGAATCTTTTCAAGTGTTTTCCTTATCATCCCTCTATGAAGCTCCCATTTTTCAAAATGTTATTGATGATAGTGAAAGTCATTGATTCAGAGAGTTTTGAGAGACGAGACAAGTTTAAAAGCACGTACTCTAATAAGTCAAGACTGCTTTCACCATTAGCAAACTAATGCACTGGCTAATCCATGGCATTAACCAGACTGATATATGATGTGGCTTAGGTACAATGATTAGGGGCCATCTCTCTCGTCAGCATTTAAAGCTAATTCCCCTTCCTTAGGGTACTAGGGGATGGAAGAACAAGAAATGGGATGGAACTGAGATATGAAAGCAGAGGAGAAGCTGTTTTAAACCTCACCAACCAGCTGGCCTCGGAGGCAGCAGAAGAGACCAGCGGTGTTCGCTGATGTAGGACGTCCCACCTATTGGATTACAACCCCTCCAGCCTCAGCTGTGTGGGGCTTTGCTGCCCCACCTCCCGCGCTGCTGCAGGCATACGTGCTCAGAGTACTCCACTCCAGCTCTGCGCACGGCTTCCTGCCCCGGGGCTCCCCCACCGTCTCCCTGTCCATCACTGAGGCCTACCTGAGCTGACTCTGTGCATGCGCCCCCAGCACCCTTGAAGCAAGATCACCACAGATGCACGTGTGGGCTGAGCACCTCCTCTGCACCGCTCCTGCTTGCAGGCTGCGGCTGTGCTGAACAAGCCTTCATCCCATTACAGTCTCCATCCATGGATGCGGGCACAAACAGCCCCACCCTGTCAGCACAGGGCTGCATCAGGCCCTGACTTTTCTCATGTTTTAGCCACAGAATCACTTTTAGGGATACGTGGCCCAGCGCCTTGCTGTCCCCTTATTTTGGTATCACCTTGATTCTTTTAGCTCAAGAGTGAGAATTCAAATCATACCCGAGTAAGTCTCCACTCTAGCTCGTGCAAGTCCTCTAGATCTTCTCTTTGTAAGAATTCTAAGGTCTAAAAGACCTTCTGCAATTTCATACGCATTTTATAATCAAGGTGCCAGGTTGTTATAAGGTAAGTAAATAAATAAATGAAGCAAGTCTGTTTTTTCCCTGATTGAAATTGTGAAGATTCAGTAGACCATTTACAGATCAGTAAACCCACAACATACACATATGAATCCTTTCGATCAACAACCTAGCATATCCATCTTCCCCTTCCCAGAGTTTGCAGTTCCGGAGGCAGACTTATACATATTTTGTTAGATTCATTCCTAACAACTTCATATTTTGATCCTTTAAATGGTGCAATTTAAAATGTTTCATCTTGCAGTGGTTTGCTACTGATATTGATTTAAATGATGGTCCCACACCAGCAGAACTGTGTGCTCTCCTGCTAATTCTAGAAGCTTTGGCACTGATTAAAAAAATCTACAACTGTAATCATATAATATAAAAGAAATCACTTTATCCCTTGATTCTCATCTCTGTGCTCTTTATTTATTTATGCATTTATGTATGTATTTATGTATTCATTTATGTTTCTTAGAACCAAATGTCTGCGGGACTTTGTAGTAGGACTCCAATCTGATGAGAAGATTTTAGAATTTCACCATTAAGTAAGAAATTAGGTATAAATATCTACCAATGACCTTTATTAGATTCAGGAAAGTTTCTTCCCATTCTTAGGCAGCTGAAAATCTTAAGCCAGCTCATAAAGAAATATTTGTTCCACATTCTTTACATTAAGCACAGAATGCAAGAAGGAGAAGGAGGAGAGGAAGAGGAAGAGGAAGAAGAAGAAAGGAGATGAAGGATGAAGAGGAGGAGGAGGAGGAGGAAGGAGAAGAGGGGTAGGAGGAGGAGGAGGAGGAAGAGAAGGAGAAGCAGCAGCAGCAGCAGCAGCAACAGCAGCAGCCATCATGTTCCTCACTCCCATGACTTCCAATGACAAGAGCCGTGGTTTTCGGCTAGTCTATGTGAGGGGCACCAGGGCAGCAGTTAAGGTTTCCAAGCTGCCCACGGCCAACACTTAGGTGGTCTGCTCTACTGGTGGGGCTGGGGCCGCGGACTGTTGACCATCAGCATGCCCTTCCATGCTGCCTGCCCTTCCACGCTGCCACATACCTAGGCCACTTATTGTCAGTTTTCTCTTCAGGAAAAAAAGTCTCAGTACAAGCATTTTGCCTGCCTATTGCAATATTGCATGAAATATTGAACTTCCCACCAGAAGTTGTGGCTCAGCAGGAAGGTTCGATCTTTGTCTCCATTAGAGTTAAGGAGCTAATGCCTCTCTTACCACTTAATAATGCACTATCAAACACTGGACAAGATTTCTCCTTGAAGTGTAATTAAGATTTTCAATATTTATATCGTGTCTCATCACTGACAAACAGTACCTGACATAAATTCAGCAACATGATGGTTTTGGTAAAATCTAAATACTATACTAGATAGACAATCTCTTTAAAAGATTAATTCTTATTTCTCTTGTCTTTCAAAAAGAACCACTTGATAAATTTGAGGCATTCAAATAATTATAATAAGTACAGAATTGCTAGAAAAGAAATTCTTTCTATTACAAATATGCAAAAGCCTATTATTAATCCTTACTGAGGACCTGCAGAAATCACTTTCTCCAGGGACGTAAAAAGCTTACTTTTAAGCTTTTATCATGATTTCAGAATAATACTTGTTGTCTCCTAAGGAAAAGGTAACTATCTCAAACCTGTCTTGTTGAGAAGACAGAGACTTAGCTGACATCCTGGTACTTGAGATGAGCTATTGTTGGGTAATTGGTTGGGATGAGGTGGATGAGCACAGTTTTACCTTCCTCTAAGCCAAGCAAGCCTCATCTTCATGGTGAGAACCCAAAGTTAACTCAATCAGAGGGATCTGGGGTCGGGTCAGCTTTAGCTCCTTTTCTAAAAAGTTACATTTAGTTGTCTTCCAGTAGTTGTACAGAGGAGGTACCATTCTACACGTCGGTTTGTGAGTACATCTTGATGGGTGGTACCCCGCTCACCCTTCTACCCCACGCATGTGAGAAGCTGTATTTTCTTCTTTTCAGAATTCCAACCTCTTGAATATCGCTAGCAAGACAGGAGTCGGGGAAATTCAGTGTATAAACACAATGGTACACCTAAATGAAATCTACAGCCAAAGATACAAGATACAACAAAAAGCCAGGGCAGAACACCTCTACATCTTCCTCTCTGACACTGCGAAATGGCATTCACTACAGACTCTTCCATGAGGACTTCCACGCTCATTGTCTGCACTAAGAGAGAATCTGACTAATCATGTCAGTAGAAGCGCGTTGAGGTCTCAAGTCCCGAGACACCGTTAAACAGAAACTACACAGAGCCCTGGGAAGAGCTCACAAAACACCTACACATCCTCGGAGGGCAGGGTGGGCTTGTGTGCCACTCCTCTCCTGAGTAAAGCGGGCAGCCAGGGGGTCTGTGATCTGCCCTGTGCGGGCGTGATCATCACCGACAGTGTTGGGGACAGCTAGATCTAATGTTCCATCCTGAAAACGCAACGACATAAGCAAAAGCACTGCCCCAGAGAGCCATACTCCTCCCAGGCCCTGAACCAACACCTGCCCTTCAGGACTAAGGAAGTGCTGTTGTTTATTTATTGACCCAAAGGACAATGCTGTTTTTTCCTTTCCTGAGAGATGTACCGCAGCAAGATTGCTGTGTCACAGAATTACACAGGGAGCAGATAGCTTTATCATTCCCATATCCTTTCCCAGAGTTTATAGGCATCTGGGAGAACATTTGGAGTCTCCTTTCTCGAACGTTTGTGAGTCCTAGATCCTCCCAGAGTGTCCACTGTGTGTGTCTAGTCCAGGACGGCCTCAGCCACCACCTCTTGACCCTGTGTTAACGTGGGTCAAATGAACTGATGGGTAAATACCAGGGCTTTCCTCTGTGTTCCCCAGATCAGTAGATCTGCTCACTGATAAGATCTTTAGCTGTGAAACCATTCCATTCATCCGAGACAGCGGGTCCCATCCCAGTGTCCATGGGGCCTTGGGTGCCAGAGCTCTCAGTATATGAGAGAAAAGCGTTAGCCTCTACCCTGCATGAGTTCTAGCTCTGGGTAACAAGGACCAAGGAAGTTTCTTTAAAAATTGTGCATTTTGCTGCTCAGAGAAACAAGCATGTTTATCACGATGTGAATCATAAAGCCTCAGCTTAAACTTTATTTGCAAATTGGGTGTTAAGGGAAACAACTTGGCCACTCATGAGAGAAATTTGGAAATGTCCTTCCTGGTAACGAGAGTGTGGTTAATCTCCACTCTTCTCGGTTAGCCATGGAGGTCT
The DNA here is from genome assembly GCF_019054845.1 of Dipodomys spectabilis. Taxonomy (NCBI): domain Eukaryota; kingdom Metazoa; phylum Chordata; class Mammalia; order Rodentia; family Heteromyidae; genus Dipodomys; species Dipodomys spectabilis. The sequence goes on along the minus strand of NW_024870940.1, from coordinate 3,617,730 downwards.
GGAAATTAAAAATTAAATATTAATTCTTGCCTCCAGCATTCTTTTAATCTTCTTACATTAATTAATTTGCTTTTCCTGTCCTTTGTTTTTAAGTTCCTTAAGTTATTCTGTGTGTTCATAACAAGTTGCTGGAAATATTTGTAAAAGCAGATTACGGACATTTTCTTAAAGGACGCCAAGCCATCTGCGGCTCACGGCGGGTGTACCCGCCACGGCAAGTGCACAGGGATGCTTAGCGCCTGCTCATCCCTCTCCTGTCACACCATCGCTCTCCCCAAGTAAGTCTGTCCTCAGACAGGGGCTGAGCTAGTGGACTCCGAACTTCTGCCCTAGGCTTCTCCATCATGCAAGAGCAGAACCTTCTTCAGAAGAAAAGAACAAGCAGCTGGGCCTCAAGACGGGCCCTGTCCCCTGTGTACGGTACATGCGTCCATTCGGCCCTCAGTGGCCCTGCAGGGCTGAGGGCTCTGGGGCGGGCCTAGGTCCCCACACAGGGATGCCTCCGACCGGGCCGGGCCGCCCAGCCCAGCCAGCCCAGCCCCTGCCCCCGCCTCCTGGCCCAGCCCAGCCCAGCCCAGCCCCTGTCCCGGCCTCCGGGCCCAGCCCAGCCCAGCCCAGCCCAGCCCCTGCCCTGGCCTCCCAGCCCAGCCCAGCCTAGCCCAGGCCCTGCCCTGGCCTCCCGGCCCAGCCTGGCCCAGCCCCTGCCCCTGCCTCCTGGCCCAGCCCAGCCCAGCCTAGCCCAGGCCCTGCCCTGGCCTCCAGGCCCAGCCTGGCCCAGCCCCTTGCCCCTGCCTCCTGGCCCAGCTCAGCCAGCCCAGCCCCTGTCCCGGCCTCCCGGCCTAGCCTGGCCCGGCCCAGCCCAGCCCAGCCCCTGCCTCCTGGCCCAGCCCAGTCCAGCCCAGCCCCTGCCCTGGCCTCCTGACCCAGCCTGGCCCAGCCCAGCCCAGCCCAGCCCAGCCCCTGCCCTGGCCTCCTGGCCCAGCCCAGCCCAGCCCAGCCCCTGCCCTGGCCTCCTGGCCCAGCCCAGCCCAGCCCAGCCCCTGCCCTGGCCTCCTGACCCAGCCTGGCCCAGCCCAGCCCAGCCCAGCCCAGCCCCTGCCCTGGCCTCCTGGCCCAGCCCAGCCCAGCCCAGCCCCTGCCTCCTGGCCCAGCCTAGCCCAGCCTAGCCCAGCCCCTGCCTCCTGGCCCAACCCAGCCCAGCCCCTACTGCTCTCTTCCAGCTGTTTTGAGTAGGCACGTACAATGTTTACATCTCATTTATAAATCATTCATGATGCATGGCTTCATTCAGCTCCTCATCTTCCTGTCGGTTCTCCCGGAGTTTGCTACCAATAAAGGCACTGCTGCACGGGAGCCAGGAGGATGTCTGTAATTTAATTATTTCAATAGGTTCCAGAATGCAGCCTGAAACACGCATGTGAATTTGGTGAAGGCTCTGAGAGCCGCAGACATTCCCAGGGTATCATGAAGAGGTGGTGAGTGTGGGGTTTGGGGGGAGTCCTGTGAAGGACGCGGTGGCCAGGGGGCATCTCGCTCCTCACGGCGGCTCCGATGATCACTACAGAAAGCCCCGCTACCCGCGCAGACCAGCCGTCCTGCGCTTGTCATTCCGGGGTGTGGCTTTCCACTGGGGACACCTCCCCTGTCTGCCCCCGACTCCCGTTAGCTCTGGGGAGGGGGCGGGAGGGGCGTCACGGCCAGCCACGGCTCCCGCGCATGTGAGCTGTCTCCTGGAAGCTCAGGCCTCACAGCAATTAGAAGAGGAGCAAAACGAAAACATCTTCATGTGCAGCACCAGGCTGCCCCACGTCCCCTGCGTCTGCACACGGGGCATCCGAACAGCAGCCGCGACCTGGCTCCTGCACACGGGCATCTGAACGGCAGCCGCGACCTGGCTCCCGCACACGGGGCATCTGAAGAGCAGCCGCCACCTGGCTCCCGCACACGGGGCATCTGAACAGCAGCCGCCACCTGGCTCCCACTCATGCTCAGGCCGGGTTTAGGTGCTTTGAGACACAGGCTCCACAAAGTCTCCAGGACGGTTCGGGGCGTCTGCTTTCTGGCGGGGTTGCGGTGTGTTCTCTCTTGTCTTGGACGTGTTGCTCACGGGCTGGGCAGGCGCTTCCACTTGGGGCTGTTACCAGCTTCATGGGGTTGACTCGTGAAGGAGGACAGAGACGCCGTCAAGTGGGAGGAGGAGAAGAGGGGTGTGTGGCTGCCGGCCGCCACGCTGGCATCCACGTCACAGGGTGACAGGTTCTGTGCGTTTCAGTCTCCACACAGAGAGGAGGAAAAGCACTGCCCCAGAGGGAGCATTAACAGAGGCCGCCTGGGGAGGTGGCCGGGGGTGGATGGAGCGACAGTGTCACCCTGCAGGGAGCCCAGGCCTGGCTGGGGGACACCGAGAGAGCGCGTAGCCCCCTAAGGTCTGAGCAGGTCTCTTACAGAACCCAAGACGCGGTTCCAGCTGTGTGGCAGGACGGCAGGGGTGGCTACGCTACACGTGCTATTCCCAAGTCATTACTGTTTAGGTTTTCAAGAAAACGAGTTTTATCTTTGCACAGTGTTTCACAGCTAATGAAGCAATTTCCAATACACAACCTAGCCCTTTTAGCTATTGTTGAGGTACGTATTTACTGTCTGTCAGTCAATACAGGACAGAATCTACAAAGAGTCAAGCCACTTGGCATATTTAAGATGTGTTACTTAAATCTGGACAACAAGTAGACTTAATTAGCGCTTTCCCAGCTACCGTCTATTCTAAAATTATAACCCACAAAACCAACATCGTTATGATATACAGATTCACAAAAGCAACACCTATGTGATATACAATGCGTATTTACTAAGACACGATCTCACAGTTCTCTAAAGGGCCCCGAGTTAGAGTAAGTTGAGCACTTTAATCACGTAAGGACAGAGAGGGACATGAGAATGCTCCGGGCTCCGTTTGCAGAAGGACCTGCCAGCCGGCCAGCACGTGCCAACTGGAGGAACCCAAGCGAAAAATGATCACGTTGTGGGGTGAGTGCTGGATGGCACAAAATTACCTTATTCTCCTAACCAGCCCTCCATGAAATTGTACAGACTTCCAGAAGAAGAGACAAATTAAATTCCCAATGCGGGGGAAGCAAGTTGAGATGAAGATATCAGAGGTGCAGCAGGGAGGCCATGGCTCGCTGTGGCTCACGCTGGCTGGTGTGGGAAGAGGGCCCGCCCAGCGTGACCCCACAGGCTGCCTGTTCCGAGCAGGAAAACCCCCGAGCGGTGTTACATGTACATTTTTGCTGGATGATGAGCCACATAAATAAGAAGATGGATGATAACAAAACAGGTGTTCTGAATTTTTAGAATTAAGTCTCCATTTCTAAAAAAAAAAAAGTCTTGGGGCTGGAAGGTGGCTCAGTGGTAAAGCGCTTGCCTTGCATGCTCAAGGCCCTGGGTTCGATTCCTCAGCACCACATAAGCAAAAAGAAAAGCCAGAAGTGGTGCTCTGGCTCAAGTGGTAGAGCGCTAGCCTTGAGCTGAAGAGCTGAGGGACAGCGCCCAGGCCCAGAGTTCAGGCCCCACGACCGGACCCCCCCCCAAAAGAAAGGTCTTGATTACTGCTAGTTCAATAATTCACAGGAAATTTCAGTAAAATGAGGTTATGGAAGAGGGATTCTGCAAGCAAGCAGAGACAGAAGAGCTGGGAGTGGCCCCGCCAGGGACCCGTCCTGCCCACAGTCTTTCACCTTCCCAAGCCCTTGTTGAGGGAGCAGGAAGACTGACTTTTCTCTCTGTCTGCTCATGGTGCATGCTAGTGTCATGTTAGCATCCTAACATTACAGTCACAGCTCCCACCATTCAATACAAAATAGATGTGTCCTACATTCCAGAGCATTACCATTTAAAACCAGGGGCTGTTGTTTTGTTTTTGCAATGACTTTGTCCATCTATTTGGTTTTCTGGTGTTGACTTCACTCAAAAGTTCTCAGAGGCCCTACTGCAGTGGAGACTCAGGCATGTCACAGGAAATCAGGAAGTTCTGCCCAATTCCCTAGAATGAAGTGTGCACTGGCTCTCAGATTCCCTTGAGCCGAATGATGGATGGGCCTCCATCAAGAAGAAGGAGCTGCCACAGAGAGGATCCAATGGTGAGTGGGAAACTATGATGGGTACTACAGACTCCTTTCTGCCTTGCATCCAGTTCCCGCAGGGAAGACCCTCCCTTTGCTCCTGAGGGCATGCACCTCGCTCTGCAGGGAGGAGCAGCTCCCTTTGATCCTGAGGGCATGCACCTCGCTCTGCAGGGAGGAGGAGCAGCTCCCTTTGCTCCTGAGGGCATGCACCTCGCTCTGCAGGGAGGAGGAGCAGCTCCCTTTGCTCCTGAGGGCATGCACCTCGCTCTGCAGGGAGGAGGCACAGCTCCCTTTGGTCCTGAGGGCATGCACCTCGCTCTGCAGGGAGGAGCAGCAGCTCACTGAAGGGGGCGGAGGGCTCTGCCAGGCATGTCCACCTGCCCACTGGGAGCTCAGGGAGACAGCATCGCGTCAGTCACTACTCCCCTGCCTGGCGGTCTATGGTGTCCCGCGTCATTTCCCAAGCCACAAGTGGAGACCGGAGTTACCGTGAGAACACCCAGAGCTTGAATGATGCCTGGAAAATCATCCCATGAATTGGTCAGAAGTCCTCCAGGCCTGGGGGCATTGCCTTTAGTGAATATTGAGTTCCGAGTGGAGCTCAAGCTGAGGGATATTCTGGCCACTAATGTGTCCAGCTATCTTCAACTAAAATGTACTGATGTTGTATTGTAAGCTTGGCTTATCCACAGATTTATTATGCAGAGTTTTATCCAAGCATGGTAAAAAAATATTTTCTAAAAAATCAAAAGAAGCCAGGCACCAGTGGCTCACGCCTGTAATCCTAGCTACTCAGGAGACTCAGATCTGAGGATGATGGTTCAAAGCCAGCCTGGGCAGGAAAGTCTGTGAAACTACTATCTCTAATAAACCACGCAGAAAACTGGGAGTGGCACTGTGGCTCAAGTGGTAGAGCGCCCACCATGAGCTGAAGAGCTGAGGGACAGCGCCCAGGTGAGTTCAAGCCCCATGATGGACAAAAAAAAAAAAAAAAGAAATTCCACAAACAAAAATGTTAAGTATACAGCAACCCTGCACAGCTCATTTGTGTAATGTGCAGAAGCGATCAAGTGGCAGTTGGAGATGTGTGTCACATGGCTTTGTCATTATGGGAAAAATGAAATATTCTTCTGAGGCACGCACAGTGGGAAGCTCTAAGATCCTCGTCAGTCTGGCTGCTGTTGGGCGGTGGTCCTCCTGGGATCCCAGGACTACTGGTAGCTGCACGAAGCTCTGCACAGGATCCCATACCTTCATGACAACTTGCTAGCCACACCATGTATGAATATGTACATGCACATATAAAGACACTGAGACATATTATACACTTATGTGCCTATACATATCCACTTATCTGTACTTCATCAGCCCAGTTATGCATGGCCTATCCTAAAAGGCTCACGCTACATTGTCAACATGAACAATATCTACACGCAAGGTGTGTAGAGCTTTCTACTTGACTTTACCGTTGACTATGATGAGTCTACACAAAGAGGAACCACCCAGGTGAGTGGCGCTCCATCTAAATCGAATGTCGTGGTCTAAGATCCATCTCGGCGGCACTGAAGGAATTCTTTTTATGGTCCTGGTTTAAAGCTGGTCAAGAAGTGGGATACTGATGTCCTCGCACGAAGGAGGACACGCACAGCCTGTGGTGGTCTCTGCCTCTCTGTCCAACGCCCCTGCTCTGCCACTTAGGAGGGTTCATCTCCGCAGAGCCTTCGCCCTCATCTGCGGGGTAAACACGCCAACTCCAAGGACTAGCATTGATATCCGTAAGTTTGTCTGATATGGAGCAAATACTCAGTTAATATTACTATTCAATACAATCTTTTGAAAATACACTATTCCAATAATTCTTTAGGAGATGATATTTGGATTAAAAGAGGAGTTTAATAGATGGGCTACAATTCTGTGTCCTTAGATCTCTAGTTAATGCATGGAGACTCAAGAAATGGAGAGATTCCTATGCATATGTGCATCTGTATTATATTTGCTTCCTCTCCATGTAATGCTTGCTTCTGTAAAAATACTGATATATGTATATATACACACACACATACTCAATGAAACACTTATATGACAATGATTTAAGCAGAAAATGAAAACTTTAGAGAACACATGTGCGGGGCACTAGGGCCCTGCTGCTTCTGAATGGTATCATGCTTCTTCTAGACCAGACAGCAAGGTGAAACGCTTAACAAGGTCATGGAATTCAGAAGTGCTGACTAGCGAGATGGGAGGGAGACACCAGGTACCGCAAGGCCGTGAAGGCCCCGGATGGAGGGACTGCTGGGACAGGACGGAGCCACCGCCCGACAGCTGCAAAGTCCCAGTAAGGGTTGCATGACCACCAGTAGCTTATCTCCATGCTAGCACGTGCCACTCCCATTAACGGAGGCCACCCTCAGAGCAGGCAGCAGCTCTCTGCTGTTCTGCAACTACTCTGCGAGACAAATTCAAAATAAGCACTTGGAAAACTAAGGAGGGAGCAGAAGTTCAGCCCTCTGTTGGCTGGAGGCAGGTGCGTGGAAGGTTTGACTTCAGCGAGTCTGTTGTTTGAGCTGTGCCACTGCAACCTTCCTCATTAGAGATTAACTATACATCAAGTCAATTATCAATTAAGTGACAAGTTGGGTAAACATTGTAGGTGGTAATCGACCCTTTGAGGGTTCTTTGAAGCTCACTCAGCAACTCCAGCTTCTTTGAAGTCTTGTTTTGGCTTCTGCCACTGACTGATTGGATTGATTTAATAGTGAGTTGTGCTGGGTTAATCTGAGCAAAATAATAAAGCGCAGTTACAGAGCTGCTTTTTGGTTTTGGGTTTTGTTGTTTTGTTTTTCACAGCCAGTGCTCAAAGGGTAGCTGTGCTGGTTAGGAAGACGGAGCCCGTGACTTAGCTCATAGAATCTCTCGCATGGCCACTGGCGGCTTCTAGAAAGCATTTCTCCCTCCAGATGCTCTTCCCCACGTTACCTTCTGGGGTTCACAGGGAAGCAGACAGCAGAAGAGTCTTTGGCAGGATGTGGGCAGGCGTCCTGTGGAGGAGGGGAGGCCCACTGAGGGGAGTGGGGGGGGGGGGGAGGAAGGAGGGCTGAAGAGGCTGTCCGCAGGAGGAGAGCCTGAGCAGCAGGCCCGCAGTTGGATCTGACTCCATGGCAGATGTGGAGCTGTCCTGTGCTTCAGGCTCCATCTCCACGTTCCAACACGCATGCTCATTCCTCCCCTCCTCCTTGCCTAGGACACACACACACACGCAAGCCACGTAGCAGAGGGGTGCAGGCTATTCTTGTCATGAAAGTGTGTCTTTTAAAGCTGGAACTTGCTCTTCCGCCTGCTTTATTCTAAGACAGTAGAACCTTAACGCTTCCACAATCATGTCTCAAGTTAGACATCATAGTAGGCAAACTCTGAGGTGAAATTAATTTCCATTCTTTCTCGTACGTCTAGAGCTATGAGTTGCTTATATGCTATACCACCAAATCACTTCAGGTAAAAACAAAACAAAACAAAGCACCTGGATGATTTTGCTGTTAGGTATTTTTAATTGCATGAAAACACCATAGTTACTAGACATAAAGTGAGCTAGAAATTAGATTTTTCTAGTAGAGTAGCGCAGGGAGGAAGCCAACATGGATAAAGCTAAGATCTGGGTGGAGTCCACCCATCATGAAGTGCGTGGGGAAGATGGAGTGGCGTCACCGGGCCACTGGGCAGTGGACAGTGACTTTGCTCTTGGCACCTTTCCCTGCTCTGGGACCTGCCGGACTATTGTCATAGTAACTGACGTAACAGGAGGTTCACTTGGTAATTTGGCTCCAACTTTAATGGAAATAAAGATAATCCTATTATTGTTCCTTGTGATTTTCCCAAGTAGCTTCTACTTTGAGTGCCCTTGCTTGTGTATCCTGGCTTTTCAAAACCGATTATTGCAAAATTACATGTGTGACTTCTCACTCCGCTCATGACCATTAACACGGGGCTCCTGTCTCAGCGATGTAACCTTGCATTTGAGAAGAGGTCACATCTACCCTCCTCCATGTTTTCCTTGCAATTCTAGGATGGGTAAATCTTTTAAGTATACCAATTTGGTCCATTAAACATTTCAGAGAGTGTCAGTAAAATAATAGTCTTTTAAAGATAAGCCATATCAAATGCATTTGTATAAATCTTCAAAGAGTGTTTCAAATTATTCTGTTTTATACTTAAAATGTGTCCTTTGGGGGTGTTTTTGATGATTACCCAGGAAACCATCTCTTACTTTTTGGCCTCCCTCCACTGAAGCATAATTGAATGAAGCGATTTCCATTTAAAAGTAGTACGACTGTAGTTGTGTCAAAACAACACTTGTTATAATTGCAATTAGCACTAAGTGCACAGCTCTTTGTCTTCACTGACCCTCGGCTGATGGAGCGTGAGCTGCTAGGTTACTCTGCAGCTGCTCTGCTTCTCCTGGGCCAGTTATCTGTGCGAGGCTTAGGGACTGTCCTGGATGGAGGTAGTTCTGTCACTGAGGGGACATTACCCAGCTGGCACCCCTGGTGGCTGAGCCTGGGGCTCACGCTCAGGCCGCTCTGTGTGTGATCTCGCGTCCTTTGTGCATCTTGCTTTACTCCTCCACAGAGTCAATAAGGTCATACGAGTCTACAACAATACTCACAACCCTACAGATCTTTTGTGCCCAGCAAACAGGGCCATCTGATTCATCGTAGGAATACAGACAGGAGTACAACTCTGCATAGCCTACTAAGAGGTATTCAAAGAGAACAGGATAGGCCAGCAGGCAGCAGGGTTTATTCGATCAGGAGTGAATAGGATCAAAGCTTGTGAGGTTTGTGAGCTCAAAAGTCGCTCTGCCTTAGCCAGGGGGCGTCCAGAGCTGGGAAAGGCCTTCCCCTTGGAGTCCAGACCCACAGAGAAGGCTGCCCTCCGGGTTGGGCCTGCTGACCCTCTCCCCGTGACGATACTCCCCACGGCTGCTCTTGGACCCTGGCTGTGCTAGGCCCTTTGGCACTGCAGACAGTCTCACGTTTCAGCCGGCTGAGAGCTTTCCTACACGCTTTCTGGGATCTACCCCTAAATTCATTTAGAGATACGTGAGTAAGAGAAGGTTAAAGGCAGAAATTAAGGAGAGGGAACTAGAGGGTACTAGGGATGAGGAGAGGGATGGGGAATCTAGGGAAAGCCATGTCCTCTGCCTTCCTAGATCCATTGGTGACAATGCATTGACGGCCGTGGTGTGTGTGTCTGTGTTTATGTGTGTGTCGTGTTTGTGTGTACATGTGTTTTGTGTATTGCTGTGTGTGTGTTGGGGAATTTGTGAATTTGTGTGTGTGTTTGTGTGTTTATGTGTTTTGTGTATTTGTGTGTTTGTGTGTATGTTTCTGTGAACTGTGTGGGTGTTTGTATATGTGTTTGTGTGTTTATGTGTGTGTCTGTGTTTGTGTGTATATGTGTTTTGTGTATTTGTGTGTTTGTGTGTACGTTTCTGTGAACTGTGTGGGTGTTTGTATATGTGTTTGTGTGTTTATGTGTGTGTCTGTGTTTGTGTGTATATGTGTTTTGTGTGTTTGTGTGTACGTTTCTGTGAACTGTGTGGGTGTTTGTATATGTGTTTGTGTGTTTATGTGTGTGTCTGTGTTTATGTGTTTATGTGTTTTGTGTGTTTGTGTGTACAATTCTGTGAACTGTGTGGGTGTTTGTATATGTGTTTGTGTGTTTATGTGTGTGTCTGTGTTTGTGTATACATGTGTTTTGTGTATGTTTGTGTGTATGTTTGTGTGAATTTGTGTGTGTGTGTGAAGGAGACGTTGTCATTGTTTTCCCCAGCCTCCTCTCATCTTCATTGGCACCTCCCCTGGGTTTACCTAATTTTATTTCATCAATGTTGGCATCTGCATCCTAATCACGTTCCTTCTCTTCTTTATATAAACTTTGAACAAAACAATGACCAGAATTGAGGGACAGGAACACGACTGACCACAGTTCTTTACCTCCCTCCCCAGCACACAAGGCTGGCCTGGCCAGCAGCGTGTGCACAATGCCCACACACGCCGCTGTGACATCCGTCACCTAATTGTCTGAGGCTGATCGGCCATAACTTTTCTACTTCAACCCTTTTCTGGTAAAGAAAACCAGGCGGTGTATAAGTTAGAGGAGTGTTATGTCCCCTGATTCTCTCACAATGACAGGCAGAAAACAGGCACTCAAGAGAAGCTTAATATAAGATATTTTTTAAAGAGAGCCTCTCCTTTTACAAACAGGCTTACCCAAGGTTGCAATGTTATTCCTGGCAGCACTCAGGTGGCAGCTAGGTTAATCCTCAGATCCCTGGGTCAGCATTTTTTCTCATTAAGTCTCATCTTCAACAATGGGGAATGAATCACAATTCCAACATATGTGTGAGAATTTAAAGCTAAAACTCGGTAAGATCAGACATCAAGTATACTTCCCTGTCTGAAGCTATTATTCAAGTTGAATAAAACTTTCAAAAAAGACAAGGAGGTGAAGGTATAGTTTTGTTTTCCTTCTCTAATTGTAATACTATTTAAGGGAAAAAAACACATTTAATTGAAGAATGTTTCCATGAATCTGAGTCCTGTCCTTTGTGTTTTGTGGGGGGAAATGGTAAAGTTCAATTCAGTTGGACAGTAATTGGCTTAAAATGGACAGAGAAACTTACAGGGAGTTTCATAGTTGACATCTTTTATCCTCTAGCTTTTGTACTAAAATAGCAGTCTGAGGCTGGGGAAATGTGTATAATCGCTCTTGCTGCTTCCCCTTCTGCCCCTCAGTGGCCAGGCCTTGCTGCGATCCTCTTCTGCTAGGAAGATGCTTATACATTTTTGCAAGTGGCTTGCAGCTCACCGGCGGCAGCAGGTTTAAAGCACGGAATCGTCAAATAATTAAAACAAAAGAGTCCGAATCCCAGCATCAGAGTTACGAGGGAAGCCTTTGGATGTCTTCTCTTTCACGGCTACCTTTTGACTAGTACTTGAACCCAGGGACAAAAGTGCTGTGTGATCCTAGCATGAGGCCATGCAGGGCACACTGTGCGAGGCCTGCTCCCGCCTGTCCCCACCGCTGCCCGGTGGAGGACAGCCTGCTGTTCGGATGGACTCAGTCACGCGTCCGTTCAGTGTGGGTGCTACCTGGATTGCTCCTGGTGTTCCCATAGCCACAGGTGCCTCTCCTCACCCTTATCACAAGCTGGTGTACCAGGTTCTCAGAGGAAAAGCACACAGCATCCTGTCCCCAGAAACTCAGTCACTACTTGCCAACAGGAAGTAAAGATAACCCTTCTTCTACCCCATCAGCCCCAGACCAGCTCCAAATCTAGCCTCCCTCTCTCTTGCTCTGAGTCTGCTATGAGGGAGCACAGCAGTACCGACAGTGCCAAACACCAGGATACAGACATCTCAGAAAGCCTGGCTCGCATCAGAGTGGAAAAGACCTGGGAGTAGTCAGAGAAGGAGGGGACAGGGGGAACCTCAGGTCAGCCAGTGAACGGACAGTGGAAGCACCCGCTGAGCCTCCTGCACCTCGAGAAACGGCGCTCCCAGGACCTACCATATGGACGGAGCTTCTGTGCCGCTGATCTCCAGGAAATCATACCCTTCCTCCAGCTGGAAGTCAGTGAAGACCAGGGCGATGGTGTCCCCCGGCTCGGCCAGCACGGTCCAGGTGCAGTCGGCATTGTTGTCGTACTCGGAGGGGAAGTGCGGGCTGGAGATGGAGCTGCTGGTCCCACGCAGGGTGCCGCCACAGGCGCCCTCGGCTGCAGAGAGAGGGAGAGGAGGTCAGCCCGACCCTCACGGCCCGAGTCGCTCACCAACTGCCCTCTGCAAGGCTCATGATTGAGACAATCCAGAAACCCTCTTCTGCTTGTCTCACTTGTTCTAGGAACCGTTCATGGCACGGTTAACCCAGGAGCCATGTGGAGAGGGAAGGACCGACCCTGGCTCCCTCGAGTGGGTTAAGGGTCAACACATCAGTCTGATAACAGAGAGTGAGAGGAGAGGTGTGTTCTGTCATTCTGAAAGGGATGGTAGACAAGGCGACATGGTATCAATACTTACTAGGGATTCATTTAACTGTACACACACGCAACATGCAATACATCTACCCATGCGACTATCTCCCTAGTGAGCTCACAGTACACATAAGATCATTAACACAATGCAACCTTTTCTGTCTGATTTGATTGTATTTTCTGAAAGTTAAGTGCAAGAACAGATGCAAAACAAGTAACGCTTGTAATATGTAAAGTTAAAACATGCCGCTCCTGACAGACTTGCATCGATCAGCATCCATGCTATGGGGGAGCAGGAACTATATTCGGTCAAATCCAGCTTGTGACAAATCCAGCTTTACAAATCAGCATAGCATACCAAATTCCTTTCAAGGTTTCAGAGGGAGAATTACTGATGTTGAATTCCTCTAAATATTTGCAAGAGCCGCCTCTGAGCCGGAGCATGGCTTGTGATTTCCAAGTGTCGGTGGATGCATATTTATAGTCATATCATAGTAGTAATAAAGAATATGGGTGACCTGAATAGCAACTCTTTTGGGTGTCAGCAGAAGAAAGAAAAGCAAAAATACTCCACAATGCTCACTGAAGTGAAAAATCAAATTCCAGAACAACTTCCTTTAGTTCAGAGGGTGTGTATGTATGGGAACACATTGGTGTTAGCCTTGATAGACCTTTCATTTTGTAATATATTTTATTTTCTAAAACAACCATTAAACAGCTATCCACATAACATTTGAGGAAAGGCCATAAAACACTGTACATATAGTGTGTGTGTGTGTGTGTGTGTGTGTGTGTGTCCACGGGTCCTCTCTGTAGACCAGGCTGCAATCTAGTGTTGAACTCTGGATCCATTTGCCTCCTGCTCTAGGGCACTGTAACCACTGTGCTGTGCTCCATTCCATAACCAATATTTCTGATAAGCAAATTAGAAAAATAATATAATAGTTTTCAAACATGCTTCTAAACATGCTCTACCTCAACATTTATTTATCTACCTGAAAACATATTGTTTAACTGTAAATTAATGAATTGGGGAATTATACTTTGAAATTCTGATTTGGTGAATTTTTCTCTCATTTTATTCTAGAGGTACCATAGTACATTTATCCACAATGTCACTAACTGATGAAACTTTTACTGAGCGGAATGGAAAGTTTTATCTTAATATCTTAAAGAGTAACAGGGACCAATTCAGTAATGACAGACATCTGGAGTGATGGAAAAGGGCATTATTTATTAAAATGTATTGTAATAATGGGATAAAAATTTGAAAACTTATACTGCCATACAAATATATTTTATATAAAACAATAATTTAGTGTATGACATATGGCTACATCAACACAATAAGATATAATGTGTGACTGCCAATAAACAAAATGAAAGCTATTATTGGGTAAGCCAGAGAAGTTAAACAAAATTTGTATCATGTAACTTTTCCTTGCTGATCCACATAGGCCGATAAGAACGTCACAAGATTCTATCTCTATGAAATAAAGCATAGAATGAGGTTTGAAGCCACTCTTTGCTAAGTCTCAGGGGCTGTTATCATAATGCACGGCATCTAGGCAACTCAGAAGGATCACTATTTGTTTGTTCCGTTTAGCAGACATTGCTGGTGACTTCAAGAAAGCAGGTCTTGAGGGAATTACAATGGATGGTTTTGAACAGTACTCTCCACAGTCTTCTGAGGTTCAGGACTGACAGCGCCTCACAGCCTGCCAGCACCACGGACAGCTCCCAGCTCACCCAGGCTTCACCCCCCCCCACTGGAGCACGTGACCCCTGCGATGAATGAAGTATTGTAAGTAGGAAACTGTAAATAAACTGGCTCCACATGCGCGATTCAAAGTCCATTTCTGCAAGATGCCTTAGAACAGCATAGGGAGGTGGAGTGCATGTCTCTCTATATTTCAATTCATTTTAGTGTCTTCCCCCTGAGTATGCACAATCTATAATCATGAAAACTGGCTGCCCTTGTTGAATGTCTCTAATGGGTGCTCTGGAACTTCTGTGTGGTAGAGTTGGGGGTGGCAAATCAGAGGGAAGTGCGTGGGATTTGGCTCCCACACCAAATTGTTATCAAAACAACTAGTCTTTAAATGTTTCCTATCTGGATTTTTTTTTAATCTTGCATTTTGAAGGAAATGTTCAGCTAATAGAAATTTGAATTAGTCCAAGTTTTAGTTGATCCCAGCAGAAGGTAAGATTTTTAAAGGGAGCTGTACTGAATCTGCTGATTTCTGACTGAGAGGATCTGCCATCACACATAGGCCATGAGAACCATGCCGCTTGCATATGTCCTGAAGGGATTTCAGCCATGAGAAAAGTTTACCGTCAACTTTTAAAAATATCTCTTGTGTGGGTATAAACTTTGCTGGGAATCTATCTTACCAACACAATTCAAAATATAGAGCAGAACATTATTTAGAAACCAGACTTTTCCGCGTCTGTCATAAACATGGAAAGCCTCCGAGCATGCAGAACAGACGGATCATGAGCTGCAAGCTGGCGTGGCCACGCTGTGCCCTCGGTGCTACCTGAGCAGCCCCGGAATCGCCAGGACGTCTCTGAGTCACCGCCTCACGTTGGGCAGACACGGGGCACACGCCTGGGAGCACAGTCCCATCTCTACTTTTAAAATCCCGGAAGAGATACCTGGCATGGAGATGAGAAATATGGGCCGTGCACAGTCCTCGTGAAGTGTGTGATATGGAGAGCGCCGGCAGGCCTGCGCTCACCTCGGGGCAGCAGCGACAGCTCAGCGGGCAGGCTGGAGTCCGGGGGTCTTGGGTCTGCCATCAAGTGCTGACAGCAGCTCTGGAGGCCCTATTGGGTGGCTCTTGCTTTTCCTTTGCCGCAGTTTGCTTCCCTGGGAGACGGAACTGTGGGTGTTGGGTAGTAGTCGCAGGCATTCACTAACCATGGAAAGATAACTGCTGTTCCTCTAAGGCACAGCATGGCCGCCACACCAGAGCTGTGCAACTACGTATCGACATGTGGTCTTGAACCTCAGTGTCTGCAGCTTCAGGCAACACTCAAGCACACCCTTCCTCCGGTTCCAGTCCCTATTTTCTGTGGTGAAATGAAGAGTCCTCACCCCTCACCAAGGGGTCTAAATGGGGCCATTCCCCCAGCATCTGCTTCGGCTCTCCCGGGTGGGTGAAGGCTGGGACGAGAGTCGCCCACCGCAGCCCAGCCCTTCCGTCCCCACCCCCCACCCCACCATCTTTGTGTCCACCACAGAATTAGCCTTCCTTCCTCTTCATTCTGCCTCTGCGAGCAGGCTGCTCTCCCGGGTCACTCTGACCCCCACCTCCCACTCCCTCACGGGCAGACAGGTCTTTGCGCTGACACGTCGGAGCCTTCCGCTGGCTCCGCTGAAATCCAAGGTCCGTTACCACCGCAAGTTAATTCCCACATTTCAGCCATTTTATTCTCTGGGGGAAACCCAGACGTGTCGTGCAGATGCTGGAACTCTGCAGTCCTTGAAGAGGGTCCTAGCCTGGTCCAGGCCCCACACACCCTCCAGGCAGCCCGGGGGCTGTGTACCTCCGTGTGGACGCGGCCACTTCCAGACCACTCCCTGCCCTTCCTACCGAAGACCCCAGCTCCTACTCTCTTATCCTCAGGCTCCAGAAAACACTTCCAGTTACCTATAGCGTTTGCACTTTTCCAGTTACGTATAGCTTCTGCACTTTAACTCATCATTCCTTGACTATTTTAACTTCTGCTCACTGTCACATTTTCTAACTCTTGTCTCCTCAAGACTTTTGCCTCCATTATTGCTGCTCTCAAAGTCAGCAAAGAGAGTCTTTGGATAACTGGGGCACTCAGCTCACCTCTGACGTCTGTCACCAACCAGATACCAAGGGGACACGCACACTCATTTCCATCATCACTGTTCAGGGCCTTGTCACCAACCAGAGACTCTTCCCTCAGGAGCTCTTTTGCAAGTCTCATTTGCAGAACGACGTATCTTTGTCTGGATGACACTTCATGTGAGCGCAGGAGCTGCCATATGTATATGAATGGTCCAGAGACACTCGGTGCCCTGACCTTCCACCGCCCCTGCATGTCCTCCCCTCAGCCTTCCTGGCCTCCTTTCCCACCTCCCCATCCTCGAGTCTCCTTACCACCATTTCTGTCCCTCCTTGCATAGAGTCCCCTGTGCTATCCCAAGAGAACACAGGAGACCCTGCAGATCCAAGCTAAACTAGCTCTACCTGTACTCCAGGGTAGGTAAACATTACTAGAGAATAACCAAAAGCAAATATGTGCTAACGAGTTAACTTTATAATATTGAATTGGCCCAACAGTCAAACAGTCTGACTTCTGAGTTTTCATAGGTACCGATATACTGTGACTGTACTGGAAATCAAAAGGTGGCTCAAACAACATTTAGTATAATACTAATGCCATTAAACTACAAGAGAATGAAGGGGAATACTAAAATACTTACTTTAATTGTGGCAAAATTAATATGGCACAGGAAATCGGTTCTGTAATTTGGCAAAACATAGGGACATTTCTTGGAGCTAAATCCTTTCAACATGAACGAAGACAAAAGCAACACTGCATGAACAGAAATATTTATTGTAGCATTGTGTGCAGAAGTAACAGTGGAAGCACGGATTACACTTTGTGATTGAGAGAGATAACTATCAGTGTAGCATTGAGGATAAGACTATACCAACTAGAGTTGAAATGTTTGTGATGGAAGGCTCGTCTCAGAAGGAGAATGCCAAAGGAATGTGTTGAGTCTGCACTCACTTTCATTCCAGGTCTCTCATGCTAGCTCTTCCATGGCAGCAATCACAACCCCAATACCAACAGAGGTATGAAACACTGAGTAAAATCACCTCGTCTTTATCAGGCCTTTTTGTGAGACTTAAAGCAATATCAGCGAAACTTAACGTTGGGGACCCAGGGCTTAAAAGAAAATAGCTTGTCAAAACTGTGCTGTCTAGCACCTGACAAAGTTAGAACTGAATGAGAAAGTCCTCCCCAATAAGCATTGGTGCTAGCTGGCACAGGATGGACACCCACCGAGGTACAGTGCGTTTCACAGCTCTAAACCCAGTATTGTACAATGTACAGAAAACGAATGGATGAATACCATACTTATTCACCCAACCAAAGATAACTGGCATAGAGGCCTATGATTATGGTCTAAGCTTGTTAAGAGCTTGTAATTAATGAGATAACATAAACAGCACGTTTAGAAGAAAGCCGGTGCCCGAGCGAAAAAGTGAAATGTGGAGATGAGGTACAGTTTAATATTCATATTTTTCCCTGTAGTTTCTTTTTCAACTTTGGTAAGATTTACTTTGCCGTTGATTGCACAGTGTGCAGGGAAAGAACTTGAAATTGTCAAAAATGGCTCCACCCTAATGTGAAGCCGGGCCTTCTGGATGAAGCCTGCCCTGTGTATGGTCAGTGTCACTCAGCATCGCTCTGTCCTGACGTGATGAACACCGCACCAGGTGGCATCTGCAACACGACTGCTAAAACACAACTGGACTTTACAGTATCACAGGTTCCTAAGCTTTTCCCCTGGGCCTGGGTGTGAGGTCTGCTGCTCCTACAGCTCCATCTTTCTGCCTTTTCATCCTTTCCATCTTGAGCTGCAGAATGCCTGCAATTAGACGCCTCAACAGATACTTTCTACAGCCAGGGAAAGAGATATATTGTCATCTGCAGTCACATTGTGTGATGTTTATCAAGTAAAGGAATCCTTGGAATCCGGTGCCTCTGAAAGAAGCCTGGACACACAATGTCTAGAAGGTTGTTTAAAAGAGGGCCCTGACATTGCTTCTGGCTGTGTTTAGTGGCATTGTTCTCCTATCTTTGATGCTTCTAAGATCACACAATTGATCCTAAAACTTAAAAAAAAATCAGTCAACTCTTATAAAAATCAAAATAGCCATCACATCCTACATCTCAGTGTTTCCACACAGTTAGGTGAGTATGTATCCTCAATGAATATGCACACACAGACAGAATACTGGGCTTGATGGTTATTGAGTAAGCAGACTCTGTTTCCACCGGAACTCCAGGGCTGTTGATATTCCATGGTTTGCAGATCAGATTTCTGCTCAGACCAAACCAAACAGACCAAAACCAACAACATTTCCTCCTGCAAATGCCTCCTTCACAAAGGCGGAATGTGGAGGTGAAGTCAGAAAAGAGGAGTTAAAAACGGGTCTTATCATCTACTTCATCTGTAGCTGTGGACACAGTGCCTAACTCCTCAGAGATTTAAATTCATCATTGATGAACTCTTAAGTGCTGACTTTTCACCCTGAGAGAAGAACGGGCCAGCATGAAATAGTGCATATCTTCATGGCACCACATCTACCACCTTGTGATACTTCAGTGTAGTGACATTAGTGGCATTCAGATGTGAAGTGTTCTTCTGGTTGTATCTGTGAAGGTCTTCCAGTAAGACCTGGATGTAACTCAGTGGGCCGGGCGGGAAACCCATGCTCAGATGAGCATGGTGCACAGAGGGGAAGCCACTGTGCTCTCGCTAACGCAGCTCCGACACAGGTTTTCTCCAGCTCTTGGGTGTTAGAGTGCTGACTCCCCTTCACACTAATACCGTCTGGCTGCCCTGCTTCTTGGGGTTGTTCAGCCACAGCACTGGTTTCCTGGCTTTCCACCTGGCAGATGGCCAATTATGAGTCTCCTTGGCATTTGTGATCATTTAACCAGTTTTCTGTGATGTATCTGTACATGTTTGTACATATCTGTACATATTTCTAGAATTATCTATGGATGTTGAGATATATCCTCTTGGTTCTTTCTCTCGAGATGGCTCTAGCCAATATAGAATGTCTAGATTTGATAACTCCATATTCTGTTTGTCCCCTTGTTGAGTGATTCAGTTTCCTAAAAGGGATTCCATTAGTTCCAAACCAGGAATAGCTTGATAGACAAATCAATCAGTGTGGTCTAGTACACACATAGAATCAAGGACAAAGATCACAGGATCGTTTAAATAGGTGCAGGGAAAGTTAGTGATAATTTTAACATTTCCTTTATAAGATCAGTCCTTGAGAAACTAGGCATGAGAGGCTCAAACTCAAAATAGTAAAGGCCAGTCCCACAAGCCAGCATTGTCCCAACCAGGAGAAGATGTTTCTCCTCATCAGGGTAAGACCAGAGCATCCACTCTCTCGATGCTAATTTAATATAAAGTGTTCCATTTCCTAGCCAAAGCAATAAGGTAAGAAAAAGAAATGAGAAGGATCCAAGTAGGAAAACAAGAAGCTAAACTCTTTTTATAGATGATAAACTAGCTGTATATCAAAAACCCTTAGAGCTCGTAAACACTTTCAACAAATATAGGGCACAAAATCAGAAACTTCTCTGACCATTAATAATCAGCTGCCTGAAGTATTAGCCCCTTGCCTGGAGATAGCCTTATCTTCTCCAAACCAGCAAACCATCAGCCAATCTGCTCCTCCCAGGCCTTCGGCTCTTCTATTTATTTCATAGGCAGAGAATATTTGTATCATTCAGGTCAAGCATTCCCCTCTTTTTGTTGTTTTTTTCTCAGACATTAGAAAGGTAGGGAAATCATACTACAAAGCTATTGGCAAAGACTCTTAACATGTACAGGGTAATTATCTCTCTCATCTTAGTGTCCAAGGGAGAACAATTACACCTACAGATTCTAGGACAGAACAATTCTCCACATACAGTGTCCAGGATGGACCAAGTCTCCAAACACAGTGTCCAGGACAAAACAGCTCCCTATAGGCATGTCCTAATAAGAACAGCTCTCCACCTACAGACACCAGAGCACAGCAAATCTCCACCTCCAATAAGTGACCTCAAAAAGGTCACGATTTCCTTGGCTGAGTCTCTCACCAAATCATAATAGCATATAATATTCGTGGCTTGTGAAAGGCACAACAAGAAGGACAATTAAATAAAGCAAGCAAACCATGGCATGCCTCCCCATGTGTGGACTCCTAGTGTCCTTTCTCTTTAAAGCCAACAAAGGTGGTGCCAACTCTGAGTTTGTGACACCTGAAGGATACTTCTCCACTGCCTGGAAACTCTCTCCATCTGTGCATTTGTGAAGCTTCCATTGCTGCACTGTTTGCTATGTGTGGACATCACCCCTACCATACATGCAGACATCACACGCATAGCCCTGTCTTACTCTGTTAGGACAAGTCATTGCATAACAAAGAAATTTTTCCTTTCCTTCTTAGACCTACTTGCTGGGCCTCTTTGCCTTCTGCTTGTGCTTTCGGCCACTTAATTTCTCCTCTCAACCCAGCTCAGTGAATGCTCATATTGCAAAGAGTACCAATAAGGTACAAAATCTGGAAGAGCTACCAGCATTAAGACCTTGCTGTCTACAGGAATGTCCTTTCAAACACTTTTCCATTTGACTCCAGGCACTTACAAATTCCAAAGGTGTGTTCCAGCATTATAGCAACAGTATTTAATGGCTGATACTTTGGGCATTTTACTGTGTCCGGCTCTTTGCAAAAACAGTCAACCTGACTTATCTCAAGAAATCTTTTAATAGTTCTAGAAAGAGGAAGTTTCTCACAGATCACAGTGAGACCACAGAGCTTAAAAAAATAAAGATAATACATTTATGGAAGACGCAGGGCTCAACTGACAGAGTTGGGATCAGCCCCACACAGCCCCAGGGCCTGAGACTCAGGGCTCACTGTCCCCTGAGGCTTCCCACCCTCATGACAACTAAAACACTGCTCTTCATCCTGTTCTCATGCTGACAGGTAGAATGGCTCCTTTCCAAACCTGCTTTTTCTGTTGAGGACGTCATCATCTAGAAACTCTAGAAACATCTAGAAACTCATCATCTAGAAACATCACATAACCTTCACACCTCTTATAATCCTCACTTGCTGGGGCCTGACGTCCTATCTTCCCAAAGCAAGGCAGAGTCTGAGATGAGATTTGGTTTGAGAAAAAAACGTTGGTTTAATCAAGGCCAATCTAAGTCTCGCCTTTTCACTAATTTTGCAATAAACTTTTATTTCAAAATGTTTCCAGCAATTGCTGAGCAGGTAAGCAAGAGTCCCAGTGAGAGTAACACAGTGATCACAGCTGATCACTCATTTTTCTATCAGTCTATGTGCATATATGTACCAGCAGCCGTTAGACAGATGGAGGATGACATCAAGTACGCACGTCACTTAGACATAAAAGTATCTTGAAGGCGAGGGCCAATGGCATATGGAGGGTTCCCAGGGATGCTCGTTCCTCAGCCTAGGATTGTGGTGGCTGGGAACTTCACCCCACGCCAGTCCGAGGCTCACAATGCCGCCATCCTTGAAGAAGCAGGCGTGCGGGGTCAGTGCAGCGGCCACACGTGTGTGGCAGTGCCCAGACACCTATGCCCTGGCAGGAAGAGTGGGCCCTGGGGTGTGTGAAAGCAGTATAAAAATGAGGAGCCAGCAGGATGTCAGTTGAAAACATCCAAAATAGATAAAGCAAAGGAAAAAACCCTGCAACTCTTCAACGCATGAGTCCATAGTGACAGCAATCTCATGGTGGCGTGGAACAGAACGCTGCCTTTCATCGTAGAACTTTCCCGATTATTGAATTCATAATCTGTATGTGTGGCAATTAGGTTCAGCAAGGCTGATAAAAGCAGGAGAAAGCAAGATGACCAGCTTGCCACAGTATCAACCTGACACTCCACATCCTTACCATGTGCCAGGATAAATCCTGAGCTCCTTGTGAGATCTCCAGGTGAACTTGGAGACACCAAGGTCGTGCATCCATGGGATTCAACTTATTTTCCGGAGCTGCTGTTTGCATAGGAGTTACAGATATCTTTCCATGGTAGTCACGCAAGGCATAATCATTATGCTAATGCAGACCACTGCGCAACGCAGCTGGTGTAAAAATGAGTTCTTTGGACAGCTGGTAACTGAAATCGCCCAGACCTCTGACTTTCAGAGTCTCATCTCTATAAGAGCTGCAAGGATTATCTTTTGAAGTACATTCTGTCAAGCACAGGGCTCCATTTAGAGACAACAGAGGCCTCAGGGTCGGAGGGTCTCTGGTGAGAGGGAATGGGGCTGTGGCCAGCGGTGGGGTAGGCCTTTCTCGAATGGCAGCTCCCTGATGCACGGGGGGGGTCCTGTCCTCGGTCCAGAAGGCCAGCTTATGTTCCCACATGTACGACTACGAGGGAGGCCCATCACGCGCTAGCTTGAACTCCCACTGTGCTACGTGTGGAACTTGTTTCTCAGAAGACAACTCAGTGACTCCATGTGAGACAACCCTGGGGTGTTCAGGCAAATGCTGTCTGTCTGTGGTGGAAGGTAGGTTTCCGCAGCGCCATCAAAGGCTGTGAGACTTGCCACGTGGGCTCCTGCTAATGACATCTGTGAGGGAAGCCTCAAGCAGTTCCTGGAATGAAGTGAGCGGAACTTTTGGGAAGCAGAGGTATTTTCATCTTGCTTTTAGACACCAACTCACCCTCCATGGCCAAATTCACTTACATTGCTTCTGGCTAGGCCACATCTGCACACTTATAAGAACTCGATCATTGATTTCTCTTATGATCCAGTTATCCCAATCAATAGGAAGCTATTGTATCTTCCAAAATGTTTTATTTAATCCCCTTTAAATCTTTACTAGGCTAACTACTGAAAAATGCAAAATTTAATATAAATTTATTAATATGAAGGTAGAAGATATTTATAACCACAAAAGCATCTTGACATAGTTTGCATTTAGTAAAATATGGCTTTAGGATAGGAAAGATGCGAGACAGCTATATTAATCTTGACTGTATAAAGTATTTAATTTACTTTATATACTTTGAAAGGTATGTAGTTTTGCAATCATAGAATAGACCTTCCATTAAAAGAAACTTTTGGAGGAAACGTGAGCCTTAAAGTGGTATACTAGTGCAATTCTATAGATGGACAATTTTCACTAGAAGGAACTAAGGATACAGTGACTCACAATTTTAATTTTGTCTCTTGTAAATTTGCAATTGAGTTAAATGCAAAGGCAACACAAAATAGCCACGGAATAAGTATTATAGATAATTGAACTTTTCCCTTAAGGCAATAAAAGAAGACTGTGGGAGTTGAAATGCAGACAAATGAAACATAGTTTCCAAAAAGAAAGCACATCCTTGGAAGTGTAATGGCTGCAGGGAATAGGAAGGGGGGCAGAGACAAGGAAGTCCAGGGCGGAGTGGAAGCCAGGGCAAAAGCAAGGCATGGAGCCCTGGAGCCACTGCGGGAAGTCTGGAGGAGCAGCGCACAGCTCTGGACATGAAGACTGTCATCAGTGACGGGGAGGCCAAGACAAGTTTGAAGCCAGCCCCAAGTAAAGTTAGGGAGATAAGTCCCTACTGCCCAAACGAAATAAAACCCAGTGTGTCAGAGGGCCTGGTTCAAGTGACACTGAACCACCTTGCAAGAGCTAGAGCTGGGTTTTCAGCATCCAGTACCCGACTACCAATCAGTCAGTCTGTCAGCCACCAATAAATACCCGACAACCCATCAGTCTGTCAGCTACCAATAAATACCCGACTACCAATCAGTCTATCAGCCACCAATAAATACCCGACAACCAATCAGTCTGTCAGCTACCAATAAGCAAACAGATCAGTGTCAGACTTGAGCGCAAGGAATATGCCATCAAATAATATCTCCGATAAGATGTGAGAATAAATTCTCACGAGTACTCACCAAGTTACTTTGGAATTGCATTAAAAGCTCAATAAATACCCCCTATATTTTTGTTTATGCCCTCACAAAATAAATCTTTCAAGAAATTAAAATTTAAGGTTGGTTCTACACTTCCTTAAAGATCCAAAGAGAGAAATAATTTCACCAGAAAGGCCCAAAATTGCCAGGATGCAGGAAAGGCCACCAGCCTTACACCAAGTCGCAGCTCAGGGCAGGTGAAATACGGCCTTCGTTTACAGTTGACTTGAAACTCGGGTGAGATGGGCATCCGGAGCTTTCTGTGAGTTAATGAGGATGAGCTGAGAAAGGAGGCAGAGGACGAGACTCCCTGGTGGAGCTGAAGGAGGTCGTATGCCAGCAGGGACCCTAGAACCTGGGGCAGTTTCTTACCCTGTGTGACCACAGAGAAGCCCAGCATTTAAGAGGAAACCATTCCTGTCAGCTCCTGAGCCTTTACCAGCATGGGGCACAGGCCTTACTCCTGTGGACACTTCAGGGCTGACCCTGGGCACACACGAGGGCCACACACACCAGGACACCACCACTTCTTGGGCACACACACACTGGGGCCACACACACTGGGGCACCGCACCTCTGCAGAAAGGAGCCGGGAAGTCCCAGGAGGCACCGTTCCCAGGGCTGACGATGCAGGTCAGGGTGGCGTGACCCTCCAGGATGTAGCCCGACAGGCAGCTGTACCGGATCTTGTCTCCTATGTTGAAGCGCGAACCGTGCAGGACGCCTTTCAGGATTTCCCCGGGGTTCCCGCAGGTATGGCTGGGTAAAACTGTGGAAGGAGGGAAAAAATGTTAAGTAAAAAAGTTCTATTGAGTTCCATTTATAGGCGAAATAGACACCACAGTTGAACTGTTAATGTTAGCAAATTTGTGACAGAAAAATTTTCAATTGTACCTAAAATATAAATAGTAAATGTCTAAATTATAAACAATGAATGTCTAAGACATCAACAGTAAAGACCTAAAATATAGACAGTAAAAGTCCTCACGTCTTGGAGTGCCTGAGCTGCAACCTTTTTTAAAACAAAAACAAATACAAGTATTTTCTTAAAGGATAAACACAGGCATAGCTTCCCTCTCGCAAAAACCATGTCTCCCTATTTTTAACAATGGCTAGAATCTACAGCTCATGTACAAGGCATCACATCATCCAGCAAGGTGAAACCGTCTGAAAAAAAGTGCTAGAGATACAGCAGGAATAATTCCTCGTGACATGTTTACTCCCATGCTACCAGGACAAGAACAGTTCCAGGTGCATACAGATAATTCAATCAGTGTTACAAGTATAAAACCTGCAATGAAGAATAACCCCAAAATCTTATTTGTTAATCCATCAGCTTAAAGAAAAAACAAAATTGGACATTCTTTTAACCCAAGCCTACCTCCTGCACATTGATAGCTTATGGCTCAGAGCTAGATTTTTAACTATTTGTATTGACAAGTTCGATGGTAATCTGCAGTTCAAACATAAGGCCTTGATTTTATTCTTCCTGACCTTTTTATAGCGTGCCTTGATAAGACTTTCTAGATCAGGTATGGTGATTCATGCCTGTAATCCAAGCTACTTGAGAAGTAGGAGAAGCACGACTCAAAGCCAGCCTGGATGAAAATTAGCGAGAATCTATTCCCCAAAGAAGCCAAGAGCCAGGAATTAGTGGATCAGCCTTAGAATCCTAGCTATTCAGGAGGTTGTAGTTCAAAGGCAGCCTGGACAGAAAAATCTATGAGACTATCTCTAGTTAGAACATATATATTCCACTATCTATAGATAGACATTATCCATCTCTCCCCCTATGTACATATCTACTGTTATAGACATACACATAGATTTGGATACACACATACACACACGCATTTCCACTATATATGAAGCAAGTGGAGAGTACGCACGCTCTACAACGAATACCATATTTCACCTACTCGTCAATTCACGAGGAGAAAGAACCCTTTCCCAGCAGGCTCGGTGCCCAGCAATAGCCAGAGATCACGGCCCTGCGGTGGCCTGCAGGTCCTCTCCAGGGGGGAGGTCTAGGCTTGGGCAGGACTTCAAAGGTTCCTTTCTAATCTAGTCTACAGATTATGTCTTTGCTGTAAGCTGGTGCTTAAGGACAACAAAATTCAGATGGACATCTCAAGCGCCAAGTTCCTGTGGGGCCGAGCCTGTGGAAAGGGCAGGAATTGTGGGACAGGAGAGTCAGTTAGCTCTCTTCCTTAATTCCTGATAGCCGCTTACTTACAGGAGATGTTTGAGGGATATTACTTCACAGTTAAGGTGTGAAGATGGAATCAGATATCATAGTCTACAAATATCTATTCTTTCTGACCCTCTTATAAGTTTGAGTTGCAAGTAGCTGTTAGCAATTCTACAGCTCTCCAATTGTCAAGACTGGGGACAGTCCTTCTTATCTCTGTCAGTGCTTGGTGTAGAGCAGGTGCTTCAGAAATCCATCTTGGTCCCGTGCAATGATAAACACAACAATTCCTGTCATACAGATTATGTATCCTCTTTGTGTGCATAATCCCTGTCATACAGACTATGTACGCTCTCTGTGTTCACAATCCCTGTCACACAGATTATATACACTCTCTGTGTTCACAATCCCTTCATACAGATTATAAACCCTCTCTGTGTTCACAATTCCTATAGTACAGATTATATATCCTCTCTGTACTCACTGTGTCCGACACACAAATCTCATAAGTATGATGCAAATAGGAAAATACCAGACTTCTAAAAAACTAATCTTCTAATAAAATATCATATATAAAGTGATGAATCAGTTAATAGCGTGTAACTTTAAATTACTTTATTCTCACATTGGGAAAAAGAGGTTTGTAGGTACCAGAGTATAACATCCTTTTTTTTTTAAAAGGAAAAAGAACTTATTAAAACTACCTCTCAAGGTTTAGAGCCATTTGGTGGTGCTTTAAAATCCTGTAGCTATAACTTTATATAGTTATAATATTATAGACTTATAACATTATAAAGTTACAAATTTATGATTTAGGGATTAAAGATGTTGGATTCCAGTCAATTTTATCTTTTTAATCATTTAAATTCTTAGCACAAATAATTTCTATAACCAAATATAGCTGAGAAAATGTACCTCCAGTTACAGACAGCAACATATAAACACACTCATATGACACAATGATCAGCATGATGTGACATGTCTATAATCCCAGCATTCAGAAGCAGACCTGGGAGGATTGCAACTTGGAGGCCTTATCTCAAAAAAGCATCGAAGTCTGGGGAGGATCTCAGTGTGAGAAAGCCTTGTTTAGCGTTCACGAGGCCCAGGGCTCAGCCCTGCAGAAGAAATCAATGCCATCACAATCTGTGATTGTGAAATTGTGAAAAACAGCTAAGGTAATGGACTTGCACAGACATTGAAGACTCAGATACACAAGATTTGCCAGTGATCGGCGATCCCTCAAATGAGGAAAACTAATTCAAAATAAGCAAATTCCTCTCAGCTTTTCTCCTGCCAATTTCGCTTTAATGAATCAATTTCTTTCTTTTTTACACCAGTTTTCTTAAAGATCACGAAGGTCCCTTGTGTCTGCCCCAGAACAAGTTCACACGAAGCATTTAGAAAACACTTACTGAACTCACTTGAACTCGGCTTTTAATTCTCTTTAATTCCCCTTGAGAAATAGACCCTATTTCCCATAGATGTCTCAGGAACAAATTCCTTTACAGCAGAGTTCTGCACTCGGGCGGGAAGAAGGCCAGGGTGGTGCGAGCGGTTTGTGAGAGAGCGCTGGCCCGTCCCCCTGCACAGACCCACGAAGCCGAGTCTGCATGCAGCCTCCACCAGGGATGCAGGCTGTCTGCAACACCCGTCAGCCGGCAGAGGCGGACAGTCACAATTCCGAGACTTCGGCGATCACATCAGACCTTTAACCCAGCTGCTTAAATAACGGATGTCACATCAAACCCTGTGCCAGAGGAAGGGAGAAGACCACGGCGCGATGGAACGCAGAGTTCGCATTCAGTACCGGGTGGGATGAAGGGCTGTGGAAGGGGCATTTGGGAACCAGCAGAGGAGCCTGGGAGGGCCGTGTGCTCGCAGGAGATGGCCGTAGGCTCGCTCCTGGGGAGCCGACGCCCCAGGCTTTCCCTGGGTGCTTTGTTTCCGTCACACTGCGCCTTCCGGTGGCATCCGCTGCACTTACACAGATCCTCACTGGCTGCCCTGGCCGAGCTCCCCGCAATGGAACCCACAGGGTAGGCCCGTCAGCCGTGCTCAACAGGAAACAGGGATCGGGAGCGTCAGACGCTTCCTGGAATTCCCGCTCTCTCCCTGCTCTCTCCAGAACCTTCCAGGCTGGCACCTCTGAAGGATGGAGGTGTGTCACAAAAGGGAACTACTGGAGACCCCCCACACACACACGGATTTAAACATGGTCTCCAAGGAGGCACTAGTGCCGTGTGGAAAGAGGTGTTGTGACACCCACAGCCTCCAGTGAGTCTGCGGCCAGGACCACCCTGACCCCTGACCTCTGACCTCTGCCCAGCTCAGCTGAGCCCGGTCCCTGTCCCTGGCACTCAGGTGACCTCACTCCAGTCTCTGCAAGGACCCCCAAGGCAGCTGAGCAGTGCACAAGCTTCAGAGACTGGGAAAGGGCAGGAAGAAAGAACAGAGTGTTCTCACACGCCATGTCCCCTCCCCGGAGCCCTAGGGAATGGTCCCTGGGGTGTCAGAGCCGTCTTGGAGGGGGGCTGTCAAGAGAAAGGGCAGAAGGACAGTCTTCAGCCCCAATCGGGCACTTCCTCAGTCCCGACTTCCAGAAGCTCGAATGCACGGAAGAAATTGTCTGGTGGAAGCCTTGTAGCCTGTGGCTCCTTCTGTTACTCATTTACTTAATAAATGCTGGGTGCCCAGTGACTGGCCATGCTGTCTTCCTGCGCTGGGCACACGTGTGTGTGTGTGTGTGTGTGTGTGTGTGTGTGTGTGTGTGTGTGTGTGTGTGTGGCCCCATGTCCTCGTCTTCACCATGATCCATCATTACCTCCTCGAGAGGGCCTCTTCCGGGATCAGTATATACCAGAGGGGTAGGCCTCTTCCGGGATCAGTATATACCAGAGGGGTAGGCCTCTTCCAGGATCAGTATATACCAGAGGGGTAGGCCTTTTCCGGGATCGGTATATACCAGAGGGGTAGGCCTCTTCCGGGATTGGTATATACCAGAGGGGTAGGCCTCTTCCGGGATTGGTATATACCAGAGGGGTAGGCCTCTTCCGGGATCAGTATATACCAGAGGGGTAGGCCTCTTGCAGGATCGGTATGTACCAGAGGGGTAGGCCTCTTCCGGGATCGGTATGTACCAGAGGGGTAGGCAAAATAACTTTAAATTAGCAGTTTACATAGGATTTGAATAATATTAAAAGAAAAAAATGTTCAAACTACATAGTGGGTCAGATGTTAGGCTATGCACAAAATAACACAAGGAGGTGATATTCTTTCTGGAATAGTGTGGGATGATGGTTTTTATTAGGTGGTTAGGGCCACTTTAGTGAGAAGGAGACCATGAGTAAAACGTTGTGAGGAGGATGTGAACTCATTCATATTATTGAAAGTATCGAGTCTAGTTCTCATTTATGCATTACTGCAAAAATTCACATTTTTCCCCTGAAATATCATTCATAGTCCTTAAAGATGTTCTTTCTGTATTGGGGCCTCAGTACTTTTGTGTAGAACACATTCTTAGAATTTCTACTGAAAAGACATGAGGCCCACGCTCTTTTCCACTATTTTATGCTCTCCAATCAATAGCTACAGGGCTGGCTCTGGTCAACAGGCTAAGCACATTTACCTGAGGGCTTCGGGAGGCACATGACATGAGCTGGGGGACAATATTGTTATATATAAATGTGTGCCTCTGTCTTGAAGTTAGAATGGAGAGTGATAGCCATATGTTTTCTTATTAACTATAAAAAGGACCTTCAACTTGTCACAAAATGCAGGAGTCACTTGGGCACCTTCTTTTGATGACACTAATCACACAGGCCAGCTGCATAACATATAATGGGCAAGTCGGAGAGCCAGGGACTCCGGCTGCCAGTACTGCTCTCTGAAATGTCTGCTGTCTCCTCGTACAAAGGAGAAGATGGAGGAGGAAGCTGGCTGCACCTCCTCAGGTCAGGCCTGGATCTGAACTGAGGCGGTTTGAGGCTGCACACACGGGGGCAGGTCACCGGAGCTTCCTGCTGAGCAGGGAAGGGCAGGAGGCAGGTGCACACCCTTCTGTGTGAGTTAAACATGCACATATGCATGTGCAGAACTACATACAATGCACGGCACCATGCTTTCCGTGTTAAATGAGCATTCTTGGCAGCACACATAGTGAGGAACTCTGCCCACCTCAGAACCTCTCCAGGTTCTGAGACACAAGTCAAACAGCTGCTCCACACAATCTACCCCCAATGTGTCACGATTTCAAAGGTCGCTGCAAAGGTCATGACAAATCCACCTCCGTGTGAGCCCCTCATTACCTCCCTGGTGTCCACACAGAAGGGTGACATTAATGGAGATACTTTGAGTGTCCAGTTCTCAGCAACTCTCAACACTGTCCATTCCTATAAATTTACCATCTCCATTTGCCTTTCTTTTCTACTCTACTCCAATGCTCTTCTACCCTAACAGTTGTTTTCCTGTTTCTCTGACTGACTTGTGGCCGGCTAACGACCAGCTTCATTTTCCCCTGTGTGCTCCGCCCTGGCAACGCGGCTCAGCCTCAGCACTGGGTGCAGATGCCCCTTCTGTGGAGTCCCCTGCCAATCCTAGCATTACTCTTGGCTCTGCCCACCAAATGCCAGGAGCACCTAAGCCCTGAGTTGTCATATTCAAACCTCTCCTGATGTCACCCAGGAAGCAAAATCTCCCCCTGTGCAAGCTGCAGCACCGGACTTCTCGGAAGCGTCCTCCAAAGCCTTACATCATGTGCCAGTCCACACTGGATGGACATCTGCATGGCCATCTCCAGCCGGAACCTGGGTTCTGGATCTCTATATTGAATTACCACTTGTCAGGTGGACTTTCTAACTCAGCGTTTACTATTTTAGTTGCTTTGGAGTTTTGTGACATAACAAATTAACCAAACAATTGTCACAATAGATGATTCATATCCCTCTGTGAAATTTAGATGAACTTTCACAGCTCAGAGGTGAAAGCAGCCAAGAATCCAGATTTGATGGCTAGCAGTCTCTACAACCGTCAGCATCTTTGCTTGGTGTGACCACCCTGGCACAATGCCATCCTCTGACGCCAGCCAACGTGCTTGTCTTAGTTGTTATGCAGTATCCTTGCGCTGACTCGGGAATCCACCCAGGACCCCAGGGTGCACCTCTGTCACCTCTCTCTAGCTGGCCTTTGTCTGCCAGTTTCTTAGCCTTCCCCGAGTCACAAGTCCCGGTGGTGTTCGGAGTCACTGGCCGGTTCCCTCCAGTGGGAACTGGTGTTACCATTTCTCAGGGTAGACAGGAGAATGGTGGTAGCACGCCCCTCCTGTCCTGGTACATTCCCACGGAAGGTGCAGGTCCCCCGCGTCCCCGCGCTCTGGGGCCTCCTCTGCAGGCCGTGGCCGTGTCTGTCAGGTCCTCTTCTGGAGGCCCGCTCTCCTTCCCTGCCCTCACCCTTCCTTCTGGCAGCCATCTTGTCGGCCGCTTCTCTCAGGAAGATCTCACACGGGGAAAGAACCATCACCACGTGCTAATGCATGCGTTCAAGCAAAAGGAGCAAAGGCACAGCCAGCCCTGGGCGTGAAAAACACCCCCCCCCCCAGAGGAGCAAGCCTTAACATCTAAGAAAACATCCTGCATCTCAAAGGAAGGCGCAACGCCCCAAGATCACGTCCAAAACCTACGGTCACACCAACCCTCGCTGAAGCGGTTTTGTAGAGTTGACGTCGCCCTATTCCAGAAGTCTGGAAGAGCGTCTGGCTTTCTGCTGGAATCCCTTCCAGACACACAGCAGCATGATGGGAAGGAAGAACGGAAGGAAAGGAAGAGGGTGGGGAAGAGGGAGGAAAGGCGCCAGGGCCTCAGGAACCGCAGGAAGGCTCCTGAGGAGAAGGGCTGCAGGAGTACCACCGTCTCTGGGTGTCTCCGGCAGTAACCCAAGCCTATGGAAGTTTCCAGGAGTCAAAAAATAATCAAATCCAGGCAGGCCAGGCAGTTCCTCTCAGTGTGGACATGATCTGGAGGGCAGATCCAATCCCACAGCGTGATTTAGCTAAATGAGGCGACAAGGTTGAAAATGCTTTGGCAGAATTTACAGCTCTCTATAAATATAAAGTGAATGCACTATTATTGTTATTCTGTGTCTCCGTGACCTAGCACAAAATGCAATTCTGAATGAGCAGAGGAAAGTGATTCACACGATGATCTGTTACTGCAAGCAGGTGGCTCTCAACATCCTCAGAACAGCCCGGTGCCCGGGCAGCCGTGTCAGGGTGTGAGGACGTTGGGTAGCACAGCCGGAGCGTCGATGTCTTCTGTCCTGACGAAGGCCAAAACACTCGACGTAGAAGGCAACTCGTGATCAAAGCAAGACACCAGCTCCGAGGCGTGGGGCTGGCATGTGGCAGACACGGGTGGAGCGCTCCCGGGAACGTCAGCCCGGCCCTGCTGGCCACAGATGGCCTTCCATGGCTGGAGCGTGGTGGCCAGGGAGCCGAGTGCTCCTGACACACGGACGATGGGTGTCACGCCATGCCCACAGTGGTTCCACATGACGCAGTTGTCACTTACTGCTGTCTCCTGTCGGAGCCTGCGGGGCCTGCGGTGACCGCGGGCTGGGATGGGGTTGCCATGAGGAACGAACCGCAGCCCTACCTCTGTCTAGCGCGGTTTGTCCGGACCCCAGTGCCTCGTGTCTGAGGAGGGGCACCACGAACCCCAGCATCTGTAATTTCTCTCCACACGTGTGAGGGGTACCACAGGGAAGGGGTACCGTCCCCACGGGAGAGACACCCACGGCGGTCACTGCCCCAGTCAGGGAGGGCTCTGCTCTCGCTCCTCAGGATCACGTGGCGGAACAGGAAATGTGAACACTGAGGACGACTCCTGAGCACACCGACGGCAGAGGGGAGGCAGAGCCACACTCTCTCCTCTGCCCTGAGGGACCGGATCGGGGCCACGCTGCCATGGGGCTGTGACCAGGCGTGAGCAGGCGTGAGCAGGGGGACCAACCCAGCAGCAGACCAACCCAAGGGCTCAGCACAAAGCCCTGGAGTCAGTGAGGATGCAGGGGAGGAGGAGGAGGACGCAGGGGAGGAGGAGGAGGACGCAGGGGAGGAGGAGGAGGACGCAGGGGAGGAGGAGGAGGACGCAGGGGAGGAGGAGGAGGACGCAGGGGAGGAGGAGGAGGACGCAGGGGAGGAGGAGGAGGACGCAGGGGAGGAGGAGGAGGGCTGCAAGGGAGGAGGAGGAGGACGCAGGGGAGGAGGAGGATGCAGGGGAGGAGGAGGATGCAGGGGAGGAGGAGGCTGCAGGGGAGGAGGAGGAGGGTGCAGGGGAGGAGGAGGTCGCAGGAGAGGAGGAGGAGGATGCAGGGGAGGAGGAGGAGGGCTGCAGGGGAGGAGGAGGAGGGCTGCAGGGGAGGAGGAGGAGGATGCAGGGGAGGAGGAGGCTGCAGGGGAGGAGGAGGAGGATGCAGGGGAGGAGGAGGACGCAGGAGAGGAGGAGGAGGACGCAGGGGAGGAGGAGGATGCAGGGGAGGAGGAGGATGCAGGGGAGGAGGAGGAGGACGCAGGGGAGGAGGAGGAGGATGCAGAGGAGGAGGAGGCTGCAGGGGAGGAGGAGGAGGACGCAGGGGAGGAGGAGGAGGACACAGGCGAGGAGGTGGAGGCTGCAGGGGAGGAGGAGGAGGATGCAGGGGAGGAGGAGGAGGAGGCTGCAGGGGAGGAGGAGGCTGCAGGAGAGGAGGAGGAGGAGGCTGCAGGGGAGGAGGAGGAGGAGGCAGAGGAGGAGGAGGACACAGGGGAGGAGGAGGAGGACACAGGGGAAGAGGTGGAGGCTGCAGGGGAGGAGGAGGAGGATGCAGGGGAGGAGGAGGAGGCTGCAGGGGAGCAGGAGGCCCGGCCCGGCGTGCGTGGTCAGTCAGGGCTGAGGTGGGCGCTGCTGCCATGGGAGTGAGTCCCTCATTCTCCCGTCCCCCTGCCCACCAGGGCTCAGCACTGCTGGGGTTGCTCATCTGACGTCGTTTACAATTGTCACTGCTGGGCAGGTGAAAATCAGACGGCCATGAGCCTGGTTCAGGATCACTGCAGATGTCCCGCCAGATGCAGCCCCAGCCGCCGCGGCTCCCACTCCACCAGCCCCTGCCATGTGCCTAGAGGGACCCAGACCCCGCTCCCCCTCCCCATGTTCCTAGCGGAACCCAGATGGGAGCCTGGACTTTTGGCAAGTACACACTTCCACAATACCACCGTCATAATCAACATAGGAAAGGTCTCCATCATTCCGATGGCTGCCCTGTGCCCGCTAGCCGGGTCCTAAGCCTCTCGGTCTCCTGTCTGGCAACCTTGCTTTGGTTCATTTATGGTGGTTTCCTGCTTTGTGCAGGATGAGGGAGCCCTCAGTGTTCTTTGAATTTCCTTGGGTTTGGTGCTATGGAAGCTTGTGTTTCAGGGGGAATCAGGATGGCATAAGCCTAATCCTCACCAACATATTCAATGTTAAGGTGGGTGAGCTGTTGAGGTGTCCCGAAGCAAGTCGCTTTAAATATGCCGTGGAGAGCTAGAAGAAGATACAACGCTGTCTGTCAACATTTCCTTCTCTATCTCCCAGTTAGACGCGTGGTGCCCCTCCTGTCCGCGTGTGGGGCACGCCTCCCCCCTCCTGTCCGCGTGTGGGGCACGCCTCCCCCCTCCTGTCCGCGTGTGGGGCACGCCTCCCCCCTCCTGTCCTCTTGTGGGGCACGCCTCCCCCCTCCTGTCCTCTTGTGGGGCACGCCTCCCCCCTCCTGTCTGCGTGTGTGGGGCACACCTCCCCCCTCCTGTCCTCTTGTGGGGCACGCCTCCCCCCTCCTGTCCTCTTGTGGGGCACGCCTCCCCCCTCCTGTCCTCTTGTGGGGCACGCCTCCCCCCTCCTGTCCTCTTGTGGGGCACGCCTCCCCCCTCCTGTCCACGTGTGGGGCACGCCTCCCCCCTCCTGTCCTCTTGTGGGGCACGCCTCCCCCCTCCTGTCCTCTTGTGGGGCACACCTCCCCCCTCCTGTCCGCGTGTGGGGCACGCCTCCCCCCTCCTGTCCTCTTGTGGGGCACGCCTCCCCCCTCCTGTCCACGTGTGGGGCACGCCTTCCCCCTCCTGTCCGCGTGTGGGGCACACCTCCCCCCTCCTGTCCGTTTGTGGGGCACGCCTCCCCCCTCCTGTCTGTTTGTGGGGCACGCCTCCCCCCTCCTGTCTGTTTGTGGGGCACGCCTCCCCCCTCCTGTCCGCGTGTGGGGCACGCCTCCCCCCTCCTGTCCGTTTGTGGGGCACGCCTCCCCCCCCACGCCGCCATCTTCCCACTTACTCTCCCTCCATCCCTCACCGCTTTTCTCTATTTCCCCCTATCTTGGTTTGCTTCGTTAATTACTTTTTGTGAGAACTCTGCACCTCACCACAAGTGTTTTGGAGACAGAAAGGTTTATTTGGCCTTTTTTACTTTTCCTTCCCCTCCCCCTTTATTCAGGTCCATAATGGGACTTGAACTTGGTACCTGCTGCTTTCGCTCACTGGCTAGCCCTCTGCCAGCCGAGTGTCACTTCCGACCCTCGCCCTTCCCTGCCGCTCACTGTGGACACTGGGTGCTGAGAGCTCAGAGATGTCAGGCATAAGGAAGCCCTCCCCGACCACGGCCTCCTCCCTGCAGCCCACTGCTGCTTTGATCTTTCTAGAGTTACATCCCACATTAGAAGATGTCCCGTGCCACCTGCTCAATCTGGTTCCACCTCACAAAGCTATTGAGTGAAAGAAACACCACCACCACTGTTGTAGCTTGAACCCTAGGGTGACAGTCTCATGCCTGAATTTCTTGCTCTGTCTGTACAATTATGGAACATTTTGGAGTCTTGCAGCTTTCAGAAAATGCCTTGCTCTTTGCATTATCCTATAATTTTGAACATGTGTATGCAACTTCTTTTCTGGCCTAGACAACTAGCCACACACAGACCATGGCCTAGACAACCAGTCATGTGTAGACCACAGCCTAGACAACCGGACCACAGCCTAGACAACCAGCACACACAGACCACGACCTAGACAACCAGCCATGTGCAGGCTACAGCCTAGACAAACAGACCACAGCCTAGACAACCAGCATACACAGACCATGGCCTAGACAACCAGCCATGTGCAGGCTACAGCCTAGACAAACAGACCACAGCCTAGACAACCAGCATACACAGACCATGGCCTAGACAACCAGCCATGTGCGGGCTACAGCCTAGACAAACAGACCACGGCCTAGACAACCAGCCACACACAGACCATGGCCTAGACAACCAGCCACATACAGACCACGGCCTAGACAACCAGCCATGTGCGGACTACAGCCTAGACAAACAGACCACAGCCTAGATAACCAGCACACACAGACCACGGCCTAGACAACCAGCCATGTGCAGGCTACAGCCTAGACAACCAGCACAACAGACCATGGCCTAGACAACCAGCCATGTGCAGACCACAGCCTAGACAACCAGCCACACACAGACCACGGCCTAGACAACCAGCCACACACAGACCACGGCCTAGACAACCAGCCACACACAGACCACGGCCTAGACAACCAGCCACACACAGACCACGGCCTAGACAACCAGCCACACACAGACCACGGCCTAGACAACCAGCCACACACAGACCATGGCCTAGACAACCAGCCACACACAGACCACGGCCTAGACCTTCCTCCTGCACCACTCTGTTTCACTGCTTCCTGGGGGACCTGCAACAGCTGCCCACGGGAAGCAAAACATCTTCTGGAGGCCTAAGCTCTTAGAGGGCTAATATCTTAGAGAGGACTAAGGTACTGACATTCAGACAGCACCACAGCATGCTTTGAGCCTTTGTGATAACACTCTATTCTGCTCAGTGAAATTCAGCCTAATGGCTTCCTTAGCAAGTCAAATAATGAATTAAGTTTTCTAAAACAAGTCCAATTTTTGGTGGGAAGTTCTAATTTGATAAAGAAATTCATGGCTGCTCAATGATATATAGTGATATATTTGATTAGATGATATTTATGAGTAGGTGCTAGTGACTCACGCATGTAATCCTAGTTACTCAGGAGGCTGAGATGGAAGGACTGTGTTTCAAAACCAGCCTGGGCAGGAAAGCCCACGTGACTCCACTTCCATTAAGTGGTGTAAGTCCAAAAAGGAGGCACGGTGCCAGTGGTTGAGCACGCACCAGCCATGTATAAGAAAGTCAAGCATTCATCCCCAAGTTCAAGTCTCAGGACTGACAAAGAAAAAGTTACTTAGGCAAATTCCAACAGAACCCTAAGTCTATCTGGGATATCAGGTTGCAGGTTTCGTTGTTGTCTGTTTGCACAAAGTAAGCGTTGGACACTGGACTGCACAGCTAGGCAAGGTGAAATACGGCCTTTGCCTCTCTCTTTCCTAAGTGGCTGCATGACAACCCGGCAGGTAGCGCACTGGTGAGAGGGTTCCGCGCTTCGCGCCCTGGCCTCGGGCCCAGGCCTGCCGTTCCCACGCTGTGCTCCCGAGAACTAGAACCGCGTGCGGGGCCCAGTACGTCTGCTCACAGTGTATTTTAACTACAGAAGCAGCTCCTCACCAAGACAAGGGAAGAGGCTCCGAGAAGAGTGGGTTTCACACAGAACTGGGCGCCCTGGCTTTCTGCCCACCAGAGGGAGGAGATGGTAGCTCTCCTTCCCCCGGGGCCATGGCATTCTCAGGATGTGGTTCTCTTTCTTCCTGAGCACCGGGATGAGCCAGAAGAGTCCTCACCGGGCGGTAGTGGAGAACGAGGTGCCGCCGCTCCTCTAGAGAAGCCAGGGCGGGCGGGCACCTGCAGGTGGTCAGGTGGCTCTCTGTTCCTGAGGCCCTGCGGAAGCCCTCTGCTCTGTTGGGACAGGAGCTCTGTCTCCCCTGCCGGTTGTGTGCTGGCCTCTGCTGGTCACCCCCCTCCAGGCCTGCGAACTCACCCCTCCCCTCCAGGCTGCGGTGGCATCCTGCACGGCACCCATGGCCTCACACGCAGGAGCGCTTTCGGGGTGTGAAGAGCAGGAGGGCTGAGAATATTCGCAAACCTTCACAGGAGACAGCGGAGCGCCTCGCACGTATAAATAGCTCATCATTTATTTGTCGATAAGTGATTTAAGCAATCATTAATCCATTGACTTGACAGGCAGCACACTGGGTATGGTTCTAAACTGCTCTGCCTGAACTCTGAAAGATTCACTCTATAAAGTAGCACTCGTCCTTTTTTTTTTAGTGGTTATGCCCAGAAGGGAAATATACTATATTAGTAACCATTAACCTCTCCTTGCAGGTTATTTTTATGCTCATAAAGTCAAGAACAGGTCTATTCTTTCCATTTGAGAAGAGCTAGGGTATGTCGATTGGGGGATGGGTAGAGGCAGAGATGACTTCTGCCAGGGCCAGGGGTCATTCAATGTCATACCATGCATTCCACCCCAACACAAAGGAGCCCTATACACTAAGGCCACTACTGAATAAACATCACTACAATAGCATTACATTTAGAATAAATATTAAAGGTCACTTAAATACCAAATTACATTCTGAAATTTATTATTAAATTAAAGTAGATTCAAATAGAAAAGTCAGACTTCTTGGACTAATATTTCACTCACATAGTTATAAAATTTTACACGTACTTCCATTTTTTTCTCTCCAGAAAAGAAATTAGACTTTTAATGCATTCAATGTGTTTAAGTGCAAGGAATATCTTTGAAAAAATTTCTATCCAAATGTAGATAACGTCAGAAGAATTTTCAACGCCAAGCTGTTCATTTGTTGTTTAATGACTGTACACATTCATTCATTATTCATCCATCCAAAATGAACCACTCCCAATAAAACTCAAACCTATCACTTCGCCGTCACATGGACTAGCAAAGGCTCATGCTGCAGTTTGAACATTTCCTCGCTAGGGATTTCTTGCAACCGCCTTGTCTGAGAGAACTCACCAGCTCTGCAGTGGTGCACAGTGGGTTTTCTACAGACAGGACAGGAGAGCACAGGAGAGAGAAATGCAGAAGGACATAAGAGGACAAGTCCGGGCCGGGCCTGTGTGGAGTGCGGGAAGGGAGGCTGGGGGGAGGGCCAGGATGGTCCACCACAAGAAAGGATAGGAGTCAGACCACAAGTGCAAGAGCTGAACGAGGTGCAAGTCTCATTGGCTGTCAGTGGAGTTCGGGCTGTGCTGCGAAAGGGAGAGGGAGCCCAGGGGAATGAAAACAGAGGCCTATGGAAAATTCAAATCTTATTCTAGAAAAGAAATCCTTTTGGAGGTCCATGTCATACACCAAGCACTGAGCAGAGACGAGGTAAGGTGTTTTGTGTGTGTGTGAAAGGTTACCTCAGAGGGCAGCTGGACCTGTGGAAAGGCACCTATGTGTATCCTAGTAAATATCAAAGTTTCAGAGTAACCACAACCTTGCAGTGCAAAGACCAACCCAGCTCCACTTCACCACCACCTGAACACCCTGGTGTATGAGAATTGTACTTCTGCGCAACATAATTCCTCACATCAACAGGCTTCTCCTACAGATCAGAGATTTATATCATAAAGTGGTGATATGCATTTATTGTATCAGAGATTCACATAATATTGCACTAAAATATACATGCTGAATTATATATGTAATGAAATATGTACATGAAGACAACGGAAGGTTGTAGTTTGCTTGAGAGCCGGTTTTGAAAGATTGATACATTGTATCCATTCTTCAAACATTGAATGACTCTGGA
Source organism: Dipodomys spectabilis (assembly GCF_019054845.1). Taxonomy (NCBI): domain Eukaryota; kingdom Metazoa; phylum Chordata; class Mammalia; order Rodentia; family Heteromyidae; genus Dipodomys; species Dipodomys spectabilis. The sequence continues at coordinate 3,577,896 of NW_024870940.1, read as the reverse complement.
AAATTACACTTGATTTCTCCTTATTTTCTCTTTTATCCTTTTCTTTTATAGAAAATTTATCTTTTCGAAACTCAATCTTCTTGGCATTTGTAATGAACTCCATTTTGTCTTCCTCAAGAAAAATAGTATAGTATGTTCATAGGAGATTGTGCTATAAAGCCGGGACTGAAAGTCACCTCCTTGGGATAGAAATGCAAACTTCTCTCACAGGAAAGAACGAATCTCAGAGGTAGCCATTCAGTGGGTGACTGGGACTGGACAGAACAGAAAGGTAGTAGGTGCTGATGACTGACTGACAGACAGACGGGAAACTTCTTGGTAACTGCAGCGTGTGGTTTTTCTTTCTTCATCTTTACCATTTTCTGCACAGCTCCTTTTTGGATGTTCGCATGGTCAGCATTTCGTCACTTGCATTTTCAATGAGTTCCGGGGTGAAGTTAGGAGTCACCTGAACATGGCGGCTGCCGGGGCAGTGACGGAGGGTCAGTTCCCTGTGGCCACAGGGCAGATGGTACACGCAGCACAGACATGACGTCAGGGATTTGACATTGCCGATGCGACCCGGAGACAGAGGGTCACAGCCCACACCCAGGCAGGACAGGGAGGAGAGCCGAAGCGTTCGTTACTCTACACAGGACACTGTGCAACTTAAAACTTATGAATTATTTCTGGAATTTTCCATGTATTCTTTTCGGGTGGTGGGTAACTATACGAAGCCTGCTTGGGCTTACCTTGTCTTATGCAGGCCTTGTCTCCTCATGTAAGGGCATTTCCGCTCCTCTCCCACCCACTTCCGAGCTCTGGGGCCAGGAATCTAGCCTGCTTTGGACTCAAACTCTTCCTTCAGAGTCTGCTACCTGAGTAATCGCCAACAGATATTTGCTAAGTGCATGTCAATGCACAGACCTCTGTGAGAACTTCTAACCTGCATAACTACCATGGTTTTTAGACTACTTCGTATAGAACTGCATTCCTAATTTTCTGTTTTATTTATTTCTATATTTCCTACCTGCATTTGTCGAAGGGTTGAGTCGATTATTTTATTTGAAAGGCTCTGTGTGGTGACATATGCCTGTAATTTTAGCACTTGGGGACTAAAGGGGAATTCATCTGAGCCTGTGGTAAATATCAAACAAAAGTAAGAAGGAAGAAGAGAAAGAGGGAGTGGAGGAAGAGGAGAAGGAGGAGGAAAGGAGAAGGAGGAAGAGAAAGAGCAGGAGAAGGAGAGAGAGGAGTAGCAGGAGGAGGAAGAAAAGGAAGAGGATGAGTAGCAGGAAGGAGAGGAGATAAGCAGCTTCATCCCAAATGGCATTCAATTCTACTGCAATCCACCAGAATGTTCTGAATCACAACCCCATTTTCAGGAAAGCATTTCACTTTGCACTCAGTGTGCATGTGCTTACTCCTACTTAATATGCAAGCACTGATTCTTAAGAATAGCTAGTTAACTTACTTTTCCAAGCATGTCAAATGGTTCTATCATTTCAATTCTAATTAATTTGGGTGCTAGATGTCATTATTGTAAGTATGTTATGAAGAAAATTGGGGGCAATTCATGTAACTGCGGAAAACCGTGACCAGGACTGACATAGTTTGACTTCATGCCTGTGCTTAGTGTCTGTGAAGTGCAGAAATGTGAGCATGTTGGGGTTCCCACGTTTGTGTCTGCATGCTTAAGAGTTTCACACGGCATCCACGTGATCAGGGAAGGGTTCTTTCCCTCACAAGTGCTCAGCCGGCACCCCCTGAGCAGGGCTCCGGGCAGTAGCCGGGGCTGGCCTCCCAGGTTGCGGGGTTGCATGGAATTGTGTGTGCTCAGGGGTCTTCAAACTCCATCTCCACGGCAACAGCCTGGAAGTTCCTCAGGGAGGGAGGCCGGGTCAGCACCCAAAGCGCTCGAAGGGTCTTGTTGAGCTCATTTGTAACACTAGGTCTCATTTTGCTCCATGACCTCCTGCGTCGCATTCGCTGTTACCAGTGTTGGTGTGGACATGGGCACAACACGAACGTGTTGGTGGCTCTGACGTCTAGAAAACGTGGAGGTGGAACACTTCAAGAAAGGTCAGAGCAATTACTTAAACCACAACAACGCAAGAGGTGCCTTAAAAGGTAAGTGTACAAAATGGACTGGGATCAGCGTTGAGAGAACAGTTAGGAAATCGGCTGAAGAAATACAAAGTGAAGAGCTATGAGCACTGACAGCTCATAGTCACGTCAGAGCAAGGTCATAGTTAATGAAGCTAAAAAAAGTAAACTTAGGAGGAGCTGAGGAGAATGGTGGGAGCTATTTGTTATTCTGTGCACCCGCCTTCCACGGATTCTATTTTCTCCTCATTTTCTGGATGTCCTGATCCAATATTCTTTCCTAGACCTGCTATGTGCCTTGGAGCCAGATGGCACAAAAATAACCACACTATTAATCCTACAGTACCAGGGATATTGGTATTCTTTTTTCACTATTCAAATGCATAAAGCACAACAAATTGAATTTTAATGAATTTATTCTGGGAAACAATTCTCTGATGGGTAATTTTACTTACATTGTTTCTAAGTAACCTGGTAACAGAGAGATTGACTTGTACTTGTGTAGCTCAATTTTCCATGGCAGAAATTTGAGTGTGAAAATGATCCACATAAAAGAAACCATGATTAACTATTTATCTCAATATTAATTGGTTTAAATTCACTTTAATTTTGACAGTTTAGAATAACTTACATTAACAATTCAGAAAAATGAAGTAGACTTAATCTGTAAGAAATACTTTCCTTTGATGAATCTTGACTACAGAACTCTCTTGTTGGCTTTGGAAAATGATAGGATTTTTCTGAGGAAGATAGATTTGTAGTTTCTACTTTTTTTCATGCGAAGTGTTGTGATGATAGGTATAAGTACTAGAACAAAGTTATAACATAGTTTATTATTTTATAAAGTCATGCCATTGAGTTTTTATAGCTAGCAAGAGAAATAGACCTGATTTCTGCTTTTATTTGGCTTAACTGGGGGTTGAGCTCAGGACTCTGCTGGGTAGAGGTGATCTACCACCCAAGACACGCTCCAGCCCCTGTTTGTGCTGGTTATTTTCAAGGTAGGGTCTACTTTGATGACAGAGCCATTCTGGACTGTGAGGCTCCTAGTTGTCCATCCCTGTGCTGTTGGGGTGACAGGCAGGTGTCACTATGAAACTGATGGACAAGGGGCTCCTATGAACTTTTCTGCTTGGGCAGGTATTAGACTATGACCCCTCAAATTCTGTCTCCTAGATAGCTAGGATTACAGGTTTGAGTCACCACACCTGCCTTACACAATCAGCTCTCTTTTACATTCATTATTTGATTAATAAATATGCATTAACTCAATAAGCTTCAGCGGAATTCTCAATGGCTCTCCCATCGAGACATATTTTGCCCATGGTTATTTACCCTCTGACAGGCCCTTGTCCAAAACTTATTTATATTCCATTTACAAATCTGAAATTTGGTGACCTGTGAAATGCGACGTTTGGGAACAAATCATACACATTCCTGGGGTCAGTTAAATGACCTGATATGAATTCTTCAACTATGAATTATGTCACACTGCTCAACTCTGTAGCAGAGCAATTTGGATGTGATAACATCAATCTCTTTTCTAACAAGGGTTGTTTAAACTTTTCTGCAGGGACGTGACCCTGGTATTCTAGACCACCGAATCCCAGTAGAGCAGAACAGTGCTGTACAGGAACCCTTGAAGGCTTGGGTAGTAGCGCCCATGGCCCAACTCTCCATGAAAGGCTCTGCGCCTTCCTTCCTCCCTGGTAGAAAGTAAACTTCTCTGTCACAACCCCAGGGCAGCACTGATAGCACACTTTTAAATTCTATGCATTTGTCAGCTGACGGCTTGAACCTGCAATCCCCAGTGGTCTAGAAACGCTGTAAGAGGGGGCCATGCCCATTTTCCCTTAATGTAATAACCTCTGAGTGAAAACTGGCTATAACAAATTAATGGCATTTGTAGAATGGTCTGTACACACTAAACTATATACTTGAAGTATGGAAAAAGTTAGTGGAAAATAACATGGATAATATCATGCTACATTGGAAGTCCTTTCCTGAAGCAAGCTGAGTAGATAGAAAATATTGTTAAGCCTAACAATTATACTTGAAAGAATAAAGTAAAACATGTAAGTAAATTGATAAATTGCTAATATAAGCATTTGTATGTACAAAATTTGTTCCTTAATAGCATGACTAAATGTCTTTTTTATGTATAAGAGGTGAAAATAAAGTCTCTATTATATTTAATAACAAAACAAGTTTTTATAGCTGCTACTATTTACCAGTGTAAATGCTCTTACAGATAAAATGTAGTGACAAATGAATTCTGTGGGAATTGATAACTGAAAATGCCTCGCATTCCCTTGGAGATTGTACATAATTGGTAAAACATTGAAGGGTGATCTATTCCATGCACACAGTGGCATGAGTCTGTGATTATGGTATAATTCACACCGTGCCAGGGAAATTAGCTCCATCTCTGAGACCCTGCAGGCACCTGGCTCTGGGTACCACAGGTTGTAAAATGTCAGAATGAGGACACTTTCTAGATTCTCATTCTCTCTGCACCTCTTGCAGCCTATGTGGCTTCCTTAGGATTTTGTGGCATATGGCCCCCACCTGTCCATAATTATTCAAGGCAGCATGATAAAGACTGTAACATTCACATATTATACATACTTTGGATACCTCACTATGAAACTCACCAAACCTATGAGAAAGGAGGGGAGTGAGGGAGACTGGTAAAGAAAGTCAGATGGGCAGAGTGGATTTGATCAAAGTACATTATATACATATTAAGTATTACAGTGAAATTCCTTTGCACATTTAATGCATGCTAATAAAAAGAAAGTATTAGAGCAGTGAGTGAACCAGTTTGTGTATGAACTAATGCATTTATAAAAATAGCATTTGTCAATGTACCAGAACATTGTACAGCCAAAGAAAATGAGTTACTCTTTTTTATAGAATTTATCACAGCTTCTACCCTGTGCAGGTAATGGGAGCTTTTTTTTTTTATTACATATGGAATGGTAAGTATAAACTTCCTGTCATTTGTTGAACACCGTGGTTTGAGTTTTGTTTTGTTTTATGAGATAGAATCTTGTTATGTAGTTCAGGCTGGTCTGGATCTATATAGTCACAGATAGCCTCAAAACAAAGGATCCTCCTCCTTTAGCCTTAAGAGTGCTGGAATTAAAGATATGGTCCAACACATCTAGCTAAGTCAGTGCTTTAAATAGTAGCAAAATATAATGTTTCTGAGGCTAATTAGTAAGATTTATGTGAATGTGAGTCAACAGTATAAAACAGGAATGCTTTTACGATGAATATCTGAAAACAAAACGATGTGGGCATTTATCCACAAACTAGGCTGTACTAAAGCCACCAGCACAACCCTGTTCATTGCAGTATTGTTTACCATAGCCAAAGTATGCAATCAACCCAGATGCCTCTCAATGGATGAATGGATCAAGAAAATGTGGTAGATATACACAATGGTATTCTATGCTTCCATCAGAAAGAATGATACATACCATCCATAAGTAAATGGAAAGTCTTGGAAAAAAATTATATTAAGTGAAATAAGCCAGATCCAAGGAAATGTGGGTTGCATGGTTTCTCTCATTTGTGGTACCTAGAATGTGCCTATAAATATACAAGTAAATACACTGAATGATAAAAAGACAAAAAACATACACTTGGACATGATAAAATATGCACCTCTCTAGATATTCACACAATGAAACCAAAGAAGGATATTCTTAGGAGAGGATCACAAAGGATCATAATGGTCGTATAATGATATAAAATGATGTTTACCAGAATGAACTCCAAGAAATGGAAACGAGGGGTTTTTTTTTCCTTTTTTGGTTTTGTTTGTTTTCCCTTTGTCAGTGTTTTTTTTTTATTTCTGTACATTTGTCTTATATGTGAGTTTATCTGTTTGGGGAGGGTAAGGGGAGCACAGAATTGGTGGGACAAAAATTGAATAAATGCAGTAGTGATACTCACTAAACTTTATGTTGAACATTAACTATACATCTTGTGTGGGGAGGGTGTTGGGAGGGACACTGTTCAAAAAGAAATGCACTCATTACTTGACTTATATAACTGTAACTCCTCTGTACATCAGCGTTATTGTTATTCAATAACCAAAAACAAAACCCAAAAAATGAAAACAAAAAAACAAAGCACCAAAAAAATCAAGCATACTCTGGTTTCTCTTCAGATCACATAAATCTTTCTCCTTTTACCAATAAAATCAATCAATCCATGGAAAAAGATGACTTCCAGCATGATTACTGTCTTCATGCTTAAGACCATCAGAGGGCTGCCTGCTCTCCCCACTGAACACTATCTGCCCTACCAGGTTCACCTCAACTTACTGTAGACAGTGTATTTTTGCCATCTTATGGCTTTTGCCATTATCTGCATCTGACTCATGAGTCAACACCTGTCAGGGGAATTGGCCTCCACCGAACACAGATCTCCAACAGGGCAGTCACAATGTGCCCTAGGACAGACCAGGCAGACCTCTGTGCCTACTCCTAACTCAAGACAAGCATGCTTCTCCTGCATGACATTAACATTCCAGTTTTGAGAATTAATACAAATATCCCTCTCTCACTATATGCATGTATACAGGGAGATAAAGACAGATAGATATGTATATGATACACATGTATATGTAAATCATTTTTCAGGCTTCTTCAGTATTTAATCTCATGCCTGCATGACTGTTTCTGATGATTTATAATAGCACAGCAGAGAATTTCTTCCAGCTAGTAGGATAAATTGCAGATCAAAACAATTTTGCATGATGAAATATCTAGCACTTCATATAAATTGGTTCCATAAGATATACATTTAAACCCACCACTTCATTTTCCTCAGGAACTCAGTAAAACAAAAACTAAATGTGTGCATTAAGCGGACAGTGATTGGGTAGCCACTGGTGCTCAGAAAAACATGTCTATACGAGAGTAGAGACATTTACATGTCTGTAGATTTCATCTGGTCATGACAGTTCTCTACTGACACCTTCCAGTTTAAAACCATGCCTATGTCTACTGTAATTATTATTGCTTTAATGAAAGTAACTTTGTAACACCTCTTCCTAATTGGAGATAGTCAAGAGAAGCATATACCTCCATTTCCAGTGCCACCCTCCACTTCCTCTTTTCTCAGTAAGCATGGATCCCTTACCAGTGTTTATCTCCCACGTCACTTTCCTCAAATCATAGTCAGCCTGACCAAAATCAAATTCACACCCCTCAAAGAACTATATACTTCTCGAACTCCATGTCCAGTCACAGGGACGAAGGTCGCCCAGCCACTCTGGGAGAGGTATATTTATCTCCCCATGCCTTTGTTTTCTAAAGCTCAAGAGACCTGTCTCTACACTCAGATGCATTCTTAATCTCAGCTCCCAAGAGCTGAATACTACTAGGAACATTTTTCAGTTCATCTCAGACATTATCCTCACTCTGTTTCACGGGAACTCTCAGAGACACATACCAAATTGAGCCTGAATATGCCTCCTTCCCATTTCTGACTGGTAATTGGCTCCTAATATAGCAGTGTCCTTCCTAGGACCTTGCCAGCCTCAGGCAGGCTCCCTGGCCATCGGCATCGCGTGGCGGCCCTGGGCTCAGGCTTCTCTTTCATCTCAGTTGGAGAAAGTAGTGCTATTTCAAGAAATGTAATCCACCCGTGGGGAGTAGGGAAAGTATGTTGGGAAGGAGTGCCGACATGCCGAAGAGAAATATCCTTGAATAATTTCCACGGAAAATGCTGGGATGACAGTGAAATCAGCTCACACGTTTCCAGTGGAAATTCAGTTTAATATTTTCAACTCTCAGCTGAGTTTTTACTTCATTTCCTTCTTTTCTTTTTCTTCTATGGTTTAATTTATTCAGATCTATCTCTGCCATAATGATGAGCTGAGCACTGTAATATTTAAAAACTTCTAGCTTTTTAAAAATATTTTAAATGCATTTCCCATCGTATTTTACAGAAAAGAGTTGCTACACTTCTTGTGAATTAATAATACTTTGAAATTATTTATACTCGCTAGATAGTTTCAGAGATAAACTAACATTTCAGTTTCATTAGGTTGAAAATGTCACCATTGTCACTTGGCTTTCCCACAACAGTAATTGTTCCTGGAAGAGAGACCAATACTCACTTAACCTTTCCATGGATAAAAAATTGTTCATTGAATATTCACTGATGTTTTAGGCTAGGAAAGACCATTTACTTATTGCAATGGAACAGTGTTTTATGTATCATATATGTTTTATATATATAAATATAATATATACATACATCACTTTCCTGTCAGGTGAGAGGGACAGGGGCTTATTAAATATTGCACCATAAATGATAAATGGCAACAAGCAGTGCCCATGCAGTGGATTCTATTCAGCCTTCCAATGTGTATTCTAACCCCGGCTCAGAACAGAACACAGACCACAGGTCAGTTCTATTCTTCTGGGCTTTAGCATCCATGACAGTTGAATCATTATTGCACCAAAATTCTGAAGAAGTTTTTGGAGTACTTCATTTTAACTTAAATATATTTTTCTTGAAAAAATATTAAAGACCTCTTTACTGGAAATTAGTAAGTTGGCACTAAGATGAAGTTTTTCCAGGAATTTCTTTGGGTTCTCGTAGTTTATCCATGAAAAATAACCTCACTTGCTCTCTATAATATTAATATTCCATACACACACACACACATACACACATTTTTACCAGTCCTGGGGCTGGAACTCAAGACCTGAGCACTGTCCCGGAGCTTCTTTGCTCAAGGCTAGCCTGCTAGCACTTGAGCCACAGTTTACTTCTGGGTTCTGGTGGTCCATTGGAGATAAGAATCTCATGGGCTTTCCTGCCTGGGCTGGCTTTGAACCTTGATCCTCAGGTCTTAGCTGCCTGAGTAGCTGGGATGACATCTGGGAGCCACAGGCTAATATCCTGATGTATATTTTTAGGGAAGTGAGAAATAATGCTGTTATAATCTATTACTAGTTTTGTCTACTTTAACCTATTCAGCAGGACATACAGGACCCTGAGAGACCAGGGTGACCGAGTTCAACCCCGAGCCTTCCCCTGGTCCTGCCGGTGGCCCTCCTCGGCCAGGCGTCTCCTGGGTGAAGGAATGGAGGGCATTTGAGGATCTGGGAGCTCAGGCGTGGACATTTTTGAGTGTTCCCACCACAGCAGGCTCGTCAGTGGCCTGCCGGAAGAGTCTTCGCATATTGGATTCACACTTTGCGTTCTAATGTCTGTTTGCCCCCCTCTCACTTGGCCTCTAGGTGAAGCACTCAATATGTAGTCCCCAGACACGCCACTGGCTTTCAGAAAGCTCTGTGCGGATTCACAGAGCGATCGCATCACTGCATGCCTTAGTGTCCCCTCACATTTACTACAGGGTTTTGGAAGTAAGTCACCTAACGTTCAGATGAATATTCACTAAGGTCGTGTGAGCAGGAAATCCGTGACCCCAAGCTCCGACCGATGCCTGCTCAAACCTGGGCTCAGCCCACACCACACATCAGCGGAAAGATCACAGAGGAGTCGCGGTCAGCTGTCACAGAGCTAAGCAGCTCAGGTGTGGGGTAGATTCTGAAGAAAAGATCGGAGTCGCATAGTGAGGGAGAAACGGGCGCTGAAGTGAGAGGAAGGGAAAGGGCGGTGCGGGCGGGCCGAGCGCATGAAGAGCTGCGTCTGGGTCTGTCCTGTGGAACAGCACGTGGGTCTGGCCTCACACCAGTGCTGGGCGCCCGCCGTGCTACGCAGCTGAGTCGCCTCCTGGGGAGCTGTCCTTCACAGTCTCACAGGACGCCGTGGGGTCACATCCTCACGTCTTCCCACCCACTCCTTGCAAGTGCCCCAGGCATCTGTATGGATCCAACATGCTACTGCACCATGGGGCTCGTTGCTCTTTACTTCGTCAGCCGTGTTTATCATATTGTTGTCCAGATACTTCATTAGTTTATAATCAACATGAGGGACCGTCGAATATCTGGTGTACTTGAAATGGCTTCCCAGCTTTCGATTCCCAGGCTGGACATCCCCTGCTTTGATGTAGGCAAAATGAAGCCAGGCTTTGGAAGTAACAGGGCCACATGGTGTCCCTCTTATGTGAGGCTGGGAGAGCTCATTTAATAAACCATCATTGGTCACCCTCTGTCCTATGAAAGAAGAGTAGCTTCCCTTCCAAGGAGAGCATGTTCAGTTTTCTATCCCATCTTTAAAGACCAGCCAACATTGATGATAACTCTGTCACTGTGGATGCTGCTTGTTTCATATGGTGGAAAACACTCCCTCTTCAAAGACAGAAACCTGAAACTCCATCTATGACATTTACCCATGGCACAACAGGGTGAAGTCGCCAGGTGCGAGGTTTCAGATCCAACACTGGTGTCAAAACCAAAAGCAAACCCACACAACACTAGCTCTGAATCACGAGCACCTCATTCCTCTGTGGCCTTTTTCTCCCATGCAAACTTATTTGTCTTTGTGACCGCTTGAAGACCAGATACCATTTCTGTTGTGCAAACACGCATCGGGCCTGCTGAAGGCAGGGAAAGCACAAGAGATTGTTTTCAAGTAGATTTCCATATGGGAAGCCTGTGGACACACTTCTGCCTTGTAGTTCATGAGCCGGGGACCCGGCTTCCTGTGCCTGTAGTTCATGTTCCGAATGTCTGCCATGGACCCCGGCTTCCTGTGCCCGTAGCTCATGTTCTGGAATGTCCACTGTGGACCCCAGGCCAGCAAGCACTGGCTAGATTAGGGCTTTGAACCCTTGAAGCTCTCCTGCGGTGTCCTGAGCCTCGTTTATCTGACCTGCTCAGCGCTAGGATCCCTATCAACCCCGGCTACGACCCCGGGACTGATTTGCCGCAGTGTTTGCACTTAATAAGCAAAGTGTGGAGTAAGTCACCCATCTCAGGTCCTATAAGCCACCGAAAATTTGATTTATAATGTCTTGACAGTGTATGTTTTTGCGATCAGCGCTTGCGTCTCCTCGGAGCAAACCTTGGTATAACACAGAGATCCCTAGAGAAGGCGTCCTTGCACTCAGAAATGGGCTTCCCATCTACAATTGTGATCCTGCCACTCTGCTAAAAGTACAAAAGGACGCCAATACGAGGAGGTGCTTACCTGAGCCAGGGTGGGCTGCGGGGTGAGGACTCTGTTGAGAGAGCAAAGGCACGGGTAGCAGTAAAAGTATCGACGGGCGTGGTGAGGAAGCCACAGAAGTGCGCGGCCGGCTACCCTGCATGCTGCTTAAGGGGCCTGAGCTGACCAGGCAGACAGCCACGCAGTGCCTACATTCTGTTCTCAGCAGCCTGCAGAATGGCGGCTACTGGAGCAGACAGCACCCTGCTCACCCGGCACGGCTAGCATCTTGCTCACCTGGGCATGGCTAGTTGGGGATGAAGCCAGAGTTTGCAGCACTAAGTTCCTGCCAAGGAGGCTGGTTGGTCAGTGTGCTCGCATCGCTCAGCGACTCTGCACACAGCATGTGTGAGGTGCATAGTGAACAGGTGTTTGGTGAATCTGGGAGTGGCACTCATGTGTGTAATATTGGCTCAGATCTTTACCAGGTAAGGTGGCATAAGGAGTCAGGCAAACAACAGAACAAGAAAAAGACACTTAGTAATCCTGCAGGAAGGGTTTCCTCCCTGTTCCTCTTAGCTGGAGAGTGACTCTTCCCCAGGAGGCATGGCCTCTGGTGTCACAGGGGCAGTTTCCCCTCTACAATTACCTTGATCTGTTGCTCTCTCTTCCTGTCTAGAGAGATCTTTGGCCCCTGTGTCTAAAAAAGCTAACCTGCATTTACAAAACAAAAGTAAGAGAGGATGAAATGGACTCCATCAGGATCAGACCCAGTGAAATCCTCCACCTGCCCACGGAGACGTGACAGAGGGCAAGGGAGGGCTAGCTGTTCCTTGGTGATCAGAGCAAAGGTTCCCTGCCGTGCAGGCTTCCATTGATGAAGGTGCTCATCCAGGCCGGGGCCTCGCTGGAACGACCCTCCACCGGGGTCACCAGACCAGGCAGGGCAGGCGCAAGGCCCAGGTGGGCAAGGCATGCGTGTCTGCAGGACGCCAGGAATTCACTGCAAACCGTACACCGTGCCACCTCGAGCGACCCCTCCAGACTGCCTCCAACCTCTTCCAGGATTATCTGTGACATCGTGTCTGGAACAGTAGTTTGGCATTTCCTCAAGGAAACCCATGACTGTTCGTCTCTCCATTGTGAATTAACAACTTGGAGACTATTAACATTTGTGTTCATTTTTGCTCTGAATGTTTTTAAAGCCTAACAATGGTCATAGTTCAGAATGGAATCTTTAACAATGCCAGGTGTGCTCTGCAAAAACACTTTCATATTTCTGAATTCAGAAGCATTTGTAAATAGCCAAAGATATTCCCGCTGACAATTAAAGGCAATTTATAACCTTTTCAAGGATTGATGCTTTATTATATCTCAGGTACCCAATTATCTTCACTCAAATATGAGAAAGACGTTGACAAAGGAATCAAAGATAAAAATAATTGCCGCTATTTTATGAAAAAGGTGTGTTTTTATCTCCATTGTTACATCTTCTCACTCATTTGGGAAGCCTGTTAAATATTCTGATGAATATTCACTCAAGGTTTTGTAACTCTGCACACTTGGCTGGGTGTCCCCAGAGCTCTTTGTGACCATGTATGTTCTGAGCTGCGGCAGGTCTGCGTGGTGCTGCGGCAGGTCTGCGTGGCGCTGCGGCAGGTCTGCGTGGCGCGGGTCTGCGTGGCGCGGGTCTGCGTGGCGCGGGTCTGCGTGGCGCGGGTCTGTGTGGCGCTGCGGCAGGTCTGCGTGGCGCGGGTCTGCGTGGCGCGGGTCTGCGTGGTGCGGGTCTGTGTGGCGCTGCGGCAGGTCTGCGTGGCGCTGCGGCAGGTCTGCGTGGCGCGGGTCTGCGTGGCGCGGGTCTGCGTGGCGCGGGTCTGTGTGGCGCTGCGGCAGGTCTGCGTGGCGCGGGTCTGCGTGGCGCGGGTCTGCGTGGCGCGGGTCTGCGTGGTGCGGGTCTGTGTGGCGCTGCGGCAGGTCTGCGTGGCGCTGTGGCAGGTCTGCGTGGCGCTGTGGCAGGTCTGCGTGGCGCGGGTCTGCGTGGCGCGGGTCTGCGTGGCGCGGGTCTGCGTGGCGCTGCCGCGGGTCTGCGTGGCACGGGTCTGCGTGGCGCTGCCGCGGGTCTGCGTGGCACGGGTCTGCGTGGTGCGGGTCTGCTTGCCGCGGGTCTGCGTGGCGCGGGTCTGCGTGGCCCTGCGGCAGGTCTGCGTGGCCCTGCGGCGGGTCTGCGGGGCGCAGGTCTGCGTGGCGCTGCGGCAGGTCTGCGTGGCGCTGCGGCAGGTCTGCGTGGCGCAGGTCTGCGTGGCGCTGTGGCAGGTCTGCGTGGCGCTGCGGCAGGTCTGCGTGGCGCGGGTCTGCGTGGCGCGGGTCTGCGTGGCGCGGGTCTGCGTGGCGCTGCCGCGGGTCTGCGTGGCGCGGGTCTGCGTGGCGCGGGTCTGCGTGGCGCTGCGGCAGGTCTGCGTGGCGCGGGTCTGCGTGGCGCGGGTCTGCGTGGCGCGGGTCTGCGTGGCGCTGCCGCGGGTCTGCGTGGCGCGGGTCTGCGTGGCGCTGCCGCGGGTCTGCGTGGCGCTGCGGCAGGTCTGCGTGGCGTGGGTCTGCGTGGCGCTGCGGCAGGTCTGCGTGGCGCGGGTCTGCGTGGCGCGGGTCTGCGTGGCGTGGGTCTGCGTGGCGCTGCGGCAGGTCTGCGTGGCGCGGGTCTGCGTGGCGCGGGTCTGCGTGGCGCTGCGGCAGGTCTGCGTGGCGCGGGTCTGCGTGGCGCGGGTCTGCGTGGCGCTGCCATCTTGGACTTGCGCCCCGTGGCTTCCGCCCGTCTCACCTCCAGAGGTAGATGCTGACCTCAAGTGCGGCGCAGTGGCGGCCCAGCGGGGCAAGCCTGCACGTGCGCACAGAACACAGCAGCACCACCGCAAGGCCACGATGGGATGTGAAAGGCAGGCTCCTCATTTCCACCAGGAGTGTCTCACGGAAGGCGCAGCATCAGTGGAAGCGCCACGGTCATTCCGAACCCGCGCATCCACGCGCCACGCGAGCAAGCGGCGGCGCACGGTGCGCGTGACCGTCGCTGCCTCCTCTTCCCGACGAGCGCAAGAATGAAGAGCTGCTATTACAGCGCGGCTCGTGCTCCCCAAGCTGGGGGGCGCCACGGCGACCCCCTCGCGGTCACGCGAGGCTCGTGCTCCCCAAGCTGGGGGGCGCCACGGCGACCCCCTCGCGGTCACGCGGGGCTCGTGCTCCCCAAGCTGGGGGAGGACGCCACGGCGACCCCCTCGCGGTCACGCGGGGCTCGTGCTCCCCAAGCTGGGGGAGGACGCCACGGCGACCCCCTCGCGGTCACGGGAGGCTCGTGCTCCCCAAGCTGGGGGGCGCCACGGCGACCCCCTCGCGGTCACGCGAGGCTCGTGCTCCCCAAGCTGGGGGAGGACGCCACGGCGACCCCCTCGCGGTCACGGGAGGCTCGTGCTCCCCAAGCTGGGGGGCGCCACGGCGACCCCCTCGCGGTCACGGGAGGCTCGTGCTCCCCAAGCTGGGGGGCGCCACGGCGACCCCCTCGCGGTCACGTGGGGCTCGTGCTCCCCAAGCTGGGGGGCGCCACGGCGACCCCCTCGCGGTCACGTGGCCGCCGCGCCCCGCAGGCGGCCATGCGTCGGGGTCCACACAGGGAGCAGTTCAGGGAAGCTAGCGCTCCCCAGCCCGCGGAGCTCCGAGGAGGTGGGCCGCAGCCTCGGCCTCACCACACCGCCCTCAGACGCCAAGCCGGGAGCAGGACGGGCAGCCGGCCCGAGCCCGGAGCTCACAGACCCCGTGGCCGGACGCGGCGTTACCAGGCCTGCACCTGGGACGTTGCTAAGCAACCACAGAGCATCCTGAACCAGACTGGCTGTGGTCAGCTGACCGCACTGACTCAGAACGTGATGCCCAGGAGCCGGGGCAACAGTGTCTCCAACCGCACCGGGGGCAGCCCGGGGCCTTCCCAGACCCACATCCCACAGAGGTCCCGGCCAGCCACAACCAGCAGTTGCTATCAGCAGAGGTTTCAGACAGACCTGAAATGGATAAAAGAAACTACCATAAAGGAAGCAAAGGAAAAGAATCCCGTGGTAAGACATGTCAGTATTTGTGGAATTTCTTACATCAAGGCCTAAGAAGAAGTGTCTCTGGTTCAATGCTTCTATGACAGAGGAAGGATCAAGTAGGTGAGGGTGTACCTCATGAAGTCAGTATAAAAAGAGAAAATTAAACCCCACACAAGGAGATGGAAGAAATTAATACATGTTCAGCAATTAAAGAGAACTTAAAGACTAAAAGAGAAAAGGACAAACCAGCAGAACAGCATTTGGGAAGATCAGCAGGTGAGACGTTTACTAAACCATCAAGAAAGAGACACATGCAGAGAAGCGTGGCAGTGTTAAGAGAGGGGTTATCACCGCGATCCCAAATCACTCGAAAAGGCATAGGAAGTGTTCAGAACGCCTTCTGCACAAAACCCATCACATTGCAGAGGAAATGGTCCAAGTCGGAGAAAATGTCCACCCGTGCGTGGGTCGGCAGGAAGTCCAGCCTGCAAGGTGGAGGCCCTCCGGTTTTCACAGCCTCAAAAGGCAAAATCAAGGTGCACTCAGAAAGGAAAACAAGATAAAGCCCTGTTACCACTTCCGGACAGCAAACGCCTCCAGAATCCTGTCCTTGAGCTGCTAAACTTCACCTGCAATGCCTGTCCACAGCCAGGGGGCAGTGGTGGAGCCACCGGGGACCCCTCAGGTCAGGAAAACAACCAACAGGCCACCCGTGCGCAGAGGCCGAAGCTGTCCAGTTCCCGGAAGTGATTCCTCTATATTTTGAATATTTGGGAAATGATATGGAATTACTGAGTTGGCATCTGAAGCTTCTTGGATACTTCAACACACTCCTCATATAATTTTTGTTATGATTCATTTTTGTAGACCAGCCTTCTGCAAAATCTGAAAGACACGGAGCGTTGATGATACACAGAACACTTTGGATGGAGCTCAGTGCCAAGCATGCCAGAGGAGCACAGATGGAAAATGGTGGAGGAAGAGAACACTTCAGGGAAATCTCCAAACTCCAGGACAACGTTGTGGAAATGGCTGAGGTTGAGAAATGGACGGGAGGTCTGGAGTCTTCTAGAGTTGGGGACATAGTCACGAGAAAGGAGCCCGCTGGCATAAGCCATCTGGAGGGGCCGTGAAAAGGAAGCGGTGGTGTGCTGTGTGGATTTCCAACCGCACTCTGGGCAGAATACTATCGTAACTATTCTATCAGGCAAGCTGTTACTACAGAGAATGTGTGCATAGGAGTTCGATGTCCACTGCACCTGAATTGACGAGGACTTGGCAGCAGGGCTGGCCCTCACCCCTGCAATCCTCAAGAGGCTGAAATCTGAGGAGCCTCACAGCTGGGAGACAAGGCTGGAAGGAAAGTCCATATGATCTTATCACCAATTACCAGCATTTACCCCAATGGAGCTGAGACTCAAGAGGTAGAGTGCTAGCCTTGAGCAAGAAAGATAAGGAACAGCTTAGGTGGGCTCAAGGCCCAAACTGGCACTAAGTAAATAGATAAATTGGTTCTCCGAGGGCTGTGAAGCCTCATGCCATCCCTTGGGTAAACTCTGAGGAACAGATGAACCACGACGCCCCTCAGCTCATGGCTGGCTCTGGGTCACACAGACCATCATACGGACAGCTGTGAAATCCTTTACAAAGCCACAATTCCTTTAAGGCTTAGTGCTGAAATTTGAAGGCAAAACAAAACCTGAAACTATAGCACACTCTCAGGCACTTCAGAAATTGTATTTTCTCTGAATGTGTCCCTAACTCCTCTGACTGCACCTTGGCATTGAATTTGGACTTATTAGCAAGCCGACCAGTCACTTCCAAATTTGTCAAGGTCTTCAAATATGGCCCTTGCAGTAAATCCAATTTCCTCTATCAGTTCAGTTTCCTCCTGAGGAAAGTCAGGTACCGACTCTTATGTAGCCAGACACGGCATTCTTCCCAGTCACATGCTCAATACTCCCGCGGCATCCAAATACCAGAAGCTTCCAGAATGTCCCCAGGTTCCCAGGCAGCAGATGCCCCAGGGAACAGCTAGCAATCGGAGACACTTCTTCTTGAACAGGAAAACTCATCTATCTCCCATTTATTTCTAATCACCATCACTTCATACAAAACCTTAAGACATGATTGCCACAGAAAGCTTGTGTTTCAGGTATTCAAGTTTATAACTGGTTATTATGCCTGATTTCTCCAAGGATAAATAAGGATGAAATCTGCATGACTTACTAAGAGTAACACATAAAGACATAGGTTTAACAAAGGGAGTAACACAGATTTTGCTCAGGAACCAAATCTTGAGATTCAGGCTCCATTCACCAGTCTGTGGAGTGTTTGTGGTAGCACACGCAAGCTACCCACACTGCTTTGACACTCTCCTCCACAGGAAGAACTTCCCTGAGTTACTGATCAATATGTGTGGAATTTCACAGGCCAGGCCTTCACCGTTAACTTTATCAACTGTATTGAGAAGGACTGGTATTCAACATCAATTGCTAGTAGGACTTGGAGACTTTTAAATGAGCAGTGCTCAAGCATACATATGTGTGTGTGTGTGTGTGTGTGTGTGTGTGTGTGTGTGTGTCCTGGTGTGAGTGATTGTGTAATTGTGTAATTGTGCTGCTTTGTTTCCCCATTTACATTATTGTTAGTAGAGATTAAGCATAATAGTCTTGTGTTCTGAGGCCAGCCTACACTTCTGACTGAGATACAGCTACTTGACTGACTTCAGAAGTGATTTAGGCTTCTTTGAAAAGTTCCCACTTTAGACCTGTTGTCAAGCAGCTCACTGTCTAATTAGGGCCACCTAAAGGAAGGAGGTAATGCTGTTTGTAAGAAAAACATTAAACATGAGTCATTATCTATTATGCATTAAAAACAAATTACTAAGTGCCAAATTTTCCACTCTTTCTACTCTTTAATTAACACCTGGGTCTTGATTGGATGTGTTTAATTTCTTTTCAAGGACAAAAATAGGAAGGCTTTGAGATACAAAACAAACAAGCAAGAGGCTAGAAATAACTCCTGCTACTTCACAGGAAGCTTTGGAAAGCTTCTCTGTCAGTTCTTGGATTACCTTTCTCTTGACATATAACAAACTTCAGAGAGGGAGACTTGGAATTAGAAGTCTGATCCTGAGTTCTGAAAATGCTTATTGAAATCCATGATGGCCATTTTACAGAAATTTGAGTAAAAGAGAATGTGTACTTATTTGATCATTTTACCCCTGAAGACTTTTAAATGCATTTTGTTTAAAAGAAAAGCCATTATTTATTTAAAGATAAAGAAGTAGATTATTACCCATTATTATATGAAAACATGCATTTAAAAATAAGCATCTATTTGTATTTAAAACATAAGTGCATATATTTAAAAATAGGATGGTGCCAAGATTATTTTGTTAAAAATAAAAAGGTAGCTAATCCTGGAAGACACCAGACCCATGCATCCTTTAAGCAAACACTATTCTTTCCCAAAGCTGGAAGGAATCAAGTCGTCTGTGGAACAGAAAATGGTCCAGGCTTAAGGAGACACAGACAATACTCCCACCAGTGGTGTGAATTTTAAAACAACCTCAGGATGTTATCTACATTCTTTGGATCTCATTTAAAAATAATTTCAGGGTATCTGGCTGCACTGAAGGAGTTGGGTCATCTTTGATCGATGGACCAAGGTCTGGTGTTGTCTAGCTCCTCCAGGGTTATTGTAAAGTACCTTCTGTGTTGGTACCTCATCTCTGTATGAAACAATACGAAACTATCTGGAGGAGATGTGGTACTCTGGGAGCAGGTACTCAGCACCTTACTACTCACTAGAATGAGGAACTAGCCTGAAGACAGACTATGAGGAGGCGAATTATTTATAGAAAAAGTCAAATTAGGCTGCAATGCTTGATAAGAAATGCACTCATTATCTTGCCCATGTAATTGTAACCCCTCTGTACAGTATGTTCACAAAAAATAAAAATTAAAAAAAAGAAAAAGTCAAATTAAGGTAAGGAGTTAGAACATAATGATTCTTACAGAGATTGAAAGGTAACAAGGCTTTGCTACGGAGGGACTTTCTCTATTGAATTTGACTATTAGGAGAGAAGAGTTAATCATTTCCAAGCATTTCTGAGTTTTATTTCGACTTGAGTTATTGTTTGCAATTTGTTCCACAAACGAAAGGGAGAGATTACTGAAAACTCTAGTCCACCTGCTAGCAGATGACCATGTTCAAATGGGCTTTGACTATTTCCAGTGCGTGTAGAGATGCTACTTATCAAACGAGAGCGTAATTGTACAGCAGGCATCAAAGGTAGGGGGAGTGGCAGTAACTCCACACATAACCTTCCAGTAAATGCTGTAAGGTTTGCACTCACACACCTGCATCTGTGTATAAATGACAAAGCTAGTATAGCTGTAGGCATCTCTCTGTATGCCCATGTGTACAGATGTGTTTTTGTATTTAATTTTTCATATGTTAACTTTCAGTTACAAGGTCAGCAGATAAGAAGACGTAATATTCTCCAATCACAGTATTTGGTAATGAACAGATGAAGAACGGAGTTCTAACAAAATTAACCTCTGTACATTGGAATTGCTGCATATGGGTTTAAACCCAATTCTCCATTTAAAGTTATCATCCAGGGAAAAGAGGTTTATGTAAATACAGCTAGCCATTTTCTTCATCTAAATTAAGCTAAGAACCTCTTACATAATGATTTTCTTACATAATAATATTTCTCAGAGAAGGGGATGGTCTCACTTGGAAGCTGAAGCTATAATTCCAATTATGCTGAAGCGAAACATCGTCCTTAGGAAAGCACTATGAAAACTCTACCCTAGGGCCATTTCAAAACCCAAGCATGTGGGTGGAGGGTTCTGGTAGCACTGTGCTATGGGAGGGGTGTGCATGAATAAAGCCCGCCAGAGCCAGGGAACAGGTAATGTCCGGTACCTGGAGGGTCCTCTCTGAGCCTCCTCTGCATGTCTGTGATAATACCATCCGAGTCTCTGCTCTTCACCTGACCTTGACCTCCACACAGGTCACTGCTCAGACTAACTCACATCACATACTTTCTCCTGACTCTTATGCCCGGTAAAATCACCTCTCAGCACATCGTTCTTCCTGTGATACGATGTTGATTAAACCACAGCACAGAAGGATTTGGGGAAGTTATTTGATAGAGACCATATCAAATCATTTTGTAAAGTCTAACGATAATGAATTATCTTTTATAATGAATCAGGTTCTTTAAATGACTTTTGAAAATAATTCTGGCAAATTCTTAATATCTTTGAGATTTAAAATATTTTAATGGGAGCCTTTCTTCTTTTGTTATTTCTCTCAGGAGTTTGAAAAATAGTTATTTTCAAACTTCTTGGATGAAATCAGTCTTGTAACCCCTTTAAATGGATCTTCATTTTCCTCTCTCTGTTTGTTGTCATTCTTTGCGCTCTCCTCTCATTTCTCACCCACTCTATAAAGTAATAGTCCCAGGAGAGTGAGCCTTATTCACAGAAAAGATTTCCTGGAAATAACATAAACAAGTTCATGTTTGTACGACTTGCTTTATGTTGTGTAGTTTGAACAAGTTCTATTTTGAATAGTTTAACTCATAACTCACCCAGATGTCCTTGTGCCTCAATCTCTAGCCATAAATTATGCAAGCAGTATAGAATGTTTCCAGGTTTATATTAACAAGTAAACAGCAAATTTTAAATTTTACATCGTGTAAATATTTAAAGCACAATTTACATACATTTACATAATATTTGATACTTGAACTAAAATCACATTTACATGAAAAAATGATTATCCTACACAATTTAAATTAACCAACTTTTAATTTCCATGAGGGAAAGATGAACATAGAAGGTTATTGAAAGAGGTTTTAATTTAACACTTGATATTTAGAAAGACAAATCAGCATTTAAAACTAACACAGGCATACGCTTTTGTGCCATAGCAGTTTTTACAACAGTTCATGATTCGGATGGACATAGAGTGGAAACTTGCATTCAACAGGTTTCTGTTTTCAGTATTAAAAGGCACATGAGCAGTTTCCTGTCTATTTAACCGTTGAAAGCCAGGTATGGTGACATCTATCTATAGTTCTAGAGCATGACTGGAGCAGGAAGACTGTTCTGCATAGCAGAACCCTATCTTGAAAAATAAAATAGGGCTGGGAAGGTGGCTCAGTGGTAGAGTGCTTGCCTTGCATGCCTGAGGCCCTGGGTTCGATTCCTCACCACCACATAAGCAAAAAGAAAAAAGCCGGAAGTGGCGCTGTGGCTCAAGTGGTAGAGCACTAGCCTTGAGCTGAAGAGCTGAGGGACAGTGCCCAGGCCCAGAGTTCAGGCCCCACGACCAGACCCCTCCATCCACCCCCCAAAAAATAAATAAATAAATTTGGGAAAAAAAAGAAAAATAAAATAAAGGTAGAACTATAGATACCTATCAATCCTAGCCAATGAATGATGGGATAACAGTACTGAAAGAAAGAAGCATGTGCCCTCACTCAAGCCGCCCGTGGCCCGGAGCCCAGGAGACAGAGGACCAGGCAGGCCGGACTGGCCGGGAGGCGCCCCTGGGGGCAATGGTGGAAAGTGGCTGCCCACACAGGACGGGGGGCTGGGGAGCAAAACCCTGCAGGAAAAGCAGCCTCCATTGCAGATCCTGGGAGACACCGCACTGAAGGACGAGCAAGTGCTGGCAGTCCAGCTGGAGCCAGAGGAGGTCTGTGTCCTCCACCTACCAGCGGCAGCCACCCAAACGATGTCCCTCACGGGCCTGCACAGGACAGTGACTCCCACGGGTGACGCAAGGCCCTGATGTCTCTTCCGGCAAGGAAAATGCCATATACTGGCACTAGACAGGAAGACGGGCATGCAGAGGTCTGCATGGGGAACAAACGTGAAGAATGCCTGACAAGGTTTTTAGGGACCCAGTATATGTTGAGAGAGGTGTACATGTGTGCACTCTGTACACCGGGAAAGGTAGGGGCTGCCTTGGGCTTAGGGAGACAGTGTTGTCACTATGTGCAGGTGGACTGGAAGATGAGCAGGGGTGACAGCTGCAGGGCAGGTTAGCAGAATGATGGCTCTGATGACGTCTCCCTGGGAGCCCTAAGAAAGGAGGCCGCCATGAGCACTCCCTGGCCTTGTGTTCACCCAGCACAGTCAACAGAAACGAGTCGGGCACAACTTTCTACCTCGCCTTTGGCTCACACTACGATCATATTCCCCAAGAGTCCATTGCTTGTTTATTAATATTTGCGGTTTCCACAGCAATTCCGTTTTATAACTTATATGGCATTTGTCACACATTCACCACTTTCTGCATTGCTCCAAAAATAAAAAAAAAATCAAAATAACCTAGATGATCAGTTTATTCCTCCTTACATTCTTGTTTTGCTTTTTGTTTGTTTTCTACTTTCCAAAATTTGGAGACAAAGAAATGCTCCCCTAGTATCAAAGAAGAAAGAAGTGTTTAAAGTAAGGAGTATTATAAATTTAGGAAACTAGAAGGAACCTTAGGGGCAAAAAACAAATGTGCATCTGCTAAAATCCATACACTAATAATGGGAAAGTATCTACATTTAACAATTGAGGGCTGTTGAGAAATTAAAAGGTAGAATAATGAAATAAGATGAGCTGGTATTTTCCATGTCAAAGACTTACAATTCAGAAAAGAGGAAGTACAGAATATGAATTCAACTATGTCTTTGTAGTTACAGTTGTACACATGTTGGCTGGTTTGAATGTCTTTAGAAACAAAAAGTGTTAAAAGTTGTTCCATGTTAAATAGGAGTAAAAATTTTAGACATCTTTTGTTGTTGTTGTTTCAAGAATTCAGTTTTAGAATTGCTAGAAAATAGGCATGCATGAAAGAAAAATAGCAAATATTTCTCCTGAAAACCTGGAGGCATCGAAGCCATAGTGATGGAAAGCAAAACAACTTCAAGGCTCCCAAGGTGTCAGATCCCGACTCTGCTGTGGTAGGTGAAGGCTGACTGACACAGAGACAAACTCCTTTCCTTAAATGGAGCTGGTGGAATGAAACACTCCATGAAAGAAAGCTCCCGACTTTCTGCAGCAGCCAGAGAGGCCAGAGCCTTACGGTCAGGCCCCTAGAAAGCCTCTGTGTCCACAACCACCCGGTCTGAGGGGACCCAGACTCTCCAGGGATCTCCCGGGGGACACATGAGTTCAAGTCCAGATACACAGCGAGAAAAGGAAAAGAGAAAGTGGACACAAGGCCCTGAGTTTAAAATGTGAAACACTGCCAGACAGGTTCCAATCCTTAGGAAAGCCAGTGACCCACACAAAGCTTGTACTTTTAATACTCTTCACTGAGGGTGAAGGGTGCCCTGCCATGCCTCAGCATGCTGACGCTTGCTGTGCATCATTTATTCATTGCATCATACATCTCTACTACGGTGGTAAGTGCACAACTCAACTAATTAACCCCTCCGTGGAGCACAATGCCATTTTATGGGACCAAATTCTGTTTTCTCCATTTTAATGGAGGAAATATCACAACAGGAACAATGGTTGAGAAGCCTAGGCCAATGGTACAGTGCACAGAACACAGAGGTAAACTAGCTGACAATTGTTTGTTCACCTGTCATCTGTGTTTTCTTAATTGAGCATGATATCACTTACAAACAGTGTTCAGTGCGAAGTACTTTAAAACACATTTCTATCCCCTCCCTTCCCGAACCCTGACCTTTTACCATCCAGTCATTTGCACTTTCTCTGGTATATTCCTTCATAGTCCAGCACATAGTACTTACTCAATAAACACATAACTGCTGATTTATGAATGGTGGTATTGAAGGATGTGTTCTTGTAGTAGTGTGCAGCGTGTTAAATAAAAGACCTAGATTCCAACCTAAACTTTACCTTTTTAGGTGGTGTTTGTGAGAACAGTTATCTACATCTGCTTCAGTTGACTAATTTATAAAAAGAGGTGAAAACTAATGCTTACCTCACACTGAAGCTACACAAATATACCTACCTCAAATCAAACTCTGTATAAGCAAACCCTAGACACAGCCACTGCTACCAGTGGTAACTGTAAACTGTTTAGAAAGATCCAGATTCCCATTGCACAACCCACGCTGTCTGCTGGGATCAGAGTCCCTCGAACATAAGAAGATGCTGAGAAACATGAGATCCAGGAGAGCCTAGCAACACCTTGTTGGGTTACCTGCTTTCGGAAACAACTAAGTGGGGCAGAAGAACACAAATGTCAAACGAGTTAAAAGATAGACTCTTTACAACATGGAACATGGGTTGCTGGGACCAAGAGTAAGCCTTTGTTATGAGGTTAGATTTGAAAATAAAAGCAAAGTACTTGGCAAGCACTAGTTTCTCCATGACTGAGACTCAGCCCTGTCCGCTGTAAGTGCTGCCTCACACAATGTGCTGCTCCACATGTGTAAATCTGTTCCTATCTGTGAGACTACATCAGCATTGGGAAGGACCATGATTTTGAGGTACCACTGAATTCAAGCCTGGTATATTCTCCTTCATGACTTGGAAATGGCATAAAACTGAGAAAATTGAGCCCTATGTGGACTTATAATGTTTCCTCAGGCAGACAGAATGCTCACTTGAAGTTCCTATTAAATAAAAGATCTCCACAACAAAGGCTCAATTACGATTCTTTGCACTAATCAGATCTTGTAGAAAAACCTTATCAATCAGAATAATGTGTTTTCCAGCTTCAGAAGGAAGCTAATTTCAACACAATCCCATACACATCCTTTGAATAGAATCTAATTATATTACAATAAATACAATGCATTTCAGATGTAATGGCATTTCATAAGAAGATGTAAGAAGTTTTGAACTAACAAGTTCTTCACAAAGTATTCTACTGAGAAATAACAAGTCACACAATACTGTCCCCCTCAACTCCCTTTTTTCCATAACATTTAACTTTCCACAAAATGTCTGTCTCCCCCTCCCAGGGTCCCAAACCCTGACATTGCAACATGCATCAAACACAGTTTGTTTGTAGTGCAAATGGTGTGAGTTTGAGGGTGGAGTCCACCCCGAGCTCTTGCGGAGACAGAGGAAGCACACTCAGGAGCAGGGAGACACAGCTGCCCCATCCACAGAGCAGCTACCCCAGCTGGGGAGTCCAGGAGAGAGGCCACGCTGACACCCAGGGAAGAAATGAAACCTGCCATCCACGTACTCCCATGGAAACACTTACCAAACGGCCCAGCCCATCATGCCCAGCGTGCGGAAGTCACACAACTGAGACTTCAGGAATCCGAAAGCTGATACCAAGAAAGGTCTTCAAATGGGTAAAGCCCGACACAGAAATACAAAAACATAAGACATAGAGAAACAGAACACCACTAGGAAACGCAGACATTCAACAGAGGCAGAGAATGATAGTGAAGTGGAAGAAATGGCATTTATAAAACTCAAAGACCTATTGATAAAGTGTTCAATGAAATGAAACAGGATACCTACAAGAAACTTCACCAACACAGCGAGGATACAGAGAGAGATACAGAGGAATTCATGGAGATCACAATTAAAATGGTACAGTGCACAGAACACACAGATAAACTAGCTGGCAATTGTTTGTTCACCTGTCATTAAAAAGTTAAACGAATTGCAAATGAATCCAAAGAACTTCAATGCAATGTACTTACATGGATAAGAGAAAAGGCCCAGAGAACCAAGCTAATGAAGTAAGAAAGTCAATGCAAGACTTGGAAAAGGGCTTTGATAATGAGAAGAGCTCCTGGAAAATGGTCCAATTGAAGGCCAAAAGATTAAAAGCGAAAAAGAAAGTTTCAACCAGCAAAAGAGCTGGAGGTCAGGTTTTCTGTGCTTGAAGGCATAGTAGATACAATAAAGTAAACATCCTAAAAATTGCACGAATTAGGGAACGAGTTTGTAATAATGTCAAGATTCATTAAAGAGACCAAATTTGTGTCTGATAGGTATTGAGGAGGAAGAGCAGAGCAAAAGGCACAGGACATATGCTTAATAGAATCATAGCAGAAACCCTCCCAAATGTATTTTATTTATTTGCTTATTTATTTTAATGTCTTTAAAGACCTGCTATTCCACAAAGCAGCTGATGAGCACAGTGCATCCTGATCAGTGTCCTTCTCCCCATCCCGCCCAACCCCACCCTTTCACTCAATTTTTAAAATTTTGTTTGATATATATTGAATTTTCTAACTCCTTCTCCCCCCTCCTCTCCCTTCCACATCAGAGAGCAGTGACTAGCCTCTGCCATCAGTCTGCCTAGCAGCAGCTTGGGGTTACTGTTTCAGTAGGGGAAAGAAATTCCACACAAACCTTCCACTGTTAGCAGACTTCTCCCATGCTCTATTATACTTTTCTAAATTAAAACAGCAAAAGGGTTAAAGGAACAAAATCAACCTCAGATCACGGAAGTGGCTTTTTACTTTTCTTTTCCCATGGCGGATGGCTTTTTCTACCCTTTGAGTTTGGGACTATCACTTCTCAGCCTGTGAAACATGTTTTCATGTATGTGTACAAATTATACATCATACATATGATCAGTGGGGTCAGAACTGCCACCTTTTCTATGAATTTTGAACTGACATCTAGACATGCGTATTTTTTTCTGAAGCAGGGACTGATGTGATTTCCTAGGGTTAACCCCCTTTGGACAGTGTTCCCCTTTGTTCTGCCACATTGAACTGGAGAAAGTCTCTGGTCAATTTCAGGAAGATATAGAGTCTGTCATTTGAGGGCAGGATTCTTTGAAGACCCGGAGACAACAGGAAGCTTCTGCCAGGAAAATGTCAGCCTCTCACAGAAGGAAGGAGGGCTACCAGGCCTGAGGAGTTCACTGTGGAGGCGGTCAGTCCCAGCTGCTAGAATGCCTCCCTTTCTTCTGTTTTTGTTTGCTTGTTCTTGTTTTTTGTTTTGGGCTATAAATTTAAAGTACCCTAACATAGGGACACTTACTTATTATAGCCTGATAAACTATCTAAAATGTATTAGAAAACAACAACAACAAAACAAAGCAGTGTGAGACAGACCTCATTAACGCTACCTGGCTGACAGCCATGGTGGGAAAGTAGCTTTTCCTTTGAGACATCTTCCTTCAAATCATACTTGAAAACAGGAAGGACCACAGCTCAGGATGCAGCAGCCTTAATGCCACCTCCTAAACATGACAGTAGTCACGAGGCCTGCCAGGGGTACTCATTTCCTTGAGAAACCAAAGACAGATTCCATAGTGATTTTAGCAGGTACATAGGCAACAAACAACAATCCTTGGGTTTGAAACCTGTCACTCCTGGACAGGACCAGTTGAAGCTCTGGGAGGAAGTGCTGCCTTTTGCCAGGGCCGGGGGTCTGGACTCCATATGGGTGTACATGGGGGGTTCTTCCTCGATCACTACTGTGTGGCAGCCTCCATAGGTTGGGGGAGTTGACCAGCCCATCAGCATTGGCAACACAGCCTCAAAACCAATGCTCCCTATTGGCCAGCAGTTAATTGTGTCCAGAGGGAATGGTCAAAGGAGAAGTTCCATCAGTATCTTCTCCATACACAATCCATCTCCTGCACCCTGAATGCAGGGCATTTCTACCAACCTCTTTTTCTGTTGAATGGATGCTATCTGTCTCGATGACATCATCATGTGAACACAGGTTCTAGTAGAGGTCATGTAACTTGCCAGTCCTTTAGAGGGAGAGAGCTGAACTAAGGCATGGGAAGGGAAGAACAATGTTCTAGCTACTTCTATAACACACCAAACAGCAGTCCCAGGAAGGAAGTAGGTCAGAGCTTCTAGAATCACTGGAGCCACTGGCTACTCAATGACTTAAAAAATTCTTAACTACCAACAATTTGAAGTATTTTATTTTATGCTATTTTTATTGTGACTGTAGAGTTGATACACAGAGGGGTTACAGTTACATGAACCAGGTGATGAGAAATGAGCACAATTCCTTGTGAACCACGTCTCCCTTCCCCTCGCTCTCTCCCATTCCACCCACAAACCATCCAGTTCCTTTTCCACATGGTGTCGACTGAGTATCACTGTTGTATTAGTTCTTCCTTATCCTACCTTTCATGTACTCTCTCCTACCCTACCAAATACAAACTAACAAACAAGATGAACGGAAAAGAAAACAAAAGCAGTACCAATAACAATGGCAACTTCTTTCTGATGGATGAATAGAATTCCATTGCATGTGTGTGTGTACGTGTACTTATCCCATTTTCTTGATCCATTTGTCCACTGAGTATTTATTGCAGATATGGAATCAACCAAGATGTCCCCCAGTGGGTGAATGGGTCAAGAAAATGTGGTGTGCGTGTGTGTGTGTGTGTGTGTGTGTGTGTGCATACACACACACACACGCAATGACATTTTTGGAGTGACTTTCCATGTTTTATGAGAGCTTAGCCTTACATTTTGGGGCACCTTCTCTCTGCCTCCATTAAGATCAGCTCCACAGGTGTGAGGAGTGCAGGCTGGAGCTCTGCCGCGCTTGCTCACAGCGGCTCTGGGCCTGCCAATCCCATCCTAATAGCACACTTTCACTTGAGAAAAAAGTGGTTCAATTAAAAACTACATTATAGAAATGCTAAGGGCCTGATTTCAAGTACGGGTGGCAATGAAATTTAAAGAACAGACAGCAACAGAGGCTCTTAACGCGTCCTTCGCCCCCTACACAATGTGCAAATCCTAATAATGTATGACCGTAGAGTCTCTGCGCACGTGAGTGTGTCTGCCTTGGGTGAAGATGCTCGCGCAACATCTCAGGGAGCTCCACGCATTGACCAAGGGCCCCCAAAAGGCCAGTGTTAGTTCCTTTAGTTACTCTTGTGAGACAAACCCTCTAATACCTTAGAAAGGCTTTCTCCTAGTGAATTTCTCTATACTCCACAGGTGAAAACAGCGAACGAGAAAGTGTAGAAAAGTCTTGAGAAAGCCTGAGGGTTGAAGGACTCAGCATTTGCTTTATAGGCACCTGTTGCTGATGCACGGTACCACCCCACATGAAGCTGTGAAGAAGGACTAGAACGAGGCCGGGGATGGATTGGTGCAGGACTTCCGCAGGTGAGGGGCTGGGGAGAGCCAAGAGCACACACAGGAGGTGTGGGCTGCACACAGCAGGAGCGGGGGCTGTGGGGCTCACCCGTCCCCGCACACCCACAGGTCACAGCACACCATCGCCAAAGCAGCAAGGCTTGTCTCCTGCAGTTCACATCTCCACCGCATGGGATAACACTTCTTCTCAGTCCCACAGGAAGGGCACCCGCAGAGCCCCAAGCCCTGGGCCCCAGACACCACAGTGGGCGAGCCGTGCTGTGCCCGGCCATGCGGCGCTCCAGTCCAAAGGCACGAAGCCCTGACCTAACTTCAAGGGGAGTAGGTGATCTTTTGGGTGTGGGGGGGGCAGGCGGTGGGAGGGTGGGGAGGGTGGAGAAGATGCTGTACTGAAAGGCTGACCTAGAGTCTGCGGACACGCCGGATCCACTTCCAGGGTGTGAACTACTCTATCGCCTTCCGGACAGGGACAAGCATGTGTTTATGTGTGTGTTTCTGTGAGGGGCAAAAATGTTGGCACTGCCCTGGGTTTCTAGAAGGAAAAATTGAGGACATCTAAAATTTTGAAGGAAAGTAAAGATAATTAGAATGCTGCATAGTTGCGCCAGTAGACATTATGCAAACATTCTGAATGATTTTTAAACTCCATAGGATTTAACCAGCAAAATGCTGTTGGCAAGCCTCTCTATGCTGGTCTCTGCTAACCATCACAGAGGAGGAGAGAATCTGCCGTCCTCCCGTCATCTGGGAAATGTTAGTTTTTGCGGAAACCGCCTTAGAGAACAAACGGTGATATACTCAAATGTACTCCAAATATTCTGCCGATAGGTTATCCACTAAGAAAGTGAGCACAGAGATAGCGTAGAACTTTTGCTCCAGGATCTGTGTGCAGGCTGCAGTCCAACGACCCTGTTCCATTCTGACTGGGTAGGCCGAGGCTTCCAGAAGACTGAGCTCTAGATCAACAGACGTTATAAGAAGTCAGAGAACTCAGAACATTTCCCCATCTAAGTGATCACACACATGTAAAGACGGCAGGGAAAACCAGTGATCAGGGCTTCTCCGTGTGCTGGGACGGACAGGAGCAGAGCGGGGAGCTCTGTCATCACCACCCCACGGAGAGCAAGAAGGGAGCTTCTCCTGTGAACACAGCAGTGGCGGGAACCGCGAGCTTCTCCTGTGAACACAGCAGTGGCGGGAACCGCGAGCACGCAGCCACAGGCCCTGCACATCACACACAAGCTCACAAAACAGTCACTGGCCACAATCTCCAGAAAAGAAATGCAACCGGGAGCGAAACAGAAGAACTGTTTGCTTCTCACAGAGCGGGAGGTTCTGTCTGACTTAATACTCTTGGTTTTCCGGTTTGGTGTACTTCCCAACATTGGGAGTATTTTCATCCGGGGTTGGTTTTCCGGTTTGGTGTACTTCCCAACATTGGGAGTATTTTCATCCGGGGATAAGCTCTTCACAAAACCTATTTGTAGCTGGTGAAAACTCTGTACAGAACCACTCAGTCCACAGAAGAAAGAGTGGTGATAATCCATCTTATTGTTAAGACTTGTTTAAAAAACAGGCTAATGATTACAAGTGAAATGGATAGCTCGATCGGCTGAGAATTCCATGTGTAGAGAACTGATCCATATCTGGGCTAATTTTTGAAGTACAAAGTAGCACCTGCTGACTCCTAATTATAAGCAAACATTTCATGAACAACAGAGAGTATCAAAGACTCAGGCCGCACGTTCAATGAGCACCCACCGAAAGCTCATTTGAAGTAGCAATCTATCATCCGTGCCCAACATGACAGGGAAGCCAGCAGCGCACACACGCTGTCTCAGATGCTGCGATTAGAGATGGCCACTGTGGCTTGTCACAGGACTGCACACTGCACTGCACCGCCTGCTGCTGGCAGTGGACAGGAACTGGGGATCACGGGGTGGAAGGAGGAGGAGGAGGAAGGCTCAGACGGTCACAGACAGAAGGGAAGGTGATTGCTCACCCTTTCCTGTTCTCAATCTGCTCTTAAATCAATTCAAAGGAATAGCATTCCCATCAGAGTTCAGCATCACCGGGACCAGTAATAGCAGCAGTGGAAATTAGAGGAAAAGGAAGTGAAGTGGGAAAAGGCAGATGGAATTGTGTGTGCACGTTTGAGGGAGAGACAGAGAGAGAGGGAGGGAAGGAGAGAGAGAAAGAGAGGGAGAGAGAGAGAGGGAAAGAGAGAGGGAGAGAGAGAGAGAGAAAGAGAACGAGGGAGGGAGAGAGAGAGAGAAGAGAGAGAGAGAGCAAGAAAGGTTTGTATTAACTTACATCAGACACTCCAGAAAATGAACGTTCTATTGCTTCAAACACTAAATTACTCTGGAAAGCTGGGACTTGTACAAACAGACCTCGGTGCTGCTCATGGTTTGATCTATCCAGATGGAGACCTCTTAGTGATATCGGATACAGAATTATTCTTGGCTGTTTCCTGGCATTTAACTTGTTAGTTACTTAGCACACAAACACAAGAGCCGCCCGCCCCCCCTTTAGAACCACCAGAACTCTAGGTGACAAATCACTATCATAATGCGTCCTTAATTTTATCATTTATTTTCTGCCCTCAGTGCTTTCCCACAGCTCATCACCTGCGTATAAGCTGTCTCTTTATATTTCCACCCAGATACCAGCTCTGGAACCCAACGTGACATACGGAGCACTCTGAAATGTCACCTTGACATGTGTTGCCAAGTGTGCGTTTCCCTTGTAGAGCAGCTCAGCAGCATGCATAAAGGAAGCAGAGCAGACACAGGTACGAAGCGGGCTATGTTGTTGTCCGGGCAGCTCATTGCCATGCGGGGCGTCTGGATTTGGAATCACTGCTCCGCAGCAGCAGCGTCCAGGCCGGAGCGACAGCCACAGTCTACTGCAAGAGTCTCTCTGCTAACAGGAATAGCTGGAAATCTCAAGAAATTGTGACAAGAGGAATTCCATCACCTTCAAAATTGCCCATTTATGTATAATTTAGAAACTAGTTTATATAAATTCCTCAGACTGAGCCATCATTTTCATGAATGAAATGGCATTTCATAGCTTCACTGGGCATATCATATCGTGTCCTATCAGGAGAAACACATGACAAATCACAGATTCAGCTCCTTGTGAATTCAGTGCTGCACCGCTAAACATGTGGCTAGATTTGAATTCTATTCAGCATATGAATAACTCAGGGAAATTACGAGCCAAGTCAATCTACTTAGCCTTGAGCCAAACTTGAGCTAGTCTCCGGGTCAATATCCTTCGATACTATTGCGTTAAGAACTTCAGACATGTTATTATCACATTTATAAATATCTTTTTTCACTGTTATCAAATATTCTTCAAGGTGATCCCAACACAGGTGGATAAGGAAAGCTTGAAAACAAATTTTTCCCTGTTTTTTGTGCCCTAACACACGAGACAGGTTGGTTCTCTGTTGCCGTGTTCATGACGCAAGCAGAACCGGCACCAAAGCACACCGGAGGAGGGCAAAGGCCGCGATTTGCTGCTGTTGCTTTGGTTTTGTGATTTTTATGATAATCACATCTCTTTCCAAAGAAGTTTGCTGGGAGTAAGCAAACAGAAATGCCGATGAAGTTGTGTCGATCAGAAGATACCAAGGAAGACGAAGCCAGTGCTGTGCTAGTGAAATGACCAGAGCAGACTCCCCAGGTTCTGTGTGAGCACCGAGGAACCTGGCCGCCCCGGGGCGCTGTGCCTTCCTGTGGTGGACGAGAGACGCTCGGTGGCAACTTAGAACCACGGAGTCTAAATAGGCAAATGCGACGTCTCTTCAGTGTCACCAAGGGGCGAGCGAGTATCTTTACAGGAAAATCACCCAAGGAAATGAAACAGGATAAGGCGCTGGACAGCCAGGGAAGACAATTTATTTGGCCATGAAAGGCAATTTCAGTTTATCTGTCCACCATGTCCCAAACTCTCGAAGATCTTCCGGACTCTGGTTGCAGTCTATGGAAATGGTTTATTTCACCTGTGGGAGAGACCGGGAGGCGAGGAGTGGGAGCTGGGAGGTTTCTGTGCACACGACTCTCTAGAAGCAAACATTCTCTGAGGAATCTTAACTTTCCAAAGGTATGTCATATTTTATGGCTAGTCATTAGAGTTTTTAGTCAGTTTATTACAAGAAAACATCCTACTTTTCTCACTCCCTTTATTTATATACTTATGCAGGAATACAAAAATGTCACTTAATGATCTCATGACTTATGAATTAAAGGTCTCATAAATGGTCTACAAAATGTTTTCAAGGTACTATGTTAGGTGTTTTAACTTGGTTTTGCTCGTTTAAGGTCTCAGAGACATCTATTTTCTTAGAGACTACTCGCATTTTGTTTACATGTGTTAATGATGCAGACTGAGTCCCTGGAGGTCTCAAAGCACCCATCTGACCATTTCTCCTGTGTGACAGTTTGCTCATAAACTCGAGCGCAGGCTCTCAAGAAAAGATCCTGGGGTCCAGGGCCTCGGAACACAGCACGGGCTCGCAGGAAGGACGCAAGCACCGTCCCATCTGCATTAGACGGTGCTGAAGCTGTCAGGAGGAAGCCTCCCGGTCTGGAGGCAGCCTGTGGCCACTCCAGTGTGTTTTAAACTCATGAGCCAGTCCAGGAAGAAAAGCGTGTTTCCCCGCTCTCCATTTCCTTTGTTTGTGTCATACATTTGCCTTCATGAATTGTTTCTAAGCAATAATTTTACTAATATCATCAGTTTTTAGTGTAAACTCATGGCAATTTTATGAACAGAAACTTTGAGAAGAGTTTCATGATTATAGATACATAAAAATAAGTAAAACTTGATATAAACTAGAGAAAAATATGCTCTTTTAATTTTGGATATAGTTACTGGTTGTGATTTTTTTATACTAAGCCATTTAAATTAATTTATAAAGGTATACATTTATCTAGGCACATGACCATACCTTAGTCTGTGAGGTAGTGTTTGAGCAAAGACATGAACCACTGAGGTTCAAAATACTGACCCCATGGTACTTGAAGGATCCACATTGATGAAGCTTGAAAATAGGACTTTTAACAACATCTCCCCATCTCCAGGGTCTTCATACATATTCCAGAAATGCTCCTTCCTGTCTGGTTTCACAGAGTACACACCCAAGACCTCCCATCACAGGTGTACAGAACCATCGGTACTCTTTACCACAGCAAAGAAGTGAACTATCAAGTCACAAAAAGTTAAGGTGCGGACTTCAATGCATATGAACAAGAGAAGGGAGCCAGTCTGCCAGGTTGCACACTGCTTGACCCAACCACACAAAGTTGTGGAAAACAAGACTCAGCAAGGGTAATGAAGAGCAGTGGCTGCCAGGCATGGGGGGGGGGGGGGGGGAGAAAGACCAGCCGGAGCCCTTGAAGGGGACGTTCAGGCAGGGACGCTCCTGTGTGGAACTGACTGGGTGCTGTGCTCCACACACCCCTGACCAGACCCCAGGACATAGCAAACCAAGTGAGAACCCTAAGGTACACCACGCCCCTGGGTGACACGTGCGTCGCCCGTGCATAGCCAGAATGGCAGCGTGTGGTTTGGGCACTGCCGTTCCCAAGGCTGGGCCTGCCAGGGAGGGGACTGCTGCCTGCTGCTTCTGCAAACCCAGGCCTGTTACAAAGTAAGCCATATACGAAATGTGTGTGTGCCTGTGCGCACACGCGAGCACACACACACAAACACACACACACACACACACACACACACACACAACTTGCCAGAAAGATGTAAGACTTCAAAATCAGACAGTGAATTGTGTAGACATGTAACCTCTTTGGTTTCTCCCATGGAGTTGGAGAAGGGAGCTAATGGATTCGTCATCCAGTGGCTGTGTTTAGTAAGTGGTCCCATTTAAAACGTTTCATTTCCCAATTTAGAAACTGACAGCAGCCATCCAAAATAAGACCCGATCCAGCCTCTGCCTCCCACTCCCCCAGGGACATTTGATTTCTTTTGCTTCCACACTGAAGCTGGGGAGAAGGATCGGAACGTCCTTCTGTTAGGTGACTGCTGTGCATCTGGGTGCTTGCCGGGCTGGCTTGGGCAAACCTCTCTCATGGTGGTTTTGGGCTCAGCTCCTTCCTCTTCTACGGTGGAAGGAACACTGGCAGCAGGGCCCTGGGCAGGCTGGGACATACTGTGAGCCATCACTTCCTCGTGTTTCAGTGAACCTGGAAGCCAACCAGAGGGCTCTCCAGCCCCCGACACTGACCACATGCCAAACAAAGGCTAGGGCAGCCTGCTGTGTCCCAGGTCTTGATGGTTTGAGTAATGGGACACCCTGTGTGTCATCTGCCCCCCCTCCCGGCAGCCGACAGTAGCACTGGGCTGTGACAGCGAGTAGCAGCCACAATGAATAACAAGAAAACTTAGTTTTTACCAAGGACTTTCAGTGAAAGAAGAGGAGTCTCCCAATGCCAACGCTCCCGCACTTCTGAGCGGCAGGCGGGCCATCTACATTCCTATGGGCTACATTCCTATCGGCTTGAGGAACTTGATCAAATTCCTCGGGAGGTGGGAGGCAGGAGCATGAGGAAGGGGGCAGGCTGGTCACAGGCCTTCCCGCTCGGAGCGGATCTCGTTATTGTACCGTTATTGTATCTCAGCTTCCAGATAACAGGAGAGAATGCAACAGGTAAAACAGTGTCGTTCAGTCTAATTAATTAAACGAATTATAACGTGTTGGTGAGGGTGCAGAATCGAGAGACACAGCTCAGCTCCCAGACCCACACTGGTACCAGAGCTGGGTGTGTTGGTACACTGAGATCAGTGACAGCTTTAGATTAGTAACCACAGCACAACCAGCCTTCTACTGTGTATTCCAACAGGCTCCACAGGGAGGAGGCTGCCAGGCCTCCCTCACAGGGGTCTTCTCTGCAGCATTAATAATGAAAGGAAAGACCTAAGTATGTACTGGCTGGCCCACTGGGATTAGCTGGAAGTCTGTAGGGTGAGACCCACTGAGAAAGACAAGAGGAAATGGAGCTTTCCGTGTGTCCTGTGAGCTTCAGCCAGAAGCAGACCCCTGCAAGGCAGGAGGAGAGGCCTCCCCCAGAGCCCAGTCGTGCTAATGTCCTGGGGTCAGTCTCCAGCCTACCCAGCTGGGAAAGTAGCCTTTGTGTTTAGACATCCAGGCAGGTACATTTTGTCCTAGCTTCTGAGCTGATAGATAAAATATTCTATAGTATAATTGATTGTTAAATCCCATACTTGTCTGTGCACGTCTGTGTAGAGAAATGATTCTAAGGGTGTCTACGAAGGATGGCCAAGATGACTCCTGAGGAGCGGAAGGAGTGTGTGGTGTACAAACAGAAGATGATGTTTATTCCACGTTAGTTAGTATTGGACATTAAATTAGGCACTCTTATTAAAGTACAAACAGACTGTGGATTCCTCTCACGCCCCTCTGCTGGCCGTGGTGAGTCCTGTTCATCATCCTCTCTCAGTTCTCTTACTTATCCTCCATGTAAAGTATCTTCCCCGCCTGGTAACAGCTGGCCACTGTGACTGGTATGAACATGAAGCTTTCTAGAGACACAGAGCTTCATTTAGGAATTCTTTCACTGTTTTTCCCCAGGTATGTAGAGTGGAGGCAGGTTCTATAAGTGGCCAGAGTCGAACCAAGCAGGGAATTTGAACCTGTTTGCCTGTTGGTGTCTTCAACACACAAGCTGGCTAGTCCAGGAACACAGGAAAGCTTCCTTCCTGCCCGGGTCTGCAGGTCAGAGTATTTAATTATAAGATTCACACACCCAGCACCGTGGTTCAGGTTCTGACGCTTCATTTATTTCTACTTACACTCCTTCCTCGCAATACATAACAAGTAATTATGACCACGACAAGCTTGTTAATAGAAAAGAAGGGATCATCTAAAGTGTAATCAATCTTAATTTTTTCAAAACAGAATAAAATAATGTGTATAAGTATCTAGTTTAAAAAAAGAAAAGAAGTGGTAACTCAAAAGGAAATTAAGCCAAGATTTTCTACTTTGCGAAAGAAGAATCTTTATCGGGAGGATGCATTTCAGTCTGGAATCAAATGGCAGTGAGTGTGAGACCGCATTAATGTGAATAAAAATGTGATGCGAATACAAGGTTGCCTCCCTTAGCATCTAATTTTAAATTCATCTCGGTGCTTTTGAAAACAAAACAAAATAACAAAGCCTCATTTTCTCTAAAATCTAGTTGCCTATGGAATTTAAACTATGATCATTGCTCTCAAATGCAAACTTGTGGATCAATTTACTAAATATTAGGTTTATTTAGAGCAAATTTAAACCCAATTTACTAATGCCTGTACACACTGCATTGATCTATTAAAACAAGGTAGCGGTTAAATGCAATGTAAAAAGTAACTCATTGTGACATTTTATGGATATGGATACAAGGTTTTATAATATGGGATAGGAAATTCAACCATTCTAGTAGAAGAGAAAATTGATGGGTTTCCTGCCGGCTCTGCTGCCTTGTCTGGTAAGATGCTGTCTCCTCATGAGTGGAGATGTGTTGGTTTGCTTTCCCATCTTGCTTAGGAGACGGTTGCTTATGGATGGCTTCCGTGAAGAACCACGATGATACCCAAGAAGGAGAGAGGAGTCACTGTGTGCTGGGCTCTGCGATGCACCCTGATGGTCACCTAATAGCTAGGTCCAGTAACTCCAGCCATAGAAATGAGGCCAAAG
The DNA here is from genome assembly GCF_019054845.1 of Dipodomys spectabilis. Classification (NCBI taxonomy): domain Eukaryota; kingdom Metazoa; phylum Chordata; class Mammalia; order Rodentia; family Heteromyidae; genus Dipodomys; species Dipodomys spectabilis. The sequence continues at coordinate 3,539,876 of NW_024870940.1, read as the reverse complement.
CAATTCCCCCGAAGAAAGGAGAAGGAAACAGCGGCAGAGAACGCTCCACACACAGTGGGAGCCGGACAGGGCTGGCCGGCTTTGCCTATGTGTCACATGTCCTGTACAAATGTCCGAACAGCAAAGCAGCTCACACTCAGCACACGCTGTGTGGCCTGGCTAGCAGCCTCGGCTCCCCACGCCCCGGCGTGTGCTGCTGAGCTGTGAGGACCGGGGACTCCAGCCTCCATTGCTCCTGCCACCTGGTGAACCTCTAGCTGTGGAGAGAGTCACTCTCCTCAACACGCCACGTAACCCAGCCGCTCCTTGTTCAGGAATCTAACTCGGTCCAAATGGAGAACAACCATTCCTAGGCTGTGGCAACCGTGGTGCCGACTGAGGACGGGGACCGATGTGCAGTCAGCCCAACCCGGCTGGAGCATGCTTGTGCCGTCAGCCTGGCCCGGCCTGAGCGTACCCATGCAGTCAGCCCAGCCCAACACGACCCGAGCAGGCTGAGCATGGCCATGCAGTCAGCCCAGCCCAACACGACCCGAGCAGGCTGAGCATGCCCATGCAGTCAGCCTGGCCCAGCCCGAGCGTACCCATGCAGTCAGCCTGGCCTGGCCCGACACAACCCGAGCAGGCTGAGCATTCCTGTGCAGTCAGCCTGGCCCAGCCTGAGTGTACCCATGCAGTCAGCCCAGCCTGGCCCGGCCCAAGCATGCCTGTGAAGTCAGCCCAGCCCCTCCGGAGCATTCCCAGGGCCTCCGACTAGTGCAAAGCAGTGCACGCCGCCTCAGGCACTGAGCTCTCTATATGTACTTAGTGAACGCTGATGCTTAGTTGCTCTTGAGGCCTCTTTTGTGCCAGCACCAAGCTGGTTTTCTTACTATGGCTTTGTAGTAGAGTTTGAAGCTTGTATGGATATTCCTCCAGCGCTGTTCTTCCTGCTAAGGACTGCTTTTGCTATTCATGGTTTTCTGTTACTCCATGTGAGTTTTGGATTGCCCCTTCTATATCATTGGAGAATGAGGGTGGGATTTGGATGAGTATGAGTGTTGCATTGAATTTGTAGATAAGCTTTGGGCAGTGTTGCCATTTTCAGACTTTAATCCTCCCAATCCAGGAGCATGGGAGGATTTTCTACTTTCTTAAATCTGCTTTAATTTCCTTTTTTGAGTTTTTAAACCTATCGTAGAGGTCCTTCAGATCTTTGGATAAGTTAATTCTTATGTATTTTGTTTTTGAGGCTATTACAAATGGAGTTGCAATCTTGATTTCAATCTCACTCTCCTTGTTGGCATAGAGAAAAGCTACTGAATTTTGAGGGTTAATTTTATACTCTGCCAAAGTTTCAGATCAGCTCAAGTAAGTTGGGAGAGGAGTCTGAGGGGTTCTTTATATATAGGATCATGTCATCTACAAAGAGGGAGAGTTTTACTTCTTCTTTCCCTATTTGTCCCCTTTATGCTAAGACATGGGATCAACCCAGATGCCCCTCAGTGGATGAATGGATCAAGAAACACCACTGTTTACACACCATGGAATTCTATGCTTCCATCAGAAAGAACAATGTTGTCCCATTCATAAGGAAATGGAAAAATTATATTGAGTAAAAGAAGCCAGACCCAAAGAAACATAAGTCACATAGTTTCCTTCACTTGTAATCATTAGACTGTGCCTACAAATCTACAAGCAATCCCAAGGGATAGTAAAAAGACAAAAAACTACACTTGGACATGATACATTAAACAGGACTAAACATTCACAGTGAGACCAAAGCAAGATATTCTTGGGAGAGGATCACAAGGGCTCAATAGCTGTGTGCATGTGATCCTATAAAATGATGCTTATCAAAATGAACTCCAAGAAATGGAAACAAGGGTTTTGTTTTTAATTGAACAGTTTGTTGCTCTTCTTTCCACCTATTTCCCCTTCTGTCACTGTTTTTGATTTCTGTTCCCTTCGTCACGTATGTACGTTTATCTGATTTGGAGAGGGGAAGAGGAATCACAGAGTGCTGGGATGAAGGGTGAACTAAATTCAGCACTGATACTCACTGGACACTATGTTGGAAATGAACTATACAACTTGGGGGTGGGGTCGTGTGGGAAAAAACTGGGAGAAAATGAGAGAGGGGGTGACACTGTTATGTACTCATTATCTGACATGTAACTGCATCCTCTCTGGACGTCACCTCTACCACAGGGATTAAAAACAAAATAATATCCTACACACAAAGGAAGTCCATGCATTGCCATGGCGGAGAGATTGGAGAGCAGAAGCGTGATCTGTCCATCAGCACAGAGTGGAAAGATAAAGGAAAGGTTTCAAGCAGCTCAGACTCAGCCTTCCTTCACACCAGAGGAAATGTTTACGAGATTGTCAGGGATGAGCTGAAGAAATAGAAACTTAGAGGAAATTCTGGGGAGTCTGTGCTTTTTAGGGTACATTAAATGAACAAGCATGTCACAGACACTGTTGGAGATGCTGATACCTGGAGCAGGTGTATTCTAATTGGTAGGCACTGTAAAGAAGTCAGGTTCTACCCAGCCACACCAGCACTGGTGCTTTTATTATATGGGCATGCTAGGTATTTCATTAGACCTTACCTTTTTGAATGTATTTTTCTTTTGTATTACAAAACACTTTAGCATGTGTGTGTAGTTAGAACTTTTTTAGAAGATGCTAAATATTTTTGTCACATTGACATGTGAACTTTTAACCCTTATGAAGTGGGAAAATTCTATTTTAATCCTGGTAGTTTATCATATTGAAAAATAGTCATATTCAGAGTCCTTATTCCTGCACCAAGCACATTCTGTTCTTTGACAGGTGATTTCATCTCTTTGCTGGCTTGGTTCAGGATTTCTTCCAGCAGGCCATGGAGCAGGGTGTCAGTCAGTGTCCTGTCTCACCAGGAGAGGCTGTGGCTAACGTGACAGGAAGTGAGGATGCTTGGCTCCAGTCCTCCCAGCACCTCATGCCCGGAAGACCTCTTGGCTACTCAGGTCACATGAAATTTGTGCCACTTGTACCTAGAAGTTGAACAGTGGAGACCAGACAAGTGGGAAAGGGGAGTGGGTGTATCCGGGCATTTGTGTATCTATGTGGGATGTGAAAAGATGGGTGAGCTGCAGGATTTGGAGGTGCTGAGCCTACCATGGCGTCCAGCTCAGCTTCGTGTTCCTTCTGGAGCCCCCTGCTTGCCTACTGGAGCCAGCTTCAGAGCCGTGGTCCAGGAGAGGGGAGGTACCCTCCTCGGCCTCTGCACCTCTGAGGTCCTGCTTGTACGTGACCCGGGATCTTTGACTATTTTTATCTCTGCTGCTTTTGTTTGCTTCTCACTTTGAAATTTTCTTCTTCTGTGGAAGTACTGGGGCTGAAACCTAAACATCATCATAGTGTCCAGGCCATGCTCTGCCTCTGGGGAGGCCCTCCACAAGCACATCTTCAACCATGTAGCTTTCCACTTGGGCATTCACCTAGCATTCTGCTTATAGTACGTGACTTTTCATGTTTTGAACGGTAAGGAGTCATTTTTCACATTAACAGATAGTTTTTATGTATGGTACAAATAGAAATAATCAATTTTACCTTGGGGTAGCCCAAACTTGATAATCAGTTAGCTGATGAAACAATATTTAAGATGATCGGCGAGGAAGGCTTGCATCCCTTGTGAAAACTGGAAGCCAACCTTGCAGCTGTTACAAATGGCAAGTCAAGCCGGATGATGGCAGTCGAACCAGAGCCCTCCCTCTCTGATCACTACCGGTTTTCTGGGTACTGGGGAAGATCCTGCTTTGCTCCCCAAGAAATCCTAGCCTCCAAAGAGCCTCTGCCCAGATCTTCCATGCCGGTTATACGTATAGTGATAATCTCTCCTAATCCAGACGATTGCTACATCATGAAGAGTCCATCCAACAGCACTGTTTATTCTTCGAAAGAAAATCAGATCTAGCCCCACAGTGAGGAGAATATAAATGACCTCTTCATGTATTCCTTGCATTATAAATCCGATGCCTATGCTATTTTCTAGTAGGTTGCCTGATAATGCTGCTTAGCCATTGCAACTGTTATTATTTAAAGGAGAAAAATGCTATTGATTCATTTGTACTTTAGCAGGAGCAAGGGTAGTATGACGCATTTTATTATTTATCCCTGCATTTCTGGACATAATTTTTAAATGCAAATGTGAAAATAAATGAGATCTTTACTCCTGTAGCATACATCCACCCAAAGCTTATCATTCATTCTAGCAAGGTTCTTGACATTCATTCTAAGCTAAATAAATATTTCTTTTTTATGTCTTTGCATTCCTGACAAGAATTCCAACCAGTCTTGGACCTTCCATAATCATATGTCAATATTTTAAAGTAAAAAAATACACAGAGATGATGTCAATGTTCTATAAAATTAATTTAGAATGCCATAAGGAAAGGTATGTATGAGTGAAGAGAAGTCATTGATATTATAACTACTCCTCATCTGGTTCAGAAAAGGCAATACTTGGGAATGTTGTAACTTTCCTACAATAAATTATGATCTTTTATTTGAGAGCAGGGCCATTTGCTTTCTGGGTTTTATTCACATGATGCATTACCTAGTAGGGTAAGAGCTTAACCCCTGTTTGGTGAAGGAAGGGATGCAGAGATACAGATGAGAGGGGAAGTAGGGATGGAATATGGGACCATTCAGCAAGGGGGAGAGGAGAGAAATGAAGGGAAGACATGGACAGAGAAAAGAAAGCCAAAGAATGACAGCATGACTGCAGAGGGAAAACTAGCTTTCAAACATCTGTAGCTAAATCCAATTCTACAGCAGAAAAATTCCCTTCCAGAGGGTCCCTGGTCTTCCTTTCTGTGCACACTTGCATCTCCTCCTCCAGGCTGCCCTCCTTTCTCCACCAACGGGGTGGCGAGCATCTCACCCCTGCTCCCCAGGAGGACTCTGTGTCATGACCACACCAGGCTCAGCAGTGCGTGGTATTGAGGTGTTGTTAATAAGAACTTCAGGAGAAAAGTTGAAGAACCTTACTTCCAGCATGCACTGGAAGTAAGAGTAAAGAGTTCAGACAGAGAAAAGAACGTTTTATGCAATATTCCAAACCTACATTCAGTTTTTATCTGCTCAGTTCAATCATATTTTAAAAAATACCTCCAGGAATCAGAACACTGGGTCTTTTCCTGCGCCATGGATCTCACTGAGCTGTCTCCTTCAACCTAGTTCCAATGTGTGATGCTCTAGGTTTCACACAGTTTCAAAGTGATTTCCAGATTGTCATCTAATCAAACAATACGGGGAAGTTTCCTATTTATAAATTGTCAAAGGGTCAGCTCAGTATTCAAATCCAGGGTGAACAAGACACCACGTCCACAGGGAGGAAATGCAATTATTGTCTCACAGAGTAATAAGATATCACCAAGAACACTACGATAGGAAAGAAAGGTGTTGTTCAGCGAAGGAAACCCAGTGACACCCACGGTTTGCATGGAATCTCGCAGTTCGAAAAGTGTTGCTTTACAGATAACCATTCTTTCTGTCTTCCACGATAACTCTGAGTTATTGCCAACATTTCCTCAGAGGTAGCAGTGAAGCAGTTAGGGGACAGGCTGACTGATATCACGGGCAATTCTAGGAAGAAATAGAGTTGCAATTATTCCTCCAACATGCTTTTCACTTATTTGCAGTTTTTACTAATCTCCCAAATCCCTTCCTTTCTTCAGAAATTGCTTTGAAGTAAATTTCATGCAGCAAGCAATTCTGATTTTATGATCCTCCAATTAAAAACAGATACAGCCATTTGGTCCGTGCTACTGAAAATGCATGAGAGCGGAGCGTCCAGTGGACTCCGTTTTGTGATGTCTCACTTAAAACACCATGCACTGTTTATCAGGATTAAAAATGTTTGGGCAGAGATGGCTTAAAGAGGAAGGGTAATAGAGCAGCATCAGCATCGACAGCGTAATGTTTACTACACTGCCCCGACTAACATGATGCTAAATCATTCATAAATTAGGACATTTTGAGTTTTTCTCAACTTTGAACTCAGGGCTTCAGGCTTGAGCCACATCCAAACCAACTCATTGTGCTTCAGTCTTTCTTGAGACAGGGACTGAAGTTTGTTGCTCAGACTGATCCTGGACTATGATCCTCGGAGCTATACCACCCACAGGGCTGTGATGACGGTCAGGCCCCACCACACCAGCTTGTTCTTGAGATGGGGACACCACTAACTTTTTGCCCGGGTGGGTCTGGAATTGCGATCACCCAGACATCCCCACTAGCTGGGATTAAAAGCGGGAGCCACTCCCTCCGAATCTACTCTCCATAGCCAACTTGAAGTTCCATTCCAGATGCTCACATTATTCATCTACAGGCAAATCTCAGAACTCAAGGGTTGGAGATATTAAAGTTATGTGGGTCCATATTTCTATCTACTACCAGGACAAAAATAGTTTGCTTCAGTCTTTAGCGATTAATCTACTTATTTGCTCAAGCTAGTGGGAAGAAATAGTGTTGCTTTTAGGGAGGTTCTAAGTTTAGAACTATTTCGGAGAGTAAAACCGAAATTTTTATTATAAGATTGAGAAGCAATCTTTTTTCCGGAGTGCTCCTGCAGCAGCCCTGGTTCTGTTCTAATTTGAAGGGAGGGAGGACCAGTATTGGCTGGCTCCACCTAGGATTCTTTTCTGCTTAAGTTGATGGCTGGACTTTACAATATTCCCGCACGGTCAGATCTGTGCATCAAAGACGGAAATCACGTGATTAATGTAAAAGAGCTTACTAAAAGTTTTATATTTGTTATAACACGTCTAACAGAGATGAATGAGTTACTTTTTGAATTGCTATGCCATTTCTAATATTGCTTTCTAATACGATGTGTGCCTGATGAATCATCAAAGGTAAGAAGAGAAACGATTTTGAGGTCATATGTTGAAGTAATTTCCTCATGGACAGAGAAACATCTGATGCTTAAGGGTTTTTCAAGTGATTGAAAACAGGCTTTCAAATCAGCAACCAGTGTCAAATTCCAGCTCAACGGCACAGCAAATGAACGCAGTGAAGTGCGTTGGGGTCCAGGATATCTTCATCTATGATGTGGCGACCGTAGGGATAGGTGCATTGGGATTCCTGCCGGGCCTGTGGAGGGCTGCGTGATTGAATCCCATCCCCGTGGTTGGCTCTGTCCTTGCTTCAGGCCAGAGCAGTGGCTTTCCTTCATAGCATGTGTTCTCAGTTCTGGCTCTTCAAATTTGCATGAATATACCTCCTCGGATCTCATGTTGCTACAGAGCAGGATAACGGGGTGGAGGCAAGGCTGGGGTCTTGGCTAGCTCCCGACAGTCCCCTCATTGTAGGAGATAAGTTTGGTGTGGCTCCATGTGAGAGCTGGCTAATCTGTACTAAAAGGTTAATATTATATCTACTTTGGCTTGAGATTTAGAACCATTTTAACAACTCCCTTAATTAGTTGTGAACGCTATCCAACCCCCAAAGGCCCAGCTTTCTAGCCCAAAAGGTGGCAGCTTTGCTTTTCCATTTGCTCCAGGTTTATTTTATGACATTTTTAATGTTTGTGTGCCTTTGCAACTTAATTCTTTCTTGGTAGCTTTGCAAAGGCTGAGAAGGAAGATGTCATTTCAGAGTGCACAGGAGAGCGCCATGCAAGTGTGACCAGGTCCTTCAGAACCTGGGGCTCATGGGGCTGACGCTGCCCGTCTGTCAGGAGGGGTGCTCGGTGGAGCGCTGAAGTTCTTGGGGCTGTGCCCTGCTGGATGAGCCGGGTGCCCTCCATCTTCCTCTCCACCCCTTCCGTGGGGACAGGTAGCTTAACCAGCACCTCTGTTTTGCCTTTTGTAGCAACAAAGGCTGAGAACAGGAAGACCAAGGAGCTGGGGAAGCTGGTCGTCGGGAGTTCTCGTGGTCCAAACACAGCGTTTCTCCCTTCTTCTGTGCCTTCACATAGTAGAGAACAGAGGCAGCGTCCAATTCACACCAGGTGTGAACCCTAGCATGGGGCCTGCCCTCACACCTGCTCAGCCTCCCAGGCTCCCTGGAGTGAAACTCACACAGGGACAGCCTGGTGGTGCAGTGCTGCTGAGCCTGTGCTCCAGCTCCAGCACCACAAAAGCATCACACAGATACGTCACACATACACGTAACGCTAGGTCCTCACAACCCTAAGTAGTTACGTTCTGAGCTGTGCGGCGACTTTCAATAACAGCTTTCAGCAAAGGCTGAAAGATACTTCTCAGAAGCATACAAGTCAACAAATACCGTTGAAATATGTGCTCTTCTGGAAAAATACTCGGGGAGCTATTTTAATAGTAGCAGGAACTCTTTTCTAACCTTCTCCAGGACTAATGAAAATCCAAATTCAATCTATGCCGAAGGGAATCGAGCCAGTGCCCAGTGGGGACAGAGCCCTCCGTGCCAGGCAGGGGAGGAGTGTGCTACCGTAAGGGTGAAGCAGAGCTGTGTGGGGACATTTTCCACTTGTGCGAAGGTTGTACTTACTCTCTCAGGGATGGGCATTGACCCACACTCGTTACAAGTTATTGGGGTGATGATCTCTAAGCTGATGTTAGTCATCTTATAAATGACAGTGGTCTGCCTCTTAGGACTTCTCATAAGTTGCAGACATGAGAGAGAGAAACGGTGACATGGTTAATGAGGTTGGACACCGTGGGTGAAAAGCTCGGAGGGTAGCAGGGAGGGTGTGTGGAAAGTTCCCAACTGGAGGATTTGTCACCTTGTGTCCCTGCTGTCTTCCCTGCCCAGCTACCTCTGGAAGGAATTGGATGCTCCGTGTCCTTGCTTGTGAGGCCTTTTGCCAGAGCGGAGGACCCAGTGGCAGAAATCCTTAGTGCAGAAATCTTTTCTAGAAGACAAGATGACTTTTTCCTTTCTATCAAGTATGATGGGAAACATCCTCTGGATGAAAAAAATCTGCACCCCTACGTATCATCACAATGAGCAAACGGGATAAACAAATACAGTCATTCCAATATGTCTTTTTAGCTTTTCAAGTGGTCAGGGAAAGCTTAGAATAAATAAGTCTCTCCTTTATCAACACTGGGGTATGCAAAAGTAGACCAGAACCTGGATTAAAGAGAAGGCTGGAGAATCAAACTGCTTCATATAGATCAGAAAGGAAACCCTCATACATCGTTGGCAGGAATGTAAATCAATGCAGCTACCATGGAAATCAGCTGGAGGTTCCTCAAACTCCAAGGATAGACCTTCCTCACAACCCACCAAAAGGAGGTTAAATCAACATGAAAGAGAGATTCTGCACACCTAGGTTTATCACGGCTCTGCTCCCAGTAGCCAAGCTGTGGAACCAACCTAGGCACCTGACAGTGGAGTATTACTCAGCCATAAAGATAAATAAAATTTCAACTGGAGAAAAATGGCTAGGACTGGAAGTAATGGGTTAGGTGAGTCAAGCCAATTTCACAAAAGCAAGTATCACTTTTCATTCACCTATGAACCCTACACCTAGAGCAGTGATGATGGTGATTGTGATGATGATGATGATGAAACTCTTATATAAAAAAATGAAAGAGGCTAGCTGGAGGGTGGAGGGGAAAAGGAAAAGGATTCTGACAGGTGACAAGGATGAGAACTTCATCTTAATAAAGGCAAGGGGAGGAGAAATAGGAAGGCATAGAGATAGTGCAGTGCTGTGAGATGCTCAAAGTACTCTGCGAGCATCCACAGGATGATCCTTCCGGGCTTCCCGTGGTCTATTAACGCATGCTAATTCAATAATAAATCTTAAGAAGATAACTTAATTTTGTTTAGACACAAATGTGCAAGAATGGGGGGAAAGAGGGAAAAACAGAATAAACGGAGCCATATAGCTTCCACTGAATGAAAAGCTCCAGCTCTGAAAACGCGGGAAGCAGATGCAATCCCAGTTTGCACTTTAATTTTGCTCTGCTTCTTGCAAGCATCCAGGGAAAAGCCTTGAACCTTAGACCATAGTTAGGAATCTGTTTTTGAGAGAAGTTGAAAGGGACATTGTTTCCCACAGAGCTCCAGCAGCAGTGGCAGCTCGGCCTCTTTTAAGTGTGAGTGGACACATGGCTTTGAAAGGCCCCTGACGGCGGCAGACACCAGGACTTGATTCCCCAGTGCAGCGGTGGAGCATCCCTCTGGGGAATAAAACGACCTTTCTGGTACTACAGCTTACCCTGCAAGACAATGTAAATACCGTGAAGCTCACAGTGAAGGTGAAACCATTCAGACTTCTTTGACTAGCACTCTTGCTTCAATCTCTGCCTTGTTACAGATACTGTAATTGATGCTGTGGGAGATAAATCACTTATTTACCAGGAGAAATGAACTGCAATTCAAATTGCTAGATCGTTGTGATCAAGAAAAATAGTCTACAGATAAAAGACATAAGTCAAGTTTTTAAGATACTTATAATAGCAATAAGATGTTGAATAATGTATATCTATCTAGCTTGGAAAATCCCGTGTGATTGAGAAAGTCATAGGAAGATCTTGGTAGTTAAGCTTGATTGTGTGTTTCCCATGTCATTAGATTAACATGGGGAACTAAGGTGTTACACGCATCCTGGGTGCGTTTCTTTGTCTCTAGGCCATATCAGTTTTACTGGCTTTTCTTTCCCAGGACTTTGGAAACAGTGCCTATTATCTGCATTTTAGAGTGAGGAAAACTAATTGGTTCTTCAATATTTACATAGGTTAAATTCATGGTAAAATTAACCTGAATATTCAGCAGTTTGCTTCTTTATCCAAGGTGTTGTTCCATACTGGAGGGTCACTGGGAGGCAGAGTGTCTGTTCATACAGAACATGGCATCTGTGCTTCCAGATAGACTCTCACACTACAGATCGACTGAGCAGCGGAATACAGGATGTCCGGTCCATCTATTGGCCCTGTTACAGCTGATTGGAGATCAGCTTGTGGCTTTTGAGAAAGTTATTTTAGAGTGGAATCAGATGCATAGCTTGGTAAATTCATTAGATTCTGCTTAAGTGTCTGTGTTTGACAGGTACTCTGCTGATGTCTAGACTGACATGGTAAATAAATTAAAATCTTCAAAGAAAAATACCAGCATCAACTGCACACAACGGCTTAACTTCGAAAGTTGAAACTGAGATAGATTTTATGTCTTCAGGGGTAAGGTATACCATGACTTCAAGATTACTCTCTCCTCAGAAGGAGAGTACCCTAGGATATCATAACAGACTCGAGAAAACTTCCAACTTCTAGTTACAAATCCTATTTTTGAATAGAATATTTGTAAGAATCCTACAGAAATATAAATACAAAGGCTTATACACTGTACCTATGGGATATATATATATATATATATATATGCATATCCCATAGGCACAGTATATGTATATGTATATGTGTGTATATATATATATACATACACATGGGCTGAGGTAGTAGAGAATGCACATGCAGGTACTTATGGTGTCTGTTTACAGTCTCCTATCTATGCCTATCATGTACATGGGATTGCTTTCATACATCACCACCCCCAGCTTTTCTGTTGCTAATAGATCTTCCTTAATTTTCTGGCTGAGTTGGCCTCAAACCATGATCTTCCTGATGTCTGCCTTTGATTCTATCAAATAGGTCATAAACAAGAAATGCCCCTATGGGAAGGTGGAGGAAGATACTATACAAAACGATACTGAATACCAACATCGATAGTCATGTGAGAATAAAAATGAACAGGACCAGGCTCCTGATTTTGACATGAACTTTTCAAATTACCTGACCCCAAAATTATAATTTATCAGGTTATCTGGGTTTCCACTTTATGATATGCACACACACGTGTACACACATGCACGCTCACGCGCGCACGCACACGCGCGCATGCACACGCGCGCACACACACACGCACACACACACACACACGCACACACACACGCACACACACACGCACACACACACACACACACACACAAGTTGGTCCTCTGTATTCCCCAAGCCTCTTACCCCATGGATTTGACTAATACTGAATCAAAAAAGCATGTCTGTACTGAGCAAGATTTAACGTATCTAAGAGCACATACTGACATGATATGCAAATATTGCTATTTTATTCAAGGAAACTGAGTATATGGATTTTGGATTTGGGGAGATTGTATAAAGAATTCTCCATGGATGTAAAGGGCTAATTACTACAGGACAGGTGTACTCTCCTGTGTGTGTGTGTGTGTGTGTGTGTGTGTGTGTGTGTGTGTGTGTGTGTGTTCAGTGCTATGTACACAATGTGCATATAAAAAAAGTAGGTCAGTTGGGAGCTAGTGGCTCACGCCTGTAACCCTAGCTACACAGGAGGCTGAGGTCTGGAGGATGGTAGTTCAATAACAGCCCAGGCAGAAATGCCTACCAGATCCGCTCTCAGAAATAATCAGTAAAACCAGGGCTGGAAGTAGAGCTCAGACGGTATAGCACTTCCCATAAAAAGCGAGCCAAGCAAGTAGGAGGTCCTGAGTTCAAACCCAGGCACTAAAAAGCAAAACCAAGAACAAACATTTTTAAAAGGCAGAAGGCAGTGAACCTGCTGGCGTCCTGCCGGCTTGCTCAGGCTGCACACCTCCACCGGGCCCTCTCTGCAGAAGCAGTGTCCTTGGAGCTCCCGCTCTCCAGCTCTCCACCCTGCCAGTGGTTCTGGGAAACCACTGGGCTGCGGTATTCTGTCCTAGAAATACACTTGAGCACCTCTGCAGCTGTGCATGCTGGTGGAACTTCGTGGGACCTCTCCCAGGCCTGATGCTTAGAGCACCCCAGGCCCTTAGCTGACCACTGCTACGGGAGTCAGGTTTACACCAGGCTGCCTTGCGGATCAAGTTTACATGACTGTGTCTTGTGGGTAGAGAAGTTTACATGACTCTTTCTTGTGGGTCAGACATGGGAGGTCCCAAGGGCTTCACAAACTTGCCCTAAGCTGATGTCTGCATGGGGTGTCTGGAGCCCGAAGACCAAGGGGAAGGGTGACACTGTCACCTGCCTGGGGCTGAGTCCTCTCCTCTCCAACCCTTCCTTCTCATCAATAAATCAGTGTCCCTCTCTGTGAAGGCTCATGTGCTTGGTGAGGTCAAGTATGACAATAAACATCTTCTTCTGGTTAAGAAGGGAAAACGATCAGGCTTACATGTGACTGGAATAAGAAAGCCATGTTTTATACTGCACATTCTTATCTTTGTAGTACCTGGCTTCGTGCAGATCGAGATGAGATGTGCCTTTTTTTCCATTGGTGCTGGATAATATGATTAACACACCCACTACAGCATGAGGGGTTTTAAGCAAATGTCTAATCCGGTGCGTTCCACATCACCAGCTGCCGCAGGAACGTGGCTTTCTGTCAGGTTTGGCCAGCGATCATCCAGCTCTCTCTACTAAATTACATATAAAGAACCATACAAGCCTGGCACCAATGTAATCCTTTAAAGTGGCCCAAAGCCCCCCAGTAAAAGTATATGTCATACCATCCCCTCTGCCTCCAGGTACTGTAGGGACAGACTCTTCAGGAATGTCTAGTGTCACACATTTTACCCACTGAGCACCAACTGTGCCGATCATCAGCTGAGAAGCCTAATGGAGTCGGGAGCCTGGTGGCCTAGTTCCTCAGACGGCTCTGGAGACTTCCCAGCCAGCAGAGAGGGCACCCGGCGGGCTCGGGTTATCAGAGCGTGGTGCTCACCTGACCCTGACTCCAGGACTCCCCGCGGCTCACACCACACCGTCCCTGCCCTCCCTCTGGGGCCCCGAACTGGGGCAGAAGCTTTACTTTTCCTTCCATTTTAGCTGCGACCGGGTTGGGGAACCTTCCCCCTTTCCAGCCCAAGTGCAAAAGCTGTGTACGGTGTGCACTCTGCTACAAGAGCAGGACGCCGTCCACAGCTGCTCGTGCTGACCGTGAGGAAGGCAGAGGACACACTACAGTGACTCACTCGGTGCCACCTCTGAAAGACCGTCTTCTCTACGCGTGCTAACGCAGGTTCTCCACCCATGAAATGGTTTTCAAAGTGAAATAATTACTTCTATGTCCACAGGGAAACCAGTCCCTTAGTGACTGACATTGGGAGACAATGTCAGGATGCAGCCGCTGGGTGCTGGAAGTGAGCCGCTGACCCTCTGATCAGGTCCCCTGGGGCTGCACTCATGAGCCTCCGTGCCCAACCTTCCCACGCCCCGAGTCCAGGCCTCTTTGCACATACGAGTTCATTGCCTACCCTTGCTGGATGCTCTTTGGAATCAGTGGCATTGCCCTATGAGGGCAATCTGTGACCACACAGTCCCATCCAGCCCACGTGACCGGGGCGGTGACAGGGCCCAGAAGGAGCCACGCCCTGAACAGGATGCCCTCGGCTGGAGCTGGCCCTGGAAGCTCCAGCGGGGTACCGCGGCCCTCCCCAGAGGTGCTGTGCTCCTTCCCAGGGTTAAAGAGACAGTGGAGGAGAAGCCTGGTGCTGTGACACGTGAAGATACAGGAGAGGCACATGCCCGGCCCGCGGTGGAAGCGTGGGTTCCACGCGTGTGTCCTGCACTGGCCACGGGCTTCTGCCTGCTCGGCTGTGGCACAGCAGAGCCATTGTGCCAACGATCCCAAGACTGCACATTCAACCTGCACAGGACCTTTGCCAAGAACGCTCCAGGGGGAAAGGTCATGTTTCCTAGAGGACTGTGACCAGGGCCGCAGCTCCTCTCCCGGTGGGCGTCCTTCCCCTCTCTGCCCTCTCCCCTCATCCTCCCCTGCCTCGAGTTCTTCCGTCCCTCCTTCTCTTTCTTCCTTGTGAGGAGAAGAGAAAGAAGGGGCTTCATAAGTCTGGTTGAGCAACTCCCCCTGCCAGGCCAGGACCTGAGTTCCAGTCCTCTGCCGTTCCACTCCCAGCTGTCTTCTTGGCTGAAGACTCCAGAAATGCAAATCTCGCCGGCAGCTCTGGTTTCCTCAAGAGCTCAGAAGCTCAGAAACACCCTCACCCCACCCCAGTATCTTAGTTTGAGGTAAAGATAGATTTTTACAGCCCCAAGCTCAGCTTGTGACCTTGGAGTGGCTTCTGTCGGTTACAGCTGAGCTTCAGGACTGCGTGAGAGCCTGCGGCTGGGCTGGGCACTGTCACCCAGAGCACAAGTCCTCAGGAGGACCTCCCTGTCACCCAGGCTCACGCTCACCGGTCCTCCATTTCCAACACATTCTGAGGTTTGGCGGAACAACAGCTACACAAATCACCTTCAAGAAAGTTCCGTCACGCTGCAGCGCGTCTGCTGAGGATGGGGTGCACACTGCGTGTGTAAGATACTGCAAGTGACTTCCTGCACATCTCAACCATGTTGCACACTTGACCTTTCTCAGAACACGCCACTGTCTTTGCCCGCCTTCTCTTCATGTTCAGAAGAGGAGCCACAGGATCCAAGGAAATGTAAGAATGGGACAAGGTATGAGTTCAGAGCCTAAAACGTGCCTCCGAAAATGTACTCCTTATAGCTCATTAGCCTTCTCTCAGGGCTAAATGTGGTATCTCTATCACCCTCCGAGGTGGTCACGTGTCAACATTTAAAGATGAGCGGAGGGACATTCCATACCAAGCACACACAGCCAACCAGTGACCACAAGTGGCAGAACTGGGACTTGAATCCAGGCCTCTCTGGCTGGCTGTGAACATGTGGGCTTTCAGCCACAGAACTAGAGGGAAACTCAGAGGTAACCTTGTCACTACTCCTTAATTTTTCAGAAAAGCAAATTGAAACTGCAGAAAAGTGAAGTGGCTTCCTCAAGGTCATGCAGCTCTGAAGCTGCCCGGAGGAGGGCTGAGTCAGCGGCGGGTCTCAACTCTGCTTCTGACACCCCAACCTCGGACCCCTCTCCCACCGCCACCTCCAAGGCTCACGTCCACTCATGACTCCAACGGCAAAGCATTCCAGGGGCCTCATCAAAAGCAAATGCTGGCAATGAGCATTATGACCATCAAGAAAAAACTCTGCAGACTGTCACCAGGAGGTCTGCTACCCAGAGGTAGCACTGGACTTAAGACTATCTCCTGCATCTGGGTTAGACAACAATATTCAGAACAGATCAGTTTCATTTATTTTCATACATGTCTTAAGATATGTTTTCCATAGAATTTAATCATTCGATGGCTATATTAGAGGATTTTCTAATGGTTCACAAAGTCAAAACTTTGTTGGTTTATATCACTTATATCAGAAAGTATGGCACATCCAAGCTTTGTAAAGTGACTTCTTTATGGTGACATGATGCATTTTGACTAACCATTATATATTTGCATACGACTTTGCTCAACTAAGCAATTTTCCTTAATGTCAACCTTGATGAACAAGGAAGCATTCAGACAGCATTTAAATACTGAAGGAATCTGTGGTTAAATGGAACTCAGTAAACAAACAGTGGAGAGACCATCATTGGTTTCAATGCTTGCTCTGAGTAAATTTTCTTTCCAAAATTCCATATGTGCTTTTTAATTGTTACTTTAGCAGCATTCATTTAAGAAACATTCAGCAATTAAATCCAGCGGATTTTCCAATAATAAAGTTTGCTAAATAAAACCCAGCAAAGTTTAACAGATTCAGATTTCTATGAAAGAAAAAACGTTATTGATAAACACTGAGTTTTAAACATTTTCATTTGATGACAATCTTGAGTGCAATCTGACAGTCAATTTGACTTGAGAGTAATTTTGGAGACACAGCATAAGTTATCAAATACTAATACTCAGAACAAAGGTAAATCCAAGACTTAACCAAAAGGCAAGACTTTTTGGTAAGACTGATTTGATTCCAAAAATCGAACAAAATGCTCAGAACATCGAATTGTACCTTTTAAATGCATGTTGCTTATATTACTTTGATTTAAGAGTATATGTTTCAGAGACATTTTAGCTCACCGTCAAGTTTCCGGGAAGGGGCGATGCCCCCGGTTCTCCTTTCTGTGCAGGTAAAGTGGATAGAATATTTACATCTAAGTTAGTTTGTCCTGATATTTATGTACCAAGCAGCTGAATTTCGATTTCTTTATTTAACTCTTCTTTTTTTTCTTGGTTTACAATCCAGTTTGTTAGAGTCACAAGCAAATCAACAAAATTTCAATTTAATAAAGAAAAAAATGCCCATTATAGCGATTCTCTCATTACTTCCATCAAATACATGAGTGCAAGTGTCTGTCTGATTTTACATAAATTATGTTTCCTGTAATACACTGGATTTTGTGTTTCTCTCTGCATCATGTAATAATTTGCTATTATTCACTAGAATATTGTAGCTTAGTGCCACCAGAGGAGTAGAAATAACAAGAATATCCATGTGTGTAGCTGAAGAGTCTCTTCTCTACAGAGGCCAATCAAAGACAGTCCACAATACGAATCATCTTGTTGGTGTCCACCACCCAACACTTGAAAGTGTATCAATGAGGGGCATGTGACTCAAAGATTTTCTCTTTGAAATGAGAAAAAATGCTGCTCACTGTGAAATAAAATATGACTTACACGAGTAGAACCGACAGTCCTACCCTCCAGAAGAATGTCCAGAATATTCTTCCTCTAATCACATCATAAAGTAGCTAAGGACATTTAGGAATCTGCTGAGCATGCGGAAGACGGCTATTGCAATTAAGAAAATCTAAATGACCAGAGTGGTTCTTGGTGCTGTTCTTCAATGCCAGACATCTCCATTCCTTTCAATAGAAAAAAAAAAAAGATCTTCAGGATTGACAGATTTCCTAGCAGTTTTGGCTTTGGTTACATTGGAAAGCAAAGATACCTAAAACCATGAGCAGGTATATAGATAAAAGACATCTACAATGGCTGCCACCACTGTGCGTGTGAGCGTTGGGGTACAGAGCTCCACGCTCAGCCGCAGGATGGGCTCCGCCCTTCAACAGATTACGTACTTCTCCCACGGAACTCTGAGGCCAGAGGCAGATAGCTAAGGCAACCTAGATTCCTGGCTGATACAAAGGAAGAAGAATACATGTTTATTTCTAGTCCATACGGTTTAGGGCCATTTGTTATACAGCAGTACATAATGTCCATCTTAATTTCTGGATAGAGTTGTGAGAACTGTTATGGGGCAGGTAGAAGATAAAAGGAGACAGGACAGGTGCAGCACCGTCTCCAGGTGTAGTTTGCCAAATATCTGTCCTGCCATGACCCAGCCATGGGCAATGGGGCTGCTAGTTGGTTCAGCGGCCATTGGTCCCCATTGGTGGCCTCGGCAGGGATGTTCACAGTGCTCACGGGGTGCCTGCGGCCTCACCTCAGTGCAGTTAGCTTTCCTGTTTCACACAATGCCTCTCCTCATGGGATCACTGGCCCTGACAATGTCTCAGTAAGGAAAGCTCCTGGCTTCCTGGGAATGGAGTTAACCCATTTGGATTGCTGATCCAAGGAAGTGTTAGACAGGGGTTCACCATAGAGGGCACCACTGGGTGGAGCCTGAGGCCCTGAAATGGTTGAAATCCCTTTCTGGTAAAAGAAGATGCCATATCCTCCCAAGAATCTGAGCTACACATTTCATGGATTTAACATTTCATTTGCCAAGTCAGCAAAGTACTACTGCTCCAATTTTACAGATTAAAATAAAGTCTCAGAAGGAGCAGATCAGTTGCCAAAGGTCTAATAATTTTAAATGGAAGAAAGCAAGTTGTGTGTGTGTGTGTGTGTGTGTGTGTGTGTGTGTATCACATTTCTTGATCCATTCATCTACCGAGGGGCATCTGGGTTGTTTCTATATGTTAGCTATGGTGAATAATGCTACAATAAACATAGTTGTGCTGGTAGCTTTAGTATGGCCTTGTTTGTGATAGTTATGGTGTATATACAGATATATATGTATATATATCTATATACATATATATTCATATATACATATATATGTGTGTGTGAATTTTATGCCTCCATCAGAAAGAATGACATTGCTCCATTTGTTAGGAAATGGAAAGACTTGGAAAAAATTATATTAAGTGAAGTGAGCCAGACTCAAAGAAACATAGGTCCCATGGTTTCCCTTATCTGCAATAACTAGTATATGCCTAGGACAAGCAGAAGAGGTCAGAAGCTATGTACATATGGCCACATAACTTGATGCGAAGCAAAATGAACCCCAGGATAGGAACGCAAGAGGTCTCATCTTTGTTGCTATTCTTTTTAATGCACTTATAATGTACGATGTGATTTTTCTGTTTCTTCTTTTTTTGTTTTTGTTGTTGTTGTTGTTGTTTACGAGACCTGAACTCTGGGCCTGGGTGCTGTCCCTCAGCTCTTCAGCTCAAGGCTAGCGCTCTACCACTTAAGCCAAAACACCACTTATGGCTTTTTCTGTGTATGTGGTGCTGAGGAACCAAACCCAGGGTGCCTCATACATACAAAGCAAGCACTCTTCCACTGAGCCACCTTCCCAGCCCCATTTTTCTGTTCCTTTTGTATGTTCCTCCCCATGGTATAACCCTGTTGTCATCACTGTATTTGATTCCAGAGCTGCATCTTGTCTATACATTTTTCTAATTTGGGGAGGGAAAGGGAAATAACAAAATGCTGAAATAGGGATACAGGTTGACCCATTGTAACAATGAGATGTACAAGACACTATGTTGAAAACGAACTTTACAACTTGGTGGGGGGAGGAGTTGGGGAGGTGGAGAGGGAAGGGTTGGTAGGGGAAAAACAAAGGAGGAAGTAACAATGCTCGATAGGAAATAGACTCATTACCTTGCGCATGTAACTCTAACCCCTCTGTACAGCATCTTTACTATATATATATCTCTCTCGTAATATATATATTATAATATATATTTTTTATTTAGATATTTTTAATGTATTTATTTTATTTATATATTATATATAACTATATATATATATAACTATATATATATATATATAAAGGAAAAAAAGAAATTAAGTTGTAGTTCAGGGCATCTCTAATCCCAATGATCGCTGATCTATTGTACTGTTATTGTATGTGTTTGGAAGGTTATTAAGTCTTTGGGCAATCATGATTACATACTATAGATCAACTCCACCCTCCAAGATGTTACTAGTACAAATATAGGTATTCATTCTAATAGGCAAACTATACATTTATTGGTTTAACCAACCATTGATTAAGACTATCTCAAAAAAATCTGACAAGTCCCCAAGAGTAAAGCATAAATATTCTACAGGCTAAGTACTGTGTGTGAGGAATCCTTGGAAACACAGAGACTTCCAGGCTCTCCCTACCAGAGCTCAACCACTTTCCAGACCCTGGGCTCACGCCCAGCATTCCAGGTTGGAGCATCTGTCACCTCACCCCGCCCCCATTGACGGTCAGCAGCCAGAGGTTTCCCTCTGCACTGGGCACGTGCAGATCTGCCCCTTGCTACCACGCCCCAAGAACACAGAGGAACAATTCTTCCCAGAGCATGGATGTGGTTTTAGATAGACAGATGTTACAGATAATCGAGAGTCATGATTAAAGTGTGCTGGAGGACGTGAGCGTATTTTATACACTCCCCACACTGAGCATCGCAGATGCTGGCGTCTCAAGTGGCTCCTTCCCAGGGTACTAGCTGTATCCCAGGACTCCTGAATCCACTTCCATGAAGTGAAGAGTAACTCTGCCAGGCAAGGGTATACGATGGAACAGACAAAGGCCCTGTGAATACATTACAAGAACTGAGTGAGTCCGACTGATGAGGACAGCATGCAGAGAGAAGAGACAGAAGGAAGGAGAATGTACAGTCAGTTCTGTGTTCTAAACAAACCACACACACAGCCCCATCCAGATAACACATGGACACTGGTGAACGCGATGAGCCTCTTTCACATTCTATCCTGACACACATCTGATGTCATGCCACTAATTTAATAATAAAGTTCTTTACATTATTATTGGTGGCTCTTGGGGATACTTATTGAATTGGAACAACTTCCCTTACCTTTTGTCATTTTAGTTATACTGTATTCAATTTTAAGTGCTCCCTGTGCTCCTTACACTGATTTTTACTTTGTATTGTTATGGAAAATTCTGCCAAAAATAATATTGTCTAAGAAATAGGGTTAGACCTTGACCATCAAGAAAGATCACTGTTGAAAAGTGATTTTTAATTACCTCTCCCTGCGGAATGCTGAGCTCAAGTCAGTAAGGTGATCTGACAATGTCAGACAATTAAGTGAAACCATTCATATTTAATTATCTCCACGGCAGGGTTACATCCTTAGGACAGGGAATCTTCTAGTATTTACCTAAAAGGAATCTTTGCCACTTTTCCTTGGTTACTTCTATTTTTATGGTGCCAGGCTAGAGTTTGACCTTTTTTTTTTTTTAACTGGACTGTTGCTAAATGGAATATATTGAATTGATAGATTTCAACTGCAAGACATAAAAAGTCATCTAATTCTGTAAGTATATGTTAGTGTGAAAACAGTCGGGCATGGCCCATATGGTAAAGTGCTCGCCCAGCAAGCGTGAGGCTGTGGGTTCAATCCCCTGCGTTTAAAGAAAAGTAAAAGAAGAGATTATGCCATAAATAACAGAAGCTCAATGGGGAAGTGTGAGCGCTAGAAAAGTACCATGCTCTTAGATAGATTTAGAAAACAAACCTGTGATTATTATAATATTTTTATGAGGCCAACTTCTTGAAGTCAGACAAATCTAATCACACAGAACATCACTCAATGAACTCTTTAGCGAAAAGAGAAGTTTATTGTCCAAATGAATGATGTTCATGGTGGGGGGAGGGGAATTGTAAGAAAGTGTTACATAACAAGGAAGATTTGAGCTTGGTGACCTCCGATCGCTCTGACGGTGCAGGCGTAAGGGGAGGTGTATGCAGGAGGAGAGACTGCAGAGATAATTAGAACAAGACGCTGCCTAGAGGTAACGGCGTCTGGGCTGTTCCATTTCTAATGATGTCCCGGTCTGCATGGTCATTCCGCGACCATGGCCATCTGGCTTCGCTCTGGCTTCACTCTGGGGGGACGACCCGACAGAGAGGCTGCAGGGCGGTATCCCCCGGGGATGTGTAGAAATATAACTCTTCCAGTCTTCACAGCAATGGAGTGTGGCCCAGCTCTCGAGGGGTGTGGGGTGGCTCACCCACAGGCACAAGATGCCAGCCATCTCCTTGCTCTTCCCTCTCCGGTCTGCCTCTGTCCTCAAGAAAACACCAGCTTTCCTGCCACGGCTGCTCAGAAATCACCAGATCACCAAATCACCACCTCACAGCTGCTAGGCAGCATTTGACAGACCCAGGGCTCACTCTCACAGACCGTGGCAGCAACCCTGGTTTCAGACGGGAAGTCTCAAGGGGCCATCCAAACGCACGGTGGCGGAGGAGACTCTGGCCTTGAGCTTCAAGGTCACACACAGGGCCATGTGGGGGGTCCCCCGTTTTCATCCTGACCTCAGGATGGTAGGAAGAAAGTGGAAACTATGCTTGGAACTTGGCATTCTGGTTCTTTCCGCGGTTGGAGGTGCTGCACCGTGTTTTCTGAGGCTGCTGGACGCCAGCAGGGAGCTGCAGCTTGCCAGCAGCCCGAGAATCTCAGCAGGAAATGACCACCAGCCCTTGTGGGCTATTCTGTGTTACTTCACACCCCATCTATCTACACAGCGCCCATGTGTGTCTTTTGGTGGTGTTGACTAAACTAGAAGTGTATTTTTGACCATGATCCAGAGAACCATCTGTGGCTGCTGTTTTCAGCGGCATGCACACCAGGCTGGGAGCAAACCTCCACCTAGCTACCAACCGTGCATGGTACCTTGACTTTTAAATTGGAAATAAGTTGCTATAGCTACAATCTGAGCTCTTATGTCTTTGTTCCCTTTTAAATTGTCTCTGATTTGCTTCTCATTCAAGTTAGAAGATTTCCACTCATTCTGTGTTATTTCTGAATTCTTGCACACTTTTATCTCTCCATCCCCTGAAGCAATCTGCGACTCCTCGTATACTCATCCCCTGCTGGCCACGGGCAGTGTCCCCTGTCAGAAGTGGCTTCAGTCTCCCAGGGCTCACAGGGGCCAGCTGGGGCAGAACAAGTTCCTCACTGTGAATGGACCCTTCAAAAAGTGCCAACATCAGCCCGTGATTGTGGGATTTCTTTCTGTTTACACTGAATTTACCTAGTACCTGCCTATCTTCGGCAAGAGCCTTCAAAATCCCAATAAAGACAAACAGAAATTATATTTAAATCACTTAATATGCTTAATTTTTGGTCACACGATTAAGTTTTCAAGTGGTCAGACTGACGTGGCCTTCCTCCTGTGTATTAATCAGAAAAGCTGGAATGGTAACAGCTTGCCAGAGCACATATGGTGAAATAAAAACCAAACTAAACAAAAATCAACTGAAAAATGGCACAAAGCCGAGAAAGTGCGGCGCATGCACAGATCCTTGACATACTAAAATTCCAACATGTAAGTTATAAAAGTCTAGCATGCTGGGAACCAGACACCGATTGTGGTATGTGTCTTTGAAATGACAGAAAAGAGTGCTTTGAAGATTAATAGGCATGACATGAATAATGGTTGATTTTATCATGCTTTTTATTACTAATCAACAGTAATAGTGTCACACTATTCATGGGGTACAGTTGAGCAGAAATGAAATCATTTTTGTTTCATTTTTGAGTGCTTACCAGTTAATATTTACTAACTAGGATCAGCTGCGTTGGAATAATCTGAATTCCATTCATGCCTGTTTTCAATATACGCTTCCCCCAAATAATTCTAACCCATCATGTGAATTTTTCTTCATTGTGGTCTTCCTTGTTAACTTAATGTATGATATTGCTGCAGTGTGTGACTGGCAATTTGAGTTTAATAATAAAGTCTTGCTTATTTTACCATCAATATATGTGATCACCGAAAAGCAAGGATCCTTCTTCCCCAGGGAAGAATTTTACGTGTAAAGTACATATACAAGTACACATGTATATATGTGTGTGTATGTATGTGTGTATATATATTTGTATGTATGTACACACATACATGTATTTCAGTATCTAGTGAAATGATGAGAGAAGCATATAAATAGTTTATGGTAAGTTAAAAAGAAACCACACATATCTATAAAGTACAGAACACCAAGATTTTGTCATCAGTGATACAATCTCATACCTGATGTGAGAGAAAAATAGCCAAGTTCAAACATGCAGATAAGAATGTCATTCTAATTATTGAGATGGATATTAATGTCATCAAACCCACTGTGTAGAAATGTATGCTGGAAAGGGGAAATATAATTGAGGCTAGCTAACAGAATCCCAATTAGCAAATGAAGACACTGCCTGATAAAGAAAGGGGCAGAGAGCAAAAATCAAAGTGTTTCAAATAAAGAGCAATTACATGGGATGCGAGAGCGCTCCTTGATTGCATTGTGTAGCCATAGAAACCACTGTCAGATGCCACACTCAGACTACAGGCACGCAGGACAGCTGTAAGAACACAGGGGTAATTTTATATCATCACAAACCTGGGAACCTACCATTTAGAAATGAAGATCTACTGCTAAGACGATTTCCACCGAATCAAAAATTTGACACTTCAAAGCAAATATTATTAACAATAGAAAATCAGGAAGTTAAGAGACTTAAAATACATTATTAAGTAATCATCTGAAATGTTTACTACTGACGCAAGAGAAATAGCAACTTGTTCTTTCAATAAGGGACTTAATGGAAATCAACTCAATAAAACATACGGTGGGATGTGGCTTGTCAGTGTTTGATTTATGCTGATACTGATGGCAGACACTTTATCTACACTCCAAACTGAGGAACTTTGCCCTTGAAAAGGACCTTTTAGAAATATTTACTATGACTTGTAAATATTGGCTAAATTTCTGTACATCTAAAACAATATAGTCACCCATAGAAATGTTATAACATGTTACAAATATGTCAGTGTAAACCTAAAAGTATAATTACAAGCAAAGAACCAAAGAACACATGTGGTTTTAGTATTAAATACTGTCAATATGCCCATTAAAATTTGACTCACGTGCTCTTTATCAATTAATATCTAGCTTCTATTAGGATTAGTCTAGGAGTGAATAAAAAACCAAAACCAACTTTGACTACTAGCTCAGTAAAAAAACTGCTCTTTCTATTTTTTGTAAGCACAAGGGACTGGCTCCTGAATTAGGTCCATTAGGACTTTTATAAGAATACCACCGCTCCTGCTGTGAGATCTCAGGCTGGCCGAATGGCGCCTGGCCTGTGACCCTGGCCTACCACGTTCAACCCGTCTGACCTTCGGCTAATTATCTCACCTGTGTACATCACAGAATCCCAATCATAAAGATAGATAACCACTTTCTCACCCAGGTTTGCTGCACAATTAAATAGCCTGGTGTTTTAGAAGAACTTGGAATGGTGCCCATGAACTGTAAGGTTGTAAACATTGTAAAACTGTAGGCTTGACAAGCAATCGTGACAACAGCAGCCCTTGTAGGGAATCACACCGCCCTCCTTCTTCCGGTACAAAGACTCGCACAGGCTAATTCTTTAATCTTCCAGGGTGACTCGGGAATTTACGCAATTGTAGCCCTTACAATCCAGATACAATGGCAATCTAAGATGTTTCTCAGATGTGAATATAAACAACGGTAAATGTGGTCTCTGAAAGTGTGCTCTTGCCTATTTGTAGTCTTGGACAGTTGTCTGGTGAGACATAAGAAAAGCTGTGGGAAGAAATCTCTTTGGTGCTGGGGCAGGCTCGGCTGGAGTAGCCCTGGATGGACCCGGGGCTGCCCCTCCCTGTGGAATTCTATTGGCTATGGCTTTATTATTTTTAAGTACTAGAGTTACGTTGAGCATCCGATAGGTCTGGGTCTGGAGTGGAGTCCAAAGCCATTGTCACAAACCCTTTGAAGAAGCGGACAGGCTGTCACATCGAGAAGCAGCTCAGGTGCTTGAGCACAGAACATTCTAGAACATTGGACATTGAAGTAGCCAGGCTGCCTTTCACAGGCACTAAAGAAGACTGAAGACTGTGAAGGAAAGGAGTGTGAGTTTTGAGGCCAGGCTCGGCTGCCGCCCGGTGCACAAGCTCAGGGTGGGCCTTCACTCCATGCAGCAGAAGGGCCAACCGAACCCCATCGGGCAGAGCCGGGTCTGGGTTTCTCATTTGTAAAATAGGAGGAGATGACAAAAAAAATGGACATGAAATTTAGTCATGCACTTGGAAAGCTAGCGACCTTCCAGCAATGTGAAGCTAGAAAGGACCACAAGACAGAACGCGTCTTGAGGCTTCCAACCTCCACACAAGACCAGCGGAGTCCTGCCAGCACAGGAGCCCGTGGGTTTCCTCCATAGAACTGAGCGTGAGGGCTGACCTTCCTGCACCTTGCTCACAACTAGAGATGAGACACTCACCTAAGACCTCACGGTGACCAAGGTTTCTCTGAAGTTTGTTTGTTTTATTAATTTGTAGTGTTGAACATCTTCACCCATAAGGATATCTAAATGTACATCACTATGATTCTACTAAAGAGATGGCTATGAAGTTGATAAAACTGTACCAAATATATGCACGGATGTAGTCTACACTACTCAAGAGCCAAAGATTCGGAGTATGGCCGTTGTAGGCCAGTCCAGGCAGAATGAGCAAGACCCCATCTCCACAATCATCTGGACATCGTGATGCTACATGCTTATCACATCAGCCCCAAGAAGTCCTGTGGAGGTTCAGGGTTTCAGACAAGCCCTTGACAAAAGCACATGGGCCTACCTAAAAACAATGGAAAGCAAACAAGGATGGAGCCACGCTCCAGAAGTGGAGCTCCTGCAGAGCCAGGTCCAACCACCTGTACTTCCTCGAAAAAGGAAGAGACCTGTGCGTGAATGCAGTGGTTTCCACAGCCTTCCCCGGAGCCTGACGCTTGGGGTGTGGAACTAGTGCAAAACTGCACACACTGACTCCTCCCCCCACACACAGAATCTTCACCACGGTGCTCAGCAGCTCGGATTGCTACTCCTGATGCTCACTACCCTTCCCCCATGCCCTTCATGCTGCCCATGATGGGAGACATTGAAAGGTGCTCTGTGGACACCTCAATGTAATTTTCATTTATATTCCAATTAAGACTTCTAATATTGAGGGAAGGTATCCTGATGCCACACAAAATCTCAGACGACACCAAACGCTGCCACACTGCCCTGTGTTCCAGCACCGTTATCTGAAGACCACAGTGGTCACCACATTAACGCTTACTCCACACACAAGGCACTCATCTAAATCCATGCTAAGCCATGGCAACCCTACAATTTCAAGAATCTTTGGGTATTGCTTTCTAAACGAAAGGAGAAGAAAGGTGTCAAGCTTGAGAGTTGGGCCTACTAATCCCTGCCTGGGTTCCACCCACAAGCATCCTGATAGGTGGGCTGCCCTGGGCTCTGCCTCCTAGCCTAAGAAAGCCCAGCCATCAGACAGAGTGGTTACAATGCTGAATGAATTAACACTTGGAAATCTGGATGG
Source organism: Dipodomys spectabilis (assembly GCF_019054845.1). Classification (NCBI taxonomy): domain Eukaryota; kingdom Metazoa; phylum Chordata; class Mammalia; order Rodentia; family Heteromyidae; genus Dipodomys; species Dipodomys spectabilis. Next base: position 3,512,418 of record NW_024870940.1, on the reverse strand, counting down.
CTTAGGACAGTTGGAGCTGAGCACATACAGAGCACTCTATAAGTTGAGTAAAGTAATGTACCAATACTAGAATTATGACACAAGCATGACCACCTGGAAAGGATTCGCACATAATTTCTTCCTATGTATGTAATAGCTTAGAGAGGTAACTAAACAGGTTAAATAATGACATGAGTCACTATTAATTCCTCAATTAGATCAAAACATTAGCTTTATAAACAGGAAGACTTTTCATTACAACTTCTGTGAACAAAATGTAGGATTGAATGGCTTTACTTTTATCATCTATTTGTCTATCACGTATCTATCATCTATCTTAATACAACTATAAATACAGCATAAAGAAACTGTGTGAACAAGAAGAGAAGGATGAGAAAATGGTGGAGGGGTTGCATTCTTTGAGGTACAATGTACACCTGTATAGAAACACCACGAGGAATCCTCCGTATTAAACACTTACATTAATTAAAATAAAATAGAACAGTGAGAGAGAGCAGAAGTTTAAAATCAAGTCAGTGGGGACAACCAATGGAATCAGGGCGGTAAAAGCATTGCCCCTGCTTGCCTCTCAGATCCTGGGTGGCATGTGTGGCCCAGGCAGCTGGCAGTTCACCAGAGCAGGTGCTTGGCCAGAACTACAATTGGCACGTGTTTGTGCTTTGCCCGTGAATCCGTGTAGCTCAGCTGTTTAAGAGCTTCCTCTGCTGAAATAAAATGACAAGGTAAATTGAAAGAAAATGAAAAGCCTTATGAAAAATTCATCAGGTTGATTTCCATTCTGTGTGCTTTTGTAAAATATATACTCTCCTTCCACTTTCAAATGGAAAGGCCATTTTTAAAGCATGGTGGTGCCGTTCACTTGGTGGTTAAGGTTGACTTGAACTACACGATCTCTCAAACAATGTGGGATGTGAACCAGCAAAACCGGCAGCCAGCTGCCAGACCGACGGAAATGGACAAGGATTCAGAGAAAAGGAAAGCAACAGACTTAGACTTCTTTGGTCATCAGAGTAGCACAAACCACACTGCCACACAGAATCTGTCTCCAAGACAACCATGGAAATGTGCACACTCCCCCTTTCAAGTTCTGAGAGACTCTTATCTCCAATGAACCAGTAAAATCAGTCTGGAGGTGTGGCTCAAGTGGCAGAGCACCAGCCTAGAGCAGAGTAGCTGAGTTACGGAATCAGCCTGGACGAAGGTGTGGGTTGGTACAATAGCCAGAAGAAGGAGGAAAACCCGGTGTAGTGTGATTCCTGTTCATTCTTCAAGACATACGCTTTTCTCCACAGAGGGATATTCTATGAAAAGTATGGATGAGTCATGTGCCAGTGGCCCACACCTGCAATCCCAGCGAGGAGGCTGAGATCTGAGGACTGGGGGTCAAAGCCAGCCCAGGCAGGAAAGTATGGGAGACTCTTATCTCCAGTTAACCACCAGAAAAAAAACAATTGAAAGTTGCACTGTGGCTCAAAGTGGTAGAGTGAAAAAAGCTCAGGGATAACACCCAGACCCTGAGTTCAAGCCACACAATGGACTATATGGAGTACATACATACATATCTATCTATATAAATATAAATCATATACATCATATGTGATATATATTATATGAAAATATACCATTGATTAATTCTAGGTGTTGGAGGTACAAGTAGATTCTATTTCCATCTCTCAAACTAAATTTCCTGCAAGTATTATATATTTCTTTTATAATATGATTGTGCTTTTCAGTATAGCATGCTATGAAAAGTCTAGGACCTTCTACTGAGAAAAGAAATACACATTATCAATTTGCTGGTAGTCATGGGTAAGTATGCACTGTGATAAAAATTAGGTTAAAAACAAATATAACATTGCCACTTCAAGTTTATAATTTCCCACTTGATACCATTGATTGAATTTTGTATTTTGGAGCATTATTGCCCCAAATCCTGAATAAACAGTAAATATGGAAATTTTAAGTTAAGAATAAGTGGAAGTGACGCTGTGGCTCAAGTGGCAGGGTGCTCGCCTTGAGCTGAAGAGCTGAGGGACAGCACCCAGGCCCAGAGTTCAAGCCCCACAACCGACAAAAACAAAAACAAAACAAAACAAAACAAAAAGAATAAGTAAGCCATGCACAATGGATGGGCTGCAAAGCTTGGGGGAGGGGGTGGAAGCAGGTCTCATCCTACAGGATGTATTACTCATTCTGGCCTTAGTCAAGAAAATGGCAGACAAATCACACAGCTGGTAAAATACCTTGAATTATACCCATTCCCTGCCACCCTCCCAATGAATAGTGATTATAATATTGATAGTGCCAAGAAACATCTAACATCAATTCTTTTTCCTTAACTTCAGTGGCTGTGAGTAGAAAGAAGGCCACTGTATTTTGTTATCCCTTTGGCATTAATTTGCTAACAAAATAGCCATAAATCTCTTAGATTTTCTCCCAAGGAAGCTAAAAGAGGCTTAAGAAAACATTGAAAACCCAATGCCATTTATCAAAATACTCCAAATGATGCTTCACAGATTCCACTGTCTAAACAAAATTATTTTTAAAACATATAGGATCAGTCTGAAGTCTCACAGACATGAAACCCTGTGTACTTCAAGTCAGGACCAAACAAATACAGCAATGAACCAACCAAAAGACCTCAAGGCCTGTATTCGCCATGTCACCACACCAGGTGGGTTGAGTTAAAGAGAACTAAACCTGTGCATTCTAAATACTCCCTGGACATAGGGACTGCTAGCCGGCTAGAGACAGAGGATTTGAACATCTAGCTGACTTTCTCCTGGGAATCTTCCTTCCCTTCAATTCCAATCTTATTATTTACAATTTTAAGGTGGGAAAGCAACTTCTAGGCATGAGGCCTGTAATTCTCCATGTGAAACCAGAAATAATAGCACATACATTAGGCACTTTGAAGGAAAAATAAAAAGATTCTGCATCTTTTTTTCTTTGAATACTTGAATCTGATGTGTTCATGGAAAATAAAATAATTTGGGTGCATATCTTTCAGAGGACACTATTTCAAGGTGTTTTAATAAACAAAACATAGTGTTGAGGTCCTCAATCGAATCTGTGAGCTCTTTCTCTGCTGGTGAGTGGCCTGTCTACCCCAGCTCTGGGGCTACAGAGCCCAGGCACAGAAGAATGTCCTATTCATTCTCAGACACGCGTGGAAAACCTGAGTGAAACCTCCAGGCTCTTCCTCACATTTTCCAGTTCATGGTAAGATGCGATTGTTCTTTGCTTCAATTCTAGGCTTGCAGCACTTTAGATCCCCCTGTAATATTTATTCTAGACTTTGCACTTTTTAGTTCAAAGGGTTTTTTCCATCTACTATTTATTTGTTGAGAACCTTCTCTCCCTTCCATAATAAAGGGAGCACACGATGAAATGCATGCCACGTCTGTCCTCAGGCAGAACAGAACAAAGCTGTCATCTTTACTCTCATAGTCAAGAAGCCCAATAGAGCCCCATCACCGCCCAGAGTGACTACCAAAGAGGCACCGAGGCAGACAATACTGCGATAGAGAAGAATGAGCCAGAGGGACAGAATGGTCAAAGTCAGCCATCGGGTTACTGGCCCTGGCATCCATGGGCATTTGGTCAAACATCCCCTCACGTGTTCCTGTGAGAGGACTTCTGGGTGAGATTCTGTGTAAATGTGTAGCTTGAGTAGATTGTCCTCATTTGACTAAGTAACTGAAGGTCTGAATAAAGCAAAAAGCTTAACATCCAGTGATTACAGAGAAACAGTCCTGCCTCCTCCTTAATGACTCTCAAACCAGAACATTGGACTCCTGCTTTGTTTCTGTTAGATCTATTTCTCTCGATTACCCTAATCCAAGAATCACCTGTCAATCCATCCATCCCTTCCTTCCTTCCTTCCTTCCTTCCCCCATTCATCTATTCATCCATTCATCTATTTGTTGATCTCTCCACCCACTCATCCATCCATCTGCTCCTCAGTCTGTCTATCCATCCATCTATCCTCCATCCACCCTTCCATCTAGCAGTTATGTGAAAATGTTTGCTCTAGTCTTTGGTTTTACTTTAAGCATGAACGTTTCTCCACGTGCTCAATGGCATCTCATAGAGTAAAGGCATGGGAAGCAGGGATAGGTTAATCACACTCAGGAGATGTGGAAGTGTAGCGGAAAGGAACTCAGGGGGACCATGGTCCACGATCACCAGGAAGAATCTGAACTGGGTTGGAAACAGTGACCTCCAGGGCAGAGGCCTGAGCAGAGGCCATCGGACCAGCAGGGCCCTGATGGCCTGTCCTCTACAAGGGAGGCGCCGGTGTAGCTCAGTGTAGCCAGGCTTCATGGTGATGGGAAGGGGCACAGCAGTACTAGGCTGCCAGTGCTCAGGGTGCGGAGGCTAACGCGACTCCAGGCAGAGATGCCCAGTGTCACCAGCTGTGGCTCCTCCCGATGTGTCGATTTAACCCATGTCACCACGCTCCTGCTCGGAGCTGGTGCAGCTCTACACTCGCCTTGCTTTCCTTTTCCCCTATGATCCTGTCTGGAGTGAAGAACTGGCTTTGGGCCCCATTTTGCAGGGTGTTCTCTCCCGTCCAGTGCCAGGCGGTGGAGTGAGGTGAGCTCACATGTCAGCAGGAGCCAGAACAGAACAAAGTCCAGGGATGTCACCAATTTTCCCAGAGAGTCTTGTAAAGATTCCCAAGCTGCTGCGCTTCCTTCTGCCCTCCCCCCAGCCCCAAAGCACTGTGTAATAATCCCAACAATCTAAAAATCACATTTGAGATTGTATTTATCCTAACAGGAGAAAGCATTGAATCCACACTTCTTCTACTATGGTTATTGATATTGTACATCACTTACAGGATGTCCACTCATGGTCTGAAACCTGTCTTTCACGTCTAATTCCCACATGCTGTGATTTCTTGATACAGACAAGCAGCAATGAGGATGGAAAGCATTTCGGTCTGCTGCCAAGGTTAGCAGTCAGGTCATGTGATTCAAGTGTGTCATGGACTCCCATAAAAATCAAACTACAGAGGAATTAGGAATGTACTGTAGATGCCCATTGTCATTTGAATGCAAGCTCCCTTCACTCCTGAATCTCCTCTACCACCGAGGAGCTACTGGAGGGTGGAAAATCCAATTCATCCTTGGTTCTTGCACAAAGCCTTCCATTTTGCTTGGGATAAATCAAGAGTTCATTTCATGTTCAATGTGGGAAGCTTTTTAATCCTTTGCTATTTCAGGTGCTTTGATCCTGTTAAAATGTTTTCACATATTCAAGAATGAAGTATGGCATGGTATTTGGATGGAAAATTGAATGATTTTCATAGGGTGACTTTGAACTACAGCATCAGAAAAGAAAGGAGTTCTACCCCTCCTCTACAACAGCTTAGTGTGCTGGCACTTTCTTTAGACCCTCAGTACAAAACAGCATAAATTTGGGGGCTAACTATGGTTCCTATGATTTGAAACCATTGTGCAGAACTGTGAGCTGAGAGGAAGCGGAAGGACTCCTGGCCTCTTGGAAACAGTCTGGAGGTGTCAGGAAGCACGAGCCACTGTAACAGCCAGACCACCAACATCTCCTTGCCGCTTTTCCAGTGCTAATTTATCTGAAGTCAGAGCACTTCGATGCTATTTCTTCCTTCATCATTACAGCCTGAAATTGGACATATTCCTCTTTTAACTACGTGAAGAAAATGAAATTTAATATGATTCCTACTATGAAAAAGTTCTGCCTTGGGTCTACCTGAGTTCCTTTACTCAGTAGTATATTCTCCTCTGACCATGTTGTGTTATCCCCGTGTGTGCAGTGCTGAGTAGCATGCAAAAACAACAGACCAACTAAAACTAACTTGTAATCCAAACAATATACTTTAAACACTTAAAATCAAAGCAAATAAGCATCACAAGGAAACCACACTCACACAGTTTATGGTAGGGGAGTTTCAGAATTACTCTGGTAAAAAGCAAGTAAACAAACCAAGTATGTCTTTAGAAATGTTTTGCGACCTTTGTAAAACTGTGAACCATTATGGGGCACTAACCTAGTGTAGATATAGCGCCATTTGTGCACTTTCTCATCTCCATATTTTAATATAAGCAATTTATTTTCTTAGGGATTTGGTGTGTGTGTGTGTGTGTGTGTGTGTGTGTGTGTGTGTGTGTGTGTGTATGTGTGTGTGTGTATGTGTTCCTCCTGCTCAATGACCTTGGGCTGGTGTGTGTGCCTCCTGCTCAATGACCTTGGGCTGGTGTTCCTCCTGCTCCATGACCTTGGGCAGATGCTCAGCCTTTCTTAGCATAAGTGAGTTTGCATATGTATGTGTGTGTACATATATATATATATATATATATAATGACATATAATTTACATCTGCCATCTCTCAATACAGAAAAGATCACTGTAGTGCAGAATTGTGTGCATGGGTTGGCACACAACTCTGTCTCCTGTTCTGCTTTGCTGGCAGGTGAACAAAGGTATGACCCATTGCACGCAAATGCAGAATAAAATCAATGTACAAAACATGAATGAGCCTTTATCAGCCATTAATTAGTCATTTTATTTCCATAGAGCTTTCCAAATTGTACATACACACACATGTGGGTGTACACACACACACACACACACATCACTTAAATATGTACATACACACATGCATACTTATCCCTACATTGAAGGGCAAAGAAAAAACAATTTGAAAACCATGATTGTTAACTGAGATCATCAAAATCTCTCCAGGGTGGTTTCTATTCTCAGCCTTAGCTATGACTTCAGTTTTAATTCTTGATGCTTTCTACAGGAAGACACAGTTGTGTGCAATTGTCAGAGATGACTGCTCCCCACAGACATTGTGCCTCAGTCAACTGCATTTACTAAAGCTGACCAGAAGACCCTGGGACAGGGAAGTTGTTATGTACGCCTTGTTGACTAAGAAAGAACTGTGAACGTCCAAGTCTACTGCTGATTGGCTCTTAACACTCCTTGCGCCATTTGAGTGCCACGTTTGTTTTAGGTTCTGTTCATTTTTTTTTTCTCTAGAGAAAACCTTTTCAATCAGTCATTCTGGGACTGGTGAGGTGCCAGCTGCCTGAGCATTATTACTCTTATAATGACACAGAGAAAATGAGTTGTGGCTGTTCAATGAATTATGTCTTTTCACCACAATACAGTTAAACTTTTATTCATTTTACTGAATCTGCTTTGGAAAATGAGGCATCTGCCTATTTGCTTTGCAAGAGCTCAGTTACAATACAGCATTTTAATGCCTCACCCTTTCTGTGGAATTTTTTTTCAGTTTGCTTTTTCTTGCTAGAAGAATGCAGAGGTTGTGGAAATTCACAAAATGCTTTTTTATTAGGCTGAGTCTCAGTGAAGTCTTCAGTACACAAAATTTTTATTCTTATACTTAAATTTAAAAATTACTCTTTAGCAAATCGCTTGTGTATTCATTCAAAATTCTGATTTCTCTTTTGATGGCTTAGGCATGATTCCTGAAATTCACATGTCAGAAAATTAATCTTTGATTTGCATTTCTTTTATGGCTAGGGAGGCATTTCTCCATGTGTCTGTTGGCCATCCTTCTTTCCTCTTCAGAGAAGTTTCTCTTTAAGTCTTTAGCCCACTTATTTATTGGGCAGTTGTTTCTTTGAAGATTTGTTATTGGGGGATTTAATTTTTTGAGTTCCAGGTATATTTTAGATATGAGACCCTTGTCCGTTGTATAGCTAGTGAAGATCTTCTCCCAATCTGTAGGCTTTCTATTGATCTTGCTAGCCATGTCCTTTGCCAGGCAGAAGCTCTGCAATTTCATGCAGTCCCATTTGTCCAACGTTTCTTTTATTTGTTGTGTTTCTGGGTCTCTATTAAGAAAATTTTTGCCTGTGCCAAGGAGACCTAGGGTTTCTCCTATTCCGTACTGTAATGTTTTCAGAGTGTCTGCTTTTACTCTGAGGTCTTTGATCCATTTGGAGTTGATTCTGGTGCAGGGTGATATACAAATCAAAACAACATTGAGATACCACCTCACCCCAGTTAGAATGGCTAAAATCAAGAACTCTAATAACAACAGATGTTGGAGGGGATGTGGACAGATGGGAACCTTACTGCATTGTTGGTGGGAGTGTAAACTTGTTCAACCACTTTGGAAAACAGTATGGAGGTTCCTCAAAAGACTCCACATAGAGCTCCCCTATGACCCAGCAATCCCATTTTTGGGCATTTACCCAAATGTTCACAAACAAGACCACACTAAATCTACTAGCACGACTATGTTTATTGCAGCATTATTTACTATAGCTAAGCTATGGAACCAACCCAGATGTCCCTCAGTAGATGAATGGATCAAAAATGTGGTATATATACACAATGGAATTCTATGCCTCCATCAGAAAGAATGACATTGCCCCATTTGTTAGGAAATAGAAAGGCTTGGAAAGAATTATATTAAGTGAAGTAAGCCAGGCCCAAAGAAACATAGGTCCCATGGTTTCCCTTATTTGCAATAACTTTCACTGTATTCGATGTCGGTATAATTTGTGGAGGGGAAGGGGAAAAACAAATCGTTTAAATAGGGATACAGGTGGACCCATTGCAACAATGAGATGTACAAGTCGTTGTGTTGAAAACGAACTTTACAACTTTGGTGCGGAGTGGGGGGAGGAGGATTGGTTGAGGGGGGAGGATGGGAAGGGATGGGAAGGGGAAACAAAGGAGGAGGCTACAATGCTTGATAAGAAATGTACTCATTATCTGGCCCATGTAATTGTAACCCCTCTGTTCAGTATTTTTACAATAAAAAAGGAAAAAAAAGAAAATTAATCTTTGCAGTTGCATATTGATGGCATTTAGATAGAGAGGGCAGTGGAAGGTAGCCAGGGCTAGAAGAGGTGCTGAGCATAGGGACAGGACCTCATGAGATGTAGGTGGAGGCCAGCTGTGCTCGTGGACTTCTTAGCTTCCAGAATCATAAGAAGTAAGTTGTTTTGTTTCTAAAATTACTACAGCTCAGAGGCTTCTCATAGCAACTGAAAAATGACTAAGGTCCTTATTGAAAACCATGGTGGACATCAGAAAGCAGGTTTACCCTCCCAGACTGTGCGGCAATGAATGAGCAAGCAAAAAGACGGTGCTGAATGTCACGGAGGACAGAATGATGGTGGAGAGAGAAGAAATCATACCGGCAGCACAACGCAACAGCAAGGGAGACTGAGGGCCAAGACTGGAACCACAGGACGGAGAGTCAGTACAACACAACAGCAAGGGAGACTGAGGGCCGAGGGAGACTGAGGGCCGAGACTGGAACCACAGACGGAGAGTCAGCACAACACAACAGCAAGGGAGACTGAGGGCCCAGACTGGAACCACAGGACGGAGAGTCAGTACAACACAACAGCAAGGGAGACTGAGGGCCCAGACTGGAACCACAGGACGGAGAGGCAGCACAACACAACAGCGAGGGAGACTGAGGGCCCAGACTGGAATCACAGACGGAGAGTCAGCACAATGCAACAGCGAGGGAGACTGAGGGCCCAGACTGGAACCACGGGACGGAGAGTCAGCACAACGCAACAGCGAGGGAGACTGAGGGCCGAGACTGGAACCACAGACGGAGAGTCAGTACAACACAACAGCGAGGGAGACTGAGGGCCCAGACTGGAACCACAGAGGGAGAGGTGAAGAGTAAGGGTTGTGGGAAGGAAGAACGGCAGGGAGAACTCCCAGTGCAGTCCAGAGGGCGGCACAGAGCCGGGGCAGTGGGAGACAGAGAGGGCTACCCACCAAGCCAAGACGTCCACATCGAAATGTCCAGCGCCTCTGATTCTCCAATTCCCCAGCCAAAAGACACAATAGGGGTCAGCCCTGGAGACAGAGCCCTCTGGACCACATGGCGGGCCCCATGTCTTCACAGGGCTCCCCCAAGGCTGAGAATAGGGCAGAGGAAGAGGTGTCTGCAGACGAATGGTCAGAAAGCTCTGCCTTGCTGGTGTTCAAGAAGAGGAGAGGAGGCCTAGCAGTGGAGGGTGGCTGCCCTGGCCCTGGGCTCCGTACCCCTCCCCCACCCCGTGGCCTGCTTCTCCCACTCAGGCCTACAGTGTGGAGTCCCATCTTCTTTTGTCATTTCTTTGCTGGGATCCTAAAAGATGGCACAGTGTCCCCACCTGGGCAAGTCTTCTCTAAACATGTTCCTATCCTCAGCGAGGTGAGCGAGCAGGCGGCACACGGGGAAGAGTCGGGAAGGGACCAGCAGCCCTCTCCTGCGGCCATTCACAGCACCTTGAAATGAGAACTTCAAAATATTTCCAACCAGCCGGGCGCCGGTGGCTCATGCCTATAATCTAGCTATTGAGGAGGCTGAGATCTGAGGACTGCGGTTCAAAGCCAGCAGGGGCAGAAAAGTCTGTGAGATTCTTATCTCCAAGGAACCACTCAGAAAACCAGAAGTGGCGCTGTGGCTCAAGTGTAGAGCACTCGCCTTGAGCTGAAGAGGTGAGGGACAGTGCCCAGGCCCCGAGTTCAAGACCCACAACTGACAAAAAAAATTATATATATATATTTTTTTCCAATGAAAAATAACCCCAAATGAAGAATGCAGCTGGCTTTTTGCGAGTTTGGTCTAGTTTTTGTAAGTCTTGAGTTGTTTTGTATATTATTCTATATTACAAAATTAATCATTTAATTTTCCCATATTAGGACCAAATTACCCTTTCTTTTCATAAGTGACAAAATATTATATATATATATATGAATCAAACCATAAATTTAGAAAGAGTATCCTTGGGACATGCCTTCATAAATAAAATAATCCATATAACTTTTTGTTGGTGGTGGTGGTCATGGGGCCTGAACTCTGGGCCTGGGCGCTGTCCCTCAGCTTTTCAGCTCAAGGCTAGCACTCTACCACTTGAGCAATAGCACCACTTCTGGCTTTTTCTGCTTATGTGGTGCTGAGGAATCCAACCCAGGGCCTCATGCATGCAAGGCAAGCACTCTACCACTGAGCCACCTTCCCAGCCCCCATCTATACCACTTTTAAATGACAATTAATTTTTTTCTATTTCTCCATTTTCAAACATTCTATTATTAACCGCAGTAGGTTCTCATTTTCTAAGTCATCTTAAAATGCTACAATTGGTAAAAAATAAAATAAAGGAATACATGCAGTGACAAAGAGACAGTTATAAAATGAGAAGGAATGACTAAGCAAACCTAACTACTATTCTAAGTTCAAATGTTATTACATTGTAAAATGATAGCTCATGTAAACAACATTATAGGAGTCTCTCTTGAACCTGTTTTTGTAGTTATTTTGGAATATGAGCTTTAGTTATAATAATAATAGTAAGTGCTTGAATGTTTTATCTTCATTTAAGTTGTTATTCAACTATTAATATTTCTTAGGCTGAAAATGGTTAAAGATTTCAGCAGCATTTTCATTTATAAAAATTACCAAGTGAGTTATTTAGTATTTGCTTTTTGGTTGCAAATGAAACTTTTTCAAATGGACATATTAAAAATGAAAATGCAATAGATAATGTAACATTTCAAATTCCTTTGGAACAAGAAACTATTGGAGTTGGTCATAGTAAAAGCTAAAATAATGATGTTGAAATAGATTTACTCTGAGACCTGGTCATGTTATCGACAATGTGGCTTCTCATTGGAGATCAATCTGGGCAGCCTGGAGCAAGAGCAATAACTATGTTTATATCGATTAGTCTAATTGCTTCCATTCCTAGGAATTTAAATGACATTTTATTGTAGCTGTCATACTCAAGCAGCGAGGGGCAGAAAACCTAGGAATCTGAAACCAAGTTGAATGGGGCAGTTGTAGCTGCTACCAGGCAATCATAGATGTTTGCTTGGGTGCAAAGTTTGGATATAAAATTGAATACATGGGATGGATTCATGGATGCAATATTGCTCAAGTTCGGGTATAGGTGTGAAGATAACAGAAAACGAATTAATAGAGCAAAGGTTTTTCTCTTTATTTCAAAGGCAAGAGCTCTTGTTATGATCATTTACTCAGTCAAAGACACAGGGGGCATGGAAAAGAGGAGGAAGGAAAGGAGAGGAGGAAAGGGGCTTATCTGAATGCTTGCCAGGAGAACCTGTATTTCCCCAACGACCTGAGTTGCTGGCCTGCTATAATTACCTTGTTATTAAAACTATTTTTTCAAGAGTTCTATGATTTTGGAAAGCTGATAATTGATGTCCCTACTCAATTGTGTTCTTCAGTTTATTAATCTAAGATGAACTATACAAGATTATTGTATTTGAAGGCTCTATATGACATTGATTTGAGTATTCTTTTTTTTTTCTTACTGAAAATAATGTTAAGAACATGACTCTGGAGTAATAAAACTAAGCCTATGATATGCAATAAAATAACATAAAACTAGTTATGCAAGAGATCAGGATGCATTAAGAAATGAATAAAATACACCAGAATTAAGCCCATAGAAATCACAGGATAAGGAGAAAACACAGTCATGAAAGTCTTATATCATGGAAATCAGAAGATGAAGAAGATGGATAAAACCATTCTGTGTTACAGATGTTTCCCTTGATAGGAGGTCAGAAAATTGCAGTGACATTAAGTTGCCATCCAAATACCAGGGAACAAGAAATTTTCTTAACTCTCGTTTGTGTCGCTGCCTGGCTGGCATTAGCTGATGCTGTTACTGAGGACAGAAAATCCTGCTCATGTACCTGTAACCCCTCGGCACAGTATTTTTACAATAAAAATATATAAAAAAGAAAAGAAGATCTGCTAGGTGGAAGCCCAGCCGGTCCTCTCTTCTGCTCTCCGACCCTGCTCCCTCGGTATTCCCTTCCCCCTCCTCATCACCGGCCTCTGATGTCAAGCAGCAAAAACATGCTCAAGGTTATCTCTAAAACAGAAACACTAACACCATGGTGAGAGCAAGGAAAGCGTAGAAGGAACAAGCAGGAGCAACTCACCCCCGTGTCTGTGTGCTGGAGGGAGTGCAGGTGTGCGTCTCCCTAGGAAGCAATGGGAGGCTTCTGCTCATTTCAGCTTGGGCGTTTTGCGCTCTGGTTTTCCAGCAGACGGGAATGGAGGACACTGGCAGATGACCCCAATGCTAGCCTTCTGTGCTGGACACACCATGGCCCTGGAGATTCTTGATGATATAGCTATCATGATCATTATCCATTATCCATAGTTCAGGAGGCTTCGTACTTGGTTGTTAAAGCAGTTAGCATATTGTGTCATAAAAAAATGAACCAAAGAAGGTCTCCCTGCATTCAACACCCTTCAGAGATCCAGCCACACGTGTGTCTTTGCTTATGGGTATGCAAATATGCAAACATCCACATACATGTGTGTCTACCTTCACCTCATTGTTTCATGGCACTGAGTCTTCCAGCAGGGCCTTCTCGGGGAACGCACAGCCCTGTCTTCTGATGTACTCCTCCAGCAGGGCCTTCTCGGGGAACGCACAGCCCTGTCTTCTGATGTACTCCTCCAGCAGGGCCTTCTCGGGGAACGCACAGCCCTGTTTTCTGATGTACTCCCACACAAAGCTTGGGCGTGCGCGTTCCCGCGGCTTCATGGGGAGGCCCGCCGGGCTGGGGGAAGCCTTTCCTCAGCCTCTTCTGACCACTCTGGCCACTCTGTCCTGCTCCCTCCACCAGCACTGTAGGCTCTCCCCCTCTAGTCTCCCCTGCCCTCAATCTCACGTACCCACCTCGCCTCCTCCCTGCTCCTCCTTCGTCCCAGGCAGCATCTCGGATGGCTCCTGCTCATTTTCCACAGCTTTCTGGAAAAGCACCTCTTCCACTGTGGCCCTCCCCGCCTCACACAGCCCTGTCACACATTCTGCTTCCTTCTGCCCCTGCCCACGCCCCTGAAGGCCCAGGGGACACCGCTCAGCAGGGTAGGGCAGGCTTTTGTCCTTTGTTTCTGTTAATATCCTGCTCCTTCAGATTGCTCTAGTAGGTGTGAGTGATTGCTATAATGGCAGTCATTTTAAAGAAGGGATGAAATCTGAACTACAAGCAGATAGCAATTAGTAAAAATATCTTTGCATTAGTTGTTAGTGTAAATACACATTCTGTGAATGCACTAAGTACCTGGGCATCTTTTCCATAAGTGTAAACAATCAATAACTAATTAAAGAATAGCTCATCAAATATTTGAGTAGTCCAGAAAAAAAATACTTTTCTGAGTAAAGGCATTTATTTTGTCAATTTGGTTGTAGTTTTAATTTATTTGAGTTGCTTAAAGTAGTGAAAATCAGTAAATCTTTCACATATTGAGCTATTAAAGATCTTCCAAAGTTAATTAGTGAAAACCCAGTAGCATATCTAGAAGACATATCTCAAGACTCTTATCAGTTTTGCTAAGGCCCACCTATCTAAGGAGAGAAGTATTTCTCAAACCACTGTCTTATCTACTTCCCCTTTTGTCTTTGAAACCCTGAGCTTTCTTTAAATGGTTGACTAAAAAAAGAAAGAAATGGTTGATTAAAAGTAAAGCAGATTGCTTGCATTCTCCTTTCTTTCCTCCTGATCAAAGACTGCTTATAGGAAATTACTATTGCAAGAAAAAACAGCACCCTGAAACAAAAGCTTGAAAAATATTTAAAATATGAGCATGTTTTCTTAAGAAATGAATGTCTACAAGAGGTCTTAATTGCATTCAAGAGTTCACTTGATGTTGTATAAGGCCTGACTTGTGTATTATAGGAAGAATGCATAGTTTCTGGCCAACAAAATTTAACTTAGAAAAGTTCCAAAAAAAGAAAAGTAAAAGATTGAAACTGTCCATGTTGTATTTCCTTTGCCTCACCAGCCTTCTGTAAAACCCTTAAAGTCATTTAACTTTCCCTAATTTTGAAATAATATACATCTTCAAAACTCAGCTTATCTACCTCATCACTAAATTATTAGGAGATGAAATCATCAAACAAAAGCATTTTATGTACAGTGAGCATATTCCAATTGCTTTGAAAATTTCACTGTGCATTTGAACATATTGATAGTTGATATATTTTCTTTTCCACTTCGGAGCATTCCAAGGACTGCTTAGCAAATTGGGTAGAAAGAACTTTGTTACCCTGGCAAAAATCCATATGATAATTGACTCACAAGAGACATGTCAGTCCCTTGATCTCACATCCTGTGGAATGCCAGGAGGCAGGAGGGTCCTGAGCCTAAGACACAGGCTGGGCAGCTGGACATTGAGCAAACTAACTTCGCAATTTGTGGATGAAGAGCCTTACCAGCGTGTCTCTACCTCACACACAATTCCTTCAAACTGGTTCCTTTGAGCTCCTGGATGACAGGTAAGGATTTTACAGTGGGTCCATATCTTGGAGTTCATTTCGCTTAGCATCATCTCATAGGGTCATATGTACGTAGCTATTGAGCTATTCTGCTCATCTGCTAGGATTATCCTAGACATATGCTAATGATTATGAGGGAAACCATGGAACCTATGTTTCTTTGGGTCTGGCTTACTTACGTAATAGGATTTTTTTCCAAGTCTTTCCATTTCCTTACAAATGGGGCAGTGACATTCTTTCTGATGGGAGAGGATTTTTTTTGTTGCTGTTGTTGCTTTTAATGTACTATGTGATTTCTTTTTTCTTTTTTTTTTGTTTTCTTTTTCCCATGGTTTATCTCCTGTTGTCACTGTATTGGATTTTGGTACCCTGGACATTGTATATATGTTTATCTGAATTAGGGAAGGGGAACCACAAAATGGTGAACGGGGGAACCAAGGCAACAGCTGTACTCACAATATGATGGAAATAATCTGTGCAAGTTAGGGGAGCAGGAGGGAGGAAAGCGGGGAAAATGAGGGAGGGGATAACAAGTTCAACAAGAAATGCACTCAGTACCTGACTTATGTAACTGCAACCCCTCCGTACATCACCTGACAATAAAATTGTTTCAAAAAAGAATTTTAAGTGGGAGTTTACAGGTGAATAAAACAACAATTCACTTTTAAAACTAAAAAATTTATCTACTTACACATTCTGTCAACACGATCAGAGAAGGGTTGATTGATTCTATTAGAGGAGTTAGCAGCATTTTGTCTTATGTTTCGAAATAACAGCTGAAAACTCGAATTGTATACATTCTTAATGCAACAGCAGGACTTTGCTAAAAGTCCTATTGAATTATAAACAAAGCCAGTCACTGAGGAATATATGAATCATGCTTTCAGGAGTGTTTATGGGAACAGTCCTCAAAAGATCTTCATGTGTTTCTTTCTTTCTTAGCTCCTTTGTTTCCTTCTTTCATTCCTCTTCCCTCCCTTTCTTCCTCTTCCTTCTTTCTCTCTCTGTATCGCTCTCCTTGCTTCCTCTCTATCCCCCTTCTTTGCTCCTCCTCCTCCTCTCCCTTTTCCTCTCACCCTCCGTCCTCACTCCATCTCTCTCCTTCCTTTCACTCTTACGCTTTGCTTCTCATAACTGATCTGCCTCTGTACCCTTCATTGAGTAGACGAAATAGAAGTAATTTTTCTAGAACTTATCCAAAACTAGAGTCTCAGCATCCAAAAACATATCCACCAGTTAGTGAGTTAAACTACTTTTCACATGGAAAACCTTCACTAAGACATAAAAGCAATGCTTTTGTGTTAGTATCTGAATGTTTCTAGTATTCTGTGAAAGGAAACATATAAATTTTGAAGTGGTCCTTTGTGTCAGGGAGATGGAAACGTTCTTAGAGCTTCTTAGGATACGAAATGCTGCAGACTGTGTAACTGCATAGATTATAACATTTCCTAAACACACCATCAATTCATCAAAGGCCAATTAATGACTCTGCTTAATTTACTATAAAACATGGAGTAAGCCCAATAAATAAGTGGGCTAAAGACTTAAAGAGAAACTTCTCTGAAGAAGAAAGAAGAATGGCCAATAGACACATGAAGAAATGTTCAACATCCCTAGCCATAAAAGAAATGCAAATCAAAACAACACTGAGATATCACTTCACTCCAGTTAGAACAGCAAAAATCAAGAACTCTAACAACAACAGATGCTGGAGGGGATGTGGACAGAAAGGAACCTTACTTCATTGTTGGTGGGAATGTAAACTTGTTCAACCACTTTGGAAAGCAGTATGGAGGTTCCTCAAAAGACTTCACATAGAGCTCCCCTATGACCCAGCAATCCCACTTTTGGGCATTTACCCTAATGTTTACAAACAAGACCACACTAAAGCTACCAGCACAACTATGTTTATTGCAGCATTATTTACTATAGCTAAGATATGGAACCAACCCAGATGCCCCTCAGTAGATGAATGGATCAAGAAAATGTGGTATATATACACAATGGAATTCTATGCCTCCATCAGAAAGAATGACATTGCCCCATTTGTTAGGAAATGGAAAAACTTGGAAAAAATTATATTAAGTGAAGTAAGCCAGGCCCAAAGAAACGTAGGTCCCATGGTTTCCCTTATTTGTAATATCTAGTATATGTATGAGTCAAGCGGAAAAGGTCAGATAATGTGATGTCAGGAAAATGAACCCTTAGATGTGTATTTTAATGTTTTTTTTCTTTCATGCATGTGTTTCTAACACATTTATAAGATTATCTCTTTGTTGCTTTGTATGTCCCTCCCCCACAGTATAACCCCTGCTTTCACTATATTTGATGTCAGTATAACTTGTGGAGGAGATGGGGAAAAACCAGTTGTTTAAGGATACAGGTGGACCTGTTGCAACAATGAGAAGTACAAGTTGTCATGTCCAAAACGAGCTTTACAACGTTGGTGGGGGGGGGGGGGAAGGGGGGGAAGGGGGGGAAGGAGAAGGATTGGGATTAGGGGGGGAGGGGGGAGGCTGGGAAGGGATGTGAAGGGTAAACAAAGGAGGAGGCTGCAATGCTTGGTAAGAAATGTACGCATTATCCTGCCCATGTAACTGTAACTCCTCTGTACAGTATGTTCACAAATAAAATTAAATTAAATTAAAAAAAAAAAAAAACATGGAGTAAGACTGCAAGTTATGAGTCATGAGCTACGTTCACCTTTGACCAGATCGTTTGTAAACACAGGGGAGTTTGTGGACAGCACTGGGGGGACTGCACCCCCCGCCCCCTGGGGAAGCGGACACAAGGCTTGTGGGGCTGGGGCTGAGACAGGACAAGGAGAGTCCTTCTGATTCCTGCTCTCATCTTTCTACCCGGCTCAAAAGCTAGGCCTGATCTCTCAGTGACATTGCTTTGTAATGTTTTTCTTCTCTTTTTTTTCTTGAAAAGCAAGTTCCTGATTTTAAGACCCAATCTAAGGTCATTGTGAGCTCTGTTCTGCCTAAATTAGGAGACTTTTTGATTGTTCAACCAGTCGGGCATGGAAAGAGTCAAAATAACATCTGGAGAATCACACACTCGCTCCTCAACCAAATGGAGAGTTGGAGCCGACAACGTGAGTCATATTTCACTAATGGTTTCACGCTGTCTGTGAACAGATGGGTCTCCCGATTGACTCAGCGACAGCCCCGCTCCCCTCCAGATCTGCACAACACCCCCCCACACACACCGGGGGCTCGTGCATCCAGATGTGCAAGGCACAAAGTGTCTCGAGGGACTGGGTCATGGAAACCCGTGTTCTAATCCGCCCCAGTGCTGTGGCAGGGGCGGGGGCCGGAGGTGTGGCGGGGCTCCTCCAGACAGACAGGGGGCAGCACTCACTGCCAAAGGAAGACCCACACACACTGAACCTGCAGCGCAGGCCCCGCATGGAGGCACCACGCACGCCGTGCTAGATAATGAACGTCTCTGCTCCCCTACCTGAGGTCTGAAGAATAAAAAATCAATGCCAGCCTTCCCTCCTTCCTCCTTTTTAACTTTTAAGGAGAGTGGGTGGTGGTTGTTTGGCGACTGATTTGCAAACACAAGTGGGCAGGTGGCCTTGTGAGGAGCCCAGAGAGCCGCGTCTCCATGGAAAGAGGCCCGGCCCGATGCCACGCTTCCAGGAAAATCAGTGTAGGACACTGTCCAGCATGCAGTCACCACAGGTGCTAGAACAACAGAGGCAAAGCTGAGGGCAGCCTGGGCCACGTCCCCGACAGCACACGTGTGTGAGGCTGCGTGTGCAGAGGCCGGCCCATGTCCCCGACAGCACACGTGTGTGAGGCTGCGTGTGCAGAGGCTGGCCCCGCGTTCCCGACCGCACACGTGTGTGAGGCTGCGTGTGCAGAGGCCGGCCATGCGTCCCCGACAGCACACGTGTGTGAGGCTGCGTGTGCAGAGGCCGGCCCATGTCCCCGACAGCACACGTGTGTGAGGCTGCGTGTGCAGAGGCCGGCCCCGCGTCCCCGACAGCACACGTGTGTGAGGCTGCGTGTGCAGAGGCCGGCCCATGTCCCCGACAGCACACGTGTGTGAGGCTGCGTGTGCAGAGGCCGGCCCATGTCCCCGACAGCACACGTGTGTGAGGCTGCGTGTGCAGAGGCCGGCCCATGTCCCCGACAGCACACGTGTGTGAGGCTGCGTGTGCAGAGGCCGGCCCCGCGTCCCCGACAGCACACGTGTGTGAGGCTGCGTGTGCAGAGGCCGGCCCATGTCCCCGACAGCACACGTGTGTGAGGCTGCGTGTGCAGAGGCCGGCCCATGTCCCCGACAGCACACGTGTGTGAGGCTGCGTGTGCAGAGGCCGGCCCATGTCCCCGACAGCACACGTGTGTGAGGCTGCGTGTGCAGAGGCTGGCCCCGCGTTCCCGACCGCACACGTGTGTGAGGCTGCGTGTGCAGAGGCCGGCCATGCGTCCCCGACAGCACACGTGTGTGAGGCTGCGTGTGGACAGCCTGGCCCCGCGTCCCCGACAGCACACGTGTGTGAGGCTGCGTGTGCAGAGGCCGGCCCCGCGTTCCTGACAGCACACGTGTGTGAGGCTGCGTGTGGACAGCCTGGCCCCGCGTCCCCGACAGCACACGTGTGTGAGGCTGCGTGTGCAGAGGCCGGCCCCGCATCCCCGACAGCACACGTGTGTGAGGCTGCGTGTGGACAGCCTGGCCCCGCGTCCCCGACAGCACACGTGTGTGAGGCTGCGTGTGGACAGCCTGGCCCGTGTCCCCGACAGCACACGTGTGTGAGGCTGTGTGTGGACAGCCTGGCCCCGCGTCCCCGACAGCACACGTGTGTGAGGCTGCGTGTGGACAGCCTGGCCCCGCGTCCCGGACAGCACACGTGTGTGAGGCTGCGTGTGGACAGGCCGCCCCTGTGTCATTGTTTCTTTGTTTGCTTCTGTTGCTAATTTCTCTGAATCCCTGAGAGTGCTCTGAGAGTCTCCAGGCATGAGATTGCCTTTCTCAGCAGAGCCACGCTCTCTGGTGCAGATGGAAGCCGCGCCCGAGGGCTCTGACCTCCACTGTCCACTGCAGCTGCTGTCACCGTCATAAAGGGACGGGAGAGAACCGTGTCCCAACTCTGCTTACAGCAAAGGAGTTCAGACTTCCTCTGAATTCTGAAAACTGCAAACTTACTGGAAACATCTACCTTCGTCCAATGCCTGAAGGCTTATCCATCTTTCAATTATTTCTCCACAAACCTCTGAAAATAATTCTCAGTGCACTCTAGGTAAGCTGGACTCGAACCCGGGGCCTGTCCCCTCAGGCGCTCAGAGCTGGTGCTCTACAGTCTTAGTCATGCCCCCAGGCCAGAGTTTTGCTAGTTAACTGGTGATGGAGCTTCTGGGACCTGTCTGCCACAGCAGGCCTTTCCTGCCCTTTCCTTGCCTACAAAGTCCTTCCTTGGTGCGGAAAACCACAGAGGAAGGAAATATGGCATCAGCCTATTTCAGGAGAGACACAGGTACTGTTGCTATTAATGTTTAATGCATCTGCCAGTCGGCATAACCTTGGACCTTCCTGCCAATTCCAATGGCTTCCTGTCAGCTTTTGTCAGAATTAGTAGGTAGATGAATAGCTCTTATTTAGGCACTAATCATGACACCAGAACCATTTAATATTCAAATAAGGCACATTAAGAGAAAGGAGAAAGACTCTGAAATGTGGCTGCCCATGGGCAGCAAGAAGCCAGGCTCAGCACGAAGGTTCTCATTGTCCACTAAACTCTGCTTTGGTGACTGACTGTACTAGATCTCAACTCCTTGTTCTGTTGCATATTGGCATACTATTACCCTGTGCCAAGAGTCAAGAAATGGCGATTCACTGAACGAACTAGAATGCAAATTACCTGTGTTTGCTTCTCACTTAGAATTTTAGACTTCCATAATTAGAATTTGAACACAAGCACTATTCATGAACACGTTTGTGAATACACAGTTCTGTGCAGGTACATTTGCATGTGTGTATGTGTAGTGTGTGTGTGTGTGTGTAATGCACCTCGTGTGTTGTCTGTGGGTGTGGTGTGTGTACAAGGCTTATATTCATAGGCCAACTGTCCACCAGAGGAAGTTGTGCCTCTTTGTACATGTGACTTTAAGATTCACACATGTGAAAGATTTCCAGATGTAGTGTAAACTCCTTAGACACCAAGAAACAGAAACTAGTTTTCAAGATTATTATGAGTACCATTATTAATGAGTGTTTGCTTTTCACAGGGAATGAGCTGCGGTGAGCGCAGGGGCGGGGGCGCAGGGGCGGGGGCGCAGGGGCGGGGGCGCGGGGCCTGGGGGGGGGCGCAGGGCCGGGGGCGCAGGGGCGGGGGCGCAGGGCTGGCGGGGGACCCACAGGCCCCGGGGGTGCAGGGGCTGTGACACAGGCCCGGGGGCACAGGCCTGGGGGCGCAGGGCCCCGGGGGGGGGGGGGCTGCAGGGCCGGGGGCGCGGGGCCGGGGGCGCGGGGCCTGGGGGGGGGGGCGCAGGGCCGGGGGCGCAGGGGCGGGGGCGCAGGGCTGGCGGGGGACCCACAGGCCCCGGGGGTGCAGGGGCTGTGACACAGGCCCGGGGGCACAGGCCTGGGGGTGCAGGGCTGGGGGAGGGGGTGGGCCCGCAGGCCCCGGGGGTGCAGGGGCTGTGATACAGGCCCAGGGGCACAGGCCTGGGGGCGCAGGGGCGGGGGCGCAGGCCCAGGGGCGCAGGGCTGGCGGGGGGGGGGGGGGGGTGGGACCTGCAGGCCCTGGGGGTGCAGGGGCTGTGACACAGGCCCGGGGGCGCAGGGCTGGGGGCGCAGGGCTGGGGGGGGCTGCAGGGCCGGGGCGCGGGGCCGGGGGCACGGGGCCTGGGGGGGGGGCGCAGGGCTGGGGGCGCAGGGCCGGGGGGGGGGGGGCTGCAGGGCCGGGGGCGCGGGGCCGGGGGCACGGGGCCTGGGGGGGGCGCAGGGCTGGGGGCGCAGGGCTGGGGGCGCAGGGCCCGGGGGGGGGGGCTGCAGGGCCGGGGGCGCGGGGCCGGGGGCACGGGGCCTGGGGGGGGGGCGCAGGGCTGGGGGCGCAGGGCCGGGGGTGGGCTGCAGGGCCGGGGGCGCAGGGCCGGGGGCACGGGGCCTGGGGGGGCGCAGGGCTGGGGGGCGCAGGGCCCGGGGGGGGGGGGGGCTGCAGGGCCCGGGGCGCGGGGCCGGGGGCACGGGGCCTGGGGGGGGCGCAGGGCTGGGAGCGCAGGGCTGGGGGCGCAGGGCCTGGGGGGGGCTGCAGGGCTGGGGGCGCAGGGCCCGGGGGGGGGGGCTGCAGGGCCGGGGGCGCGGGGCCTGGGGGGGGCGCAGGGGCGGGGGCGCAGGCCTGGGGGCGCAGGGCTGGGGGGGGACCCGCAGGCCCCGGGGGTGCAGGGGCTGTGACACAGGCCCGGGGGCGCAGGGCTGGGGGCGGCCCAGGGGGGGGGGGCTGCAGGGCCGGGGGCGCGGGGCTGGGGGCGCGGGGCCGGGGGCGCGGGGCTGGGGGCGCGGGGCCCGGGGCGCGGGGCCTGGGGGGGGCGCAGGCCCGGGGGCGCAGGGCTGGGGGCGGCCCGGGGGGGGGGGGGGCTGCAGGGCCGGGGGCGCGGGGCCGGGGGCGCAGGCCCGGGGGCGCAGGGCTGGGGGCGGCCCGGGGGGGGGGGGGCTGCAGGGCCGGGGGCGCGGGGCCGGGGGCGCGGGGCCGGGGGTGCGGGGCCGGGGGCGCGGGGCCTGGGGCGGGGGCGCAGGGCCGGGGGCGCAGGCCCGGCTCTGTGGGGCCTGGTGAGAACGTGGCGGGCAGGGCTGTCCCGGTGCTGGCGCTGCCTTCCAAGCTGGCTGGGAGAACACCGGGCAGCCAGCAAACCAACAACAATGCTCCTATTCCTACCACGTGAATGGTTCTCAGTCCTCAGGAGGCCGTCAGCATCCCAAGCAGGCTGGAACAGCGGCCCTGTGTGCGGGGCACAATGGCTCCTCAGCTGCGCCTCTAGGTGGACCTTCTAAGCGTCCCTCCTCCTGCTCGCTGCGCCCGGGGACGCCCCCCCCCCCCGTGCCCCGTGACGCCCCCCACCCACCCCTACTGCACCCTGCACCGCAGCTACAGATGGCAGCTTCTCCTGCAGGGTTCTGCCTACAGTGGGCTAAGGATTCAGGTGAAGCTCATGCCCCCCGCACCCGCTCCCCTAACCCGCCTGATCAACACCACAGGAAGCCTACATCCAATGTGTGTGGCCCACAAACCTCAGGCACGCGAGGGGAAGCAGCGTGAAGCACCACCGCATGTTCTAGGCAGCACTCTCATGGCGATGGGCTGAGTGCTACGGGCATGTCGTCACTGCCAGAGAGCCCAGGAGAAGAGGGAGGGAAGCATTTGAAGGTGAGAACGGGACCATGTGGGTTCTTCTGCTGTAGTTTGCACTCCTGTGGGCTGGGGTGGGGGGGAATGGTGTGTCCACTCCAGCCCCGTGGCTCCGGCCTCGGCCGGTGCCAGCGGTGCTGTCGGGACGCCCCTCGAAGGACGAGGCCGCTGCGCCGTCGGTGCTGCGTGGTCCTCCTCTCACTGTGGCCGCCACCAGCCCTCACGGTACCTCCTGCCTGCGGCTCAGAGGCAGCTGGGGACACGGAGGCCTCTTCAGCCGCCTCGGCACTCTGCTGCCCGTCCACCCGCCGTCAGGGTGACGCCCGGCCTGCGGCGGCCTGCTGACCTGCTGTGCCGGAGACACTCTCCACCCTTCCAGATGCCCCCTTGACGGGCATGCGGGCTTTTGTGGTCCCTCCATGCTCAGGACTGTGACACCCCAGCGGAGAGTACCGGAAAACAGCGGAGAGTATAGGAAAACAGCGGAGAGACAAAATCTAACGCGTAATTCCAAAACCCCTTCTGTGTGAGGAATCAGGCCAATGAACGCACTCCTTCGTACGACTGAATTGCTCGGTAATGTATACACAGATCAAGCTTTACATGGAACCCCGTAATTCTATGTCTTCTGTGAAAATACAGAGGATGAATGAGAGAGATTAGGAGAGAAGCTACATTCAGAGAGTTGAGGGTCTTACTTGGATCTTAGAGGTTCAGTAGAAAGTCTCCCTGTCCCCAGGAGAACAATAACGAGCTCTTTGCAGATGAGTGGAAAGGACTCAGGGGGCTGGGGGTCGGAGATCCATGGGACCTGCTCGGCATCTCCTGCTAGAACGGAGGGGACCATTTTCCCAGCTCCGGCATCTGATGACTTCATGGAAGTGTGTGGACGGTGGTGTCTCCCTCACTGTCCACGGACCTCCGGTCAATTGCAAAAGATTCCACTCACAGACAGCTCAAGCCAACACATACACACAGAGGCTCACGTAGAGCACCACAGTCTCTTGTCTACAGGCTGGCAAGCGGCGGCGGCCTGAGACTTTTCACATCCACGGCTTACGTCCTGAGCCACTGCCTGGCCCCGCGGGGCGGCGGCATCGCTGGCTCATGTCGACACAAGGTGGGCTCATGGCAACACCTGAGTCCTCTGCAAATGCTGTCACCGCCGGTGACAACCAGCCACATGCCAGTCCCAGCCACACGCATAGCATGAACTCTGCCACTTACAGTCCCCTGGCCTGCTCACGACAGTGGGCAGCATCACACTCCAGCCGTGGCACCTCTCACCCGCCCCTTCCCCGCCCCATTTCCTGAGGGGTAAAGACGCTTTGCCTTTATCCACCGCCCTGAGGGGGTCACGATGCATTCCCCCCACCTCCCTTCACGTTTCCACCAAGCCACAGGCAGGGAAACTTCCAGGAGGACTTCCTTCCCATCTAGGAATACATAGATACCTAGGAAGCTACAGACAAGATGAACTCGAGTATGATTCCAGCCCTAGCAGCACCTTCTAGGAACTAACTGAGGTGCTGAGTTGAACATAAAGCAAACAATGGACACAGAACCGTCAGCGGCTTTGAGCAGGAGACACCACCACCACGCCATTGTGATACCGCCTGCTCGTCCCTAGACTGCACACCTAAGCGGCCTGGGCTTCAGGGAGGTCCCGAGGGAAGAGGCCATTCTCCTGCCCGGGAGCCTCTGGGAGTGAGCACCCATCACCCTCTACCTGCCCCTACCCTGAGTGACACAGAAGAGGGGACAGTGGCCAGAGGACAAGCACCCACCGCCAGGCCCGGAGATCAAAGTGCAGGGAATGACTGGCAAGGACCTCACAACTCACAGGCTGACACAGACGCGGTGGAAGGCTGTGCCGGAGGCCGCGGGCGGCTGTGGTGGCGACCCGTGCAGGCCTCACTGCCGAGGGTGGGGATGGGCGCTGCGTTCCTCCCCCCATGCCTGGCAGAGCAGCTCTGGCAAAGGCCTCACGGTCCACTGTGGGCCTGAAGGGCTGCTGGCACTTTTAATCCCAAGAGACCACCCATTGTCCCACAGCACTGGGATTGACCTGCACACTCTGAAGGCCGCTGACCTCCAGCACTGCCCATTCCGACGGTTACCCTTCGCTCCTCCGCCCCCTTCCTAACGCACCAGCACTCTCCCGGGATCGGAGTGCCAACGCTTGGCAGGCCTGCTCCAGCTGGAATCCCCTCAGCCAAGGGCCGGTCCCAACGGGGTGGAGACGGAGCCACGGCCACCTCCACTCAAGTACCACCGTCCACAGACGGAGGCCAGGCCTCTCCTGCCCGCTGCTCAGGAGTTTGTGTAGTGCTGTTTGTGTAGCTCAGTGACTGTGAGAAGGCCCCCGCCCACCTCCACATCCTCATCCACAGGGGGCCAGGAGTTCCCTGCGTGCCTCTCCTCCACTCCCTGCTAGCTCTCCAGCATCCGGGGATTCCTGGCCCCGCTGCGCTCCGCCTCATCCCCGCCTTCTACCCACGATCGTCCCGTGGGCCTCATGACTCTTTCACCGTGGTCACTGCTCGAGAGGACATCCCAAAACTGAAGGAGAATGCTTCCTGCTAAGTTCACAAACTGCCTTTCAGTTCCTTTTAGTTCGTGTCAAGGACACTCCCTTGTATTAGTTAGCGCTACCTGGTGCACAGGTGCTGGAAAACAAGCAAGCTGATGTAAAAAAATAAATCATGATTTTCTTTGAAATAGGAACAATTCATTATTTAATCCTGTTTTAAACATTTTACTAAAAAATCCAAAAGGAGGGGATGATTTCAATTTAAATCCAGCCTGAATGAGGCACCTGAGCAGATCTGTGCGGCTCATGAGTCCGTATATTTTAAGCTTCTAGAGACAATGCCATTTTCACATAGTTTAGATTCGCTCAAACAGAATGCTTAATATTTAAACAAAGGAACTCATTGTAACTTTGCTTATTGCTTTGTTTGCCTCTAGAATATTTCACATGGCTCCTAAGTTTTAAAAAATGTATCTGAGGGAGATGATTCGCGATGGGGCATTTTCTTGTCTGTTCTGTATAGCTGATTTGAAAGGCCAAGGGTCCCTGTAGAGAGTGGAACTGGCCAGGCTGCTATCCAGACTACTGCCACAAGATGGCGGTTTCCCAGAACAGGTGCAGGAAGCCTGAGCATTAGCTTTCTCCTATTGGACAAAAAAACTATAATCATTGCTGTTGGAGAAATTCTTGTTTGATAAAATTTATTTAAATTTTAATTTCAGATTGAGTTACTTGATGGATTGAAGCTCTAGAGATGCGGTTTAAAAACATCGGGGCTGGGAAGATGGCTCAGTGGTAGAGCACTTGCCTTACATGCATGAGGTCCTGGGTTCGATTCCTCAGCACCACATAAGCAGGAAAAAAAAGCCGGAAGTGGCACTGTGTTTCAAGTGGTAGAGTGCTAGCCTTGAGCTGAAGAGCTGAGGGACAGCGCCCAGGCCTAGAGTTCAGGCCCCACGACCAGACCCAAAAAACAAAAACTAAAACAAAAACAAACAAACAAAAATCAAAATTACCCATGGGTGTGTATTTACTTTCTACCTACTTTAGTAATTGAGAGTTCATGCTGAGTGAGACATACATGCATGCACTTGTGCACACATGTTGACACTGAGTGTACATGCATGTGCACATGGATGGGAGAACAGGAGATTCATCCCTGGCTTTGTAAACTTAGCAAGTTAAGGGAATTCTGCAACCTCATCTCTACTATACCAAAAACTCAGAAAAAAAACAGAAGGAAAAACAATACAATAGTGAATTATGAATTTTAAGTATATTTAAATTTTCAGATAAGATGGATGTCAGTATTCAAAAAAATGCATATTTTACCACTTTTACATACCACCTTAAGTACCTAACTCCAACCTTTTCTAAAATGATACAAAAATGAAAAGCATAATTAATTCAGTATAAAATCACTGCAGGGAAGAGAGATATTTTGCAACCTAGGAACGTTATGGTACATGTTGTACAGAATCTACAATGAGTCTATAAACTGGAATAAACTAGTAATTTATAATTAAATGTAAATCTTATACTACCAATTGTGTCACTAAATAATAGCACTATACTCTGAAAATTTGAAAATGGATTAAAAATATTTGTGTGTGTTAAAAATCAATAAACATAGCATTCGGATTAAAATTCAATACTACAAAACTCTGGTCCTTTCATCCTGACAGTGATGGATACTAAAATGCACAATCTGTGTAGTCTTCACTTGTCTCTGGCTAAGGAATGATAAATAGATTGAAACATTTTACTCTTTTTTCTCCAGTCCTGGGACTTAAACTCAGGGCCTGAGCTCTGTGCCTGGGTTCTTTTGCCCAAGGCTAGCGCTCTACCGCTTGAGCCACAGCGCCACTTCCAGCTTTCTTCTGTGATTAACTGTAGATAAGAATCCCACAGACTTTCTTTCTGGGGCCAGCGTATCCGTAATCCTCCGATCTCAGCTTTCTGAATATCTAGGATTACAGGGGCAAGCCACCGGTGCCAGGGTTTATTGTTTTTGTTTTATTTTTAATGAAGATTCCTCCCGTTACTTTCACTGGGAGGAGCAGCTTCAAAGGATTCCGTGCACAGATGCTCTCTGCCAGCTCCTGCACATTAGAGCTGACTTTAGCCCAGCCCCGCACACCCCGGCGGTGGCAGCACTGGCCGCAGAGGCTGAGCTCTCCTCTGGGAAGGACCTGCCCCTGAGAGGCCCATCAGGGTGCTCTGAGATGATCTCCTTCCCACCCTCGGGTTCACCTGGGGTATTCCCAATCAAAATGCAGGAGCTGTGCAACTGGACATCAACGACCAGGTGGTGTAGTGATGAGCCACAGCCCGGCTGGAGCCCGAATGCCCAAGGTTCCACGTGCCCAAAGCCTCTTCACCAGCCGCCACTCATTCCATGTGAGCAATGGGGCTGTCGCTCACCCCGGACGGCCCCTTGTTTCAGAAGGAAAAGGAGGCGCTAAGGAGAGCCCCTGTGGGAGCAGGAAGGAGTCAGGGGACACAGTACACCGGGACAGGGGCCTGTGCAGGGCACCAGGGGAGGGGGAAAGGAGAGGACCGACAAGCCCCAGCTCACTGGAAGAACAGGCAAAAGAAGAGTGGCCTGACTGAAACCACAGCCTCCCAGGGAGCAGAGCGCAAGAGCAAAGGCCCTGTGTGTTCCACGCAGAAGGCCCCAGGTAAATACTCCGGCAGCAGCAAGCAGTACTGCTGGACTAGCACATCTAGGGAGGTCATGAGAACTAATGAGTGAAAATATTGTAAAGCTATTTTATTGGCAATAGGCGATCTATTTTATATTGTAAGTAGGTGGTTATTTCTCATCCACACATCAGCCAATAATCCATCCACCATCACTCAATTTATCCATCAATAAGTCAATCTACTCATCCATCCATCCATCCATCTTTTATCCATCCATCCATCCATCCATCCATTCTTCTTCCAACCATGTATCCGTTAATCCATGCACCCAAGGATCCATCCATCTATTAATCCATTATACATCTATCAATCATCCATCCATCCACCTGTCCACCCACCCACCCATCCATCCACCATCTGTCCATCCAACCATCCATCCTCTTCTTTGCTCTGTTGCTATGACAGCTTTGCTGCCCTCGTGCTGATAATGTGTGTTCCCTCTGGGCTCCCAGCACGAGCACATCATCACACATTCGCACGTTTAGTTCCATGTGCCTGCTTGCCGTCTGTGGACAGAGGTTGCACGACGCCAAGTCCCACATCAGTGTTTCTGTCTACTCCACCATGTTCCCCTGGCTGTAAGAGCTGTGCACTTGCCACCCATGCTCTGTTAAATACAGGAGCAATTTCCACCCATCTCAGGTCACCAGCAGGGAGCTCTTGGCAGTCAAGCGCTTCCATTGGCTGCGCGTCTTCACTTGGCCGTGGCCAGCCCAATCAGAGGCTGCGCTGTCTTCACTTGGCCTTGGCCAGCCCAATCAGAGGCTGCTCTGCCCCTTGGCATCCTAGGCTGTGCCCAATCAGAGGCTGCTCCCCCCCTTGGTATCCTTGGCTGTGTTCCTGTTCCCACCATGGTGTCCTGCAGGATCATCAGTTCCCTTCCCAGGTAAAAAGCAAACAAACAAACAAACAATAGCCTAAGTCCTTTTGCTGTACTGACAACTTCCAGCTTCCTGTGGAGCTGAGACACACAGTGGAAAGCCTGTTCATTTTACCAGATGCTCCCCACCCCCACACGTCCTGATACCCCAACCTGCTCCGCACCATCTTCCCCAGCTCACGGAGAGCAAAGCCTTCACTCCAGGTGGAAAGGGCAGTGACACAGAGCCACCTCAACCCTGCCCCTTCCTGTGATCTCAGGACGGCAGGTCAGGCCACTCTGCACGCTGCTGGCCTAGCCGTGAGGGTGGCTCTCACACTCAGCGTCCAGCCCCTGCTCTGCTTGCTGCCCGGAGCCTCTCAGGGCCATCTCCCAGCTCCCTTCTGTCCTTCCCTCGTGTCTGCCAGAACGCACGTTCCTGTCTGTTCTCACCGTGGGATATACAATGCAACATACCTCCTCCGGCCTGCTCACCACACGCCATCACCGTGCTATCCCGTGTCTACTCAGCACCACAGGCATTGCTGGCCGCAGGCTCCTCCTTCCGCCTCAGTACTGCGGATGCCGAGAGAGGCTGGCGTTTGTTCCCGAGGCCTGTGTCCTCTCCTCCGCAGCAACAGCAGCGCATGAGCGACCGGGTCACTTAGCAGATATGGAAGGAGGTGATTGCTGACATAAAACAGATGTCAGATCCTAACATCCACATTTCAAGAACCCCAAAGTCTCTAGGCTGTGGATAAAATCCCCCGCGCCGTTCCGTGTTCCTACGTTGTGAGTGAATGTGGGCACACACTCTCGGTTAGACGAGGCCTTGCAACCTCTCCTTTTGGGACTTGAGTCACAGCTATATGGTGTACTAGATCTCCTCATGATCTAGGCATTCCTGACACGTGTGGTCCCTACACTTGGACAGTGAGCTCCACCGCTGGATACCAATCTATCCATTATGCAGGAAAGAAACAGCAAATAAAGTGACTTTCGGGGGCTTCCTCAAAATCAGAAAAATAGTAGACAAAAGGCCAAGCACACTATCAAGGGTCTTTCTAATTTTGGTACCTATGACCTAATGCATATAGTAAATGTATGCTAATCAATAATGATCAAATTTAAACTATGTTCATGCTGAATAGAATGGTGAGTATGCTTTTTAATGGACATGGTTTATTATAACAATTGCTCAGTTATGTTAGACAATAAAGTAAATCATAAAACAAGAACTAAATAGTCATTGCAGTTACATCCCAAGATGTTTGTAAATCTTCAAATTTAGATTTATCCAAAAGCTCATAATTTTCTCTGTGAGTATCATGAATTATTAATGAAAAAATCAGTGACTTTCTAGACTTTTTGCTATAAATAGAGGAATCAAACCAATTAAAAAGCTACTAAAATAACTTCTAACCTTTAAAAACTTTCATTTACCCATATTTGAGCTACTTTTGCCTTGTCCCTCCATACCTGTTATAATTAATAAGAGAAGATTACAGAAATTATTAATGCCACCAATATAAGCTACCATCAAACTTAATATTACATTCTAATAGTCTCTGAACCTTCTATTTCCTACTAGCTAGAAAATTCTTGGTTGGATGGTTTTTTTTAGAACCACAAACTCTCTCCTTCCTTTCTACTTTCTTTCCTTCCCTTTTTTCCATTCCTTCCTTCTTTCTTTCCTTCCCTCCCCTCCTTCCCTCCCTTCCTGCCTCTCTCCCTCCTTCCTTTCTTCTCTCTCTCCCTCCCTCCCTCACTCCCTCTCTTCTTTTCTTCCTCCTTCCTTCCTTCCTTCCTTCCTTCCTTCCTTCCTTCCTTCCTTCCTTCCTTCCTTCCTTCCTTCCTTCCTTCCCTCCTACCTGTCTTCCATCCTTCTTTCGTTTTGAGATATCTAATACTTTATACAATAAAGTCAAGAGCTTTGTTAAGACTCAGGGCATTGAGGCTTTAGGAGGGAGAAGGCAGACCTAGCATTCATAATCTTTTTCTGTCAAGAGTTTCACTTTAATATTTGTTGTTTTAATATCCAACTTTTAATTTTGATCAACTTCCAGGTGTGAGCAGGTTAGAAATTAGAAATCTGTGTCCCCTAAATAATGCGTTATCTACATAAAATAATCAGCCTGGCTCTTTGCCATACCACACAACAATTTCTAGATGACACTTTGTAGTTTTAATTACAGTTTCCATCTTTAAAGGAAATGAGTTCAAGGATATTTAATCACAAAGATCTTACTTTCCAATTAGAAACTCTTACAAACAGAAGGAGATATTACCTAGGAGTGTATTTCTAGTTTGGAATCTATGCTGAGATAAGCATTAGAAGAAGGCTCTTAGATCAACTATAGTTTTGCCAGCACAAGGTTAAATCAGGGCATCTGTCAGGTAAGAGGGCAGTGTGAGGCCTGGAACTAGACCGGATGCCAGCTGTGTTGGTGTCTTCGAGGCAGAGAATCATTTTTTTCCATCGTTTTTAACGTTAGAGGGCAAATTCTCAGACAAGAGTGACAAAGGGACAGGATATTGGAGTTCATAAGAATTCATTGTTCCAGAAGTTTTCTGTAGTCAAGCATAATTTTGTTATTCATAATAAAAGATGAGGCAGGAAGAGAGGGAAAGTGGTATGCTGTCTGCAATGCACCTGCAGCTCAGATCGCCTGGCTGTGTCTCCCTAGGTTTATTAAAGCTCATTGTTCTGTGGCCTGGCACCGAACGCCACAGCCAGACAGTACCTCTGCTTGCTGCCACGCGCAGACTCAACAACCATGGCTTGCATTTTAATAGCCTCAGCAACATTCTTATGGAAAACATAGCATTTCCCAGTTTGTTTCCTTTCTTTTTAAAGTTAATACTGTTGTGGCCAAAAAGAAAAGAGAAAAGAAGAAAAGAAAAGCAAAAAGATTGGCTTATATAGACAGATTGTCACGAAGATTCGTGAGCTACATTTTGAATGAAAACTTCTTCAAAGCCCTCTCTAAGTCTTATCTCCATAGCTGCAGTTTCTCAGTCCTGGGGTGGGTGGGCGTCGGTGGCAGGGTGCATGGGCACATCCCCAACCTGCCGGGCTGACCCTTGACCCCAGGGGATGGCTTTAGATGTGGGCTCTTGGAGGCACTTTAGCTGATCAGGCCCTGAGGCAGCCCCACCCCAGGCAGTGGGATTCCTGTCCTTATAAAGAGTCCCACACTGAGGCCTGTCCCTTCCTCCAGGCCTGGCTAGAGTGATCAGCCACAGCCTCTGAACCAGAAAGGAGCCTCCCAGATACCAGGCAGCACCCTGGTCTCAGACCTCTCTCCTCCAGAGATGTAGAAATAATTATTTGCCTTTAATCAGCAACCTAGTTTCAGAAGGTTGTTTTGTTTTGTTTTGTTTTACAACAGCCTATATAGACTAGCATGTAAAGACTATAAAGACATTGACTGTAATCTCTATTGGAATGCCCCAAATACTATCTGTGGTGAAACAGCATGGACAGTGATTGAAAATCTTGGTTTTTGCTACACATAAATACAGTAAAGCTAGCAGCACAACCATGTTCATTGCAGCACTGTTCACCTAGCCAAGTTATGGAATCAGCCCAGATGCCCCTCAGTGGAGGAATGGATCAAGAAAATGTCACACACACACACACACACACACACACACACACACACGCACGCACGCACGCACGCACGCACACACACACACACACACACACTAGAATTTTGTTCATCATGGGAAAAAATACTATATCATTTGTGAAAACACCTGAAAAAATGTTAAATGAAGTATGTCAGGCCCAGAGATACAAAGGTTGAATGTTTTCCCTCATATGCAGAAGCTAGATTTAGCTTATAAAATTACAAGTAAATACTTTGGATATAAAAATATATTAATGGAAACATGGTGACTTCAACAGAGAACTCAAATAGTGTCATTTCTTAGCCAGATTCAAAGTTCAGCAAAATAAAGACCAGCAAGCAGGTACTCAAAAAATGGGCTGGGGTTGAGAGGAAAGGGGTTGAGGTATGAAGAGGAGAAGAGAGGGAAGCACACCAATCCTACAAAATTCTGAATAGTGAGGGAAGAGACGGGCAGGGGAGGATGGGTAGAAATGTCAAAAGGGGAGACACGGATCAGGACACATGGCATTCATAAGCTGCTTTGTTCAACAGCAACTCCTTCATACAAGTACTTAAAGACAATAAAAGAAACTTAAAAGAAGAAACAGGTAATAATTTCTCTTGATTATGGAGACTGAGACCCCATCATCATGGTGTTGGAGTGTCAGGTTCGTGATGAGGCATGGTCCATCTTTCAGGTGTTCATCTCTCCTTGTTCAAACTCCAGAATGGACCAACATAGAGCAAATAACTCCGATTGGGCTTGTCAAACTTCACAGGAAAGGTAAATCCCATGTACAAAGTTGCATTGGGAAAAATAAAAATTTTTTTGGTGGTACTGAGGTTTGAACTCCGGGCCTTGAACTTGCTAGGTAGGTGCTCTACCACTGGAGCCATGTCTCCAACTTTCCTTTTAAGACATGCTGTTGCTCCGTGCGTGGACGAGCATTGAGTGTCTTCTTTTGGTTTGTCCCGACCCTGCATTGCTGGGCCCGCAGTGTTTGGGGTGGATAGAGGCAGCTCCAGGCACCAGCAGCCACGGCCCGGGCTCTCCTCATGCTTCCTCTGAGGGCGCAGCACTCCACAGCCCTCCAAGGGCAGGCCAGCAAACCCAGTTCTGCCTGGGTCTTGGAGGCGTCCACTGGGAACCCCCACCACGGACCAGCTTGTTTTCTAAGGCGTCTCACACGCATGCATTTGATCTGCTATGAATGGCAGGGTGTGCTTTTCTCTCTTCGTGTGGAAGGCTTTCCTCGCACCCTGGGCACTGGGCTGGCTGATGGGCCGTGTAGGAAAGGGCATGGTGCCCTTGTTATTTACATCCTCAAATGCAAGTAGCAGAGGACACAACATGCTTCCAACCTTTGTGTGTTCTTTTAAACACTCGTTTCCACAAGTTGAGACCACTCGGAGGGAATGGAGGAGATAGACTGCCCTCCTCCTCCTCCTCTGAGGGAAGAGCAGCTGAGCAGCCTGACAGACAGGGCCGTGTAGCTGCAGCTCTGTCCAACAAGCCATTTGTGTTTACACTGGAATTAACCTGGTTGCCAAAATGCAGAGCAAAATGAGAAGCAACCTAGCAACTGATTGGTGATAATGGCTCTGAGCAAAGAGGTTAATGGATATTGTGTTTGTTTTTTCTTTTTTTTTTTTTACAACTGTCCTGTAGGCCCAGCACCTGGCCCCAGATGGAAGGACTTGGTAATGAACACATACGCTATCAGTGCTCTACCAACAGGCCGTGGACTCCGCAGTGAGAGCCCATGTGTGGCGTGGTCTCCGCATGCCCGCCTCTGCCTGTCACCGCTCCCGGAGGAGTTGGCCCAGCCAAATCGTGGCACCTGTGGCACTTACAGAACGGAACATGCAAGGCACAAAAGTTAGGGCCAGAGCTAGGCAAACGCAGGGAGGGGCGGGGTGAGACAGATGCTTATATCAGCTGCAGTTTGTCTCCAATGCCTAAGGAACCATCCCCACACCAAGAACAAACAGCAGAGGCTTTATTTACAGCTACAGGAGGTGTCAGGTAGCGCAGTCACAAAGCTAAGGAGATGGCAGCATGGGGGAGACAACATGATGGAAATCTTCAAATCTCCATCTCACTGCTGAGAACTACTGAGGGAACAACTTACCCAAGATTAAGCTGCATCAAAATTTGTCGCTTACTTTCTTCATAATAACTGTCCTTTCAAAGATGCTCGAGGAGAAGCTTTGACTGGAGGTGGACATTTTCTGTCCACCATACCAAGTGTGTATTGTCCTAATTCTAGGACTCACAGAGTCCCATGGAGGAAAAACACAAATTATTTGTAATAAGCAATGGTAAAGATTAAAATTCCAGGCAACTCAACATTTTGTTTAGAAAGAAGCTCAGGTTGAATTTTCTCCTGAGGTAATTACCCTGCAGAGCTATGATTTTCGCACACATGTGGGGTCGTAAATTGCGCTTCCAGCTGTGTCACGGGTCCAGGTGCAGCCCTGAGAGATTTGAACCTTCTGGAGGTGGAGTCATACTCTCCTGTTTCCTAGGCCTCTGGTGGTATGCGGGCCTGGAGGAGGCAAGCGCTTTGAGAGTGTCAGCTCTCGGCTCGCTGCGCTCCAGCATCCGGGGTCTCTGGGCGGTAGCAGGGGAAACCCAGCTTTGTCTTCTTTCCCTGCGGTCCATCAAACACTTCAGTCACATGTATGTAACAGGTAAGGATGCTTCGGTGACAGTGGCTCCTAGGGCTGTGTCATAAGTGGCGGTGTGGAGAAGCAGCTGTTGCAAGGTTTGGACCCAGTGTCCCGGTGTTCCCTCCATTCAGGGAAGCATGGCTCTCTGCTCAGCGTTTGCACTTTTGGTCCTGAAGAAGTGCATGAGACAGATTTCTGGCAGGATGGGCAGAGTCAGCTCGTCAGTGGGAACTCATGCTTCAAGGCACTGACTCTGAGACTCCATTCTATAGGACCGAGGGCAGGTTCCCTTTCTGACTCTGAAACTCCATTCTTACAGGACCAAGGGCCCCAGGCTCCACCTTTCTGGCTGTTCCTCCTTCAAGCTCAAAATTTAATGCAAGGCCCTTTCTCGGTAGACTTAAGGAGCCTCTTCTCAAAAGCAACCACCGCCACCACCACCAAGAGTGAGATGAAATGACAAAGTGCACGGAACCCAGAGGCAAGCCTGGCCGAGGCTCCACAAAGCGCTCAGAATAAAGTTCAGTTTCGTGATGTGTAGGACCCTGCCCTAAGAAACCTCATTCCAGTCTGTCCCACTGTTACCCCTGGAACGTGTTCCTCTCATGGCGCTGACTGAAGCTCTTCCCCTTACCCTCAGGGCTGAATACCAAATCTTCAGCCGGCTCCTCACCGCCAGCTTCCCGCTGCCTTCCACTCTTCTGACCCACACTCTCACTCCAGGGGCCCTAGTCTCCGGGAGCACTGTCCCGCAGAGTGGGGTATATAGGCCAGCACTCTGAACCTGGGCTCAGCCCAACCCATGGACACTTACAGAGCCGGCTGTCTAGACAGGGAATAATTCAGTGCACAGATTCCATGATTTAATAAACATGTTGGCGTTACCTTCATTGAGCTGGAATGGGATTGGCAGAGATTTTTTTAAATAAGATTAAGAAAGATAGACCTATAGTTCAGATGGCCACTGCAAAGCTACCTCACACTGCCCAGCCCACTGACCAAGCATGTTCTCAGTTGTCTAAAAGGTTTAAATTCCTGATGGAGATTTTAAGTAAATGAGACAAATTAATTTCCCTCGTTTGCTTATCCCTTCTTCCACTCTGAAATCAGAGTGAACTAACTTACACAACCAGGCACAACTTTTGCATGGCCATGATTTCTCCAAAGGGTCTCAGAATCCTATAGGGCTGTTTTAGCATAAATATACTAAGTCAAATGTCCTTCCCCAACGGGAGTTTACAAATACATCTTGAAGCAAGAGAATTGTGTATTTCAAAGAAATTAGATAAGAAAATTACCAGTCTTCATAAATGCTATCATATGCGAATGCTTTAGGCAGAAGGGCAGCATAGAAAATTCATAATAGTATAATTACAAATAATTAGAAAACATGAAATTGTGCAGCCACCCTCATAATCAAAGCACTGTATATTAAACAAGGAAACACTTTCCCACTAGCAAACAAACAAAAATAAAATCTATTATAATCCAAGCCACAATAAGACAACTGTAGTGAGCATACATACGGATTCCTTGAAAGTAATTTTTCAGCATTTCTTCAGCATCCCAAACTGTTTTTAACTAGCATTTCCTTCTTCCTACTGAGTTGCCTTCAAGAAAGGTGTGATGCGCTTACATGAAACTCACTGTCCTCATCTCTGCCCCCACGGGTGCGTTTGGAAGGGACCTGTGGTGCTGGGGTGGAGAGATCTCCACCCAAGGCTGGCTATCACACAAAGAAGGCTACTGTCCAATCTAGGGGTCTTCAGACAGAGCTGGCTTTGAGCAGCCTGGGATGGAAGGTCTGTGGCAGTCATTGCAGGGCATGCTGACTTAGTATATGTCGCATCACTGTTTAAATTACTGTATGGCGTTATAATGAAGTAATATAGAAAACTGACGTTTAGAACGGGTCACTATGACATTAGATTGGGAAGTAGGAAGGAGTGCAGGCTGGGGGAGTTCTCAGGTGGTCAGGAATACTTCCTCTCCCAGGAGGAGACCTGCTGCATCCAGACCAGGCTCTCTGTGCTGGTTGAGAGGAGCCCTGGGAGAACATGGAGAAGATGCGGCTCACAGCTGATAAGGTGGCAGAGCCCGGGGCTCCTAGCAGAGACAGGGAAGTGGAGGACACCCGCTGGGCCTTCGCTCTTGGCTCTCCTGAGGAGGCGTGAAGCCGGTGGGTGGATGCATGGACTGCCAGGGCAGGATTCAGTGGAGCCCTGCACACATAGCGGGCCTCAGAGGGAATCATTCTTTGGATAATTACTTTGTTCTTTGCTCTCCTCTATACTTATGTTTCTCCTTGAATTTGGCTTTGAACTGTACTGCCTACTCAATACAGTAATTTCCTGATCTTCAACAGTGAGCTTATATTATGTGTATAATCAGATAAATAAGGGGAATTGTCCACACATGCACATACAGCTAAATAACTTACCCATGGAAAAAGCTCTCCGTGAGTTTTACCCTACCATAGAAAACCCAGGAAATTATTGTAATTTCTTAGAGTACCCACATGTTATATTGAACCTGATTAACACTCGGATAAGTTCCTGCCTTGTGCTGTGGTTGAATCCACAAGCCCCATCTGTAAACACCAATCCAAACACATTGTGATTCTATTTGGTGTCTAGTAGGAAAAGAAAAAAAAAATCAAGTCAGATCAAGGTCAACTTTACAATCAAGTAAAGATGGCAAAGGGAATAGAGAAGAATTTTGTTACTATTTGGATTTGTGATTGTGGTGTTATTTGTTCCATGAATTCAAGGTATTAGTGGAGGTTTTGCTAATCAGAGGGCTTGCCTCTCACTGAATCTGTCTGTAGCATAGAAGGACTGGTTAGAGATGCAGAATTCTGGTGCCTGCACTCATGGATGCTTTCACACTGACAATGTGCACCAACATGACAAAAATGCCATGTTCTCTGTCATATGCAAAAGCTAGACAGGGTGATACTATAAAAGAGAGGAGATAATAGTTACTAGCGCCTGGAAGAGGCTGGGCTTATGGGAATGAGAGGCAGGGTAACGAGTACCAAAATTCAGTTCGTAATGATATACCGAAGTCACTGAGTTTATAATCATCATTATGAGTTTTATAAAGGAGTTCAGCAAATGAGTGGAAAGGTGCCACCAGCAAAAAGCTGGCCAACATTTTTAAAAATGGAAATACTAATAATTATCTTCATCATCATATATTAAGTGCAATTTGCCATTACTGTACACATAGAATTATTATGTGTCAATTTAAATAAGCAAAAAACATGTTTGAAAATGCACATGGGTTTTAGTAGAAGAGTGGTTCTTAAATCCTTGTCAAATAGGAAAAATTCCATACAAGTTTACACCTTCTCAAAACATCTTGGAGGGTCACTGGCCCATCTACTGCCCATTGGCTTCGTTTGAGGTTTGACGGGCCACATAAACATCGGTGCCATAGTACCTAGTCTGAACACTGTCCTAATAATCATAGATGCTCCTCAAGAACCTCAGGGGTTGTCAACAGCAGGGTTTGTTTTTATGATCATCCTTAAGTAGTTGAACAAAGGAGCAATCATTCAGCAGAATTGTTTATGGTACAATGCTACTTATCTGTCATCCCTTCCATCACTGGTCGCCCATCCCTCCCAACACTAGCACCCCGATTTTCTTGATTTGTAGGATATGTGGTGAAGGTTATGACTGAATTCTCCACTGGTGGTGTGGTCCTTACTATCACTCTACACTGATCTCCTTCAAAAGCACTGTCACAAAAAAGGTACCATTTTAGACTCCAGATTGTTGTTTATGAGAGAGAGAGAGAGGGAGGGAGAGGGAGAGAGAGGGAGAGAGAAAGAGGGAGAGAATGGGAGGGAGGGAGGGAGGTGGGAGGGAGGGAGGGCGGGAGGCGGTACAAGCTTCCTAATCAGAATTTACTTCTAAGGGATTGGATTTACACTGGGGGAAAGCCTGGGGCTCCTCTATGTTGAGGGAGATCCCCAAAGCACTGGGCATCTCTGAGGGATGCGGCTGTCTTTATGAAGGTGTGTGCCAGTGCAGGTGGGGGGAGACCAGGGATTAAAGGAGCAAAGGGACCAGGAAAGGAAGGAAGGATAAAGAGGAGAGAGGTGTGGGGGAGTACGGAAAGAGTCAGAACTCTAGAGCACTTGTGCCATTACAATGGTTTCTGAGACCATAGTCCAGACTACGGAAGGCTAAAGCCTGGGTACAGCAAGTTAGAGACCCCCACAGGAGGAGAACCCCCTTTCATTACAGAAACTCTGTAAGGGGCTTGAGGTGGGATCTTCCCCAGATGCATTATGCAGATTTTCTGGGATGCTGGAGCAAAGCACCTCACAACTTACTGGATTCTGCTGCATCAACTTGCAATGCTCCTGGCTCAGGAATCCTGAATGCCGACACACCATGCACTCTCTGAGACAGCTTAGACCCCCTTTCCTATGAAGCTCCAGCTTTAAACATTCTCTAAGTGAGATTTATTTCAGTGAATAAGTCCTACTCATATAATTATGTTTGCAAACCTTCAATTTTCTCTGCCTGGAAAAGGATGAAGTGGTAGAGCTCTTGCATAGCATGAATGGAGCTCTCCAACCCCAGAGCCATCAATCCATCAACCCATCAATCCATCAGTCCATCAACCCATCAATCAATCAACTCATCAATCCATCAACCCATCAATCTATCAACCCATCAATCAATCAACCCAGCAACCCATCAATCAACCCATCAATCCTTCAATCCATCAACCCATCAATCAATCAACCCAACAACCTAGCAACCCATCAATCAATCAACCCAGCAACCCATCAATCAACCCACCAATCCAGCAATCCATCAAGCTGTCAATCCACCAAACCAGCAACCCATCAATCCATCAACACAGCAATCCAGCAATCCATCAACCCATCAATCCATCAGTCTATCAACCCATCAACCCACCAACCCATAAATCAATTAACCCATCAATCCAGCAATCCATCAACCCATCAATCCACCAACCTGTCTACCCATCAACCTCTCAACCCAGCAATCCAGCAATCCACCAACCCATCAACCCATTAATCCAGCAATCCATCAACTAATCAATATATCAACCCATCAGCCCATCAATCCAGCAATCCATCAACCCATCAATATATCAACCCATCAGCCCATCAATCCAGCAATCCATCTACTCACCTACCCATCAACCCAGAGATCCAACAATCCAGCAATCCACCAACCCATCAGTCTATCAACCCATCAGTCCATCAACCCATCAACCCATGAATCCATCAATCAATCTCCTATTTTCTTAACAAAATGGAGGGCACACATGTTGATAAGTATATATGGTAAAAAAAAAAAATAACACAGATAAACACAAAGTACCTCACAAGGTATGGTTATGGAAAACTGTAATATTATTTTGAAGATTGCAATTCTTACTTAAAGTGTTTCATAAAAATTTTCTGTGGGGTGGCTCATGTCTGTAATCCTAGCTACTCAGGATCTGAGATCTAAGGATCACGGTTCAAAACCAGCCTAGGCAGGAAAAGTCTGTGAAACCTTTATCTATAATAAACCACCAGAAAACCAGAAGTGGTGCTGTAGCTCCAGTGGCTGAGCACTAGCCTGGAGCTGAAGATCTGAGGGACAGTGCTCAGGCCCAGAGTTCAAGTCCCACGACTGACAAAAAAAGGGGGGTGGGAGGAGGAAGGGATGGGAAGGGGAAACAAAGGAGGAGGCTACAATGCTTGATAAGAAATGTACTCATTATCTTGCCCATGTAATTGTAACCCCTCTGTACAGTGTTTTCACAATAAAAAAATTAAAAAAATTTTCTGTGGTATGATTATTCAGTCCTGTTTTTCAGAATGTGATAGATCTTGGTTTGTGCAGCCAACATGTATCTGTAAAAGCTGGAACAACTAAAGACAGCAAAAGTAAACTAGTCCTTTTCAAGAAAGTGAAAAAAGTGAATTATTCTGAGTTTTGACATCAAAGGTTAATGATTTTACTAATAATCTACAGAATAAGAAGTGAGGAATAGGGCTATTTTCTTGGGATGAGTTGAAAGTGAAAAGAGATGGTTTTATCAATGGGAAAATTAATGGAAAACTATTGAATAAATAAACAACACAGAGCCAAGAAGTATAGCCGGGAGATTTGGCAATGTTCATGAAAAGTCAACAGAGCATTTAAACTTTGGCTTGAAAAGAGGTTCTTAGGAGTCAGAGCTGGACCCAGTGTTGGAAATAATCCTTCAGACTGTCTTCCATGTATAAACCATGCACACACCCAGCATGCAGCAACCTTTCTTCAAGGAGCTTTGTGGGAGAGAGACAAGGTATCACTTAAAAGTACAGACAAGCTTTTGCACAGGCACAACATGAGTTTCCTATTCAGGAAATGATTATGGGATTCAAAGCATGTGC
Source organism: Dipodomys spectabilis (assembly GCF_019054845.1). Classification (NCBI taxonomy): domain Eukaryota; kingdom Metazoa; phylum Chordata; class Mammalia; order Rodentia; family Heteromyidae; genus Dipodomys; species Dipodomys spectabilis. The sequence continues at coordinate 3,469,957 of NW_024870940.1, read as the reverse complement.
TGATCATGGAGATCATGAAGGAAAGAAGACAGTCAAGCACCCTGGAGTGTAACAGAGAGATTTACAGTAATGAAGGAAATTAATAAACTACAGAGTCATCAACATCATGTTTTCTTCATGTCCTAGAACACAGCTGTCATTGCACTTCTCTAAGGATTTCTGAAACAGTGAGATCTGGGGTTCAAAATGCTGGCTGGGGTGAAAACCATAGGGAAAAACACAAAAAGGAAAAATCAGCCATGTACAAGTGGCTCATGCCTGTGTAATCCTAGCTACTCAGGAGTCTAAGATCTGAGGATTGCAGTTCAAAGCCAGATGTGGCAAGAAAGCTCATGAGACTCTTAAGTACTCAGAAAAAGCCAGAAGTGGTGCTGTGGCTCAAGTAGTAGAGTGCCAGCCTTGAGCAAAAGAGACTCAAAGACAGCACACAGGCCCAGAGTTTAAGCCTCAGGACTGACTGGAAAACAGAGAGAAAAAGGCGCAATTCTCAGTCCACTGCTCTTGCCGCCACATCAGCTCGTCATTCTTCACAAAAGTCATTAGAGCTCTGATGCTTCTCTTACCACAGTGAAGAATCAAACAGAACATTGATGTGGGATCTCAGTGAGCCATCTTCCTGATCTCATGCCCCCAGCAAACCACAGGTCGCCCCACTGGAAATTCTGGCTGCAGAAATGCTGTCTACCCAGGATCATTTTCCATTTTGTAAAGACATTCATTTTTTATTAGTAAAGAAACACGAATGTTTAATGATAATAATAAATATCTGTGTTAAGTGGTGGTGTATATTATTATACAAAGTAATATAGGAGAGATGTTATGTAAATTATCATCTGCTCAGCATGTAAAACAACCATTTTACAAGATTTCTTTTCTGTGTTCACTATTATTACAAAAAGCATAGTGACCTCTTGAAAATGTGTTGATTTGGAATACTAAGGTTTAGCAAGGACATCCACAAATCACCTGTAAAGATCATCTCCTTCTATAACAGCATGGCATGAAATTAACAGCTGTGATCTTTTTCCTTGAGGAAGAAACTTGAAGAAGGTCTGCTGACTATATTCATAAGACCATTGCCAGTGAACATTAATCAAGTATTCATGAAGATTTTCTTTATCATCCTCAGGAAAGTGCTTACCCCAGTCTTTAGGCTGACAATTCAATTGTAGATAAAATTGAATGATACGGAAGAGATGATCATTGAAAGATTTCTAATTCTTGCAGATTCTTATATTTACCTATATTTCCAGTTGGGGCCACTCCACAGACTATTCTGATCACATAAACGTATTGTTTAGACACGGTGGCTCTGGGATTTCATGATGTGCTGTTTCCATGCAGATGGGTGGCAGGCATGTGCTGAGCCTGGCGACGGGTCCTTGAAGCAGTGCGCTGTGCTCTGCGCCCAGGCGTGCAGAACAAGTTCTACTGCACACGGACTCTGGCCCACAGGCCAGGGCAGCCATCCTGGGAGTCAGGGAGGACACCCTCTCCTCCTTGATTCTCTGTCCTACTGGAAGTATCGAGGCCGGTGCTCACTAAGGAACACTCTTAAGGCTTCCCTGGCAACACCCTTTGAAATAGGACGGGACATCTTGGGGCTTTCCAAGAGATATCTCCTTCTCCTCCGGCCCCTTCCCTTGCTCCTTTTTAAGCTCTTCTCCTGAATCCATTTCTCTGACTGTTTTATTTTGCACTACAATCACTGTCGAATGCATTGCATTCTACTATCTTCTTATATATCAGATGATCAACAGACAACTCATCCTACTTGCCTCTCATGAAAGAGATAGTCGAAGACAAACACTGGGTTTGGACTGACAAGGCCCAGGCCCAGAAGGATGCCATCACCCATGACTGAGACACACATGTTATCCCACAATGGACAAAGCACCGTGTGGACGTAGGGGGCGGGAGTGGGGGCCACACAGGTCCCAGAGGAAGCCAGACTACAAAAGTTTGGAACCTCCTAACAAATCCACACTGATTTCATAAGTTAATCAAAAAGACAGAGCAGACCTTCCTATGGTACACTAGACTCTGTGTTCTGATGACCATTTCTAAAGTCAAACCTAAGTACATTCTGCCATTTCACAACAATACCATTCCTTGAGCAAATCTAAAGCATGCTTGAGAAGATAAAACCGTCACTACACATAAATATGTCAGTGATAAGCTGTATGGAGGGGGAACCCTGAGTCCGGTGTGCTGCTGGTGTTTACAGGAGGTCCGGGGCCCTGACGGGAAGAGCGCACACACAGACCACGAGGTCTTAATCATAGCTCCTCTCCTGGACGCCCTATCTCTCCCCGAATGTGAAGGCTGGATTGATTAGATGCAGATAGCTCTTAAATCACAGCTAATGACAAGCATATTTTTAGCTACTGGACACAATTCAAACTGGCATTATGCAGGTGCTTAGGAGAAGCTGTACTCACTGTTTCCCTGCCAATTTCCTGAAGGCTACCTATAAATCAAATGAAAAGAAGAAGGTAGGAAAGGCCATCAGAGAAAGGAATATGTTATTAAAACATGAGATGCGTTCACAATGCATTAAACATGCAGCCACTGAGGACAGATGCTCCCGCTGCGGTTGGGAGAATGTGAAAGGCTTATTTTAAAAATGTCTGTTTAAAAGCATGGTATCAGCATTTCTACTATTTAGATGCCACGCAGCTTGGGTTGGGAGGGACTGGCTCAGGGTTCGAGGGTCACCTGTAATGCTCTTACCCTCTGAAGGATGATGGCGGAGAGCCCATCATCAAATTGGAAACCACTTGATTTGAGTTGAATGAGAGCAGTAGACTAAACACTAAGAATGCCTGCAGGGAAGAGAAGGTCAGGGGACAAAACAGACAGCCCCATCTACTTCACAGAGGCACAACTGATGGAAACATTCTGGAAGTCAGAGGTGTCGCATTGGCCACCTAAATGATGCTTAGCTACGTCCTTGGCCTTGGCTACATGCTTTCGGTCCATTTGCTTAAACTTCACAGTATCAGTTCCTTCTCTGGAAATAATAGAATTGTACAAAGTAAAGGCGATCTGATCATTAAAGGAGTTAGCTTCATGGTACTGGCAATCGTGGGGTGCCCCCAAGCACAGACATAAAGTAGGGTCCACACAGTCACGGCACCTACGGAGCCTTTGGCTCTCATCTTCAAAGCCCACACAAAGGCCTCACATACAGAGAAGCTCAGTGGGGCCAGGGGATGGAGGCCTGGGTCAGAGGTGAGCCCTGTGGCCACAGAAGACACCAGCAGATGGACGAGTTCTGATGTGGAGGAGGCACAGACAGGAATCAATGGAGGAAGGCAAGGGCAGAGCCGCTCTCTCAGGCTTGAGGCCGAGCCCAGCAGTTCACAGCCAATGGGACAGGGACGGGCAGGGTACCGAGCTACACAGAGGGCAGCGCGCAGGGCGCCAGGGGTCAGGATGAGCACTGGGAAGTCATTCTCCTCCCCTGCCCTCCTCTCCCGCTGACCTCTCATCACAGCCTCCAGGGATCTGATGTGGACAAGGTATATAATCTCCAAACCAGGCCAGTCACTGGTACCCAGCCACCCAGGGCGCCTGATGGGGTCATCATTTTAAATGGGATCGTTGTTTCTGGAATTTGTTCATCTCGGGTACTCCTACACTATCTGTACATCTTTCTCGCCACTTTTAGAAGTTAGGACAAATTACTAAACGTTTGACCTTGAGTTATAAATTATGATACCACATTTTTAAGCATGAGAAGTTTTATGGAAAGAGACTAATATCATTCTGCCATGTATTTTAATTTTATTAAGCTAGTCCCATACTGGTACCCTTTCTGTTATGGCTTATTATTTTACAATACAATTTTAAGTGATAACTATTTTAACCATCTATTCAAGGGCTGAATAATTTTCTCTTTTAGGAATTTAGATAAATACCATTTTTCTTCATCTCCCATATAATCATAGGTTTGTACTTTTCTCTCTCTTTAGATTGATTAAAAATTTCTTCTTTAATAGTTTTAAGATTGTCTGTATTTCTGGCATTTAATATCTCTAAGACTCTGAGTATGAGAGTTATGCACAAAGTGTTTTCAGTTACATATGGTAAGAAATGGAGCCGTGGGTAAGAAAACCTTTGATAAGTTTGTCCTTTGTTTAAGGAAACATGGCATGAGCGGAGGGTGAAGTTCAGCAGGTATTATTGCATCTCTACCACCTTTACCTTCTTGGTAAGTACAGCAGCCTGCGTGTCATTAAGAAAACTAAGGGCAGAGAAGAGCAAACTCCCAGGACTGCCCTGGGCTTTAAGTGGGCATAAGAGGCTTGGGTCAAACAAATGTGAAGTAATACAACCATTAATACTTAGCTACGTAACCCAATCCTTCTTTTGCCCTGTTAAAATATGGGTCATCCCTGAACCATAATAATAAGTTTTTGGAATTATTATGGTATAATGATGCTCCGGCAAAGGCATGCTTTTATTTTATTTAGAAATGTAGATTATTTATTTTATTCAGAAAGTCATCAAAATGACTGCCATCGATATTATGCTTGGAAATTAACCCGCATTTTGACACGTGGCTTAAGTTCAAGTATTTCATATATGTATATTTCATGTATTTTCCTAATAGAATACCATTAAACTTGTTTACACAGGCTTACTATTAGACCCGGAACTGCAATGTGTGATGCAGATGCATCGTTTTGTACATCACTGAAAAGGTGCATGTTTCAGGACACATACAGGATGTGAGAGCACTAAGTAGTGCTGTTGACACCTATTAACTCTACCAGATATTGCCAGCATTGTCACCAGATTGACTGTGTTAACTTCCCTTGTCCACAGAATGTAAGAGTCCCCAGGACACATCTTTGCCAATATTTATGATTGTTAGGCATTTATTCCTTGCCTGCTTCAGTGGTCTTGAAAGTGGTCTCTGTTGTTCTAACTTGCATTCTGCTATTTACTGGAGAAATTAAATGTTTTTATTCGGTAACTGTGCATTGATTTCTCCTGTGATTTATCTGTTTAGATGCTTTACTCAATTTTCCACTGTTATTGTTGATTTATAGGGAATATTTATATATTTTCCACTTTTGCGTACAAGCTAAGGTGTATTTTCTGAGTGTGGAGAAGATATGTTCACTGATGAAATTGATAGAAGCCAGCATGTTGTTAAAATATCCCAGGAAATCAGTGAGCATCTAGACAAATTACTTGGGCTTTATTTAAATAAAGAGAACATGCCACAATAATCTTTACAAGTGATATGCTTGATTGTTTTACTGTTAGATTTTAATATTATTGATAGTTCTTGCCATTGATTTCCATATAATATATCTTTCCATTTTTGAAAGAGGTAAATTAATATTATCTAACTTAATTATTCATTTATCAATATCATCTCATAATTCTATCAATTTGAGTTGACAACTGTCATTTTTCTTCAAAGTTGGAGCGAACAACTTTATATCATAACTGTCTTCCAGCCAAGTGATTATTTCCTTGAAAAATAAACATGTCTTCAGCCCTCTTTTCTTAAATAATAATCTGGGGAAATCATACTTATTTCAGCATTTAATTGGTTTAAATTTCTCATTGCTGATCAAATCTGTGTTTCCCCCATTCACCTGTGAGTTGTCCACTCTTTCAGGCATAACGCAGTGTGCACGAGTGGGTGGAAGTCCATCATGGACACCAATCACCACCATAGCTGGGCTTGGTGCTCACGGGACACCCAAGTCTACTCTCAACTCCTGCATTTCAGGAGGAGCCTGAACTTCTCTCTAGGTTATTTGTTTGTTTATACATTTCCTTGCTTGTTTTTCTTCTAGCAATTAGCCAGACTCAGAAAGACAAAAATACTCTATGATCTCAATTCTCTGTGGACCCTACCTAACAGGTTAAGTAATCAAAGGCGATCTTAGACTAACAGAAGTGTGGCTGGACTCTGGGACCGAGGGGTGAGAGGATGTCGGTTAACAGAGGTGAACTGTCCATCTGAAGATGAGCGAGGACTAAAGACCTAATGTCAAGGGAGTACTGAAGTCACCAGTACTCTATTTTATCCTTGGAATTTTCTAGACAGCAGATTCGGTAACCATGAGAGTTGTTGATGCAGTTAGTTAGTGGAAATAATTTCATGAAGCTTGCATTAAAGTGCCACATTGTTCATCAAAGGCATGTGCAATGTTATGAAGTACACTGAAATAAACCTAGAAGATACTGTAACAAGAAATGGAGCTCATGAGGTAACAGTAAGTAAATAATACAATAACATGGCAGCAACAACAAAAAGTTAAAGTCTTTCCTGGATACCTCGTTCAGAAGTTTTATATATATATATATAGATAGAGATAGATAGATAGATAGATAGATAGATATAGATACATATATATGTATATATAATACCTTTATACATAACTATCTCATATTTATCTTGGCTCCAATCCCCTTTTCCAGTTGGGCCTGAGTTATTCTCTCTTGACTATAAATGTCTTCTACCATGTATTCAGAAACTGAAGTCACAGAACATTTTCTTCTTTGGGGTCCGGTCATGGGGCCTGAACTCTGGGCCTGGGCGCTGTACCCCAGTTCTTCAGCTCAAAGCTAGCGCTCTACCACTTGAGCCACAGCACCACTTCCAGCTTTTTTCTTTTCGCTTATGTGGTGCTGAGAAATCGAACCCACAGCCTCATGCATGCAAGGCAAGAGCTCTACCACTGAGCCATCTTCCCAGCCCCACAGAACATTCCAAAAAACAGCAATTTCAACTCCAAACAGTAATCATCAAAGTATACAATAAAATTAATATTGGACAGGACAAATTACTCAGCTAAGGGAACCAGGCCTCCAAAGACACTTTCCATAAGGTCAGTACAATACCAAATCCCATTCTGAATGCAGTAGCAGAATCCAATGTGAGTGAGTAACTGTGTTTCATTTGAAAACAATATTAATGAGAGGTGGAATTTTTATTTAAGAGGAAATTCTCTCTTGTTGGTTTCAGTTTTCCAGGATTTCTTATTTAGAGTGATTACTACGTCCATTCTACCACTGTGCTAAAAATCATCAAAGTCTGCTGCTATCTCTGTTGCTTTCCAATAATCTGAAATTTAATGGAAAAGGGAGAAATAATAAATGCAAAGGAGGATAGAAAATACAATTGAATGTAATTTCTCTCACATATGGAAGAAGGGACTTTGGTATAGTTACTCAAGTGCTCACGATATTATGACAAAATTTCTGTGGATGGGAAGGGAAAAAACAAATCAGTTAAATAGGGATACAGGTGGACCCATTGCAACAATGAGATGTACAAATTGTTATGTTGAAAAACAAACTTTACAACTTTAGGGGGGTGGAGGGAAACGGGGGGGGAGGAGATAGGAAGGGATGGGAAGAGGAAACAAAGGAAGTAACAATGCTTGATAAGAAATGTACACTTACATGGGCAAGAATTGCCCATGTAAGTATAACCCCTCTGTACAGTATTTTCACAATAAAAAAAAAATTTCTGTTGTACTTAGAGAGATAGAAGTAGAGAAAGAGAACAAGAGAGAGAGAGTGAACTCTAGGTTGTGGAATAAAAGATCTAAATGAATTAATAAGCTGAAGGAAGAGATTTCTTAATCAAGGATGTATATGTGTATTTCACCTAACAATATGAACTCTATGGCTTCATTCTGTTGGAAATGCAGAGAGGAACAGAAACAGATAGCAACATTAAAGTTCCTTTGAGGGAACTTTATCAAATGGAGACAGAAAAATGAGGTAAATGGGGTCCCTTTGGAGATTTGGGATGCAGCTGCACCCAGCGCATGCAAACTCTGACTTTTTCACTATGATAACTCACTGGTTGACTCTTGGCATCAGTAACGCTGTTGCTCTTGCTGAGCATCTATAAACCCGAGTTGACGCTTCCTGGCTGTTAACAATACAGAACACTTCCAGATGCCAGCCCATACCATGGTAGTCTCTGATATCTGTCTTGATAAGCAACACATTTTAAATGATTGGTGACAACATTTGTAAGAAAGTATCTCCTTGGCAAACAACACAATGTTGGGTATTCATTTCCTTTTATTTTCTTTTGGAACAGTCCAAATGAAAATATTAACTTTGCTTCAGCAGTAACTAGTTTGTCTAGCTTAGACATATATTCAAAGTGAATTTTTATAGTACTCTAGAACATTCAGCTGGTAGTATTTTGAACAGGATTTTCAGAGAGAATTGTAGAAACAAAACTTCTCTAGGTCCTCAAAGGTAACATTCCTCTGTAAGTCTAATACATTTTGGAATAGCAGAGAAATAGCTTCTGGGGACAATATTCTTGAAGTTGAATATTGGTTTTTCCCTCTGTCTCGCTCCGTGAACTCACATAAGTCATTTATCCTTGCTGAGTCTTGTCTGTAAACTCAAGATCATATCACTAAAACCTCTGCAATATGTGGAGTGGCATCTGCAGAGGAAAAGCTGTGACCCGGTCACCGAGGTCTCAGCAGCCAGTGAGGGTGAGGATGAAGATGAGCATCAGCAACTCGCTTGCCCTAGAAATCACCTGTCAAGAATCTGTCCCGAGCACTGCTGCAACAGGGCGTTTCTAAGACAGGTGTGCAGCGTGCAGCACTTGTGCGATGGGCCGCTCCCACCCCCACCTCCGCAGGGTGGGAGGGAACGTGGGGCGTTTGCACGTGACCCTACCGCCCCAGTGCATCGGACCCTTCCCATGCCAGGATGTGCAGAAGATGGTTCTTGTGTCTCATAAACTAATAAATCATTTCCTGAAATTACTTTCATTCCCTGGGCTTTCAGAGATGGACAAGTGTTTTATAGGGAAGCCCTGGGCTGCGGGCACTGGACGTGTCCCACTGCGGCCTGTGACAGACACATTTGTCAGTGGTCATCCCTCAGCAAGGTGCCGAGTGCGGCCTGGCGTGACTTGACTCCCCAGGAGGAGGAGACATTCTCCGGCATCTACAACCTTCTCTCTGCTCACCTGCCCCTCGTGCACGTGACTCACTCATGTTCCTTCCCGAGACTCGTCTGTGACACAACCAGAATATCGATGACATCGGAGTGAGTCACTTCCCGTGTTTGGGGTGTGGGATGGAGTGCATGTGTAAGTTCCCGTGTGAGGTGCCATGGCCAAAGCGTGTGTAAGTTCCCGTGTGAGGTGCCATGGCCAAACCTGTACTGTAATCACAGATTCCGCACAAGGCAAAATGTTCAGCGGAATGAGGACAGCTCACAACATGTGTTTATGCTGCTAATCTTGTTCCACACGCCAAGTATGCCAAGGCTGGTATTACTTGGTTTACGCAGAGCTCATCAGATGAGATTAAACTCATGGACTCCTATGAAATCAGTTACACCTCTGGACCCAAGGTCAAAGCCCTCCGCCCTTGCCTCAGCACCCAGGAGAGACTGGCCTCCTCCTTACTGCACCATTGCCAACCTCAGTCCAAAACAAGAACGCTGGAGCCAATTCCAAGAAGAGTAGTAAAGTGTAATGACTATATCTATTTCTTTATGAATCATGCATGCGTTTCTATGACTTATATAATGAAATGTAAATAACTATTAGTAGCAATGAGATAAAATGAATATTTCAGAAAAAGTGAAACATTTCTCTATTTAATAAGGTTTATTTCTAGACCAGACATCAAGTACTATAAATGTGAAGGTCTCCATGCGAGCTAATTGTATATTCTGTGGTCTGTGTAAGCACACCTGGCTTCTTACTCATTCATCACTTCTTAGAGTAAAAATCCAACTTCTTGCTTTGAGCCTTTTGAGGTGTAAGTACACAATCGTTGTGGACCACTATCGGACCGTGAAGTAGCACTCTGGCAGTTCTTATTTGCATGGATTATAACTTCTCACCTCCAATCAGCCTTTCCCACATGCCCAGACTCCGGTAACTAACATTCTGAGACAGGTGTTCCAATGCTCCGTGCAGGAGTAGAGACCGGAGCAGCTGCTCCTTAGTGCTTGGCTGATTTCCCCACACATAATGTCCTCCAGTGCCTTCCACATTATTCCAAATGGCAACACTTCTTCTTTTCATGGCTGAGTATTATGCCATTGTGAACACTATTGGGAAGAGCGACCGATGATTTGAGATGTTTGAAACGGAGCCATGTGATTGGGTGAAAGCTTTAGCTGGCACAGCGCAGAGCTTGTATGGTGTCCTCAGATAACATCCACATTGGTGCACTCCCTTCTCCACCCCGCATTCACAGGCACAAGCCAGGCTCTTATACATCTCCACCACCCCACAGATTCAGCATGTCACAACAGACCGCCCCACACAGGGCGAGGCCCGACTCCTTCCGCAGTGCTCCGGTGTATGGCCCTGGTCCTTCCCTAGCCTGCAAGCACTCAGCACATGTCATCTGACACTCAATCGTGTTTTACCATCGTTTACCATTCAGAGCACTCAAGAGCAGTAACACTGAACAACGTGCAGGGTTTTCACCTGATACTTTTTTTTTGGGGGGTCCGATCGTGGGGCCTGAACTCTGGGCGTGGGCGCTGTCCCTCAGCTCTTCAGCTCAAAGCTAGCGCTCTACCACTTAGCCACAGCGCCACTTCCGGCTTTTTTCTTTTTGCTTATGTGGTGCTGAGGAATCGAACCCAGGGCCTCATGCATGCAAGGCAAGCACTCTACCACTGAGCCACCTTCCCAGCTCCTTCACCTGATACTTTTATGAGTAGAGTCCTAAGGGTTTCTCATAAGGTACAAAGCAATCGCTTACCACAGGAAAGCTGCATAAAACTCGACATTAATTTATGCAAAGGCAAGAATAAGTAACTGTTTCAGTATAATGAGTAGCTGATTTGAAAATATTGATATGTTTATTTTATGCTTCATAATTTGAATTCATTATAGCATGATATTGTTATGTAGATGGTGGAAATCTAGGAGTACAGACAGGAATTTATACCTCCAACAAAGCACTCACCGCACTTTGGAAATATAGTATCTTGTTCATGTTCTCTTATAAATAATTTTTCAACAAAAAATTACTTTCAAAAGGACTTCTGGTTGAATACATGAACTGTGATTATATATATATTTTTTCCCACTGAGTCTAAAGTGATCTATTTTTAAACTTCTACTTTCCATTTTATAAACCATCATTGGTATTACAATTTGAAAATAATGAATTATCAGAAATTTATATGAGTTGATCTTTCTGTAAGAAATGTAAAATAAAAAGTATGAAAATCATTAAATGTTATCACATAGACTACACATTAAATGTTAAATAATAATAACTCATGACTACATTTATTATATTTATTCCAAAATGAAAATAGAATTCAATATTTTAAATGTTAACCCAAAATATAATGATTAATACCTGTCAAAAGATACATGAATATGCACTATCCATTCTGAAATAATGCTAACAATTTGGAAATTGAAGGGGACAAGGGTATTGTATATGGTATTTACAAAACAAACCAGATGGAAAAACCAAATGTTGAAACAGACCCAGTCTCACCAAAGAGCTAAGAATAATGTGTGACATACATTAGTATTTTCCAACTTTCTACTTTTCATTAACGTCATTTAACTTTATGATTTTCAGTGAGTGCCTTCTCCTGAAATTATTTAAAAGGATGAATATGAAGTATAATAGTTTGAATTAGAAAGTATTCATTAATTCTCCAAACCACAAAATACCATCTAAAAGCAACTAAAAGAAACACGTTCAATAACACTGCTAGTCAGGAATTCACTTAGCATGCATTAACAAAGCCATTTAGGAACTACAGTGGAAAACAACTCATTGTGAACAATAAACAAGAAAAAGTAACAAAATTTCTTTATAATCTTAGAGATAATTTAGGAGTTGTGAAGTAGCCATAAGAACACAATAATAAACATGTACCAAGAAGCAAAGGAGGATCAAAATCGATTATGTATAACTATCTAACTCTGATTTTAGAAGTTTCTATAACACCAAATCAGGAAACATGGGTCTAGCTTTACCACACCTCCACTTTTGACCAAAATAGTAGTCATCACTGCCACTGTAAAGATGGCTTGCTTGTTTCATTGTCACAGTGAGCTTGTGGCATCAACATTATCTTTCCTGACATACTTCTCGGTGCCGCATTTCAGTCATAGATCCTGTCCCTCCTCTCCTCTCAACTGCCTCAGTACCCCCAGCCTACTTGCTAATGGCCTTGAAGATTGCCAGAACAACCAACCATCCCCATCAGAATGACAACCCAGCTTTCAGCTGCAAAGACTTTCAGCTGCTGTAAAGACTTACTATGTCCATGGATATACCCAGTACAAATGAGATCTGAGATTTCCTTCAATTACCAGCTATGTTTACAAATACATGTTAAATCCTTTATTATGTGCAGGTGACATTTGTTATGGTTTGTTAATATACTTCCAAAGTTAAATGTTAAAATATATGAATGCTTTATAGCATTCTGATGCTTAAATTCAAGAGAGACTTCCTTAGTTATGCCTGATGTATATTCCAGGCTGGATTTCATTGTGTTCTGTCAAGATTTTGCAGGCGACTTGACAGAGCACACAGGGATTAAGAAGAGAGATGAGGGACAATTCTTGAAAAATGGACCTCTACGACCCACCATTAGAAGCAGTGTTACAAAAAAACCTACATCCAAGAGTAATGACCCTCAAAGACACATTCAAATCCATTTCCCTCTAGAACAGAATAATTTGATCTCCTCCTGTCCAGCCACCGTAAAAGGACTGCCACTGCTCTGAAAGAAAGCAACAGGGAGGTAAGCCACACATTCCATCTGAATGCTAATTGGGTTTCCCCATTTGAACAAATTGATGGCTCTAGCTCTGTGCACAACAATTATGACCCGAAGTTAATATTAATTGCATTCTCCTTGGCTAACGTTTTCCTCTTGGGTCAATACACTTTGTTAATTCTCTCAAGAGAAAGCAATTATTGTCGTCGTAACAAATGGCGTTCACTGTTCTCTGTAGGTTGAAAATATCCAGACTTGGTGCCACTGCTAAGGTTTGGGATGTTTTATAATATCTGCAGAAATGCACAGTGCCATTTTGAGAGTTACATTTCATTAACTTGAAAGAAGGAAGACAATTATCCTCATTTCTCAAAATAGACTTTTAGAAGAGAAATTAAGCATGTCCACATGAAATTCACAGAAAACCTAAAGCATCTCTAAATCTCAACTTTACACAATGGCAAGATAGGTAACACAAAGATGAAGTTTTTAAAGAAATAATATAATAAAACACCCACACTTAATTAACTTTCCTAAAAACAGTATACACGAGTCAAACAGTATTCAGACAGGGAAATACATTGTTAAAAGTCTGACTCTGGACTTACAGTGATTCTAACAAGATCAGTGCTGATGAAACCAACCCCTTCCACATCAGATGAGAATTCATGATGCACTGCATATGTATGAGAGGACGCTTGGCTTCAGAACACAAGAAGCCATTTCTACAACTGTACGTAGGATCAGAATATATTCAGCCAAATCCACTGTTCATGTAAAACAATGAATGTTTTAGTGCATTTACCATTCACTGTTTACCTGAAATTCAAATAAATGTTATTTTTTTAGTTGGTCACCTTCTTTAAAAGTATGACTTGAGAGGAAATGGGTTTTCCCTGGCATAAACTATGTAAATGTTTGGTCAGAAGGATGAAGTCTGGGCCTTGGGTGTAAACTGACAACTTGACAAGGTAAATCCATCTCTCTAACCTTCTATTTGCTTACATGTGAAACAGGACTCATGGGGGTCAGATGGAGGCTGCGAAAGAGGAGTGAGAAAGTGCGTGTGTGTGCCCAGCGCAGGGCTGGGGAGCGCTCCACAGACATTGAGAGCATCGTGATGCTTCCTGTTGGTCCGAGGGCTCCTCCTTTGCCACTGGGGTACTAGGAACGATGCTCCTGCACTTCTGGGACATAACTTCACATTGCTCCATTTTAAATGATTACAGAGCACAAGTGTGGAATGGCAGCTTTATTCTAATGAACACTCCATTTATAATATTGAACATGCTAACAGTCTTTCATCTCCTGTTGGGTCAGAAGTGACTCTAATACCAACACGTTTGCTTTCTGCAAAGTTGAATTAGGCATCAGAATAGAACTAGAGAGGATATCTGAGACCATAATTCACAGCCTCGAACTCAGCAGCTCTCAAACCATGCTCGGATTCTTACTCTGATGTCACCAGATACCGTGTGGTTTACTTAAAAGAAAAGGCACATCTTCATTACATTTCCATTTTCTAAACAATGGGCACTAAGTGAAGATTAGAAACCTTAACTGAAACGGGCCAGCAAATGTCCGCCTTTGGGGGTTTAAGTCCACCCAGTTCTTAAAGAATAGGTGCAGCCCCTGTGGCTTTGCTCCAGGCAAAGAGAGTATGTGGTGCAGAACGCAGCCCTACAGTCATCCCACTGGCTCCTCCACTGCGTTCCATAAAGCTGCATGCTCTGAGTGCTCCCCAAATGAGATTAGCGATGTAAGACAGGCCCACCAGACTCCTGGCCTTCCAGACATAACAGGGTAGGCAATAAAAGGGCAGGTTTTATGGCAAGGTTCTATTTTCTCTGATATTTTCCCTTCTCGTTTCTAAGTGAGTGTGTCATTTGCTTTATATTGAAGTTGTTTAAGTAAATGTGGAAGACATTAAAGAGACAGAATTCTGCTTTCACATTTTATGAATAGAAGCAGAAAGGTCAGAAGAAATAATCTCCTGTATAGTGTTTTTACTGTAGAAAGTCTGGGTCAAAGCTAAAGGCCTCATCTTTGATGTTTTAAATGGAAAGAAGAAAGATTATAAGTAGGTTTCTTTACATGGACAATACATATCACTTAATACGATGGTCATGGAAAGGCTTCTTTAAAACTGGTTGTTAAAAACAGAATTCTGGACTACTGAGTACTATGATGGGCGTAGGTTAGACGCCTTCTGGAATTTCTGAGTGCTCATGACATTTGCCTAAACGAGAAAGCAATCTTTTTCCAATTTCAACGAGCAATGCGTCCTGTGTAAAATTCTAGATATGGACATTTCTTTCATAGTGATAAATGCATTCAAAATTATTTCTAATGATAATATTTATTCTGACTTTATTTGTGTTTGTTAAAAGTATAACTTTGCACATAACTTTATTTTAGACTTTTGAAAAAAAACACGTTAGCCACAAAAATAAGCATGCTAAAATGTGGGAAGTTTTGAAATATTTGAGAATCTATGCCAAACATTGATTTTGTTATATTTTGTATATTTAGTTCTGAAGAGTATTATCTGTAGTTGGAAAAGTGCATGGACTGAATGCATAAAATAGAGGATTATTTAAATGTACAACATGCAAAACTAAATTACAAACAGCTTGTTAAAATGCTATTTTAGCTTTGGATTAAAAATAAGTGATGTCACTGATATGATTTTAAACAAAGTAAATTTGGCAATATTTACATGTACACTGTTATCTCAATTTGACAACATTAACAGAAGTATATATGTGTTTTGGATCTATGGGAAAAATAATCTTAAGAGAAAAACTACTATTATGGAAAGATAAATTATGGTGTGATTACTTTATGAACGTTTAATAAATATCTCTTTCTTTGTTAAATAGAAAATTGCTTAAAGCATTTAAGAGAAGGGCTTGGGTCATGGAGGGGAAGGATTTATTGTGAGTTATAGTTAAAGAGCAACTAAATTCATTTTGTACTTCAGCATCATGAGAGGAAGAGAGTTTGAAGTTCTCAGTACATCCAATTGATACTATTAGAGAAGGTGAAATAATTACCACAATTAGATTGTTATACCTTTGTGCAAGTATAAAATGATCATATTATGTTCCATAAATATGTGTAAATATTAAATATAAATTACAATTAATGCAGAAACTGTAATATATTGTGAATTAAAAAGAAGTAATGGAGTTCCAGAATTCATTGCAAAGTAGCCTGTGGATATTTTTCTGTAACTGCAAAATGAAAGTAAAATCTAATTCCAAAACATCAGATAAATTCTAGATGACTTTGAAAATTAAAGTTCTAACAGTAGCATGATGCCATCTGACTGATTATAAATTTCATAACACTGTGTGCATTAATACTCATATAACTTTTAAAATTTTCCTTCATAAGTCTTTATAGACTCAGTTTAATTTGAACACTATACATATATATATATATAAATACACACACATACACACACACTTATATATTCTGTCTACAGGGAGAGAGAGAGAGAGTTAGAGAGAGCTATTAGTTTTTTATTGTGAAAATACCGTACAGAGGGGTTACAATCACATGGGCAAGGTAATGAGTGCATTTCTTGTCAAGCATTGTTGCCTCCTCCTTTATTTCCCTATTAGTTTTAAAGAATGCCTCTGCTGCCTGGCTTGAGCTTGTCCGCCCAGATACCTGAGCTGCATAGTTAGGAGGATTGCTGGAGGTTAGCTTTGACACAAAGCAGGCGTTAGCTTAAAAGTAACTAAAGTAACAAAGGAAGGGCAATGAGTTGGGAGCATGGTGTCCAGCCCCAGTTTGAATCCTAGTAACACGCCTGCGTGCACACACACACACGGACTATTTCAGGAAATAAGTGAGATGATTAGGTCTCCTCTGAGCACACAGCAGTGGGACTTCCGTGGATGCTGAGCCCCTCGTTTTCCCTCTATACTGTTGTCTCCACCTAAACGTGCATAGCTAGTCCCAGCTGCACCTCCCCTGCACCATCTGTCCTCAAGTTCAGCTTCATGTCCTGGGTTAAGCAGGTATGTGCTCACTTTCTTTCTGGAGTCATATTTTGTTCTGTGTTCAGATATTGTGCCTAAAATTGTGGATGTTGAAACCCACAATGTGGCACCTGCTTTGGCTTCAGATATCTGCCCAGAGAGGTCATTTTAGCATGCATTTGTGTAAAGACTAGTGCCAGAGTTCAACAAAAATGAGTGCTGATAAAACCAATCATCCCATAGCCATTTTGAACTAAGTACATGAATGAAAATAGCAAGTTCTGGTTTTTACTGATCCATGCATTTGGCATCTAGACACACACTCCCATGCATGCACACACCCAATGTAAACTCACACTTACATGAATGTACATACAACACTCATGTACACGAACATGCACATACAATATAAGCAAACTCACATGCACAGATGTGCACACACTACCTAAACACACTCATGTGCATGCACACACATAACCTAAACACACTCATGTGCATGCACACACATAATCTAAACACACTCATGTGCACTACCTAAACACACTCATGTGCATGCACACACATAATCTAAACACACTCATGTGAACTACCTAAACACACTCATGTGCATGCACACACATAATCTAAACACACTCATGTGCATGCACACACATAATCTAAACACACTCATGCATGCATAGTTAATCTAAATGCTTATGTGTGCACACACATAATCTAAACTCACATGCATGCACATACAGTCTAAACACACTCTTGTACACATGCACACACAACCTAAACACACACCCATGGGCACCCATATGCATTCCTAATTAATCTAAACATACATAATCATGTACAATACACATAATTAAGCTTAACTCACACTCCTGTGCATGCACATGTATAATTCATCAAAACTCCCTTGTGTGTGTGTGTGCACATAACACATAACATTACAGACACCCAGACATTTTTAAGCATCCCCCATAATGAATATAAAGAGGCCATTGCTTCAAGCCTGTTGTGAATGCCAGACTAGACACTGCAAGTGGTCAATCAACCCCAGAACCGTAGGCCAGGCTTCTAACCCCTTGCAAATGTGAATCTTGGGAGCTCAGTGTGCTGTGTTCTCATTCCCTTGGGGCCGAGGAGCCGAGCTCATTCCTCAGATGAAATGTGTAGGGTGAGACCTCAGCTCTGTGTCCAGCTCTGCATGGGCCCGCTATAGTCCCAGAGCTGACAAAGAGAGGCTGGGCAGGTGCGTTTATCCATCGTGGTCTGTAGTTGTTGTAGAAAGGGATTTCCATCAGCATGTCAGGGCTGAATGCAGCGCCCCCGCCCATCACTCCCGGGACCCACCCCAGCCTTTCCCTCACGCTCCCAGCCCTGCTTCCACACACGTGCATTCTGCATATATGTTATGCTTACATTTCTCTGCTGTTCATTAATAATAGGATTCCTTTCCTTCCATTGTCTCCTCCCTCAATCTAGAAGATTCCAGGCCCTCCTTAGCTACAGGTGGGGCGTGTGAGAGGAGGGTAAGGATCAGCACCTCCACGTCCTGTGGGTGGTGCTGGGAGGTCAGGGAAAGCCTGATCGAGCAGATCACTTTGGGATAAACGTGCACAAAACGGCCCCAGAAAACCGATGTGGAAAAACACTAAGCCACTTAAAGTATAGCCACAGAGAATTGCGCCAACACCCAATAGCATTATGGGAAAGCAGAGGACTGTGGGGGTGGGCTGGCTGGTCTCCCACCAAAGCTACACCGTAAAGGCTTCATAAAGGAGTGGCCTGGAGAATAGTACACATCTCCTCTAGGTGTTCTAGGACTAAGCAGTTCTAGGAGTTCTAGGACTAAGTTCAGGAGTTCTAGGACTAAGCAACTCTAAGAAATTGTCTGTTTCTAGAGGTCAGAATTCTACAGCCCTTACTTATTTCATTTGACATAGCAATCTCTCTGATTCTAAAGTAGAGGAGCCACAAATGCATTCTTCCTGTGTAGAACCACACAACTATATTAGATGGGCTGTAGCTGGTGACATTCTTAGAGAGATAAGTTAGGGTCTTATGCACATTTATCTTCTTCATTTATTTAAATATGGTGTAGGAAGGAAGCTGGGGGTGACAGCATCATAACAACTCATTTATAATCCCAGCACTTTTAATTACTTGGGGGATATCATGTTTAAATGGTAATATTCGGAGAGATTTTCTGTAGTAATTACACTTCATAATGGAGTCGGTATGTATCAGATTCAGTGGAGTATCACTCAGAATCTGACAAGCCTTTCACTTGTTAACGATCATGATTATATTCTATATTAACATTCAAAATTGCTGAAGCTCATTGTTTGCTGTATAAACTTTTGAATTTCAAATATCTACCTGTAGTTTCCAAAGCCTCATTTATCTATAGCATTTCTAATGCAAAATAGTCTCTCTCCCCAGACACTGGCCCTTTAGCTCTTTTTCCATTTTTAAAATATGTGATTGTTAGGAATAGATGTTTTTTAGTGGAAATATTCTGTTGTTTAATAATTTTTTAAAATGCTGTAAATTATGATGAATGATAAATTACTAGTGTTGGTCAATGAAAGTCTTTTAAATACATTATTTCACCAATTCTTACAAAAATGTATTTTTAAGTTATGCAGCATCTTGTGCACACGCGCCACTGCCATGAAGTGGATTTTGCTGATTTCTTTGCAGCTGGAGTCTTCTCTGTTCTTATCGCATGTGAATGAAAATACCTTCAACAAACTTGTGTAGGTCCTTTCCATTTGGGTTCAGTCTTTCCAAACGCAAATTATCTTCAGCGTTTTTCCTCCCACTTTGGGTACATTTATTTTTCTAGTTTTCAGTTCAATATTGTTAAGGAGGGAGAGTCACTTTACAGAACTGAAACAATCACCTAACCTCTTCAACATGTATATGCAAAACAGAGGCAAAAGGGACCCAGGCTTCTTCGCACATAGGTGGGCGAGTAACAAAAGTGCAGACAGCTCACATTTTGTGCATTCCTCGTAGGGTTTGAAGAATATTTTTTAAAGAAAGCCAGGAAATGTAGGTCTCTTACATAAAAATGCCCTCCATGAAATAAATATGAAGTTTCTGTGTTATTCACCTATAAAACCTGCCTGAGCTCAGAGCCACTAAGGCCTTGTGTGCTGACTGCCGCTTCCCAGCGCCTTCCACCGTTGCTCTGTCAAGCTTCTGCAGACACACACGCCCTTGCTGGTAAAGTGGCACACCGTTTTAGGGGGCACCGTGGCTGCCAGGGGCAGGCCACACACAGTGCCCCAGCCCTCACACAGGGATTCACACCCATTGGTTTTGTCCATTGCCTCCTTCCAGATACGGACATTCCTGCAAAGGACGACAACCAGAGGATGCACCTTGCACGGAGACCTCGTCTCTATCGTGGAACATTTCCTCTTCCAGCCCCTAGTGCAAGCCTTCCCACCTCCTCATGTGTGTCTCAGTGTGTGTGGCGGCACAGGCATAAGCCAGCTCGAACACACTTCAGAGTCCAGCGTCAGGACTCGCTGGTTACGTAACCATGAGACCTTCTGCCAGGCAGAAGGTGTCAGCCTGGCCCCAGGACGCCTCTCCACATGCGACCGGGTGCCCGGGTACATTGTCACTTGCAGGACAACAATGGCTGACATGGGCACGCTGAGCCGGGAGTGCCATTGCTTAAGAAAATCCTTTCCTCGTAGATGTAGGTTGTGCAGGACTTTCCACTGCACGGATTTCATTTATTTTTTTCACACCCAGGAATGACTGTGTTAAAATTCATGTCTCTGGAATCCCATCCAGTTCCATTAACAGTAGGAGAGCTGTGGCCTTAAGTGTCATTCCATTTCTAGTCAAATAATCAAATTACTCTTCGACACCATGCACACCTCTGTACTTAGATCCTGTGAAGAACATCCATCCGAAACAGCAGCCGGATACCATTTCAGTGGCAAACAGATTTGTGGCTCTGGTTGTTGAAATGAACTGATCACCAGAACAAACCCTGATGAGGGCATTCGTTCAGAATCACGAGGCGATGAGGAAAAGTAGGTTTTGTGAACAGACGGAGAAGGAAAACAGAGCTCTTGTTCAGGGAGCTTGGGATGCTCTGGCGTCTGGGCTGATGTGCAGTCCGGCACTGGACAGCGTGATTTCAGGAGCGTCTCCGCAGGTAAAGGAACACCAGCCGTTGACATTGCCCCTCTGACGGACAGCAGCTGAACTTCTCTGGCCCAGGAAACATCTAGTCTTTGACTTCTGTGTGCTGTTTTTGGGATTTGAAGTCACGCAGCCTCCCTGCCTGTATGGTAGCCCAGCTGAGCTATTTTAAATACCGTGGGCACAAGCCTTTGAACGGCAATCCTCACCCCCCCATTAGAATTGCACAGTGCCCTTTCTCTTCTTCCCCCACCCCCCATCTCACACACACAGCAGGAAGTCAGCAAACTGCTCCTCTCCTGGCTGGAGCAAATTCTCTGTTACATCCCTAAGCCCAAAGCAGTTCAGAAAAACAGTGGTTGATACTATTAAGTGCTGGCTCACTATATTAATAAAACACACACATGTAAGTTCTTGTGTTTTTCCTGGCTCTGTAAACAAAACTCAGCAGGAGCTGGTCTTTCCTCCTCCTGGCTTGAGAGTCTCCGCTCGGTCTTGCTGAAGTCAATGGCATCTCTGCCCTGCGCTCTCCGCTGGTTCCTGGCCTTGCTTTGGCTCATGCTGCTTGTCTGCTGGGAATCCTGCCCCTAAGCTCTGAAACGCTCTGATGTTTCACACAGGGCTTTCTACTATGTGTTAGTGCAGAACCGTCTCTCTTCAGACAAGGTTTTAGTAATGCTTTTCAAGGCAATAAATGAGAGAACAGTATAACAAAAGTAAAACCATATGATACTCCATGAAAAGCAAGACTGTCTTAACTGCCCTTTAAAATCACCTTTAAGTAGGTGCAGAGAGGGTGCTGAACTCAACAGTGAGTTCGTGAATATAGGCATCTTGAGAGCCTCTGTCCTCATTCTCCTCCATCTCTCCTCACCCATCCCTATCTCGGATCCTTTTCCACCTACAGCCATTGAATATTGTGACTTCCGACACTGGATGCATAGAATTAGAAATGGCAAGCCAGATGCCAGTGGCTCACGCCTGTCATCCTAGCTACTCAGGAGGCTGAGATCTGAGGATCACAGTTCAAAGCCAGCCTGGGCAGGAAACGCTGTGAGACTCTTATCTCCAATAAACCACCAGAAAACTGGAAGTGGCACTGAGGCTCAAGTGGTAGAATGTTCACCTTGAGCTGAAGAGATGAGGGACAGCGCTCAGGCCCAGAGTTCAAGCCCCACAATTGACAAAAGAAAAAAAAAGAATTAGAAATGACAAACAATGGCAAGGCTTGCTTGTAACTCCACAGGGGACAGACAGGCTGAGACAGGTGGAGCAGGAATTCAAGCTCAGTCTGTGACACATAGTGAATGTGAGGCTAGTCTGGACAATACAGTGAGCTCCTGTCTCAAACTAAAAGGAAGACAGAAAGACAGACAGACAGACAGACAGACAGACAGAAAGACAGACAGAAAGAGAGAGAGAGAGAAAGAAAGAAAAAAGAAAGAAAGAAAGAAAAGAAAGGAAGGAAGGAAGAAAGGAAGGTAAGAAGAAAAGAAGGAAGGTAGGAAGAAAGGAAAGAAGGAAGAAAGGAAGGAAGGAAGAAAGAAAGAAAGATAGGAAGAAAGGATGGAAGAAAGAAAGAAAGGGAAAGAAGGAAGGAGACAGGGAAGAGGGAGGTAGGAAGGAGACAGGGAAGAGGGAGGTAGGAAGAGGGGAAGGGAGGAAGGGAAACAGAAGGGACCACACGCAGTAGGCCCATCACTGAGCTACTCAAGAGGGAAGACAAACTTCAGCTTCTTTCTGCAGCCCAGGGCCTGGCTGCCCACTTTCCACACAGGACAATACTGTGTGTGGTGGAGGGGTCCCACAGTGGGCTGAGTACATGGACACAGGTCCCACGAGCCATCCCTGGCACTGGAACCAGAAAGCCACACACTCAGGGCGCCCACCTTGGGATCCCAGAGATGGAATCCCACAGCCCTGCAGGCTCTCTGCCCAGTGCTCCTCCAAGACCTCACCCGTCCCACTACATAGCCCTCCGCGGGCCGGACACGCGTGGGAACTGAACACTCTCCTTCCACGCAGGCACCACAGTGTGGCTAACACCCGTGGACGGATGGGCCAGTGCCTGGTGAGGTGCAGCTCCACTTCCACCCACCAAGGTTCCTGAAGCTAGTGGAACGGGGTCAGCCCAGGATGGGCAAACAGACACACGCAATAGCCGAGACTTAAAACAGAAAATTACAATATCCTTCGAAAGCTGAGAGACGCCACACACACACACACACACACACACACGCACGCACACACACACACACACACACACACACGGAGAAAAGCAATATTAGGCTTCAATATTTCATGCAAGTCATGTGCCCTTTGCAAAACAAGTAAGTATGAGAAAATTAAAACACATGTTTCTAGTGGATGCTGTTCTCCTATCAAAGAGACACAGTGACATCTTGCTTGTAAAAACCAGGGTTGGAAGTCATGTTCAAAAAGACCTTCCTTTACTAACACACTGACATACTGCCCCATCTTGTTGTTTGGTGCATGGAGCAATTATTACTTGGTCAGTGAGCAGCTGCTGGTGCCCAGAGGGCTTCTCAACTGAATGGAATGATTTATGTGTCTCTGTCTACCAGAACAGCAAAACACAAACAAAAACAAAACCCAGATTCTGCAGACGTCAGTTAGATCACAAACTTCATAAGGGTCATTCTTATCTGTTATCTATGTGTTCCTTTCCATTGCTTCCTAAAGACTTGAATTTGTAATAACTTATTGTGGGACAAGGTCACACACTTACAAAAATGTTCATTGAGTGAGGCTGGTGGCTTATGCTTCTAATCTTTGCCATTTAGGAGACTGAGATCTGAAGATTGCAGTTCGAACCCAGTCTGGGCAGGAAAGTCTGAGACGCTATCTGCAAATAGCCATTGGAAAGCTGAAATCGGAGCTAAGGCCCCAGCCTTGAGGAGAGGGTTAGGCAAATGACAGGGAGCAAGGGAGAGAAGACAGTCAGGAATTCACTGTATAAACCAAGTCGTTTAAATAGGGATACAGGTGGACCCATTGCTACAATGAGATGTACAAGACGTTATGTCGAAAACGAACTTTACAACTTTGGTGGGGGGGGGGGCAGGAAGGATTGGGTGGGGGGGCAGGAGGGAGGATGGGAAGGGATGGGAAGGGGAAACAAAGGAGGAGGCTACAATGCTTGATAAGAAATGTACTCATTATCTTGCCCATGTAATTGTAACCCCTCTGTACAGTATTTTCACAATAAAAAAAATAAAAATAAATTTACAAAACCTCAAAATAAGAACAGTCATGGAAGGGCCGGGTCAATGGCGGGGTGAGAATGTTGAAGGGGTGACATTGATCAAGACACATTGTACTTAGAAACCACTCTGCTTTACGGCATCTCCTTTGTGCAGATAATAAAATAATAAAATAGCAAAATAAAATGTACCAATAACAAATCAAACCAAGAGAATGTTTCAGTAAATTTCTCAAATTATTGCCTTTATGGTATTTTGGGGACATCTTCAGAATTTTTAGAATGAAATTGTAAATGTTTTATTCATGCTTCTAGTAACTACACCTTAGTATAAATATACTGCAAAGAATTATAAAGATCTTCCAGAATAACTGAAAAGGTGATAACATTGTGAACTGACCCCAAGTAATACTGAGAGATGAGCTCACCCCGGCTACACTCACAAAAGCCATCCCCTAAGTCACAGACCCCTGGAGAAGAGGAGGGAGCAGACCCGGGCCTCACAACCCTGCCAGCTCAAGCAGAAACACATTTTTGTGCGTGTTACGTATTTCTTATTAATAAACTAAATTTAAGTGCATTAAGCAATGCTGGACATTGTGCATTACTCCTCAGAGATGGGTGCCGCAAGCCTTTTAAATTAAATACAGATGTATGTAGAAAACCATTTGTCTGTCTAGCTTAGTGTTGTTTTATTCTGCGGCATGTTAAATGAGAAAAATGACAAAAGGAATAGATGGGAACCTTTCTGCCACACCTTCAGGGTACAGCAGGATTGCATCACTGCAATGGATTCAAAGGCATGAGTATCCGTGTAGGTTCTTCCTAAACTAGTCCTTTCCTGAGCTTGAATGTTACTGAGAGCAAGAAAGAGGCTCCCGTATGAACACTATCAATGGCAAAGCACTTGAGGGTTCTTTGAACAAGGGAAGGATTTCCCACACGTTTATATCTCTACTGTTTCTCTCCCAGTGTGAGTTCTTTCACCGGCCTGAGCTTTTTGGTGCCTTGAAATGGCACCAGACCTAGAGAAGTCTTTCCCATATTAGCTACATCGGCAGTGCTTCTGAATCCAAAGAACAATGGAGCAAGTGAATGTTTTCCCACATGGCTTACATCCACTGAATTTCTCTTCCATGTGAATACTTTCAGGCTTGTGAACCCCTCGGAAATAACCGAAGCCTTCTGCACACTGCTTCCAGAAAGAGAGGCTCCTCCCTGTGAGTGCTTCTCTGTGGAGAGGTGAGACGGGAAGGCTTTCCCACAATGCTTGCATTCACGATGGTCTTTTTCAGTGTGAATTTTAGCAAGTCTGTGAGTGGACAGGGGGTGTCTGCAGTCTTCTATCCATGTGGTCTTCATTGGTTTTTTTCTCCACCATGAAGGATTCTGTGTGTTTTGACGTCACCCAGCCTCCTGAAGGCTTTCCCACACTGGTTCCAAGTGGTGTGTAAATGGCTTTCCCACACTGGTTCCAAGTGGTGTGTAAATGCCGTGCTCTCATGGTCTGCATCAGAAAGGATGAACTTGCTCTGCTGACACCTGTGGATGCGATCACGTGCTGCGGTCTGGCTCACTCCCTCCACACCCCTGGACTTACAGCCACAAAGTGGAGGCTTTCCCACATTCAGCAGTTCTCTCTCCAGATTCCTGATACTCGCAGGTCTTGTGCCCAGTGTGTAAATGCAGGGCACATTTATGGTGCATGACTTGTGAACTCTGCACATGGTGATGTTTCTGTGGTGTAACTTTAGGTAGAGACTTCTATTTTACAATATGGTCTGGAGTCTACTGGAAGGATTTTATCAATGAGTACCTTGTTTCACTTCATCGTGACTCTACCTCTTTGCCTCTACAGTGGCCAAGTTCCTGGATGTTTCAAAAATAACATATCTGTGCATTTTCTCTTGGGTAGGTCTTTCACAGCCTGCTCTTCAGGGCGGGGCTGACAGTTACACCCTCTGGGCCCCTGCTTGGCTCCATTTCCCCTCTCAGGATTCACAAATAGCCCCTCCACACCACAAAGTTACTGAAGCTCTTGCTCGAATTATATCCACAGCAGACACCCAACGGACATTCAGGTGACACCTATCACTGTTTTATAGAAAGTAAGAACCTAGTTTTCTTACTATAATGATGTCTTTCTATAACTCCCTGACTATAATAATCCTGGAAAAAACAAAAACCTGAATGAGATGTCTAAATTCTCACCATCACGTAAATGGTAGCTTTCTCTAAAATAGTCCCAGAATGCACTGACTGTTGTCTTTGCCTTTTGCTGTAGCTGCCAAGGTGTGGGGCAGGAACAGCCCAGGTACGGCCTGAAGGCTCTTTCTGAAATGAAGTCCAAATGCTCCTGTTTCATTTGACTTTGCAAATCCATCTCCGTTTTGCTTGATTTTACTATGCTCACAACTGACACAAAATTCTCTGTGTTTCTCACTTAGAACAAACTGAAATGGATAAAGGTGGATAATTAACATGATCCACTTCTCATCTTGTGGCCAGAGGGTACTGTGTACTTCCTTAGCAATATCAAAGATGGTGGTACTTAGATAATAACACAATCAACAATTATTCCATAGCTCGAGAATTTGCTCTTCCTGACTCATTAGAACTTTGCATCCTGTGAGCATCACCTCCATACCCCACCTAACCACAGCTGCTCCTGAACCTCCTACCTGGTGCCTCTGAAGAATGAATCCACACAAAATCCCCCCTCCTACTAACCCTTCTTCCTGCATTCATTATCCCAGTCTGGCACCATGTTCTGGTGTTTCTTGGCTATTGCTTGTATTATCTGATCCTATCTGACAAAGAAAACATCATCTAGACTCAGTTAACATTTTAGGACTCGCACATAGGGAGTTGATCCCTTATCAGCAATATGAAGGAGCCATTATGACAGTATGTTCTGAAGACTTTCTTTTGTAAAGCTTTTAGCCAAAACTCAAAACAGTGAGAAAGACAGCTATGGATGGGTAGTTCTCTGGCTCTCCCCCAATCCTTTGCTACCCCACCCCGAGAGTCCAACCCACAGCTTTCCTCAGCTGAATCACACTGAGCTCAGGGCCTGGCATTGGAAATGGATCAGTTGATGACTCAAAGTGCCAGACAGTTTAAGGCACAAGGAATCACACAAGGAATCGCACAAGCCCAGTGGCTGTGGACCACAGGCCGCTGCACCTCAGCACCCACCGCACTAGGTGGCATCAGGATTCCTTTGATCCTCAAATGCCTCAGCGCCCAGGTGTACTACAAAACATCACCTGGCACCTGTACCTATCAAGTCTAATCCTTCTAGAATGCCACAGATCATCTTTGGATTATGTATAATACCCAATAAAGCCTAAATGACAAGCAAATGAAAATACTTTTCAGGGAATCATAAAAGGAAAGAAGTCTGCATATGTGCAATGCAGACAAATTTTTCCTGAATATTTCTGCGTGCTGTTAGGTGAATCTGCAAATATGTAATACACACACATACACACACACACACACACACACACACACACACACAGAAGTAGTGGGTTAAATCTCAGGGACTATATACAATAAAGCAATGTATGTTTGCAGACAAATAAAATGAAGAGCTCTAACAAGAATAGAAACACCTGCAACGGGTTGTATAGCCTAAGTAGAAAAATTATATATTTGAATAATTGATGTTTCCCTAAAGTGTTGCTGCTGGTAAAACCTACTTACTATTTATAATTGAGAGAATGATGCATTTACATGTAATGGGTAAATTCAATTTTTACCATATTTCATCTATGAAAGCAAATATATATCTGCTAACTTAGACTTGAAGGATATGAACGAGATATACATTCGATATGAATATAAGGACAGAGATGAGTTGGCTCCAATCTGAAGGATTTAAAACCCAGGGGTTTCTTTTTTGTATGCTAGATAAATTCCTGAAAGATGTGTTTAGGGTGGTTGAGCATGAGTGTGAAATCTCATGAAAGGTCTGTTCACCAACATTTACAGTCTGCTATGCCCTGGGTCCACTGGGAATCCCCGACTAAATGATGCTCTCCTAGTGATCTTATTGTACTAATGACAGTGGATGGAAAATATAATAACAAAAATAAGTAGGACCTAAAATCCTGCAAGAAAGACACACCCATTGTGCACAAGAGCAAGGCACTGAGGGGAAAAACAACAGAGGAGGCAAGTTTCAAATCTAAACAGGGCAGGCACCATCACCAGGGAGAGCCATGCAGGATGCCATCGCGATGCTAGGTGTTCAACGTGAAGGCTTCTAAACTAGCCACGTATGCTTGAAATATCTTGGAGTTATGAAGTGTGAAGCTTGGAGAAAAACACTTGAAACCTAGGTTAGATATTGAGGAAGCCTTGATTAGAAATCCTCTTTAACCAGAACCCAAAACCAACAGGGGCTGACTGAGGGCATGGTCTAATGACGATAATCCAATCAGAGAGTCACCAGTGGGTTATGTCCATCCACTGAGGGAAACAAAATTCGCTTGTTAGAGCGCCACACTAATATCCTCACAGCAGATGAAAGTTATAGTCAGAACTTCCCTTGAATCTCTATAGCCATGTAGTCTTTACCTGAAATCCATTCATACTATGGGACTTACGTATCTCCAGAGGACCCTTGCAATCCGAAAATGACCTGAGAGTGAGCTGGTGTCCCATTAGCTCTCCTGGGGGCTCAGACATGTGTGTGCTTCCTCTCCACTGTCCCCACATCACGCTTGTCTGACTTAACCCTTCTGCCGTGACAGACCATTGGTGATCAAGAATCAATGTCAATGACTGAGCGGACTTTTATGTTTCTGAGGGCCTTTGATTTAACGGCATTTTTCATGTTTGCATCTAAATGTGCGATTTCCTACACTGCTGATGGCCCCGCGATCTTTATGAATGAAGAAAGAATGTTGACTATGAAAAGTATGCTGTCAGAAAAATTGCATTAGCTAAGATGCACAAGAGATTGTTTGAGTGCATGCTCTAAGAGTAAAAGTCAAAATTAAGGAGCTGCCCGAATCTATCAAGTACCATTGTCTATTTAATTAACTGATTTGATGCTGAACAATGGCAGCATCAACACAAACAAATGCCAGCCTCACCATGGAGATCCTGAGACAGGACTGGAAACACTCATCTCTCTAGAAACACAGCAAAATAAGGCAGCTTCTAGAACCACTGTTTGTGGAAACACACAGTGTGGATGGTCGTTCTTAGCTCAAAAAGAATGTCTGCATTCTACTTCCTCAATTATAATGAAAAATCCATAGCCTAAATCAAAGGCAAATGAATTACATGTCTGTGCTAACTCTCGGGCCTTACATTCTGCATTTGGAATATGGTCTCACACAGACAATATTTTTATTGCATAGTACACTTCGTACACTATCTCTAATGTCATAAATGTCTTTTTGTTAGTGACAATTATTAACCCTGCACTCTCCTATGGAAAGCATCCATCTGCGGGTGTATGTGTGTGTGTGTGTGTGTGAGTGTGTGTGTGTGTGTGTGTGTGTGTGTAAGTTGGCCCTGGTGGGGGAGGGGGAGGAAAGCCCTGGTTACTCACAAAGCTGACCTCTGTCTAGCTCAGTCATGTAATATCACCCTATTTCTTAATTTCACTCGATATGCATAAATAAAAACACAACAGAAACCCAGGAAGTTTCTTTTGTGTCTGCCTCACTGCAGGGGCACAATGATCCACCCTAACAGTGTTTTCTAAATGGATTCTCTCACCGCAGGGCTCTGTGCACCTGCCATGCTCCAGGCTGTGGGCGCGGGAGGGAGGTCCGGTCCATCCTGTGTGCCACGCAAAAGCAAGGACCTGTGCCGATAGCTCCATAGATACTTCGGGTGAGCCGCCAGGCAGAGTTCAAATGGTATGCTTACTGAACGCAATGAAGACTACAGAGTAAGGCCAAGGAGGAGGAAAAGGACGGAGGAGGAGGAGGAAGAGGAGCAGGAGGAAAAGGAAGAAGAAAGGGGAGGGGGCGGGACGATGACCCTAAGTAACTAGCATAAAACACATGTTAGTTCTGATAACTGTTCAGGAAGACCCCGGCCCTTTCTTTTCAGACTCTGATTTACCTCACTGCCTCTGACCTCGTGACAGGATTGACAGTATAACTTCAAGTGGTGATGGACAGGGATGCCTGGGCAACCCCCCTCCCCTGCCTCGTCAGGCTGCAGTACTTTCAGACTTGCGGTTGTGTGACAGTGCTTCCCTGGAATCCCTGCCTTCGCTTTGCTTTCCTGCGCACACGCGAGTCTCAGTGTTAAGGCACTGACATGGTACCATGGGCATGGCGGCCGCGGGTCTCTATTTTAACAATGATGTGCTAGCAACATACGGGAACCTATCTTGCAAATTTAAAAATAATCGTATCAAACATTTCATAAATGCACTGCCAAAAGAAATGGCATGGCCCATGGCTATCTTGGGATACTGGGGAGCCACAGCTCCCGGCCTCGGGCCCAGGGCTGCTGGTGAGAGAGGCAGACAGCACAGGGGAAAGAGGCTGGCCTTGAGACCAACGCGGAGACCAGAGCGATCAGCAGAGGTGGGGGCTGGACAGCAGCAATCTGTGAAATTAATGCGCTTCCACAGGCCTCCGGTTCCCTGGGGTGGAAGAGTCTCAAAGACCTCTCCGTAGCATCGGCATTCTCTCTGTAAGGAAGGGAAGAGTGAGGAAGGAGGCTAGGCTGAAAACTTAACCTCTCCATCGAGAATCCACTCAGGGCCATTGTATCTGCAGGGTGGCAGATGGCACCCTAAAACCCCGTGTCCAAGGTTCACCCCCAAACCGACACCCTGTACTTGCTCTGCAGATGCCACGTACCCATGGGATGGAGGCTGTGAGATTCCGCTGCCACGTGTGCTGTTTCGTAAAAATACCATGTGACGTTGGAAATCTGCACGATCCCTCTCAACCCCGCCACCCGACCGTCGATACTGCGCAGGTCAGAGCTTCCTGGGTTGGCAGCACATAGACATTCAATTTCCCAGCATTCAACGTCACCATAAGCCATTTTCATACAGTTACGTCGTTCTCGCAAACATCACTGTAGTAATACCGTGCGCTAGCAAGGCCCTGTTCCTTACCGTGCTCACGCACCGCGGATGGTCTGCAATCCCACCAAGTCCCACACATCCCGGAGGGAGCGTTAGGCTCCAGTGAAATGTGGTGCTCTACTCAACAGTTCTTCTGCTTTTTGAAACATTTCTTCCTCTTTATTTAGGGAAAATTTCTAGAAGAAAGTTCGCTGGGTCTGATTGAAAACAACCCTGCCGTTCTCCGAGGTCCAGAGGTCAGAGCGGCCGTGAGGGGCACCAGCCAGCACAACCCCAGCACCACACAGCAGGGCCATCGGCTCAGCCAGGCAGCCCAGGTGCTCATGCTCGGTAAGGGGGTGGGGGAGGGGGGGACCACGCCACTCTTGTCTCTGTCCCCATCTGTATCGTCTGAATTTCTCTGCAGGATCGTTCTCATAAACCTGAACCTCCCCCCTTGCTGAATCAAGAGAGCTGCTGAGCGGGGCAGAGAAACGTGTCCACTTCCCGAGCAAGTTCAGGCCACAGGGCTTCCGTGTCCCCGCACGCTCCCGTCACCACACACCGTGACCGGTGTCCACTTCCGGAGCAAGTTCAGGCCACAGGACTTCCGTGTCCCCGCACGCTCCCGTGACCACATGCCATGACCCGTGTCCACTTCCTGAGCAAGTTCAGGCCACAGGACTTCCATGTCCCCGCATGCTCCCCGTGACCACACGCCGTGACTCCCCCTTCCTTCCATCCACCTCGCTCTTGTGACAACGAGAGCTCTCCTTTCTAACCTGTCCTGTCGCCCGGCGCTGCAGCAGATGCGCTGACCAGTTTCACACTCCCACCTGCTGTCTGCCTCTTGACACATCTGCATACTGGCCACACGTTGCGGATGGCCTGCTTGAAACGCTCTCCTCTTCCAAGCTGCCCCCTCACGGGGGACTAAGTGATCATCCATGTCGCCATCCTGCTGCCGTGTGAAGCCCCGGCCACCTCCCCTCCCACCCCTAGGGCTCAGCCAGCCCAGCCGCTCTCCAGCCTGAAAGGGGGAAGTCGCCAAACCATGCTTCATTCTCACAGGGCGAGATTTTCCATCCTGGCTCCAGGACTCTCAGAATGCATTCCAGACTCTTCCATCTGGGATCCAGTCCCTGCCTGTCCTCCTTGCCTGCCTCCTTTCCTCGTTTATCATTGGTTCAGGCCTCTGCATTTCCTGTCCTACAGGTGGAAGCTGTGGTACAGGTATCGCAACCTTGTCCTTGCGGTGGAGATAATGAGACGTCTGTCTTCACAAACGTCATCTCTGCAGTCAGATCTCCTTCCAAGCTTTATCTTCTTTTTTTTTTTCCGGTCACTTGTGAGACCTGAACTCTGGGGCTGGGCGCTGTCCCTCAGCTCTTCAGCTCAAGGCTAGCACTCTACCCCTTGAGCCACAGCACCACTTCCAGCTTTTTCTGTTTATGGGGTGCTGAGGAATCGAACCCAGGGACTCATGCATGCAAGGCAAGTGCTCTACCACTGAGCCACCTTCCCAGCCCCAAGCTTTATCTTCTTGACGGCTACTACCTTTAACCTGGGATGCACCCCCCCCAAAAGCTCACATGTCTGGCACTGGTGACCAGCAGGGCCTTGGTTACTGGCTCTTAGACTTTGGGAAGTGTTTGGGTCCATAAAGTCTTGACCTACACAAAGGACCTGGCCCTTAGCAGTTTCATAATAGAATAGAATGATTTGGAAACGGATCTTTGTTGGGGAAAGTGGCATGTCCCAGAAAATACATCTTCTCTCTAGTGTCTTTCTGCCTCTCTGTCTGCTTCTGGCAGCCTTAGAGGAGGAGCTCTGTTCTAGTACCTTCTCCATTGTAATGTCTAGCCACGATGCAGGCCAAGAGCCATGGGTTCAAGTGCCCGCAGACTGGAATTTTTCAAACCATGAGAAAAATATCTCTTTTGTTCCTCCAATTGTTTTTTTTTTTCAGAAATTTGTCACATGAATGACAAACTAACACAAGTGGGGGGAAACAGATCAAAAGGAATGCCATCTACTCCCGGCCTCATCAAAGGAAGAAAAGTATATCATGTCTCACCTTTGCTTATCTCAGCAGAAAGAATGCTGAAAGAAAGGCACTGCTCTGAAGCCAGACTGACATGACATTTCTATCATTTCAATTCTAAAAAAAAGTGTGTGGAAAATGTGTCAGTGGTTTCCAGGAGTTAAGACAGGTGCTTCAGTTGTCTGGTTATAAGCATTAGGTCTCTAAAATTCCAACAGCACTGTTGTGATCTTTGTATGCACAGTGTTGTCTGCACATATAGGTGCACCTTCTGACCAGTGATCACAGGAGGCCGGAGCACTGCAGGGGGGAAAGGGAGCACTACTTCGACAGGATTTCCTGAAATAGACCCATAGAAGAGGCTTTTCCAGACTTACCTACTAGGCCTGGGCAGTCGAGTTCTTTACAAGAGGACAGAGTAGCAGCAAATACTAGTCTGCAGGAGGAGCCCGGGGAAGGATAATTGCATCTGGTAGATCATGCTTATGACCTTATCCACGTGTCCCTGTGCATCTCACAGGAGATACAGCAACCACGCACAGAACCCAAGTGTGACAAGAATGTACTAATGTCAGTACAACACACTCACTTAGGCGCCCTAACTTCCAGCTACAGTCTGAAATCAGTCATTGATATACACAAAGGAGCCACTTCTAACAAGCATGCATGCACCTCTTTAAAAAAACAAAAGCTTTTATACTCCAGGATAAGTTAATTATCTCAATTGACACAATGCAACATCTTCATGTGTCAACTTTTACTACAAATGGCCTTGATAATAAGATTAAAAAAATTTAAAGAGCTGTTTACTACCAGGGTAACAGGTGCAGTAAACGCAGTGCTCGGGACACACCATGATGCATGAGGGGAGCCACTGACACGGGGAAGGAATGTCCGTGACACGTTTATCTCCAATTAACTACTAAAGAGCTGTGACTGAAATGACAGAGTGCCACCTTTGAACAAAATAACAGCATCCAGGCCCCGAGTCAGGTCACAGTATTATACACAACAACAACAACAACGCTTTAAAGCAGGTCACAGGGTCCCTCGGCCCATGTAAGTTCTTAGCTCTCCCAATTTTATCTGTAAATGAAGCTCTGACCTCCACAGTGGGCTTCCACTTTAGTGAATGAAACAAGGACCACTCCAGTGGTTTCCTGTGGAGAGCTAAGGTTCCTGGAGGCGGCTGGGAGAAGGCGGCCAGCAGAGCTGGGGGTGTGGAGCCCAGAGGGACAGCACTGATGTGGGGTGAGCCCTGGGAGGAGCTCAGGGGTGCGATCTCCACACAACCGTCCTCACACCCCCAGAACTTTGCAGAGCTGGGGCTGCAATTGGTGACATCTGGCTCTCTGTTCCCCAGGTGTGAGAAACAGGAGCTCCAGCGCAAAGCCAAGGCACCAACACCCGCAAGCACAAGCCCAGGACGGAGCCAGCGCAAAGCCACACCAAGCAGATACCGAAGTGTCCTTCCATGAAAGAATTGTTATATTATTCAAAGGAAAATGCAAATAGCATTTTTCTTGTTGATGCTAGAATTGTAGCAAGAACTTACATATGTAGTTTGCTTTGAAAATGTCCAATCCCCATGGACTCAACCAGCTAGAATTGATCACTTTCTGATTGATCAAGTATATTACAGTAATTAAACATTGACCAGAAGTCCCTAAGTGGCTTATAGCTACCTAATGCTCCACAGCTAAAAGAACTTTCCCCAAACATTGCATTTTACTTAACAATGCAACCAAAGAAGAAGCCCAACATCTTTCTACCCTGGTCTTACAGGGAAGCTAGAAAGGTCTGTGTGGTGCATGTGCTCTGGCTGTCAAGTTGTAATGCGGAAGTAAGTTAGAAAGACTCACATCTCTGTGCTGTTAGCCTCTGCTTTGTGTTCTGCTTGCCACAATTCTCAGAGGTAAAAGCCACCGAAAGACTATTGCTAATATTATATAACAGCTCAAATAAAATCCAAGAGGTTTCTATTAGATCGTCAGTGCCTACCTTGTACAATTTTCACCATCGTCTTTTATCATTTATCTATGATCCACTTACCTTTCCACGATCTGCTTATATATTAACTATTATCTAATTATTATATAACATCTATCATCAACCAATTTTCTATCATCGGTCTCTATTTTCTCGCTAACCACTGTGCGTTTCTCAGCACCCACTGCTCTTCATATCATCTCAGACAGTTATTCACTCTCACATTCTAGTCCCATCATCATAATGGGTGTGCAGGAGTGTGTGTTACAGCATAAGATGTCTTTAAGAAAAGGGTCATTTTCAGTTGAGGAAGCGGTGCATGCATTCAGGACCTGCTTAAGAAAACTTTGGGATAATTTCTCACTAGCTGAAAAACGATGTAATACAAGCCTTTGGTTAAAAAAATAACAGCAACTCGAATTTGAACATTTGCATGTCTAGAATCAGTAAATAATTTTAGAAGATGCAAATTCTCAAGTCTACATTCTCTTTAACTGTTATTCTTTGTTTTCTTTGTTGGGGTGCAGGTGTGGAAGTCAGGGCTCCTTGCTGATGCCTTTTGTGCTCCCGTGATTCTGATGTCGAATTTTGCTTCCTGCAAGGCACGCACTTAGATCACAAAACTCCTTTTTTTTGCTTCAAAAAAAAAAAACAGTTAAGACAAAATGTGTACACCCTGTGACCGGTTGCTCATTCCCACTCACGCCAGAGCACCAGGGTCCACGCTGCATGCAGAGCACACAGCGGCCCCCCAGGCCCCAGGCCCCTGCTCATTCTTCATGAGATTGTGATAGAAACCAATGTTGTTGTGGATAAAAAAAATTCCACATATAAGAATATTCTCCTGACGGACCTTGCAAAAATTTACAAAATTATTTTAATTTACATACTTTGGGGAATGCAACTTTATAATTTCACATATAATTCACTCCAAAATAGCAAAACCAAATTTCATTAGATCAGGCTCACTGGGATTTGGTGTTTCTTTATTCCCAGTGTCCTGTTTTCCCACTTGCCCACATTATCACAGAGAAATTGCTAGTGTAATAGGAATCTAAATTATCCTCAAATGGAAATAGATGGATAGGATCCTATTAATCTACTTTACATTTTAAAACATGCTTCATCCACAGGTATTTTTATCCTAGACTGCACTCAACCATGCTTAGCATGTGAAGACTGAACTGTACATTGGGCTCTTTTTTTCTTCTGATCCTGGGGCTTGAACTCTGGGCCTGAGCGATGTCCCTGAGCTTCTTTTACACAAGGCTAGTGCTCTACCACTTGAACAATAGAGTCATTTCTGGCTCTTTTGAGTAGTTTGTTGGAGAGAAGAGCCTGGTGGACTTTCCTGACTGGTCTGACTTCAAACTGTGATCCTTATATCTCAGTCTCCTGAGTAGCTAGGATGAAAGGCTTGGGCCACCGATGCCTGGTTTACATGGGCTATTTTATACTATTTTCACCATACTGTCCAAGATGTAGAAGCCAGAAAAAGCTGCACATATTGGATAGAAACATAAGGCTGCCCACCTTCTATAAAGCATGGCTTTATGGAGACTTGACAAGAAGGTAAAAACAACAGTACAAAACTGAGATGTCTGGCTGCTGGTCACAAGATGTAAGACAAAACGTGTGTTGGGAGGGGACGGCACTGAGGCCCGGAAGGGAGGCTCTGAGCAAACGAGAAGGCCCATGTGCGCTGGGAAACACGAATGCAAGCAGCACTTCTGCGCTTCTGCCTCTTCCTCCAAAAAGACAGCCAGAAAACAGAAACTCCAGCAGATGGAAAGGTTTGGACCGATCTCTGCTGGAGGAATTCACGCACAGCTTCCCTGGCCTGGATGGAACATTCCACTGGGGTGAAGTTCTTTTGGAACGTGTGGCAATAGCTGAAGGCTCAGGAAAGGTTTCCTCTACACAGGTATCAAAGAGAAAGGATGGGGCTCAGGCCACAGCGGGGGCAGTATCTGCTTTTGACATGTGAAGAGGAAAAATACACACCTCAGACCCCTACACGGGATAAAATTCACCCGTGAAGGACAGCTGGAGTCCACCTCACCG
Source organism: Dipodomys spectabilis (assembly GCF_019054845.1). Classification (NCBI taxonomy): domain Eukaryota; kingdom Metazoa; phylum Chordata; class Mammalia; order Rodentia; family Heteromyidae; genus Dipodomys; species Dipodomys spectabilis. The sequence goes on along the minus strand of NW_024870940.1, from coordinate 3,432,686 downwards.
GGACCGAGTCCAGCTGCAACCTCTGCCATCTATAACTGGCACTAATAGTTACCGCTAATAGTCTCACACATCCCTGCACATGTCTTCCAGAAATAACACATTACACATCTATAAAAATGACACCAGACTTAATCTTCGCTGGTCTTCAATGCAAATTCCATCTTAGAGTCATCAGTTCTCTCAATCTTTTTTTTTTCTTTGCATTTTTTGTCTCCTTCCCTTTCTAGAACAATTTTAAAAGGGAATAAAAATAGGCAGGGAGTTAAAAGGAAGGTTAATGAACGTGGAAAATCTTAGCTGATGTATTTCGTTGAACAAATTGGGCGGCACCGTCAGCTTGCTGTGTGCACCTCAGGGCTGGTACGAGGGCCTGGCTCCAGAGCGTGTACAGTCTGTGCCAACACCAACGGCCTACCTCTGTCACTCACAACGCAAGGATGCCACAACACCAAAGACAAGAGAAGACAGACAAGGACTGTTTAGAGCGGTGTTTTGTTCAGGTGCAGGTGAAGTAAGTGAGAAACGAATGATGACAAGAAACGGAGAGTTTATCGTATCTGTCAGGCAGCGTGATCCTAACCCAGTGATTGGATCCAGCTTCTTGCCAAAAGCCTTCTGTAGGAAGCAAAGCAGGTAAGATTTACCTGGGGCTCAACACCTTTGGTTAAGAGCTCATCTTTAGTCTTTGCTTTGGGTGCCACTTCCCTAAGAGATTTCCTCTCCACCAGCATAATCACAGTAGGTTTGTGTGTGTGTGTGTGTGTGTGTGTGTGTGTGTGTGTAGCTTTACTGTGATCTAGACATTGAATCTTTTGTTGTAATATTCACTGGAGAATTACATCATTGTGGGAATGGGCACCAATGACTTAGCAACAAATACTGACTGCCTTGGCTGAATGTACCAAGGTGCCTGTGTTTCCTTTGCGGTAGGCAACAGTAACTACAAATAGAAGTCATATGCCCATTTATGCACAAAGTGTTAACAGTCTCATGCAAGGCCACATAATCAGGTAGTGACTGACTCAATGAATATTCAACGATGTCTCATGTCACACTCACTTTTGCAGATTCCTTTTCTTTTGAGAGAGCATTTCTATTTTTCATCTGTAAAGTATGAGTTCCACTCACTTGAGCGAAGCAGGCTGAGAGACCTAAGTCTTCTCTCTTGTTCAGCCTCCACAGGCTCTGGAAGAGTGATTCCTTATTCATTCATTCTATTTGGGGGAGGATTCATTGTTAATTTATTATTGTACGTTTCCATTGCTGGGTGTTGTTAGATATATGATCAAGGTAGATGTATTTCAAAAAGCTAAAATATTTCTCATGTTTTCTTCTAGATTGTATAAGCAGTCATTTTGTTCTGAACTGTGCCTGCCACATTTAGCAAGAATACCTTCACCTGTGGTATTCTCCACCTGTGGTGTTCTCTGCAAGTGGCGTGGCCCGGAGCTCTGGGCTGCGGCCCTCACCCAGATCAACACTGTTTTACTGATGTAGTTGTCTTCTGGAGACAGCCCTCTAAGTGTATGCTAGAAATTTGACATAGCAATCTCTTAACAAGAGGCTTAAAATACCTCTGTTGTTTTAGAAATTTAAGCAATTCTTGCCAGAATCATTATAATCAAAGCTCATAAAATATTCTTGCTACTTTTATGTTGTGGATATTCTGGAGTATTTTATTTTCATTGGCTCCCAACACCCCCCCCCAAAAAAAATTCTCACATTCAGCAGAATAACTCTAGATGCGGATGGTTCTTTTTACTTTTATTAGCCCCTCACTTCCTCTATCATCTCTCTTGTCTAAATGAGGAGCCGATCGAGGCCCTGGAGAAATTTCACATGATTAAAAAGTTCAAACTTTACACAATAGGCAGCCCAAACAGAAGCTGTGGGATGCTGCAGCCTGCCGTCTGTAATACCTCATCAGCAAGCACCGGGCCCTCGAGCCCAGCACCCAACCCACGAGCCCAGTGCACCATCCACCAAAGTCCCCAAGAGCCAGAGGAGGTCCTTGGAGCACAAGAAAAGGCGTTGGGCTCACAGATCCGAGGGCTGCCCCTCAGGGACTTCAAGCATCCTTCCTCTGATGACTTTGAATCTAGAATACCATCATCTTCTGGCCCATACAGCCAGTGTTCAATGTTATTTACTTGTTTGACAACTCTTCATACTTGTCCTTGCCTTCATTCCATCTCTCTATTCCTGCTAGCTTGGAGGCACTGCAACAAGAGCTTCTCTGATCTGCTTCCACCTCTTTCCCCACACTGGGAAACAGGTGGAAACAATGGAGCTGTGCTCATCCTCTCAGGTCAGCACACACCCCTTCTTTCTCAATTCTCACTGGCAGTAGAAACCTTAGCTTCTCTCAGGAAGCCAGGCCCGGCGTCTTGCACTGTGTCCACTCATGCATGCACGTGTTTCCATATCCAGACACACAGCACGGAACACATGCAGCTCTTGGCTGATGTCCCTCTTCTGTGTATCTACACATCTTGTCTAGACATAGCACATGCTGGGTTTTTCAAAAAAGCATCATTTGTCTTACTCATTCTTCAGTATTCAACCACATGGCAATGACAAAATGAAAGTTAATATTTTCTGAAACTAACTTGTTAGTTTTCCAAATCACTGTCCTGAATCCTGTGCCTGGGAAAAGAAACCAGAAAATCATTCCTAAATAGCTGATGAGTAGTGGCCAGCTGAAGGCCTGGAGTCTCCACTCTTAGAGAGAGACAGGAGGTGGGGCATGGGCAGTAGACTGCACATGCTCATCCTGCACAGGAGGTGGGCCATACAAGGAATTGATCATCTTTCCTGTTATCAATTCACCCCATCCATCCATCCATCTATCCATCATCCATCTATCATCCATCCATCTATCCATTCATCTATCCATCATCCATCCATCCATCATCCATCCAGATACCCATCATCCATCCATCCATCATCTATTCATTCATCTATCCAACCATCCATCATCCATCCATCCATCTGTCCATCATCATCCATCATCCATTATCCATCCATCCATCATCCATCCATCATCATCCATCATCCATCATCCATCCATCCATCTATCCAACCATCCATCATCCAACCATCCATCATCCATCCATCCATCCATCTGTCCATCATCATCCATCATCCATTATCCATCCATCGTCCATCCATCATCATCCACCATCCATCCATCCATCTATCCATCATCCATCCATCTATCCGTTCATCCATCCATCATCTATCCATCCATCATCCATCCAGATATCCATCATCCATCCATCCATCATCTATTCATCCATCTATCCAACCAACCATCATCCATCCATCCATCTGTCCATCATCATCCATCATCCATTATCCATCCATCCATCATCCATCCATCATCATCCATCATCCATCATCCATCCATCCATCTATCCAACCATCCATCATCCAACCATCCATCCATCCATCCATCTATCCATCATTCATTATCCATTATCCATCCAGCCAGCCATCATCCATTCATCATCCATCCATCATCCATCCATCACTCATCCATCATCCATCTAGCCATCTATCCAACCATCTATTATCCATCCATCCATCCATCCATCGAGATATTCATCATCCATCATCCATCTATCCAACCATCCATCATCCATCCATCCATCCATCCATCTATCCATCATCCATCATCCATTATCCATCCATCCATCCATCCATCCATCCATCATCCATTCATCATCCATCCATCATCCATTCATCACCCATCCATCATCATCCATCCATCCATCCATCCATCCATCCGACCATCCACCCATCCATCATCCATTTGTCCATCATCTATCCATCATACATTCATCATCCATCCATCATCCATCCATCACTCATCTATCATCCATTCATCCATCATCCACCCACCCACCACTTCCTGGGAGAGATATCAGTCACTTCACCAGCAAGGCAAGTACACCCTGTGAAGGGTGTGGTGTCTTTCCTGAGGTTTTCTTTAATGGGCATTCATGACCAGCTGTTGTCAGCTGAGAACTTCTAATCAGCCACCCAACTGCCTCTAAATAGCTTCAGGAGAAATTCCTTATTTCAAAACAAATCTCCTGTCTTTCTTGTAGTATGCTGTGCACCCCAGCCCTGTGCTCCCCTGGCTCAGGGTACCCCGGTGTGAGTCTGTGTTCCCTAAATAACTCCCTGGACCTCCTGCCAGTCTTGCACTGGGCAAATGTACCTAGAACTTTTTACAGGGATAATTGTTCTGCAGATACTTGGAAAACCACCTACTTACTAGAAAAGAGAATTTACCCAGGCTCAAGTGGGTCTGCATTTGTAATCACTCACAACAAGCCCCTCCACCTCCAAATATTTCAGGGTTGTTCTGTCTCATGGCGGCTGTGAACTAGGGATGAAAGCTCAGTCTTCAGCTGGGAGAGAGCCGAGGACAGGCAGGAGTCCTGGTGATGGCTGTGGCTTCCTTTGACCTTTGAAGGACAGGTCATGAGCAAGGGGGCAAAGATGGCTGCCCCAGAGCCCCAGGAAGGCCACTGGGAGACAGTGCTTTTTCCTAAAGGCTTCGTCGGATTTCATTAAATATTAACCAGCTCCACTCCTGCACAAAATGCATGTACATTTTATTCTCAGCATTTCCTTCCATAGAAAGAATTACTCATTATAACAGTTTGTTTAACAAAGCAGATAACCTGGGGCTTAAGAACGTAGCCATTAGAACCCACCCAGCCATTATCCTGGAAAGAGTCTAAGCTGCACTTATGGGCATTGCATTTCATTTTAGTAGATCGTTAATTGAAAATAAGAATGTGAACTGATTTATTCTTAAGACCTTTGATGGTAGACACATGAATTGCTTACATTTAACTTCGTCAGGCAGCGTGCATCACTGTGGCCTGAAGCACCCAGGTTCTGAGTGAACACAGGTGGCTCTAGGCCAGGCCACCGGGACGGCCGTCACTCGGCTCTCCGCTGGGGCCAGGAGGCCTACAGGCTGCTCAGATGCTTGCCGCCCTGCTCCACAGCACTCAGAGGGGTGGAGAAGAGAGCAGCGGCTGTCAGGTGGCAGCTAGGGACCACTGATCACTGCTGAGGAACAGGTAAGCGATGGAGCCGGTCAAAGCAGCCATGAGAAACAGGTGCCATTTGCTGAGGCCTGCTTCATATTCCCCAGAAATACCCTTCCTCTGCCATGCAGCATACCCAGACCCCCAGACCCCCAGACACACACACACACACACACACACACACACACACACACACACACACACACACACGGTGTTGTAATTTCTGCTGTTTAGCAACCTGAGAGAATATGGATCTCTATGTGCATGAGACAGTATGTGATATCAATCAGATACACGTGTGATCATGTCATATGTGGTATCTGTCAGAGACACATGCATGATTACAGAAGCACATTGTGCTGTGCGGATAGGAGGCGAGGATCTCAGCAGACCTTATTTATATTATAAAAGTATTCTTTCACAACCATCTACATACTGGTTGGTCTACCCAAAAGAATACTTTTGAAAAAGACAACTGAAATACTCAATAAAAGTACTTTCTTATCACATTTTTCCATATAAGAATATTTAAAAACTAAAACGCTAAGTCCCCTGGCTGTGCTTTCAAGGTGACAGTGAAGGCTGGAGAGTGGAAATCTAATTCTTATGCCACACACAGTGGCCATTTTAAATGTCAAGAGCATTTCATACAACCCCCACTCCTCTTTTGGAGCTAACACTGTGTTTAGAAGATTTGAAGACAGCAGGTGCGAAGGCGTTACACCTGAGGGAAGCCCCTTGCGGGGTGGAGTCCTCTCTCCCAGGATTCTGGAAGCAAAGGGAGGAAGGAGTGGAGGGCTCAGATGCCATGCAAGCCAGGCTGCAGCCTGTGGCTCAGAGGGCGCCTTTCAGAGGCCGAACCCCCACTTCCCAGAGAGGAGAGCACCAGAGAGGGCCCCGGCCCCGGCCTCAGCCTCCTCCAGGGAGGTTCCTTCCATACAACTGAGTTTTGCTCCTGCTGATCTGACCTGTGGGACCTGAACGTTCTAGTCCAGAGTCAGTTCCTTAAAATGGGATGGGGAAGAAGACAGCGAGGGAGACAACCACTGTGGATGAATATGAGTAACTCTCTGTGTAGAGGAATACCTCCCCTTCCACCTCCCTGGTTAGCAGAGTTGACGATGCTCAGAAGTCCAATGCCCCTGTGGGGAACACCCATGCACACACAGCCCACCAAGGCAGAGGACTGAGCTTTTGATAATTGTAGGCATCTCAGTTCTGGCAGCTACAATAATGAACTCCCTGGACTGGGTGGTTCATAAACGCAGTTAATCCTCTCCGTCTGAGCCAGAGGAGGAGGCCAGGGTGTCGGCTCTCCAGTGCCCGCGAGGGCCTCCTTGGATGCCACCCCCTCCCTTGGCGGAGGACATGAGAGCTCTCTGGAGACTGCATGATGTCAGCCATTTCACTCAGGATCCTCACCGCGACCTCAACCCACACGAATCGAGACTCCAGCGTGGACGCTGGGTAACCACGGCTCAGTGCCCAGCAGGGAGAAGGTGCACATTCCCTAAGACACAGCGTCTCACTGGCTTTGTTCTGAGCCACCAGAATCTCCTTAAGAGAAATCACTCCTTGGGAGACAAAAAGAAATCACCCGGAATGTGTAACACAAACTTGCCTGGAGGTCTGAACACAACACCACTGCCGAAATCATCAGCATCTGACTTCCTCCAGGAAGCTCCCACCATCAACCCAGGCACCAGAGCCTCTGTGTGTGCAGTCACGGGTTCACACACTGCTCAGACATTTCCGGAAAGGAATAGTCATTTGCTGCATGCAGCTGCGACACAACAAGAGAAGCAGACTCCAGGACAAGTAGATCAGAGCTGGAGATTTTGTGAGAGGCAGCACGTAAGACAGAGTGGCCACAGGCCGTCCCCGTGTCCACGGGGTAAGAATGCTGCCAGAGCCATGCCCAGGGCCCTGAGGTCCCGTGCTCTGTCACTAGTCAGAGCTCATACCTGAGTATTCCCATAGTCATGGGCATGGGCTCCAACCTTCTAGAATATTGCCAAAATCTGGGCAGAGATGGTGTCTGGGAAAAGGCCTCCTTCTCCACCCTCTTTCTGTGGAGGTCTACACAGGCGGCGGAGCCCTCGAGACAGGCCTGAGATGCCTGTGTCAGGCCCACCACAGCCTCTCAGCTGGGTGGGGAGACGTGGATCTGGTCCTGGAAGCACACACGCATTTTTGAGGTGTCTGCTCCAGACTTCACATGCAAGTGGAGCCGACCTCCTTTTGTGCCATTTGCTAGAAGGAGTTTTGTTCTTGTTTCTTTTCCTGGTATGGCAGTTCTTGGGAATGAACTTGAGGCTAAGGAGTCGAGTGGTTTGGCAGGTGCTCTACCATGTAAGTTAGCCCTCCTTGTTCAGTGCCTCCGTTGACTCCAGATAGGGCTTGGCGGTCTGCCGGAGCTGGGCTGTCTGCGATCATCCAACTGGTGCTTCCCTGCCTTGCTGGGGCTAACAGAGCTCATGCGGTACACCATCCCCCGATACCTGCTCACTTCCAATTAGTGCTGAGGAATTGGGGCTTGAGTCCCCCATGGGTCCAGTGGAACTTCCCCGGTCCTAGGCCAGGGGTTGAGCAAGAAACGGCACCATATTTTCAACACTAAACTCTGTATTAAAAGCCTCTATCCAAGAGGAATCACCCTGTTTCCGTCATAAACAATAATGATGCAAAAATGTTCTAAGGTGAAATGATTACATTGAACAAAAGCTCCTCATTGGGCATTTTCCTTCCTAGAACGGCTGGCTCTGTGCTCTGGTTACCAAATCTGCAATGATAAGCTACATTGTGTCCACACATTACACCCCAAACCTGATGTGCTACTCCCCAGGCCATCGGACCCCTGACTGCGGAAATACCATATAAATTGAAACCGTGTGGACCACCGTCCTCAAAACTCCACGTGCACCTGTTTGGAACACACATCTCCAAGGGGCTCTTTGCACACAACGGAGAAGATTTTGGTGCCTGAGAAACCCTAACAACTGTGGCCATTAATGGCTCCTTTCTCCTTGCCATTTTTCTCTGCTAAGATCCAAATGAATTCCAGTTTCCACAGCAACAGGCACGTGTTGCTGCGTGCTGCTGGCTAATTCATTTTCTCTCCTTTCCACCGACCAATAGACAGTTTACTTTCCGAATGGCTTTTGATTCCAGCCTCCTGTTTCAAATCTAGGTTATTCTGCTGGAAGACCCTGTAATTAGATTTGTACTTTTATTTTTTTCTTACAAGTACATTCTAAGGACAATGAGTAGCAAGCTCATAGCATCATTTGTGAACAGGAAGAGCAACTGTAAAGTACACAGAGGCATGTCATTCCTTCAAACTCAAATTCCTTCTGAAAAGTAAATGAAGTCTATAAGGAACATCCTCCTACAGCAGTCAGTGGATGCACAGGAGAGTTTCTCACAAACGTCCTTGTTTAGACTGACGGGCGGGTAAGGTGGCAGCGTCCAGCTCTGATGCATTTTCAATCAAGAATGGAAACAAGGCATCTCAAAACTTCTTGTTCCCCAGTGAGTGCAAGGAACAGCCACATGGGTTCCCGTACCCCCAAAGCAGAGCCACCCCCCACTGCTGGAGTCTAGCCATCAGTCAGCTTCTGTAACACTGTCAATCTTGCTTTTCTCATCTGCAGGTCACTGTAACTTCCGCACTAAGAGTGCTTCCACACTGAAGTGAGGAGAGCTATGTTCCAAAGCTGATTAGTGTTCTTCAAGAGGTATCCTATTTGTTCCCTCAATATATGTGCTTTTAAGTGTAATTTTACGTATAGGAAATTTGACCATCATCCTGAGTTTTTTATCCGAATCATGGTAGGTAGGGAAAGATTGCAAGGATATCTTCGTGCCTGCTTCCAACACTGACCAGGAAAGTCTGCATAATATAACAAGTGAATATATGCAACAGTTGGAGTTTATTGCGTGTGTTCATGTCCCCTGGGTGGAATCTTGCGCAGGCTCTGTGGATACATGGGGGCGGTGTCCTGGCCCCCAAGTCTCTCTCTCTGAGAATCGCGAAAGCTCAGCTCTCTGTGGTCCACCGCAGCCTCAGAATTGCTCCACTGCTTCTTGTTGACTCTGTCCTACTTTCTGGATTTGGTGGGCCGCAGATATGCTCACGATAGAAACAAGAACTAAAGAAGACTTAAATTAGTTCCACCAATTGTCTGTCATAAATGTGATCCCCTTTTCCTCAGTGCAGATAAGTTTCTTATCAGAGACTCATTCTGTCTAATCCACAATCAAATATTAAACCATCTGATATTAAATCCAAATATTAAAACCCAAAGCACATTATTTTTGTATTCTCACGTCTCTGCCATTGACTTAAAGATTTAAGTGTTCTTCAGTTTTCTTTTCTGAAAGGGGAAATTAAAGAAGGCACCAAGGATCCCAGGAAAAAAATCTGGAATTGAAGCCTGCGGGGACTTGCATGCTGACAGCAACGTCCTATCTGCACGCAGGTGGGCACACAGTGGGTGACTGGAGATGCTTTCGGGCTGTGGACTGGATTAATGCAGAATTTCACATCAGTGCAAATTGCACCTTGGGTGGTGTGGAGTCCTAAGGACAGAGGGAAGAGCTCACCTCTGAGGCAGAGCAGCATTGCAACCCACGTGTTATCAACTACAAAAATGAGTTTCTGAGCCAGGCTTTATCTTCTTCAACAGGGACAGGCAAGACCACCACAGGCAATAATCCATGGGAAATAATGTAGCTATGGTTTTGCCTGGAGACAAAAGTAGAGAGTTGATGACTACTTCAAACCCTTCCAGTTCATGCCATTTTGTGATTTAAATTCACAAGCTCTGCTGGCAGACTCATCAGCTGGTCAAATAATGAATCTATTTTTTATCTTGTCATGCCCTGTGCTAATCTGAGCCCAGCTCTCTTTCATGGAAATGAGAGCCGGTGTCTGCCTCAGCTGCACAGAACGGTGGTGGAATGCAATCCTGAAACCACGTGACAGAGCTGAACTTGGGAAGATCTCACCATTAGAACTCCATTGCTAAGGACTGCAGAGGGCCTTTGTAAGTAACTTGAGGGTGTTTATTTCCTAATGCTGAGAACAGGTGGAAATCTTCGCTACTGGTTGTCAATCAGATTCATCAATATGCTATGCGTGGGCAAAAGTTGCAGATGTGAGAGAGGGAGAGGAGGATGTGAGAGATGAAATAAGAAGTAAGACAGCGAGAAACTGCAAGGTAACCCATACAGCCAACGTGAGTAAGAGTAAAACGTTCTGACGAAGGCATCTTAGATTCTTCATGTCCAATAGGGCCTTAGTTTCATGTTGGACAGGATGAACTTAGAACCATGATCTCATTTATGATTTATAGGAACCAGAAGAAAACCTAAACCTAACATTTAAGCATGAGACTTTCAGTTCTTGGCAAGGATAAAAGTATGTCAGAGGCGTTTTTGTGAGAAACGCTAAGGAGTTTCCATAGCAACGTGTTTTAACTTCCTGTTAACATCTTTTTGGCTTATTTGCAAGTGTGAGATGTGGAAATATACTCTTGAGTTTACGACAACACATTAATATCCCATATGAAATGTACCTTTGGTTGAAGCACCCATATTCACTCTACATCTGTGCACCCATCACCCGCATCCGCTCTGCCGACTGGCAGAGGAGCAGCAGGCGAGCGGCGAGGGCCAGACGCCCGGCTCCCGGCGGAGTCACACTCAGACAACTTCACCACTGAGTCATTCGACACACATTAAATCATTTGCAGCCAGTGACAATCGGGACTCAACCAGGCCACACTTAAATCCCAAGAGAAACTCGTAATTCTTTTTCCCCAGCAATCTCTACCTTGATTAAGAAGTTCATAAACTAACCAACTGTCATAAGAAGATTGTGCGATGGGCCATCTTCCCAACACAGGGCACTGTAGTCTGACACCCCCATCCCTGGGAGAGACGGGAGGAAGAGGCCTCTGAAACAGACCAGTGGGATGGGAGCGCACAGGGGGCAGGCAGTGCACACTTTGTGGCAGGCATGTTACTGGATGTGGGGTGCAGAAAGGAGGTATGACGAAAATGGGGCTCATGGAAAGCAAGCATGGACCAGGGAAGGTTTAACAGAGCCTCCCAGATTTCCGCCACCTTCCTCCATGCCATTCACATTGCTCGTGCCATCGGGAAGCCCCAGGTGTGTCCCTGAGTCTTGTCACCCTTGCTTGCAGTCAGAAAGATAAAATTCACTCCCTCACTTCTAGACTCTCATGCATGAGTAGCCAACGGCAGGGATCTACATCTGGTCCTAACTACCAACAGATATTATCTACAACTCAAAGGGAACCAGAATTTCTGGGCCAGGGAGAATCTAGTCTGTGCTTTGAGAGTTTATTTCAAGCTTCTGTTCTCAAAAGTGTCATAATCATCCTGTTTTTCAGAAAATTATGTCTTCAGCTTAAAATCTATACTCCAAGGCAATGTAAAAGGTAAAATCTGGGAAAGGAACGAGAGAGAACACCAACATCTCATTTCCAATACATGGTTGCCTAGGTAACTAGGCCGATCTAAGCATCTTGAATTGGTAGGCGTTGATCATCTATATTTGGGGCTGGAAATCTGCAGTGAAGGCAAGTTTCCATGGTGCTGGTAATTGCATAACTGTTTTCCAGTATTTTTTATGAGGAAGCTGTGTGTCATATGGGCATATTTCAGGCTCAAATATATTAACCAATCAATCATATCACTAGGTGAGAGCTTTCCACATTCAATTCTGAGATGCATATTCGCTATTGTGGGAAATAATTTAGTACTGATGGCCTTGAACTCGAAGTTTGTGGGGATGATTGGGTAGGAAGATGGACCGGGAGGTTGGAAAGCAGCCTACGTGGTGGTCATAGCAGCATAGTAGGGAGACAGGCCCAGCGAAAGATGACCCTCTAGAAAATAAGCCCAGGAAAACAAACCATCTCCTTTTCTCCAGTGTGATTTGTAGAAGAAATCCTGATATTCTGTGAGCTTAAAGTTACAGGGGAAAAAATTGTTGGAATTTGCCGTGCAATAGAAAAATACGTCCTCAAAGAATGGGCCATAATCCAGATAGGTGCAAACACACATGGATGAAGCGCTGTGGTGACTCAATACATTAGAATCAGGAAGGAAGGGTGGGGTAATAACAGAATAGAATATTCTAGAGGCTCTGGAGCATGTGTCCACAGATCATCTTGGTTGGTTAGTGAGCACAACTATGTAAGAACAAGAGGATGCATTATGGAGCTGCTGTGATTGGTCGTATGCTGACAGCTGTCCTGTTCTATGACCTGGCTGTTTATTTGGCATTACCTTCCCTTGGTGTTAGCACTGAGGATGAGCTGCATGAACGGATACACATTGCCGGGACAGAACGGGCCTGGGTCTCACACCGTGAGCTCACCCTTCTCAAGGCGCCATCCCTCTGTGCATCTTGTAGATCTTGCACGTTTGGGTAGCACAATCCCATCTCTTTGTTTCTATGGTAACACCAACACGCTATCCCTGGCAAGGGATCCAAACTAAAGCAAGCTACTCTGCCTACCTCCATCCACTTCTCATGTGACCCTCGGATGCTGACGCATGCCCAGAGACGTGGTGACGACCCCCCGGGCTTCAGAAGCAATCACAGTGAATATGTGATCAGTTCAGTGTGTGTGCTATCCACGCAGAAGCCTATCTGTGTTCTGCAATCGTATTGTCATGCCTTGTACAGTACCTATATAAACAGGAGACCACTGTGTTAAATGTTGCAAGCGATGATGGTTATCCGAAGTATAGACCGTAAACAGATAGAAATGAGCATGTAAGGAAAAGCACTGGACTAAACTGGCAAATAAGATCTGACCCAAACTCCGATGTTTCCGGGTATATGTTATTTAGCAAATCGCTGCTCTTCACTTCTGAGTGCTTCCGTGTGTCGTCTATTCTTCATGAGATGATGATATAATAAACACCACTTCCATGTTCATGGCACCTAAAACCAAACATGAGCCGTGTGCCCAGAAATACATCTGTGTTTTCTGTAGAGGTCAAGTGACCCCAGCAATGTGTGAATACGATCAAGCTTGCCAATGACTGGCAGAGAAGGGAGATCACAGGATGTGGGAGAGGGTTCCCCTGCTTTCCCATTACAAGTAAAGTGAACTTACAAACTCCATAGGCTTGAGTGGCTCCCTCAGCGCTTTCTTTGCACAGAGAAAGCAGCAAGAAGACTGAAATCACTATGCAACTAATGTTGTTTGTGTCCTGGTTTGCATTTTGAATTAGGGCCTGCCCCTGTTAAATTCCCCTGAAATTACTCAGGAACAATGGAACAGAATAGAAGACCCAGAAATATCTACACAGACCTTCAGTTATCTAATACTTGATAAGGAGTCAAAACACAGGATGGACAGGACAGCTCCAACAAATGGTGGTGGGAAAACTGGACATGTACCTGCGGAGACAGAGGCAGGCATGTGACCTGGCACCAGACCACTGAACCCCACAGAACCCTGAGTGCCACCATGGTAACCAATGTCTACTCCAAGTGAAGCTCTCCTAGCCTCCACCTTTACCAACCTAACACTTAATTACTGCTGATTTTCTGTGACCCAGCAGGTGGCTCGTTTTGTATTATGCCCATTTATTATCATATTTCTAATGTTAATTAATTCTTTTGTGTGTATGTGTGAATATGTGAGAGGATGACACAGAGAGAGAGAGAAAAAAAAACAGATATGGGTGTATACACAGAGAGAGAGAGAGAGAAACAGATATGGGTGTATACACACGGAGAGAGACAGAGAGAGAAACAGATATGGGTGTATACAGAGAGAGAGAGAGAGAGAAACAGATATGGGTGTATACACAGAGAGAGAGAGAGAGAAAAACAGATATGGGTGTACACACAGAGAGAGAGAGAGAGAGAGAAACAGATATGGGTGTATACACACAGAGAGAGACAGAGAGAAAAACAGATATGGGTGTACACAGAGAGAGAGAGAGAGAGAGAGAAACAGATATGGGTGTATACACACAGAGAGAGACAGAGAGAGAAACAGATATGGGTGTATACAGAGAGAGAGAGAGAGAGAAACAGATATGGGTGTATACACAGAGAGAGAGAGAGAGAAAAACAGATATGGGTGTACACAGAGAGAGAGAGAGAGAGAGAAACAGATATGGGTGTATACACACAGAGAGAGACAGAGAGAAAAACAGATATGGGTGTATACAGAGAGAGAGAGAGAGAAAAACAGATATGGGTGTATACAGAGAGAGAGAGAGAGAAAAACAGATATGGGTGTACACAGAGAGAGAGAGAGAGAGAGAGAGAGAAACAGATATGGGTGTATACACACAGAGAGAGAGAGAAAAACAGATATGGGTGTATACACAGAGAGAGAGAGAGAGAGAGAAACAGATATGGGTGTATACACAGAGAGAGAGAGAGAGAGAAAAACAGATATGGGTGTACACAGAGAGAGAGAGAGAAACAGATATGGGTGTATACAGAGAGAGAGAGAGAGAGAGAGAGAAACAGATATGGGTGTATACACAGAGAGAGAGAGAGAAAAAAACAGATATGGGTGTACACACACACAGAGAGAGAGAGAGAGAGAGAGAAACAGATATGGTATGGGTGTATACACAGAGAGAGAGAGAGAGAAACAGATATGGGTGTATACACAGAGAGAGAGAGAGAGAGAAAAACAGATATGGGTGTACACAGAGAGAGAGAGAGAAACAGATATGGGTGTACACAGAGAGAGAGAGAGAGAGAGAAACAGATATGGGTGTATACACAGAGAGAGAGAGAGAGAGAGAGAGAAACAGATATGGGTGTATACACAGAGAGAGAGAGAGAAACAGATATGGGTGTACACAGAGAGAGAGAGAGAGAGAGAAACAGATATGGGTGTATACACAGAGAGAGAGAGAGAGAGAAAAACAGATATGGGTGTACACAGAGAGAGAGAGAGAAACAGATATGGGTGTATACAGAGAGAGAGAGAGAGAGAGAGAGAAACAGATATGGGTGTATACACAGAGAGAGAGAGAGAAAAAAACAGATATGGGTGTACACACACAGAGAGAGAGAGAGAGAGAGAGAGAGAAACAGATATGGTATGGGTGTATACACAGAGAGAGAGAGAGAGAAACAGATATGGGTGTATACACAGAGAGAGAGAGAGAGAGAAAAACAGATATGGGTGTACACAGAGAGAGAGAGAGAAACAGATATGGGTGTACACAGAGAGAGAGAGAGAGAGAGAAACAGATATGGGTGTATACACAGAGAGAGAGAGAGAGAGAGAGAGAAACAGATATGGGTGTATACACAGAGAGAGAGAGAGAGAGAGAAACAGATATGGGTGTATACACAGAGAGAGAGAAAAAAAAACAGACATGGGTGTACACAGAGAGAGAGAGAGAGAGAGAGAGAGAAACAGATATGGGTGTATACACAGAGAGAGAGAGAGAGAAAAAAACAGATATGGGTGTATACACAGAGAGAGAGACAGAGAGAGAGAGAGAGAGAGAGAGAGAGAACTCAAGTCTTGTGTTTTCTAGTCAGGCATTCTTCCATTTGAACCACAATTCTGGCACTTTTTTCTTGAGTTACTTTTCAAACAGTGTCTCACACAACTGATGCCCTGAGTTTGCTCCTCCTGTGTACTTTCTGCAACACTGTAATGACAGTTGTATTTCACTACTCTTAGCTTTTATTGGTTGAACTGGGTGTCAAAACTGATCTTGATTTGAAGCATGGTTCTATCAATTCCTTAATTAATAGTCTACTAGTATGTGAATTACTACATCCAGCCACTAATCTTGATTTATTTTTATTTTAAATTTTTGTTGGCTGTGTGGCTTGAACTCAGGGCCAGGGCACTATTCCTCTGCTCTTTTCCTCACTGATAGTGCTCTACCTCTTTAAGGTACAGCTCTACTTCTGGTTTTCTGGTGGTTAATTGCAGCTAAGAATCTCACAGATTGTCCTGCCCAGGCTGGCTTCAAACCATGTTCCTCAGATCTCAGCCTCCTGTGTAGCTAGGATTACAGGCATGAGCCACTGGTGCCCAGCTTTAACCTTGACTTTTAAAAGAAGCACAGGATCTGTAACTCTCTGAAACAAAATTCAGATGACAAATTTAAATGGACTTATATCTTTAAAAAATATGAGGCCTTTTAAATAACATGTAAAACAAAATATCTTCAAAAGATATTACCTAAAGAACTACCTATGTTATATGGAAAAAAATATTTTAACTTTCACAATCAATAGATGAATTGTGGACATAACCACATAAGTGAACCTTACATGTGCAGAAAACTGTCTGATCTTTAAATTATGTTTGTAGAAAATGTACTCTAACTGGGCTTCCTTTCTTCCATTTCCCCATCCACCTGGTGCGGTTGGAGCCACACAGCGTCCACTAGGAAGCTCTTTTGGCTCACCTTCACATTGCTTCCCTCAGTCAGCCATAGCCTCGGTGCCTCAAATGTCACTGCTATTGGCCTTGAACCAGACAGAGCCTCAGAACGCTCTGACAGGGCACCACAAGCAGCTACTGTCCTGCAGTGCACATAGCCCAAGTTGTTAAGCATTAACTCAGAAGTTATAAACATGGCTTACAAAATGCTCGCATTTTCTATCAACTGGGAAATCCATGGGGTAAGGAACTGGCTAATGTAGCATCTTGTCCTCATTCTTGTAGTTGGCTCTGCATCTTCTAGGAGCCTCGGTGGAGACTTTGGCTAGAACAATAACACCAAAGGCTCCCCCTCTGACTGTCTCTGTCAAGTTTGGAGTCCTGGACTGTTTTCAGAAGCAGTCTCTGCTTCAGCAGTGGTGAGAAGGAACCTGGCCAGAGTGTGACAGTGCCCTGGATCAGAACACAATGGGCAGCAAAGGCTGCTGGGCTTCACCTGCCCTCAGAGCACGCCATCGAGGGAGCAGAGGAGCGACTGCCATTTCTCCTTTAAAGGAAATCCAGGAAAAGAAACAGGGCTTTGTCTCTGGATGCAGTGATAAATGGAGAGATGTGGGCTCTACCCTGTTTCCCTGTTTATAACATTCCCCTCTACCTCATCCTTTTTTTCTATTAAGTGATACAAAATCTTCTGCCCTAAGCAAGCATATAATCCTGACAAACTAGTTTTTTTCCCTTTGAAATCTCATCATGTTAGAGCCTCATCATATTTAAAAGAATGATGGACTTTGGGATGTGGCCAAATTCTAAACTGCCTCTAAGTACATAGTCGCAAATTAATTCACTTTTCCATTTCCTGAGTATCCCAATAATCTTTCCTACATAAAGACACTAATTTATCTAAATAGTATAAAATTAGAGTATTGCATGACTTCACATTTTCTTTTAGTATTCAGGTTCCTTTTAAGCCATGTGATGTTACCTTTAAGAGAAAGCAGGGAACCAGAATGTTCACATTAGAGAAAAGGTTGAGCCGTGACCTTTCTAATGCCAAACTTTAACAAAACAAATGTGTGCTGTAGACTTAAGGAATCTAGAGTAATAGTTTTGATCCTATGCTGGAATTTTCCCCTTCACTCAGAAGCTGGCTTTTCATTTACATCAAGTAGAATCCAAAGGCTCAACCATGATATGGTATAACCAGCCAAAGTTGAGCTTTACGCATTCCAAATTTCAGTGTTTATATCCTGGTTCTTCAGACATAAGCCCTTTCCTGCCTCCACAGAAGAGCTCTGTTAGTAGTTTAGGAGACCAGTCAAAGTATGTATCTGTATATTCAAAGCCTGGGAAGGGAATGCCATAAATGACCAGGACACTGCACCGCTCATACAGAACAGGTTGGCACCCTGAGGAACCCTGTAGCCATAAAAACCAAGAAGACAAAAAGGATCAACGTAGGTGGACACCCGTGGCTCATTCCTGTAATCCTAGCTACTCAGGTGGTTGAGAATTGAGGATCATAATTTGAAGCCTGGGCAAGAAAACCTTTGAGCCGTTTACCTTCCATTAACAAGAAGCTGAAAATGGAATTGTAGCTCAAGTGGTGGAGTAATAGCCATGAACACAATAGTTCAGGGTCAGTGCTCAGGCTCAGAGTTCCCAACCCAGGACTGGAGAAAAAATAAAAGTAAAAAACGAACAAGAAGGTATTGTGAGTGCAATCACAGAGTTTAGAATGTTTAGGAAGAATTGCTGGTGAGTCTTATGATTCTAGTCACTTGCTTGTTTAATGCCTCACTTTCCTTTTTGAGGGTCTGGTCTCTTTATTTCAATGAGTATCTGAGGTATGTTTCAGTTTTAAGTTATTGTAGTTTATTTATTTATTCATTGTTTTGTTTTTCTCTATATATTAGGGATACAGATCGCAAGCTAACACATCATGAATCTCCTAGTCCGCATGTTCCCTTCTCTTTCTGGCGTCCTGATTGTGCCTGAGAGGGTTTGGACCTGCCCTGGCCTTTCTTCCTTGGTGCTCAATTCCCCTCTCAGAAAGGAACATGAGAAGTGAAGCATCTGACCCAGTTCAGCACCAAGGCCAGTTCCGGGCATCCAGTTCTTGGCCTATTTCAGCACCAGGGCCAGTTCCAGAAGTCCCACATGACCCAATTCAGCACCAAGACCAGGTCCAGGACTCCCACATGACCCCGTTCAGCACCAAGGCCAGTTCTAGGACTCCCACATGACCCAGTTCAGCACCTAGGCCAGTCCCAGGACACCCAAATGACCCAGTTCAGCACCAAGGAGAGTTCCAGGACTCCCGCATGACCCCATTCAGCACCAAGGCCAGTTCCAGAACTCCCACATGACCCAGTTCAGTACCAAGGCCAATTCCTGGCGTTCCACTCTTGGCCCATTTCAGCTCCAGGGCCAGTTTGCCTCCTCTGCCCTTGCAGGGCACATGCAGATGATCCCATAATTCGTTCAGCTCTTACAATGTCCACAATAATATGACTCTTTCATCTTAAAGTTATATTGTAAAATTAAAGTAATTGGAATACTTTGGAACTCAGGAAATATTAATTGTGCTGAAATTATTTTACATAATGGGGAAACATTTTCAGAGAAAGAAAAGTATAGTTCTGGGGTTAAAGTGCTGAACTAGACATCAAAGATACAAATGCTCCTCAATCTATAATCTTAAGTAGCAGTTGGCATGCAAATCCTTACACATGTAGTCTACCTCCCTTCTCATTACTGAGTTATTTTGAAATGCAAGTCTCAGGGACTTGCATTAAGGATTAAGAATTAAAGGAGAGTCACCACTCATAAATGTTTGTATTATACGTATTTTAAATGTAAGTTTAGTCTTCTTCATTCTAAAATACCAAAAGAAAAGGTACAGTGGACTAGAATTAACTTGAGATAAAGACTATACATATTACATACATGATACATATCACACATATATGTGCATATTATAGATCCATATGCACACACATGTCTGTGCATACGCAGATTGTATGTTAATATATGCATGCATAATATATATGAATACATATTTTTGAGGAATTTGATTTACTCTCAACATTTCCATGCATATGAAGTGGGGAAGACTGAACCGCTCAGGGCTTGAAGTCCTTCAGGGAATTAAAACATAATTTCAGGTAGCAAATAAATGTCACTGTGAATCTTGTTGAACCTTCACTTTGATCAATGATCACAAAATACAGCCTGAGCCAGTTATGGCTGGCACCAGCCATCTACTTCCTAATTTTGTAAGGGTGGCTTCACATTTTCAAATGTTGAGAGAGAAGTCTATTTTGTGACAAGAGAAGAAATTGTAGGATTCAGTTCTACTGCCCACACAGAGAGTTTAAACAAAGCCCAGTTTCATTTATGCATTGCCATGTTAAATGTGGCTGCTTTTACAAACTGAACTTGTGTAGATACAGGACTGACTGTATTGCCCACAATCTGATTGTTTGGCCCTTTAAATAAAACCTATGCTGGAAAAATAGGCTAATAGGACATAAGCACACTATGTGATAATGCATTAGGTGCTGTCATTGCTGCCTTATTTTCTCTCACAATCTCTTCCCAGATATTTCTAGCATAATCATTAAATATCTCTGAAAGGCAGGCATATGCAACTTCAAAAAGCAACACCTCTTAGTGAGCCAAGCTTAGGGTAAACAATGCAGAAATCAAGCAAGCATGTCTACATTTCACTGCTCCAAGGGCTTTTTAAAATAATTTTACCAATGATTACAATAAACAGGAAAAGACAAGTGAAAATTTCAAAGCAAACCCATGAATATAGCACAGCACTCCCTTAGGTTCTCCTAAACAATGCCCGCACAGCCCACACATACGTACATGGCTTTTATTCATACAAACACACAAGAGGCATACCTGTGTTACCTTTGCTACATACATGTGTGCCCAGGACACTGTATGCACAGAGAAGTGCAAGGATATTGGGAAGAAATTTGGAAACCAGGCTTCCAGCCACAGCTCACTTCTCACTAAGCCACTTCAGCAATGTACTGAAATGTACTGGAAGCCTGCGCTGTGTTATCTGTAAGATGAGGGAAGTCCCATCTCCTGAGGTTCCTCTCTTCTGCATTTACAGAATTTAATTCACGAGGCACATTCTGGGATCATGTGATCTAAGGACATCCCTCCACGTCACTTAGCAGCTTCTTCACGCTACACAGCCAACACAGGGCAGCGTGTCTTTTAGATGAGTTTGCATCTTCCTTGACAAACTGTCCCAGGTAAAGAAAAAGGATGAGTGAGAGTGGAATCTGAGAGAACAGCATAAAAACAGAAGAAGAAAAAAACCCAGGGGATGAAGTTGATATCAAAATGAGAACTAGATTAAAATTCCAAGGAGTATGTTATCAAAATGGAATTATGACAGGAGATAATTCCATTTAAATGAGTATAGTAAGGAAGATGTCTATTAAGTCTGTAGGTTTTTAAAATGGATATTAGAGGATTTAATAAATAGTTTCAAAGGGCAGGCAGGTGAAGGATAGATCATGGAGTTTCATTCAACAATTAAGCAGAAAATTAAGTTGTGACTGGATCATCTCCTGAGGAATGGAGCCAAGTTCCTAAGGAAGACGTCTCTTGGTTGATAGGAGGGCTCTGTCAGCGTGGAAGAGACCCCCACGCCCACGACACACAGGAGCCACTGATTTCAGCCACCCACTGATGTCTCTCTTGGCTCATGGTGTGCCCAGTAGAGTCCTAGCTTAGTTTCAGGCCCAGAAAGAGCTCTGTGTATACAAGGGGCATTTTTGCACAGGATTCTGTCTCTAGGATGACTGCTTCCTCTGGGGAACTCCTTCATTTGTCTTGCTTTTGAATTTATTGTGGAAAGTAGGTGATGTACCTATGGCCACTGTAGCTGAAAATAAGTGATCAATAAATTTCCTCTTTATTTTACCATTAACTTTTCCCTTTCTACTTGCTTTCCCACAAAATGTCAACAAAGTAAAGGAGGAATGGGTAGCGTTAGTAAAACAAACTCCACTGAATAGTTGTATAACCAGGCTGGGAGATTTTGGATGAGTGCTGAAAGGAAAGGGAATTGTTTGTAGCTTGATTTTGCAACATAGGATATCTTTCCAAAATGGCCTCTAAATCCATAGTTCATCTGAGTTCCAAAATTAAGTTTAAGCAACTAAATAAACACAACATTACAATTAAATTACATTACAGTGAAATTATAACATTTAACCCAAGCACCTAAAAATAATTTGGTATCTCAGTAGCAATCATGGAAGAGATTTACAACTTTACATGTTTGCTTCCTTTTGTAGAAGGGGAAAACATTCAAGGCTACTGTGGAACAGGACATGCACAGTGGACCATGGCGTCTATTTCTTCATTAAATTCCTTCTGTAGAACTCATGACAGGAGCAAAAGGAGGTCAATGTGGAGACTTGTGAGGAGCGTAGTGTGAAGAAATCACTTCATGCCCAAAACCTCCTACGTTGCCCAGCCTGGTGGTGAAGTTCTGTTGGCTACGATGTCAAGTTCATAATACTGACCTTGAGAGCATGCGACCAGACAGCCTGCCGCATCTGCGGTCCATCTGCCAGGGACCTTTGGCCATCATCTACTCACAAGAACACCGCAGTTGAATTCCACTTGAGAAATGCTCTATACATCACCTGACCAGTACTGCTCAAATCTGTCAACACTATTTAAGAAATAAGAAATGAAGGAGACATGGTCACAGCCCACAGTGTCTTACAAAGACACGGCAACTAGATGTCATGCAAGACTCTGGAGAGAAACTTGGAGCAGGGACGGAGGCGGGGTGGGATGTAGGGACAGTACGTCAAGTCTGATTTTACTTCATGCCCTCATCTCTGTACTGGTCTATTACTCATTGTGACAACCCAGACTGGCCATGATGATGAAAACCGAACCTAGAATCAGTGGATGTGTTATTGATGTGATTTTATCAAGGTTTATTTCTTAAAAAAAAAAACTTAGAAAACTACTGCATTACCCTGATCGCTTCTATTAAGAACTCAACTATCACTTAATTTAACCTTACTTAATTTTCCTATGTGCAGTAGTGATTCATGAATAGATCAAAGATTTCCTTTCTAAAAATATTACGGGAGCTAAGATAGTTTAATGAAAGGATTCTCTTTAATTAAATTAGAAGGGAACTCTTCTGCCCTGTCTTCTTTCCCTGAAAGGAGGGAACAACCTGTTTTCTCCAGGGAAACTCTTCCTTTTGACAAATTCTTCACAAGGGAGGGGCCCAGGAAGATGGTTCTAGCCCGAAAAGGTTCTATACAGATGTTATTCATATATCCATACATATTGCTTGAATGTTATTCATATAACCATACATATTGCTTGAAAGAAGAAGCTGTTAATGAGGCATTAATAAAAATATCTCTCACCCTCGACTTTTTCTCAGAAAGCTTTGGTGTATCCACTGAACAGACTCGAGAAATACTGATGAGGGAAGTCAATATACCACATGATGATGAGGATAAAAGACTTCTCAACAAAGACAGGAGGAAACGGCCCTGAAACTAATAATACAGCTGATCGCCATGCGTGCATTGCACATGGTGGAAACGTGGCTTCCACACCCACTGTGTTAAAGACCCACAACCTGGTCCCCGGTAGGCCACCCGGCCCCTCCCTCTCCTGGGTACACACCGCTGCCCGCAGGACACAACGTGGCAGCGTCCCCAGTGCCGGGCGCCGACGCCCTCCCCGCTGGCAAAGGACCCAGCTCTGCCTTCTCACTACAGAGCAAATGACTGGAGCAAAGACGTGTCACATCCTTTGCTGCTCATCCCAGTCAAGATAGGTACCTGGAGACATCATTAAAAGAAGAGAGGATGGGAACTGTCCGTCCTGTCGTGATGTGAGGGGGAAAACTTCCACGGTCACCCAGAGAAAGAGCAGCGAGATGACGGAACTCCACAAAGGCCTGCCGAGGAGAAGAGATGAGAAGGAGCACCCTGGGAACAAGTGGCAGCGGCTGCTAACATGGTCACGGGGCCCAGAGCGAAGCTGGAGAGCATCTCAGAGGTTGGAGCACCAGCCAGTGGGGCGGGGGAGAAAGGCAAGCTCCTCACCAGAAAGACAGACAGCGCCACTCAGTGTGGAGGACCCTGAGCCAGAAAGATGTCCAGGGGCTTCTACCTAGGACCTGCATGTGGCCAAGCACTGAAAGAGGGAGGAGGGGTGGAATCTGGAGGGAGGATGGGGGGGGGGTGGGAAGATCGGGAGGGAGGATGAGGGGGGAGGGGTGGGAGGATCTGGAGGGAGGATGAGGGAGGAGGGGTGGAATCTGGAGGGAGGATGAGGGGGGAGGGGTGGGAAGATCTGGAGGGAGGATGAGGGGGGAGGGGTGGGGGGAATCTGGAGGGAGGATGAGGGGGGAGGGGTGGGGAGGATCTGGAGGGAGGATGAGGGAGGAGGGGTGGAATCTGGAGGGAGGATGAGGGGGAGGGGTGGGGGGATCTGGAGGGAGGATGAGGGGGGAGGGGTGGGGGGATCTGGAGGGAGGATGAGGGATGAGGAGTGGGGGGGATCTGGAGGGAGGATGAGGGGGGAGGGGTGGGGAGGATCTGGAGGGAGGATGAGGGGGAGGGGTGGGGAGGATCTGGAAGGAGGATGAGGGGGGAGGGGTGGGGGATCTGAAGGGAGGATGAGGGGGAGGGGTGGGGGGATCTGGAAGGAGGATGAGGGGGAGGGGTGGGGGGATCTGGAGGGAGGATGAGGGGGGAAGGGTGGGAGGATCTGGAGGGAGGATGAGGGGGGAGGGGTGGGAGGATCTGGAGGGAGGATGAGGGGGAGGGGTGGGGGGATCTGGAGGGAGGATGAGGGAGGATGAAGGAGGAGGGGTGGGGAGGATCTGGAGGGAGGATGAGGGGGGAGGGGTGGAATCTGGAGGGAGGATGAGGGGGGAGGGGTGGGGAGGATCTGGAGGGAGGATGAGGGGGGAGGGGTGGAATCTGGAGGGAGGATGAGGGGGGAGGGGTGGGGGGATCTGGAGGGAGGATGAGGGGGGAGGGGTGGGGGGATCTGGAGGGAGGATGAGGGGGGAGGGGTGGGGGATCTGGAGGGAGGATGAGGGGGGAGGGGTGGAATCTGGAGGGAGGATGAGGGGGGAGGGGTGGGGGATCTGGAGGGAGGATGAGGGGGGAGGGGTGGGAGGATCTGGAGGGAGGATGAGGGGGAGGGGTGGGGGGATGTGGAGGGAGATTGGAGGGGTGGGGGATCTGGAGGGAGGATGAGGGGGAGGGGTGGGGGGATCTGGAGGGAGGATGAGGGAGGATGAGGGAGGAGGGGTGGGAGGATCTGGAGTGAGGATAAAGAACTGGGACTCCTTAAGTACTGGACATGAAGTCAAAGGAAGAGACAAGGGCATGCCTGAGACTGTTGGAGAAACACCAGAGAGGAAGGAAAAGGAGGAAGAAACAGAGGAAGGGAAGAAGAGCAGGAGGGAAAAGAGGCCAGAGAAGCAGAAGGTCCTGTGTGTAGCACAGCTGGGGTGAACGTGTCCAGATGTGCTCACTGCCCAGGACCCTGGTAGGTATGGATTCGAACACAATGCTCATAGACGGTTCTAAAGGACATTCGATGCGGAGGCTTGCCAGAGTTTCTATAAAGCCGCAATTCCTCCAGCCCCACAGCTCTGCACTTCGGACGACATCTCTGGGTCCCAGCGTGCGAGCTTGTGGAGGAGGAGAGCGGGGTTACCCATGAGGAAGCTCAGAGATTGCCTCGGCCTGTGGGGAGCAGAGACGCGTCCCACCTCCCCTGCGTCTGGGCCAGGCCCTCGAAGGCTCAGGTCCGAGAGGAGAGCGGGCCACACGTGGATTTTACCATTCAGAACAAGTGTGCGCTGTGCTGTGCCCACCCTGCCTATGTCCACCTGTCTGTCCAGGCAGGGCCTTCCTCACAGGGCCACCATGGGAGTTTGACTGCAACAGGTGATCCCACCTTCAGCTGGAGTCACTAGCCTTCCAGCTGGAGTCCTGCAGTGAAGGGAAGGCGTGGCTGCGGCAGGCTCAGCAGGGACAGGCCAAGCTGGCTGCCCGAGGCCAGGGAGGAGCCTCCACCAAGTAGAGGAACATGGTGTGCAGACAACCTCTCCCCCATTCTTGCTGCTCCAACTGTTGGAGTTCAGTGCTCAGCCAGTGTGGGAAACGCGTGCTAGTCAGCCCTGGGTCTAAACATGGGCATGAACCACCAGGCCCATGCACTGGGCTGGGCCCAGAGGCCTCCCATGCTTCCCGCAGACTCAGGTCCCAGGGATTCGGACAACCAGTATGCTCCGTGCTAAAACACGCTTGCTTTGAAGTCTTTATGTCTGCTCTGAAGTCGGGAAATACAGCTTCCATAATTTAACATACGGTAACAAGGAAGCGTGCGGCTTATCAAAAGAAATGGAAACACGGTACAATTTGTGCACCGACATCAAGTACACTTAATGACCATATCAAAGGGACTTACATTTTGTTGGCTCTTTTGGTCAACCATGTACTCTTGGCTTTTTCAGATTTGAGTGCACGGTGTTTTCACAGCCTGTAAAAAATGACCTGTGACCATTTCCGAACATTTAAAAAGGTAGGATAATTTGAGGAAGAAAAATTACTATAATTTCAAGTTTAAAAAAATTCCTACAATTAGAATCTGTATGAAACCTCTCATGGGTTTTTCACATATGCGTTTTTGTTTGTTTTAAAATACTGCCAAGTCTCCAGAAATGTCACTTTAAAAAAATCCCAAACGTTCTGTGTGATATATTATCACTGAGCATGCTCCGTCCATGGATGCCCAGTCCACTTAATTATACCTCATCTTACCCATGTGTTTCCCCTGTGGCATTGTAGTAAGTGGTCAGGCCAGTTCCAGGGGAAACTGAGCAAAGCCCATGCATCAAGCAGCTCCATGTCTTAGTGTGTGGCCCTGCTTGAATGATCCTCTTTTCAGCCAGGGAATGCTGACCTCTGACGCGCTGCATGCTGATTCTCCTTTCAGCTAGGTGCTGTTGCTTGTTCATGCAGCTGTACTCTTTCCTGGCTTTATTTCAGTTTGTAGGTCTGTGTTCCCTGTGTCGATTTCGGCTTGCGGCGTGGAGCTGGTAACACTGTGTTTCCCACAAGTCCCTCTGAGGAAGTCTGAGTGTGCTGTGAGCAGCCTCGACTCACATCTGCACCAGAGGTCCGCTGTACCTCACAGCCGAGTCTGGAAATGGGCCGCAGCGGCACCGAGTCTGGAAATGGGCCGCAGCAGCACCAGGGATGGCCCAGGACCCTCCACCACCTCTCTGCTTACACCCAGAGCCTTGGTGAAATTAGCAACAAGTTTCGCGTTGGAAAAATAGGTGAATGTATTGCTCCTAAGATTTTCGAAAGTTCCATTTGTTGCCTGATTTTGATTTACATATGTTAGTTCACAGGCTTCATTATAAAGTAGAACGTGACGTTGAGTATTTTTGAAGTCTAGTTTTGTAAACTTATTACATGGACGGATAATTTTGCCTCAGTAATCAAGGAGGTGAAGCCACACATGTTATATGACTGTTAGTACCGTACGATGCAAGTGCTACTTGTATAATACTTAACAACAGTGCTATAAACGACCTTCCTACTACTGATTATGGAAAAGATGATGGAGGCAGATTGTTCTCAATAATATTTAAATAAAACACATTGTTAATCCTTATATTTTTATTAGTTTGAAACTGTAGTTGCATGTAATTCTTGGTGTATGTTGATTTTAAGCACAGTAGTTGGAGTAGATGCAAAACATAACAAATATATATGCAAGGTAGACAAATAATATATTAAATATTTTCACTGCCTACTTATACATTAGATTTAAGTATTTAAGCCAGCCCTCAATGGATTAGCTATTATTGATTAGTAATTTTAAAATGTTTTTCTCGATTAAATTTGTATATATAGTTCTAAAGCCTCTATGCTACGTAAGCAAGGGAAATCGTCATTAAGTTGTTATATGTTATTAAGTACTAAATTAATTATTAGGTATTTAATTAACATTAGAGTAACACAAGCTTGACAAATTAGCTGCATGTTTGCATGGAAAATTATCTAAAACAAGCACAAATATGGTCTGATTTTGAGAAATGTGTAGGAGAAAGATTATTTTCTTTCCTTCTCCTTCCTTCCTTCCTTCCTTCCTGCCTGCCTTCCTTCCTTCCTTCTTTCCTTCCTTTTCTTCTTTCCTTCCTTCTTTGCTTCTTCCTTCTCTTCTCCCTCTCTCCTTCCCTTTTTCTTCTTCTTTCCTTCCCTCCCTTTTTCCCTTCCTCTTTCTCCCTCTCCCATTCTCCCCCTTTCTTCATTGAAGCCACAGAGTTAGCACAACCTCTTTGTTTGGTTTTGCATTTACCTTCAACATTTTAAATACCTTTGGACAAATTCGGGTATGTTAAAATTTGAGAATAAATGAGATATGCTAATAGCATCAAAGTGTGTCCCTTCAGAGATCCATTAATCTAAAGGAGAAAGTGGCAACCTTCCAGTGCCTGCATGGGACCTACATTCCTGTCTTTGCCACGTCGTCCACACCATGAGTGGCAGTTTGGAGGGTCCCATGCCCCACCACTGGTCTTCCTGAAAGAGACCCGGAGGGCGATGGCGTTCTGCTCCCACACAGAGACTGCAAGCCGATAATAAGAAAATGCCAGGCTGTGTTGAGGGTCATCTTAAAAGTATGTAATCAATGAAGTTTGAAGTTCAACATTGTCAAGGTCAAGAAGAAACAAGGGCAAACAGGACCGGTCACACGCAGGGAGGACTTGGAAAATACTAGCCTTAAATTGAATGTGGGACCCCGGGGCAGAGAGCAGGAAAGGCTGGCGTTCAGTGAGCGTGCCATTTGCCCTGCATCCCTGAGCACGTTCATTTCTTCCCTCCCATCACGAGTTCCCCTTAGGTGCATTGTGAGCACTGACCCTGGGAGCTAGCCAGGATCCGAGTCTAGCAAAGCTCCCGCGTTCAAGGGAAAGCGAAGACCCTGGCAGGGAGGAGGGGGTCTCTGAGTAAATGACGCTCCCTCTTAGGATGAAAACGTGCTTGGCTCTCAGGCAGAGGCTGGGCCTTCAGAGTGTGTACTTTGCAATCCTGGTTGGCAGATCCCTGACCCTATTTCCCTCAAGTTTAGCTCTCAGGGACAAGAACTCACCGAGAGTTCCAAAAATTCCATCAGCTACAATTATCTGTCTTCTGTGACTCTATTTCAAGGCACACGAAAGCTCTGTCTATGGTAGACACTGAACTTGTCCACAGCGCTTATAAACTTCAGGCTCTTCTACTCGGATGTGTGTATTGAAGCCTGCTGGACTCAAGCAGCAAAGAGCTAGCCACTTACTTCTGGTTTTTGAAAAATGGTCCAAAGGAAAACACCAAAGCGTTATCACGTGGAACTCTTAGCAAAAACCAAGTCCTGTGAGAAACTGAACATGTACAGATTAGAGACAAGACTTTCTCTCAGATAAGTCACCATCTCTTTCAATATCTGATGTCATCAGACCAGTGCTTGCAAGCACTAAACTTGAAGATGGTAGCACTATAACGAACAGAATTTTAAAAGGAGAAAAATTCTTCCTTTGAGCATCTCAGAGTCGCCTAAGTGTTTGTGAGTCAGGACAGAATGACAGAAAGGACCGGCCCTGTCACACACCCTTCTTCTAGCGCTTGCTCAGGGGTGGCCTGACCCCGGGCAGGCCTGACCCCTGGGCACGAGCTATTTTCCTTCCTCTCCATCGGATGCAGGGTTCTCCCATCACATCTAAATCAGCATCAGGCCACAGCTTTAATTGTGCCCCGGTCTCCCAGCCCTGAAGCCAGGACACTGCACCCAAGCCTGGAATTTTCATGCTCTTTTGCTTTGAAGTAGAAAACCAAATGATGAGCACAGCCTTTTTGCCATTGACAGGGCACACAGGATGGTAGCCGCATCAGAACCAGACACAAGAGCCCTGGAGAGCTACCTAGTAGCTGGATTCCAAGAGCACAAAACTCATCTCTCAGGCAATCCCTGAGAGGCTAGACAATAGTAAATAGCTTAGGCAAATACAGAAATAAAACCTAAAATATTCTCCATCCATTCCAAGTGTCTTATTTTTCTTCCTCTCTAGTGGTTTGTGGATCATCTATTTGATACCATAATGATGGGATTGTTCAAATTATCTGGCAAGTGATTTACTTACACATCGTTTGTAAAACCCTATGCACAGACCAGCCCTGTGGACAATGATGCTAAGAAAATGCATTCATTTCCACCAAAAAATTAAAAGAGACCGCTGCTGCCCTTCAGTGTTTCCGCTGAGGTTCATTTCCTCCAGGCTTGAGCAGGCTTGCCCTCACATGCCTGACCCCAAATCTTATGTGGGTCCCTGCTGGAGCTTCTTGCCAAGGCCCGGACCAGTGGCTTCTGTATTTAGTCACAGAGAATTTAAAATGCGCCACCTAGAAGAATTTGCAAAACCCCAGCTCAATTAACAAAAACAAAAGATGGGCTTGGTGGTGCCTGGCTATCACATGGGCTTCCTCAGGAAGTATAAACAGAGGGATATGGTACAGGCTCCAACAGAGTAGGAGATCTGATCTAAAAATAGCCAGCACCCAAAGGGGTGGGATGTGAATCAGAGGGAAGACCACCTGCCTAGTGAGCAGAAAGCCCCGAATTTAAATGCCAATACTTCCTAAACAAACAGGTAAATCCAGGCATTGTGTTGGAAATGTAGTCCACTGACCAGATGGCAGGAGCCCTGCTCCCTGAGAGGCACAGGAGGCTTCTCTACTGAGGGACCAACAATGCGATGCTGTGGACATCTCCCTCAGAACAGCCTTTCCTCCCACCCTGCAAGGCAGACTCTCAAGACCATGGCTACCTGACTCAGTAGATGAATTCAAAGGTCAGCCAGGGTACCAACTGAGGTTCAGTCTGTGGAGGACTGAATGGGAAAGGGGGGGGCTCACTAAGGAGGGGGGAAGGAGGGGAGGAGGGCGGTGGGGGCAGAGGAGGAGGGGCTCACTGAGGAGGGGGGAAGGAGGGGAGGAGGGCGGTGGGGGCAGGGGAGGAGGGGCTCACTGAGGAGGGGGGAAGGAGGGGAGGAGGGCAGTGGGGGCAGGGGAGGAGGGGCTCACTGAGGAGGGGGGAAGGAGGGGAGGAGGGCGGTGGGGGCAGGGGAGGAGGGGCCCACTGAGGAGGGGAGAAGGAGGGGAAGAGGGGAGGAGGGTGGGGGGGCAGGGGAGGAGGGGCTCACTGAGGAGGGGAGGAGGGCAGGGGAGGAGGGGAGGAGGGGCTCACTGAGGAGGGGGGAAGGAGGGGAGGAGGGTGGGGGGGCAGGGGAGGAGGGGCTCACTGAGGAGGGGAGGAGGGCAGGGGAGGAGGGGAGGAGGGGCTCACTGAGGAGGGGAGGAGGGGAGGAGGGCAGTGGGGGCAGGGGAGGCGGTCATGCGGGATGATGTCAGTGGGTGGAAGCAACAGGCAAGATGTCAAGGAACAGAACTGTAAGTGTCTTTTGAATTGGTGAGATAGAAGAAAAGGGAGAGATAGGAATCATAGCTGCAGACAGACGCGTGGGCTGGAGGACGGGGAGTTCCAGGACACAGACTGATAAGAAACTCATTTGGAAATTGAACTCGCAGAGTATTGTCTAGCCTAGGAGGCCGTAGGTATCATTTACTCTCCCTGAATACATTTCAGTAATCTTGCTGTAATTCTTATTTTCCCAGACTGCAAGGGTAGACAATTTTAAGAAGCCACTCCACATTTCAAACTCATCCTTGAAGAAAGACGTGAAGAATAACATTGGGCATGTAATTGGCACTGCAAATTTCTTCTCTCTTTTATGATAAATAACCATTCCTAATTATTTAAAATATTTAAATGACACCGGAAAGGTAAATGTTAAGATATGCTTAGTCTATAATCCAGCCACTGAGCTTATTTTAATATGGTATTTGCACAACTGCCCACTTAGACCTTTTCTCTGTGAGCTTATCTTCCAAAACAGGCACAGGAAACCGATAAATCCAACTAAGTGAAAAAATAGTGAGAACTGGTAGTATTTCTAAGAATTTGATATAAAGTACTATTTATAAAAATTAAAAATACTTCAATTAGAAGATTTCCCCAAGAGAAAGCCTCCAGGCAACCACATTTTATTTCAGCTAAAATAGAGGTATTTATGCCACTCACTGGAAATCGTCTCCGAAAGCGCCCAAGAATTGGCAAGAAGAGATTCGAATGCCCAGGCTCCTCCGAGAGCCTTGGTTACTGCGCAGTCATGAATGACAACTGTCAATAAACACACATGTATCTGCCAAGGTTACAGAAAGTACCAAAGCTGCCACCGGAAATGACTGTAGGTCTTGTTTCTGATAAACTTGCAGTTCAGGACGGCGGACAGTGGACTCAGGGCATCTGATGTGGCTGGAGCATCTGCCTCTGCTTTCTCAGTGAGGAGGCGCTGGGTCATTCCAGAAGTAAGTCACAGAGTTAGATGAGCAGGGGTGGGGTGTCTGCTCAGCTAACTCTGACAGCCGGCTCTCGAAGCCCGGCTGGTCTCTGCTGCTGGAGCCACTGGGCTGGAGATGGAGTGTCTCTGAGTGCATCTCCTCCATCAAAGTTTGATCCCCAGCATTCAAATCTGCTGGGGTGTCCGATCTCAGCCATGTCACACATGCATGTCCTTTGCTGGGAAGCGTAACTGCAGCGATCTGACCTGCAAGGAGTCAGAGGCTCTGGGCATGGCACCATCTTGCATTTGCTTCCCATGGTTCTTTCTACATCTGTAGTGGAAGTCTGCGCAGAGTGATACATGGCAGAGAGCTCTTATTCATTTGTAAATTGTCTTTTGAATCTAACACACATCTTCCAGTGGCCTATCCTTGCTTCATGTATGGTGTGTAAACAAGAAGAGCCAACCACAGGCGTGAGGGGCTGTGGCCATCTTGCCACGTCTTCCTCGGAGGCCACTGTGGTGAGGGGCGGCACCGCCCTGGCCCAGGCAGGAAGCCCCAAGCATCCCTGTTGGCAGTGATGTCTGGAAGTGGTGCAGAAGACAGAGGAAGAGATTTCCAAGCCAAACAAAGGAAACACTAAACAACTAGTCAAGCAAACTAAAGAAAAAATGTAATCCGATCAAGATCCTGATGGAGCCAGGGAGTCCTGGAGCTCAGCAAAAACCTTCTCCTCTTCACTAACAGCAGGGTTTAGAGGTTGGTGCTTAAATAATGCTGGTTCAAAATAAATATCATTTAAACGGTTTTTAGCTAGGCTATAACCCTGTAGGTAAATATTTTCCATTACTCCTGAGCACGAAAAGCAGGCAATGTCTACTCACCATTTGACTAATTGCACAGAGCTGGTAGCTAGTTATTATGCTGTCATCTACCATCAGCTTCTGTTCAAAATCATTTCTATTTGTGTTAAGTAGTTCCAAGTTCTCTTCATGGAGGACAAAATACACTGAACTTAAAAGTGACATACAGCTAAGTAGGAACAACATTTATGCTAACATGAGAATTTAAATTGTCACAAACAGATTATGAATAACTAACTCATGAACTGTATTTTCTAAATCATAAGGTATCAGCATATTCCCCTGTTGATCATCTGTGCATAAAATCTAAACATATATCATCATAAGTGAAAAAAATAAAAGTCTTATCACAGTGGGGAAGAAAACACTGGAAATGCTGTTAGGTATAAAGTCTAGCTCACTGAGAAATTAGGACAGGTAAGTTCTGTTATAGGAATTCACTTACATTAGGGAAGACCTTGGGCCAGTCACTGTACCCTTTGTCATAATAGATACATTTTTATGTGTGTGTTTATATATATATATATCACATATTATATATATATAATATATATATTATATATAGACATAAAACTTGTGCTAACTTCATAAAGGAAATTGTAGCAATATAAAATTGTAGAACAGTTTTCATGCTTTCAAATTACTAACTAGATTCAAATATTAGAAGCAAATATTTTATAGTGAATAATAAATTGGTGAGAGGAAATACTGCAGCAATGTCCTATATCTAGAAATTATATATGTGTGTGTGTGTGTGTGTGTGTGTATGGAGTCTACAAACTTTCTAAATACAAAGTAAAGTAACAGAGTTTCCTTCTGATATTACAAGCCTCCTATTTTCTTAATTTTAAGCTTGCTCTTTAAAACATGCTAGAGCAGAAAACCAAGATAGTCATATGATCACTTAAAGTCTGAAGTGTTCATGGTAATCAAGGGGGAAATCTGGAATGTTCCATGCTCTAAGGTCCTGTGCACCACAGCTAATCAGAGGGGAGGGGTTCTACAATGTGCAACTCCCTCCTGAGAGATCTCCCTGAGCGCTGGAATGCAGGGGACCACCATCGGTGGCCTTGCTGAAGCCCACACTCAGGGGGCTATCATGCTCGGGTGGCATCTCTGTTGTCAGTACTGGTTCAGGCAGGAAGCTATACAAACAGTATTTGTTCTCTTTGTTATTTCTTTGCTCCAACACTGAGCTACTTACTCTTTTCAAAACATCCAAACAAATCCCCGCTCAGTTATACACTGGCCAAGTAAACAGTTCTTTCACCCATGAATCTACCTGCCTTGTGTGTGTGTTTCTTTTTTGAAAGCTATGCAGGTAAAGTTGGGAATTTCAAACCATCACACTGACTTTCTCAGAAGCCTCTCATTCACAAACCCAGTGAGAAAGCCCCAGGGGAGCTTTTACTCTGGGGAATGTTTAAACACCGTTTCTTCCAGGGAGGACTCAAAATTATTTACCATGCACCTAGTAACCGCACCGCTGGTGGACACCACCGAGCCGACTGGCAGCAAAGCCTCGCGTGTCTCACAGGCTGTGACTGCCAGGTAGCTGCAGAAACACTCAGGTCAGGAGACACGCGTTTGAAAGGGGTATTGCCAACACTCCATGAGCTTACTACGTGGGTTAACAAGAACAGAGCACAGGACTTGGCTGGTAACGCGGCACAGGTTTTATTTCACAGGCTGTTGAAATAGCCATCACCCAGAGTGAAGATCTAAATAGAAATGAATTGCAGTCGTGCATAGTGCCCACCCTGTAGTCATTTGTATCTGGGAACATATAGACGCTGTCGAGCAAATAATTAACACAACCCTCACGAGAGAAGCTGCTCAGATAAATAGAAGTTGGAAATGTACAGACCTCAAAGAAGCTCTGCCTTTCTTGTCAGGTGAATTAAAATAAGCAAGGAATGAATAAATTGGGTCTGTTGGTGACTGGTCCCTTCAGTAACTGTTTCCTATCTGCAATAAATTCACTAGTCTTTAGGAAGGTTTTGCACTTGCATCTTCATGCTGTTTGCAGTTAGAAGAGCACCAACGTGCATGGATGTGCACATGTGTGTGCATGCGTATGCTTGTGTGAGTGTGTACATACTTGTATGCCTGTGTGTACACATGTGTACGTGTGTGCCTGTATGAGTGTGATGCATGGGTGTGCACATGTGTGTCTGTGTGCACGTGGGTGTGCACATGTGTGCCTGTGTGTACATGTGTGTGTGCCTGTATGTGCACATATGTGCCTGTGTGTACATGCCTGTGTGTCACTCTCTGGAATCCCACCTCCTCCAGGTGAATCCTGGCTTCCCACAGCATCCCTTGTGCAGACACTTAGCTTGCAGACAGTTAGGCCTTCCTCTCCGCAGGTGCAGGGCCAGCCCCATCAGCAATTACTTTCATTACAGCTGGGGGAGTCGAAGTCTAGGGTGGGGCCAGGTTGACCAGGAGTCTTCAAGTCTTTACCTTTAATACAACCCACAGTTTAGACTGAATCTGGCTAATTTGCCTTTTTAGTTCAGATTTTCTTTAATGGATCTAAGAGTGCCTCTTTGAGAGTATGTATAGACATTGTGTGTGTGTGTGTGTGTGTGTATGTGTGTTTTAAAATGTCCTGATGAGTCAATGCTTTCAAAGGTGATTATATCCTTTGAGGTACATTCTGTATTGCATAGCAGGAGAACTGAGCTCATCATGGGTTTACCCTGGGATGGACCTGCATGCAGCAGTGTGGGGTGCACAAGGCCAAGCTCATAGCTCACCTTGAATAGTATTGTGAGATTTGGATCCTCAAAACATTGTAACGAGATAAACCTTAGAATGTACTGATTGCACTCAATCCGAAAGCTACTACAGCTTAGTACTTAAAGCTGATTGTCTTGATGTGACAGAAATAGCCATTCTTCACAAGTTCCCATCACAGCTTTGGCTTGAGGCTGGAAAGTTAAGAGATTATCCAAAACTGTGTCCATGTTATTAATTATGAGAAAAAATCGGGGGGAAGCTATAAATCTAGGCATTTTTGTTTAATGAAAATATTGCTAACAGTATATGTCTTGAAAACTTGTAATCCAAAAACTATTTCAATATTTATGAAAGAATAAAAATAAATGTGTTTCATGCAAAGCCCCAACTTGGGTATAGTTTATTCAGAACTCAGATATTGCAAATGCTAGTCATATGTACTGTTTTGTGCCCACATACACATGTATAGGTATATGTAATTTTTCAAGCTCAAAGTGCCCAAGCAGTTTCCATCAATCATCTAAAGAGAGAAATCCAGGATTCTAGAAGTTTCTAGGCAGACATCTGATGCTCCTTACCCGCCATGGCATCCTAGTTCAGTGTTAGCCTTGATCTCACCACAGAGAATTAGATGGGTCCCTTCCCTCTTCCTCACCCGCACCACCCAGGATTCATATTTAATGGCCACTCTCATTTCCTAGGACAAAAGTCTACCTTCCTGTCCGGGCGTGTCCACCGTCATCCCACGGAGCCAGGGGCTCTGCTCCTTTGCTGTGGCTCGGGCGGTACCTGTGGTCTCAGGAACATGCCTGTGTCTCATCCGCACACTGAAGTTCTGAGTGTGGAGTGCTGGCTTCCCAGTGCTCCCCACACGCTCCTTGCACACCCGTGGAGCTGTGCACCCCATGGTCCCCGCCCATCCCCAGGCCCTCTTGTTCTTCACAAACTGAGCGCTCAGTGTGCAGACGACGCCGACTGCTAGTTAACACTGATTGAAACTTTTGGTGTAGGAGGCTACAAATGCTCTGTAAACAAGTTTATATTCCAAATTTTAGCTAATCAAACCTTGCATGACTGTTTACTGTGCTCTACTTGGTAAACCCATCCTTGATCGTACACGTTATACGTTTTTCAGAAACGAATTAATAAACGTGATTGTTTATATGAAAATCATTACAATTTGGAGTTATTAGCAAATGAGGAAACATCTAGAAATGATTATTTGATCCATTTAATCCCATTTTAACTCACTAACCTCTATCACTTAATAAATGCAAATGAGCACTTTCACACTCTGCCCAGCACGGCCTTATCAGTTATAATCATTTCCCATGTTTCGTATCCTTTTGCTGCCATTCATACTGGCTGCCAGCACTATCTTTCCTGAGCAGACCATGGTCTGCTAGGCCACAGCCACAGGCTTGGCTCACGTCTGCTGTGGTCTCTGCAGTGACCTTTAGAGCCCCAGCTGCCTGGTGACCGGGCAG
Source organism: Dipodomys spectabilis (assembly GCF_019054845.1). Classification (NCBI taxonomy): domain Eukaryota; kingdom Metazoa; phylum Chordata; class Mammalia; order Rodentia; family Heteromyidae; genus Dipodomys; species Dipodomys spectabilis. The sequence goes on along the minus strand of NW_024870940.1, from coordinate 3,395,599 downwards.
AGCAAGGCTGAGCTGTACCCTGCCCTGGCCTTCCACACATCTGGGGGACCAAGACTGCTTGCGCTGCTCTCTTAAGGACTTTTCAAAAGGTGGAGGGAGCCCTAATTCTGCCAGCCAGTAGAGGAAGCTCCAAGCAAAGCCTGGGGTGGCACTGTCTGCCACAGTGAACTCTGGATGGCTGTCCAGTGGAGGAGACCCAGCCTCCATGGAGCCTCCTCCCTCAGTGCAGGCAGGCCAGGCCTCTGGCCCAGAACCACGCCCGTCAGGAGCTCACCAACCACGGGGCCTTGCCCAGAGGAAGCCGCTTAGTGGTTTCCAGGAAGTGGGTGCATTTCTCTTAAGGAACATGTTGTTACCTTAACATATCAGAGGAATTGCTGCTTAGCTTTAATCTCAACACTTTTAGCTTCTCAAATTTGCGAGAGTGAGCATGGTTTTAAATTCCAACACAGCTAATGGAACAGGCGCTTGAGCACAGAGTTGTCTAACCTCAGTTTCCATTTGTAAAGTGGCCATTTTAATACCCAGCTACCTTTAAAGAGTAAAATAAAGTAATTTAAAACACCTAGTACATCTGTTTAAAAGAAAGTATGGTATAAACACCCTGGGACAATTACCCTGGGCTGTGAATTGCTCTGCAGGACACAGCAATGTTCTGTTGAGGATGAAAGGGAAGGGAAAGCCATGCTCCGCCCAGGGCTACCCCCACTGGCTTGTCAGCCCTCAGTGAGGTGGGCTGGGCCTGCTGGTTTTCTAGAAGCCACCCTGGGGATAGCGTGAGGAGGGCTTTCCCACACACGCCCTGAGCCGCCTGCATCCCAGACCCTCGGGAGGAGGAAGGCTGGCTTCACCCTGGTGACGGCAGGTGGAGGGTTTGGCTGGTGCCTGAGTGGCGGGGCTGGGCTCTCCCTGGCATCCGTCCCTCCCTGGCGTCCGTCCTTCCCTGGCGTTAGTACGCTGAGCCATGCCCAGTGTTTCCACCACCAGTCCTCTGAAGAATGCAAGGGCAACTGGTATAGACCGGCCTCTGCTACCACTGGCTGCGGGAAAGATTGCCAGCGACTTTATTTGGGGTCTATTAGGAAAACGACAGCACTAATTCATTTCAGAGAGGACGCACACAGCTGTCAGATGGCCGTGAGCGCATCGTGCTGAGTAGGCGCTTTCCACGGGCAGCAACTCACACTGTGCTCCTCCAGATGGCAGCGCGGGCTTTGAACAGCGATCCCACCGTGCAGGAAGAGCCCACCCCACGCGGGGCATGGGAATGGTCATTCAGTCATCTGTGGAAGTTAACTTCCCACCCTCCATTTCCTAGATGTTTTATGCCCGAAGCCACATGCCGAAGAGCCTCTGGACAAAGGTAGAAGTACGGACGTGGGCCAGCGGCTCAGCACCTCCTCCCGGGAGGGGGAGGGTGTGCAGGGCTCAGCTCACGGCACCGTGCAGGTAAAAATGTTCACCACAGGCAAAGCAGTGTCAGAGACAACAACACAGGGGTAGAGCGAGGTGGCGACAAATGGAGAGCGGCAGGGCGGGCAAACGCAGTCATCCAAGCCAAGGCACGCATGACAGTGGAACCAGGAAAGTGAGTGGATGCAGGGCCGGAGAGGCGGGGGAGGGGGGCACCCATGGAGCTGCACTGTGCTCAGACTCGCACCGTGAATCGAGCCCTCTCAGTACACTCTACAAAAATAATTCTTTAACAGAATAAGTCTCAGGGAACACCTTCTCAATCTGTGTGATTGTATGCTATTCCGATTCAGACAATCTCAATACTTTAATTGCATAAATAATAATACACTAATCACCTAAGGGACTAGCAACAGCTGACAAGGACGTGAGCAGTAGGGGTTAAGGGGCGACTCGGCCTGCGAGTGCCCGACAGTCCCCGATGCAAGATTCCGAGCTGGGAAAACCGGAGATTGATGGCCGTCCACTGGGAAGAGGGAGTGATTTCATCCACTGAGACTCGCTTGTCATCGGCTGGCTGACAAAGGTGACTTGGTGGTGACAGGAAAACAAACCAGTCCTGCAAGATATCAGCCTTCCAAAAGGCACTTGGGTGCCTTCCGCAGAGAGGCCACACCCCCATGTAAGGAAGGGTGCCCTTCCCAGAGCAGGGGAAGCTCAGGCTGGGAGTCTAGATCTCCCCTGGCCAACACCACTGCTCCAGATGAGTAAAGCTGTGCTGGACACCAGCACATTCAGCTAACACTGTGTGTGTGTGTGTGTGTGTGTGTGTGTGTGTGCGCGTGTGTGTGTGTGGCGGGGTGGGGTGGGGGGTCTTTACACACCAGGTGAGTGGCAGAACCCCAGTTTACTTGCTGACCTCTCCCCACAGAAGCCCACTAGGCCTCTTGAAAGGCGCCAGCTCCGCCCGGCAGCCAGGTTTGCTCTGCCACAGCATTCAGAAAGATACCTTCATGTGCAATAAACAGATCTTATTAAGGGTAACAATACTTTAAGGATTCAGGGCAAATGTATACATAGTAACATCTTTTAAAAAATTGTCTTAAAATATTCTGTTTAATAGACAGGATGGCAGCTTGTTTTGAGGATGTTGAAAATAAAAATAATGGCATTGTGACATGAAATATAAAGCATCTTACAAAATTCCAGTGCATGGAACATCGTGATATTTTATTACAACTTCTGTTACCAGTGTAATGGTATATTTATTTAAGTTTGGTCTAAACTGTGTTAATTTTATATAGTTTTATAAATAAAATTATATCTTTGCTATTTTTTCAGGAACATCTGTAGTAAATATGAATATTTACAGCAAAGACATGTTAGCCCTTCCTTCCTTCCTTCCTTCCTTCCCTTCCTTCCTTCCTTCCTTCCTTCCTTCCTTCCTTCCTTCCTTCCTTCCTTCCTTCCTTCCTTCCTTCCTTCCTTCCTTCCCTCCTTCCCTCCCTCCCTCCCTCCCTTCTTCCCTCCCTCCCTTCCTTCCTTCTTTTCTTTCTTTCGTCGGTCATGGGGCCTGAACTCTGGGCCTGGGCGCTGTCCCTCAGCTCTTCAGCTCAAGGCGAGCGCTCTACCACTTGAGCCATAGAGTCACTTCCAGCTTTTTCTGCATATGTGGTGCTGAGGAACCAAACCCAGGGCCTCATGCATGCAAGATAAGCACTTTACCACTGAGCTTAAATAATAAAATATAAGCTCATTTTCTCTACATGCAATAAAAATGTAGGTGTTCCTGTGTCTTAAGCTTTCTTTTCAGAAACAAAAATGCAAAGACACGGAGTTGGACAGGCATGTCAGGTTTTCACACGTGGGAAAAATCAGATGTGCGAAGCTGACGCACCACGGCCAGGACCGAGGATGAGTAAGGCATGCAGAGTCATGATGCACTCAGCTCTGATTCCTGCAAAGCTATCTGCTGGCCTCCTCCCACGCTGTGAGCTGCAGACGGGGCGGCACGGCCAGCTGGAGCCTCGCCCACCCTGTCCTCCAAATAGAGCTTCCACCTCGGCATCCTACATGCCAGATCAGAAAAACAGAAATTAACTTCGAGAAAGATTTGGTTTCAAAGCCTACCCAAGCTCAGTCAGATGATGACAAACTCACACTGTAAGCCTGCAGTCCCGGGCCACACCTCCATCACTAAATGATGCTCTTTATCCCCCTCCCGAAGGTATAGAAGACATTTAATGACGTATCAGAATCATCTTCCAGGAAGCTCATGGAGACCAAGAAGGGGCCACCTGCAGGGCATCCATCCTGCATTGCTGCTCTGGAGACTATTCCGCTCAAGTAGCATCCTCCACTCTTAGAGTGTAGAGAGGCTCAGGACACAAATCACTGCACAGACCAGGGCTTTGCTTCATTGGAGTGCTCCATTCACCCCCAGCTTCCACTGTTCCGATCAATGTGGAATTAGATTGGAACAAATCTAACAAAATTGAAGATATTGCCTAACTAAGTTCCTATCACCCTGACTAGTACCAACGAAGAGAACTGATAGTTGAAATGAAAGAACTGTCTTATTATGAAAAAAATGTGCAGCCATAGGCCAATTCTATGGGATGTACTGTCAAGCTGCTCATTAAAGACTTATTTCACAAAAACCATGACTAAACCCACCATTGGCCACCTATTTGCAGATGAGGCTGGAGACGGTTATCAGCACACCTGACGCATAATGAGATTGCAGATTGCCATTTCTTAGCTACATTTAAGGAAAACAAGGGAAAAATACAAGTGGGAAACTGCATAGTAAGCTTGGAAAATTTCAGATTAGCATATCCTTTACAAAATGCTCCTAGATTTAGAAACATGGGTGCTTGTTTGATACCAGTGACCCATCAAACTTAGCTAGCAAAAAATGGTAATATATTCACAGGCTAAATGCAGATTCAGAAATGGAAACGAATGCTAAATCCCCAAGGACTATACTGATACAATATTATACTTGGATGTATATTTGACATTGAATTACTAGATATCAGACTTAAAGCATTTAAAAAATCATAACATCTCTTTAAGGGTACAAATTACACACACACACACACACACACACACACACACACACATACACACACACACACACACACACACACACACACACACACACACACACACACACACATATATGCCTTTCAAAAAAGGGCCTCTGAAGGAAAAATATATCTCTAATTGTCTACAAAACTGAAGTGGATTTGATTGATCTATGAAATTGTCATGTGTTTTATCTTAATTTATATACTAACTCTTATTTTCATCGTTATCGGTTTCACTTATTTATGTATGCCTGTGTTTTCTCCTGGTCACAATAAGTTGATATCATTCTCTCATATCATATTTTCTTCTTCTACTGCTTGCTTCAAAGAAGCAGTTTAAAAAAAGGCTGTATCTCCTTCCCTCAGTGATTTCTACCTGTATTATTTTCATTTGTAGAATAAAGAAATGAATAAAGCCAAGACATCGGCAGAACATCTTGTGAACATGAGATTTAAAAACAACAACAGGACAGTAACTGTAACCAAAACCCAGGAACTGCTTGAGCCCTAAGTACTTCAACAGGGCTGCAGCATTGTTTGCACTCACTGAGAAAGCACAAGGTTGCACCCAGCATTCCTTTGCAAACTCCTGAAGTGTGTACATCAAGTAGAGTCAAAGCAGAGAGAGGGTAAAAGATAGCCAAGGGTCACAAGGAAAAGATGGCAAAAAAACACTAGCTGAGGATAAGAGAGGCAGCATTCATTAAAGAGTAATATGAGATTCACATTCTACAAGAAACCAGAACACTTCATGTTCTCTGGGGTAGGTCTGGAGAGCTGTCATGTGAGAACTGAGAGAGGAAGCCAAAGATCTTAGACATTAAGGACTTCACTTGAGACTCATACCACCATGCCTTTCCCTTACACAGAAAGAAGCCAATCATAACAACTTAAACCATTGTGTAGTGGTCAATATCATGGTGATTATGAAATTAGGTTAAACCCAGACCTGAGAATACATTCCTTATAAATGGACAGATGCCACCTGAATTCCATTGGGTCCACTCATTATGAAAAGGTGACTCTGTGTGTGTGTGTGTGTGTGTATGTATGTGCACATGTGCGTGCAAGCACACATGCAAGGAAAGAGAGATATTACTGAGATCAGGTATTGTCAAACATTTCTGGCTAGGCCAACAAACATACCTCAATTTATCTGTGACCCACAAACTACTAAGATAAAAATCAACACAAACTGCAAACTTTCAGGAGATGAGCGGTTATGAAAGATACTATTTAAATTGTACTGGAGATGGAACATACTCTGAAATACAAATGCAGTTTTGATGGTGTGGCATTGTTTTCTAAGTGCAAACATAAAGCAATATTTGCATTGCTGATGAGCAGTAATTTTGAAGATGCCTATTCTATGGAATTATCTTTCTTTTTGTGTTATTTTCTGTTTTTTTTTTTTTATATATATACAGGCTGCTGTTTGCTCTGAGGATAGATTTTTAGTGAGGATTTAATTGTTTTCTCCTAAGTTTAAAAAAAAAGAGAAGGAATTCGGCTTCAATGCTAGTCTTAGAACTCATTAATGAACTATTTGAAAAAACATATCAAAGGATTCTTAATTATCTGCTTCTACTTTTCATTCAATTTCCAATTAAGTGCCAGAAATCCACTTAGCAATATTAATTTACACATCATCTTCAGAAATTTTTTATTTCATATAGTCATTATCAAACCTTTTCAGTGCTCCTAGCAATGAGTTTAATAATGCATTTAACACAGAGAACAATCCAGCAATCTTTGTAACTCTTCCACCAAAGTAATTCCTTTTGTGAGATATGTCTGTGTTTCATTTTTCTGGACACCATTGTGAGTTCACATGTGTTTGCTGTGTATGTGTATTTGGATTCACATGGACATGTTAGCAAGTGCATGAATGTTGACCTATTTGCGAATGTGCTTTTTATTTTTATTAGTTTTACAAAGGAGTTACCATTCAATGAGGTACTTGCTAAATAGAGTGCCTGTTTTAAAAATATTATTAATAAATTTTACAAAGAGGTTATAATTGTGTACATTGGGTTGTGAGTATAATACCTCTCGACTGTTATATTTAACCAATGTGAGACCAAGCTCAATCTCTTTGCTTTTGTATATAACACACAGCCCAAAACACTTCAGGTCAACAGAAAAGGGACTAAAGCTGGTGCTAATTAATATTAAAACTTAAAAAGAACTACTTTCTTATTACACTTCCTAGAAAAAAAGCACAATCATAGAAGTGGCCAGGTTTGTGTGTGTGCATTTTGCCTGAATTGGCCTCACAAGTAGTATTTCTCTTTAGGAATTTATGATGGCCTTTTGATATTGAGACAGAAATTAGACTTGTAAGCTTATAGCAAATCCATTTCTCAAAGGTAAAAGCACATTAAGTTTACAGTACCAATACAGAAACTCAAAATGCCTAATTAATACATTACAGTGCATAGGAACTAGACTATTTATGGTAATGGGGAACATGGCAATCATTTTTGTTCTTTCTCTGCCTGTACATGTGTGAAGCTAAATTGCAAACGGACGGGTGCTTGCTTGAGCAGGAAACCACAACGGCCAACGTAAGATGCAGAACAAGCCATGCCAATCGGCGTGAGCGGCTCCATCTCCCAGGGACCACATCACCCATGGAGCACCCTTCCGACCTGTCACATGGGGAAACTTGGAGAACTCGATGAGGTCTGAGAAGCTTCGTTCTCAGGCAAACACGTGTCTCTAGATGGTGTGAGCTCTGAGCGACATGTGCCCTTTCATGATCGCAGGCTCACACGACCAGGAGATGAGGGCCAGAAAGAGCCCCGTGGCTGCCCTGCTGCTCTGCCCTGGGCTTGTTGCTCTGCCCTGGGCTTGTCCAGGGGTCTTGGGCGTGGCTGCAGTGGGCAGCTCTTCCTCTGCGCGGTGGACAGGGCCTCGTCACGGGCACTGGGCCTCTTCGAGGTTCCTGGGCAGCAGCACTGTTTTATCTCTCACGCTCCCACAGCTATGCCATGGCCATGGGCAGGAGCCAAGGCTCCTGGTCGGCTCCCGTGCTATGCACCTTGCACCTCCTCTTCCGATTACTCAGTTGTCTGACAGTGATCATCTCTCATGTCTGCACTTGGTGGAAGCATTGGCATTAATGTACCAATGGCAATAATCGATGTTTGCATCTGACTTTACTGACGAAAGAACCATTAAGGAGAGATTAACAGCTTAGCAGGAGTAACTTAGTAATGAGCCCTTCCGAACGTCATTGCTTGGTGATCCAAACCACGGAAATGACATTCATAAATATGATTGTTTGGGGCAGTGCTCCTGCCTGCCCTGCAGGAGGGCAGAGATGCCTGGCTCCCGGTGGGCACCAACTGACCGGGCTCTGGCTGGTGAGGGTCGACCAGCACACTTGCTTCTGAGGATGGAGGCTGACCTCAGTGAAGAGGCGAGCAGGCCGGGCCTGGGCAGGTGGGCTACGGCCGCTGTGCTTGTCTTGAGGCAGACGGGGCGGGGTGACAGCAGGGCAGCAGGCTGCTGCTCTCGGGCCATCACTGTCTTCAGACCTGAACGTCCAACTCTGCCAGGTGTATCCTTCCCGCTCCGCGGTTTAACTCCAGTTGAGTTTGGGTAATCACTTCAAGGGAGAAATAAATCAGCACTGACATTCTAAATAAAGCTCCGAGCTTGAAGGGTAATAATCTAGCTGCTCTTTCTAAATCCAGACCCATGGATGTTGAAGGAAAGAAAATTCTGCTTGAGGGATGTGTCAGAGGAAAATGCCAAATAAATTCAGCAAGAAGGAAGAAACAAGAAAGCCCCGCCTGGCCCCAGAGTTAATTACACAAAGGGGCTTTCGTAGCAAGACTCACTTTCCGTAGCGAGAGTGTGAGGAGCAGATGAAAACAGAGGCCAGCTTGTTCTGAACATTAATGCGTGGGGACCACACATTCTCAGCATTAAAAGATGTAATTTAGTGGCTTGCATTAAGACAATTGATTTTTAGAAAGGAGCGCCTGGCTATAATGTGGATCCTAGAATTCCTTTGTTTCCCTATGTGTTTTGTAGAAACTTCTGGTGAGAGAAGACCTTCACTGCAGAGAAATGAAACCCAAATCCCCAGGTGGAGCCCTCACCGGCGGTCATTCCTTTCAGTTTTTCAGGGAAAAGAAAGTGAGCTACTTGTCAAAATGACGTGAGGATTTGTAAACACAGTTTAAGTGTTGGTTTTAATGGATACATAATCATTGTGCATATTTTTTTAATCAGCTTGCTTTTTCAATATTACAATTTGAATTTTTTATCTTGCCAAGTTGATTATTGCAAATATCAGTACCTGTTCAAAATGCATATTTTTTCAGTCATATTTATCTTTTAAACTGCCATTTCTTCAATAAGCTTTGCCACCTGTTAATTCTCAACCTATGCAACAACCATTAATTACTGAGAAATATATGCCACAAGCATTTACCATGACGAATAACTCTTGAACTCACTACATTGATTCACAGCATTGGTACTGTCCATCTAAATATAATTTGCATTATATGTGAATATTCCACTTTCATTCACACACAAAACCTCAGCTCATAAAAAATACAGTCATCTTCAATAAAAAATGATTTCACTTTTAAAAACCCCTAGAAAGCCAGACTAAATTATAATAAATAATTCACAGAAACTGAATTTTTAGAATAAACCACTATTTAGACTATTCAAATTCAATGTACAAAAGAATTATCTTAGGAGGTTATGATATGTTTGAAATTATTTTCAGAAGTAATGACAGAGTAACAAAGAAAATTTCTATTAAAAATAGACATTTAGACTCCATACGTCAGGATCAAAATACCTAAAACACTGAGTCTATGAGTTTTCAGTAAGTGTGTGCCAGGGCTTCTTCTAATGTTTAGGCTAGTTTGTTACTCATAAAGGAAATCATCAGAAAACACTTTATTACAGTTTAAACCTTCAGTAAGCCAGCACAAGGTCTTGAGTTCAAACACTAGTGTGTCTCAAAATTTAAATATATAGAAACAAAGAGAGAAAGAGAAAGAGGAGGGAGAGAGGGAGGGAGGGAGGGAGGGAGGGAGGGAGGGAGGGAGGAAGGACCTTGAGCAGATAGTGGAAGCTGCAGAGTAGCAGCTCTGAAGTCCTTGAGTCCAGTGTCACCTGTGTATGCATTGCATCATTTGTCTGGTCTCCCAGCCCATGTATTTGTCCAGATACAGATAAACCTGATGACAAAACCATGCATGTTTAAACTAATGAAGATCTTAATGCATTAGACAGAGATGCAGGAACTAAGGCTAAGTATGGAAATAGTACTTTCAGGCACATCTTAGAATTTGTATAGAAATCTTTCCCATTGTCAAGTATACAGAAACTTAATACATTAATACTTTGCTGTAAATTTTACCAAGAGAATAGATTAGTGATGGAACTAACAATAAAGTAATTTAAGAGGCTAAGTTAGTAACTTTGATTTTTACTTTGTATTGGTCAGTTAAAGGTATTGATTTCAATGGCCATACATAAACCTCCTAGCTAAGATCTCATGCATAGAAAGCCAAGCACTTCCCTTGAGTAGTGTCAGGAAGAAATTTATAAATATTTCTGCTTGATTTGCAGAATTAAATTCAATGGCTGAACACATTAATTGGGATATTTTAATTTATTGTTTCCATACTCATTATGTAGCTCAATACTCCCATGTATGAATAAAAATTTATGTTAATATTTATTCCAAAGTGTTGCCAAGATCAACTTGAGTCAAGTGCCCACTTTATGTTCTCTGCCAAGTTACCATGTTTAGATAGATCTTGGAAGGTTGAAAATTTTCTAAAATCAAGCCAATAAACTTAAATGAATATTTAAACAGCAATTTAGTAATACTAAATAAGTCTTAATTTTAATTTAACTACATTAAGGACTTCAGAAGAGTATTTTAAGAGTTGATTTAATATTTTATATCTAAATTCAATTTCCATTAGAGATCATAGATGACACATAGAAATTTTTTTTATCACTTGTGTCCTAGAACTTACTAAATGGACTATCACTTTAACCTAAGTGACTAGGATGGAAAGAGACCCAAATCATCAAAAATGGAATGTAAATAATAAATGACAAAATAACTGCACAATCCCTGACAGAGCGATTGGTCCTGTCTTCACCTCACACACATTTGAACGAGAATAAGTGCGTTTGCTGTGCACGGTCCTGCTCCAAGCCCCCCTCTCCCCCAGCCCTGCTATCATTTCCGGGGGGACTTGTTGATACTGGTGAAATTCTAGTGCTGGTAGTGCAGGCTTTGTTATCCTGCAGGCTCTGGAACATTCCTTTCAGAATATTACAGTTTCAAGCCAGCGTACTTTCATTTTCCCAGAAGACTTTTAGGCTAATTGAGAAATATCTTCAAAATATAGATATTAAATAATGAACAGAAGTTTGGTTTTGCTGATATGACACTTTGGCAATTTCACTGGAGGTTTTTCCTTTTAAAGTACCGGCTAGTACTAGATACTACTAGGCTAGATAATGCCATCATATTACTATTTAAAGTATGAATTACATACTGAAGTATGAATTATTGGAATCTTGGCTCAACTAGTATAACACTTGCGAAACTCTGAATTTGAACCCCAGAATGACCAAAACAGTAGTATAAACTATACCATACCTTCTCCCTATCTATGTGTATATGTGAGCATATAGGTACATTTAATATATCATATACATGCAGGCTGCTCTTTTGGGGGACAGAATGTTACTGTAGAGCTGAAGCCAGCCACGAACACTTGACCTTCTTGCTTCCTGTTATTGGGATTATTTATGTGTGACACCCAACCCAGCTTGTATAACATTTTTATGAAAATAATTAATGGAACTTATAGTCTTATTTACTTTTCTAGTCATGTATCCAGTCTTTTTGAATAATACTTAAGTAATATTCCAACAGAGACAATCTCACCAATTGCTTTAAAATACAGCGCCATGGCAGCCAGTAAACCCAATAATATCCAAGAACTATTTGCTAGAATTATTCACTTTGCAATCACTTATCACTCAGGGAGCGTCTGCATTAACTGTCGGGAATCCAGAAAACCAAGGTGATCAAGTATCAACCGTATTGTGAAGGAGAGTAAAATTGCCGTGGCTCCTAGGCTGTGGAAATATTATCTGCCTTCTGAACAGATATCAGACATGTAGATTGGACAAAGACAGAGTCACAGGTAGCTAGCATTGATTGCTTTGCAGAAGCTTCTACAGTGTGAAGCCTCCCCCCCCCACGAAAAAAAATTGATTTTAAGGTTTCCAGGAAGCAGTAACAAACTTGAAAACTCATAATATCTATTGAACTTGCATTGCCATGTTACTTTCCAAAGAACCAATTATGCCTTGAGAGTAATTTACTTGAATGTGATTAATGTTTCAAAGCCACTAATTGTAGTCCATGAAAAAAGTTCTCAAAGACAGCAGTCCACATTTGTACAAGAACACACTCAACTGCTTTATGTCCATAGAGTAAACATGCTCTACTCTTGCATTTTCTGATAACTGTATTGCTGATAAATTCAGTCACATGTGCCACAAATAGATTTTTAACTCTCCATAAAGAATATTTTCTTGGAGTGCAATGAATACTCTAAGTAAGAATATGGGTAGTACAAAAAGTATTTGGGAAGCTGGGTGCCGGTGGCTCATGCCTGTAATCCTAGCTACTCAGGAGGCTGAGATCTAAGGATGGCAGTTCAAAGCCAGTCCAGGCAGGAAAGTCTGTGAGACTCTTTATCTCCAGTAAACTACTAGAAAACTGGAAGTGGCGCTGTGGCTCAAGTGGTAGAGCGCTCACCTTGAGCTGAAGAGCAGAGGGACAGTGCCCAAGCCCAGAGTTCAAGCCCAGGACTGACCAAAAAAAAAAAAAAGTGTTTGGGACATAGCCTAGACATCCAGATCTATATACATACTGTTTGTCTATCTATCTACCTACCTATCATCCATCTATCTATGCATGCATGTGCCAATATACACACATGCATATGTTAATTTTAAGCTCCAAACTTTGTGTCAAAATGATGATTTTAATATTATACATGGAAGTGTATTTAAAATCTCCATGCCAAACAAGATGAAAGTATACACATTGTAGCCTTTATACATAAAATATTATCAATTTTTTTAAACAATTCTCTTTTCAAAATTCAATCTGCTTTTTAAATTTCCATTCAAGCAGCTTAAAAAACAACAAGATCCAAATGATATCCAAACACAAACTCCAAGACACAAAAACAACAAACAAACAAATCGCTCCTTCTGCAGGGATCAACCAACACTAAGGCAAATTCATTTTCTAAATACAAGTTTTCAACTTTGACCACGAAGCTCATTTTATGACATTAGCATTACGTAAGCCCCCGATGAGCAAAACTTCTCTCCAGCAGATGTTTACTGCCAATCTTCCGTATTAGGAAGGGGCCCATCACTAAGCAGTGTGAAGAACTTATACTAAACGTTTTCAAACTTCTCCTATTACAGGATAACAAACATCATCCGATCGAGACATCTGCACCGAGAATGGAAAGCACAGGCATGTGGGCCAGTGGTGGCCAGTAGCGAGGTCCAGCGGTCAGTGCTTTTGACCCTGCAAGGGCATGGCAGGGCGCACCCACACGGTGGACGCCAGCCCTCGGAGCACTAAAAGCGAGAGAAGAGAGCCGTGGTCTCTTACCTTCGTACAGGGCTTTGAAACCCTGGGCACTGACGGCAAAGTCCGTTGTGAACCACAGCGTCAGAATGGAGCCCGTGCTCACGATAGAGGAGGGCAGCTGAAATCCCGACAACCTGAATCAAGAGCAGACAGAGTGCCGTCAGAAGCCATCCCACACAATCGCGCACAACTGAAAACACCAAAGTTATAAAACGCACCTTTGTGAGAGAATCTTATTTGAGCTTTTCTCACAACCCTTTTGATTCTGGTAGGCTTACTTATGGTATCCTGTTAATTGATTATTTGTGTTTTAATTCATTTCTTTCAGGCACCAGAATTTGTTCATCTACATAAATATGAAAAATTTTTTGAGGAGAAAGAATTTGTCTTAGAAGAAGTTAGCACAGCAGGGCTGAGTTGCACACTTGCTTTGTGAGGCTGTAGGTACCACCTGAGCTTAACAAAGCATTCATTTTCTCCTGCAATTTAGGTAGAACGTCCATAGCTCATATTTCATGAGTTTATTCTCATGTGTCCTCAACACAAATCACAGTTTCTTTTGAGAGGAAAATGTATTACATGGGGAAAAAAGCAGCTACTTGAGCAGAGGTAAAATAATTGATGCTTTTCCAGACAAATATTTTGGGTCTTGAGAAATATTTTTCATTGATCATTATTTGGACATATTTCACAGTTTTAACGGTGATGAGGAAGCCGGAACTCTTCTGGGTGTGTGAGCTGGTGCAATCACGCACACAGTTATTAAAGACCTAACACCTGTTTGCTCTCTTTCAAAGTCTGAAGACGGGTGGATCAGATTATTATATTGACCCAGTGTTTGCCGCAGACCTGTGCTTTCTTGTGGCCCCCACTCAAAGCTCTGATGCCAAAGGAATTGGCCCACGGTCTGTGGCCTACAGGAGGAAACCTGGCTTCACAGTCGTTTTGTGTCAGCTGCCCAGCTCAGCTGCCCAAAGGTGCACAGTGAGCCTCCATATTTGCAGAGTCTGACTCACCATGCACAGGTGCAAGACAATAATGGCGTAATAAAATGACAGAATCATCAGGCTTTAAAATGTTCCAAAGACGGTGTTTAAGGAAGACTGGTACTACAAATACTGCCCACGTTTATAGCCCATTATTTTACTGTTCAGTGCAATTTTAGGCTTTGGTGCCAATTCTTTGAAGCTTTTATTTCCATTTTATTTACTGTATTAACCCTCATGAAAGCTTTGGCTTTGGTCATCATCTATAGCTGATATTTCTTAGGAATTGGTACTCATATGCGTCTAGTCAGAATATAAACTGGAAAGTCATTCTGCAAAACAGTTTTCATGGACTTAAAAAATTAACATGCAGCTATATCCAGCTCAGCAGTCAATTTCTTTGGCATTTACCCCAGAAATTCCTCCCATGGGAAAAAACTGTTCTGTAGTTTCCCTGCCCCAGGTCACGCTTTGGGGCCATCACTGCGCTGTCCTTTGGAAGATGTCACTACTAGGGACAGCAAGGACTCTAGAGAGTCTCTGCAACATTGCACAGCAACAATTTTATCGAATTAAATGCTTTGGGAAATACATTGGAAAGGCTGAGGCAGCGTGAATCTCAAGAAAATATTAATGCCGAAGTCATCAGGGTAGTAGAAAGCCCAAATCAGTATTTAATAACAAAAATTCTTATTTGTTTTCAAAAACAACTTGAACAGATACATTGAGGCTAACTTTATTTAGCAATCAACTATGTTGAAGTTGAAAATACCTGTTAGCAGATGTTAGATATGAAGTAATGTGTGCTAGCACTTGAAATAAACACTAATTCGTGTCTTCTTTACTTAACCAGGGTATGGTGATTTCACAGGAGACATTGTTAAACTATTTTAGCTCAGACATGAAGCATGCTAAGGGCTCTTGCAAGTAATAAATAGCCTGTTGGAGGTTTGAAGTGTTTAGTGTGGCCAGACACAGACAGAATGGCTCGGTACCCTCTGTCTTCAAGTTGGAGTGGAGTGCTTTCATTCCCAGCTCAGTAGGGAGGACTGGGGCGGACGGTGGCTGAGGAGGAAGGAGAGACGCAGCCGCCCCTCTGAGCACACGTAGGACGTCTGCAGCCCTCGCTTCCGACCCTGTGCAAGAAGCCTTGTAAGAACAGAGGCAGACTCTCTTCCTTCACGGCCTCTGCAAACACACCAAGAGCACACATCTTACACAGCAGAGGGCACAGGCACGAACTCCTGGGAAAAAACCCTTCGAGTTGTCTAAACGCTTAACTTCCAGTAAGGAATACCTGCTCTGTCTGAGAAGCTAGATTAATTTTAGCACTCCATCCTTCCCTCCCTGCCAAAAAAAAAAATCCCAGGGCCCATCAAGCATCTTTGTGTTGACAAGTAGATAATGTACAGCCATGTTTCTCGAGTTTTCCAAAGAATTGTCAAAGTTGTTTTGTCCAAAATTCCATTTGTTTGCTTCCTTTCTAATTTTTCTCCCCTTCATGTATTGTAGTGTATCAGTAAGCTCACGTATTTCTCATTTTAACTCTGAGGGGATTCTCACTAGATAAAGTAATGCCATTGGAGGTGAACGTGACAAAACCAGGAAGATGACTGGCTGGCTTCCCCCTCTTGGTTCTGTCTCAAACCAAGTACCCCCACAACACATGCTGAGACACAGAGAGAAAGGAGCTCAGAGAAGTAAAGCGTCCCGATCTGAAGCCTCTGGAGATCATGAGAATGTGGATCTAGGCGCAAGTGCCCCTCTGCCCGCGGTTTTGTGTCTGCCAGCTTGTTGCTGCGCACGCAGGCCCAGTGAGTATGATTCCCTAGTCTGGCCGGCTTGATCGCTGGCTGGTGGCGGATAGGAGCTGTGAGCGGGCGCTGTGCTTGCACCAGCCACTCTGCACAACATCAGCCCTTGCATTAGCTTAGGTGAAGCAGGAGGCTTTCATCCAAGGCCCGCTGGACATGTTCACAGGAGCAAGAAGTTTGGAAAAGGAATTCCATGTAAGGACACTTGGTTAAAAAAAATCAATTTCATCCTTACTAAAATTAGTGGTTTTGGTGTCAGTGGAAAAGAGCCTCTGTCTCTCGGTCTGTTTTAGTTACATCCCTGTTGTCCTGTGGCACCTGATTTTGTAAATTTTCATCTGAGATAAATGGATTCCTTTCTCACATGCAGCCTTCTGGGTAAATGACAGAGGTCGCCCGTCACCCGTGAGTGATTGTCAGAGGAAGATCGGTGGCTGCACCTCTATCGCTCAGGTACACGTTTACGCCGCAGAAACATGAATTTCAGAATGGAACAAGTTCATCCCTCTCCCATTTCTCAACAAATTACCTAGGTGAATTTCATCTAGAAATAGATCCAAAATATTTTGCCCTGTACTATCATTTGAGGTATTTAAGATAGAACAGTGTAATGATCTTGAGTGTTACATGTCGTGGTCGTGGAGAGCGAAGAGCAGGTTGAGTGGGATCCTGACGGAAGAGAAGACGGAGTGTTTTCATTTTACTTCTGTAAATGAACGAGGGGATGATAACTCCATTACAGAGCGGTGCGTGCCTAAATTACAAGTTGTGTACATTGCATAATCAGTGTTTGTGATTTTAAAATGTCAAATATATTTAAAACTACACTTTAGTTAAAATGTCAAGTGCATATTTTAAGTAAATTAGGAAATATCACTAAGTTAAGTCATTTTTCCAGAGAATGTAATTGCTTTAAGGAAAAATCTCAGTAAGCTAAATGCTGTCAAGCTGACATTAATACTCAATATTTGATAACATCTCATTGTATGCCATATGCCAGTGTGAACATCCTTGTAATATAGCTCCATGAAAGATGTAGTCTAACAAGAGCCTTCTCTCAAGAAAAGTTTTTTTTTTAATCAAGAGCTTGTTTGTATATTTGTACGTGTTGTATAAGGCTAAGAATTAAAACCCCTCCCCGTCCCCACCATGGGCCAGTTCTGCAGAATAAACTCTGCAGATGTTAGAAAGCCGTTGCTGTGCGCTCAAGGTGCACTGGGCTCCGCTGCCCCCAGGACTCCTGACGTGAAGTGTGGGTCTGTGGGTTTCTGACAGGGGCTGTCAGCAGGTGACAGGGTACCAGGGGCTCACTAGCAGCCACTGGCTGGGACTCCTGGATGGACAAACAAGCCAGGGGAACAGACATCAACGGGCGAGACAGGGAAGGTGAGTCTGGCTGTCTGTTCCTGAGCTGGTCGGGCCGGGTACTCAGAGCACCTGGAGAGACAGGAATGGAATGCCACCCTGCCTCTCTGGAGAGACAGGAATGGAATGCCACCCTGCCTCTCTGGAGAGACAGGAATGGAATGCCACCCTGCCTCTCTGGAGAGACAGGAATGGAATGTCACCCTGCCTCTCTGGACGCAGGGTGGGAGCAGAGCAGACATTGGCTTGAACTTCACTTCTCAGTGTTTCTGAAGGCTCTGAAAAGCCTTTGATCCTCCAGAAGCAGGGCAGCAGGGGCCTGGGCTGGGGTCGCCCGGGCCACGTGTCAGGGGCCTGGGCTGGGGTCGCCCGGGCCACGTGTCAGGGGCCTGGGCTGGGGTCGCCCGGGCCACGTGTCAGGGGCCTGGGCTGGGGTCGCCAGGGCCACGTGTCAGGGGCCTGGGCTGGGGTCGCCCGGGCCACGTGTCAGGGGCCTGGGCTGGGGTCGCCCGGGCCACGTGTCAGGGGCCTGGGCTGGGGTCGCCCGGGCCACGTGTCAGGGGCCTGGGCTGGGGTCGCCCGGGCCACGTGTCAGGGGCCTGGGCTGGGGTCGCCCGGGCCACGTGTCACGGGCCTGGGCTGGGGTCGCCCGGGCCACATGTCCTCCTAGGCACAGGCCCAGACAGCGTGCCTCAGAGCAGTGCCCCAAGTCCTAAGATGGGGACCGTGACTGTCCCCAAGAGTTCAGCCCGGGGCTCCTCACAGGTCTGTAGGAGTCTCTTCTTTGGAGGAGACATTCTTCTCAATTCTCATGTTCAGTCTGGGAACTCACTTTAAAAATCATCATAACTGATATACTCAGAATTCCCTTCCTGGGGTGGTGGGACCCCAGGCTGCCCAGCACCTCCCACAAGCTCCTGCTGGTGCACCCCAAGCCCCCCCCTTAGCTGCAGTTACTGAACATACCTACTTCCTCCTAAGGGACCTCAGGTCTCTGGGGGAAAACACATGCATTCCCCCAGAATTACAAGCCAGACAAATACGCCAAAATGGGTACTATGGATCCTTCAACATGATGTGCCAAGCTATTTTGGGAATGTTATTTTGCAATTACGGTGTCTGCAATACACTTTGGGGAGCAAAAACTAAACAGATTTTGCCCGGAAGCATGAAATAACATCCCGTCTAAGTGGCTTTATTATGACAATAGAACAGCACCATTTATGAATTACATTGAAACCATCACAGCATTTCTTGCCTTCGCGGTAAGAGCAAGGGCTGGGGTGTATTAAACTCCATCCCGGCCCAGGCCTTGTCCACCACAGCTCTGCCTCAGTGAGAAGCATCCACACACTGCCCTTTCAGAGGATTTTCATATCAAGATCACTTTTTGGTCTGTTTTCTTCTGGATATACCACTTTTCTGTTTCAGGACGTTCGATAAGGCCTGTGCTACTTTAGAACAACTTGGAGGGTTTCTCCCATATTTCCTCCTCCGAGAGTTGGTGTGGTTAATGCTAATCTAACATACTGCACTCTGAAGAATGAGGTAAGGCTCTAACTGATTTCCCACAGGCAAGAGAAGGGAGCAGGCATACCCACTCAAATTCATCCCCAGCCTCCTTCCTGGCATGGCCTCAGTAACACTGAAGAACTAGCAAAATGGCTCAAAGATGTTAAACAGTGCACAGATTTGTTTCGCTGTGGCATCTGACACAGTGTATTTTTAAATTGAAATTTCCTTCTTACTTGGGGATTTAGCTTGAATCAAATTGAAAGCAAAATCCAATAGTTAGGAGGGAGTCCAATGCATGTATATTACAGAGAGAGAGAGACAGAGAGAGAGAGAGAAAGAGAGGGGGAGGACAGAAAGAGAGATACTAAAGCAAGAAAAAGGGCTGGGAGGGTGGCTCAGTGGTAGAACGCTTGCCTTGTATGCATCAGGCCCTGGGTTTGATTCCTCAGCACCACATAAGCAGAAAAAGCCAGAAGTGGTGCTGTGGCTCAAGTGGTAGAGCGCTAGCCTTAAGCTGAAGAGCTGAGGGACAGCGCCCAGGCCCAGAGTTCAAGCCCCACGACCAGCAAAAATAAAATAAAAAAATAAAGTAAGAAAAAGAGGGGAAAACCCCTCAGAATGAAAACAACAGAGAAGATTAGATCCAAAGCAACTGCTCCTCAACTGTGTTCCTCTAGCGTGACTATATGGCCCAGGCCCACCCTATGGCATGGCTTTTGCGGTTCTCCCCATTTTCACTCTGGAAGGGGATGTTTCTGGTCTGAAGTACAGGCCAAACGAGAGAGAAGAAAAGGTGGGGAATAGAACTGGATTGTCAAGCACTCTGATAATAGTCAAAGAATCGCTGGTGGATTTTGAGACCAAGTCTGGCACAAATTTTCAATGCCCAAACCCACTAATGCAAATGTTAGAGGACGTACTGGGAAACTCGGATCTGCTATCTTCTTGTTGAAATTAATCACCTTTATATAATTTTATAATAACTTGAATATTATATTCAAATAGGGGTTTTGGGCAAAAGATAATTATGCAAAATAAACACTATATTTGTAAAGGTCACAAGAGCATTCCACATTCATATACTTCTTTATACTTATGAATACGTTCTCAGAAAACTGGTAACAATTTTCTAAACAGCTTCCTGTAATAGACAGGGCCCTGTCTGGAACCAGAAATATTTTTCCCTGGGTTATTTATGGTTTGCAAAAATTTTTCCTGAAACACATGCAGGTTACAAGTCTTGATTACTAATTATTTTATGAAACTTGGGGGAAAAAAAACTTGAATTCCTAACTTTTATCCTATTGCCTGTCAGAAGAGTATGAACATTACCTAGGACTTAACCATTTCCTCCTTGAAACTCCTTCTTAGTAAGAGCCCCCGAGACCAAAGCAGAGTAAGTCACTCATTTGAAGGACTGCTCACAGAATTCCCTTCCCTGACTATGAACTGCTGAATTACTGCAGGTCAAACTAATTTTCACATTGTATTGATTTTCTAGAACTAGAGCCAGGTAAAAAGCAATCGCAACGTACACACAGACTCTCGGGCAGGCTAATCCCAGGTATAATTTACTAACTGCCAATCACTGTTGTGGTCTCTAAATGCCATGTGCTCCCTTGGTCCTGAAAATAGCTTTATGACTTAGAGACTAATATCACTCCATCTGGCAGGTGGGGAAACTATGCCCCAGAGATGACTGATAACTTCCCAGCGCTGCACAGGTGGGCCGAGGGAGGATCCCACCTACTGGTAGCTGTCCAGAGCCCATGCCGTCAGCTCCCGGCCACCCATGAGAGATTTGAAGCCAAGGACACAGACATCATCCAAACACGGGAAGTAGATGGTAACTGTGGCCTCCAGTCGGGAACGAACCAATAATTTGAGCTCTATCAACATAATGTTGGTGTCCAAAATATTATTAGACTATTGATATAAAATGGCTATGGAGCTCAGCATTGGAAGAAGGAAGCCGGACTGAGAACTAGGGTATGCACTTCCTGAGGACAGGCCTCAGGAGGTGGACGTCTGGCGGAGAGCAGGCAGCCCAGAGCAAGCCTTTCCCACCGAAACCCACTGCTCCCCCTGGGACCAGGCCAGTCACACACGGGGAGTGGGAAGGGGCAGACAACGCCGCTCTTTTCTCTTGGCTGTGTTGAAAGGAAACGGAAGTGCCTCACGTTCTCTCTCCCCCAAATCGACCCCTGCTGGAAAAGCTAAAGCTTCCTCATTCATAGTCATTCGCTGGGTATGGAAATAAGCTAAATTCCCATTTTTTGATTAAAAAAGACTTTTTATTCCTTGTACCCTTATGAATTTAGAGTTTAAAATGTACATGCATTTACCTCTTTCTGTATTTTATATGCTAGAAGAGCCTTAGAGGAGCCATGGGATCTGGGATAAGAAAAACTAGGCTGAAACTTTAAATATTCATACTATCTTTTCTTTAGCAGTATCACACAGAGGTGGAGTCAAAAGGGAGACAGGACAAACCATGAAAATGTTGGAACTTCAGCCCTTGACTGTAATCCCAGAGGAGCTGTCTAACGCTCTCTCTTCAGTCGGAGAGTTACCAGCTTCAGTCCCTTCTGAAATAAAGACCAGGGATGTGAAGTCTTAACTGAAGGGACAGCAGGTGACTTTCTCCACTCAGTTTCATGGACACTGCCAAGAGTCTCACAAGCAAAACGAAAAGTGTCATCAACAAAAAGGATCCCCTCAAATTCCGTGGAGGGTGATCCCAGGATGGACCAGCGCGGGAGAGGCAGGAACGAGGAAGGAAGCAATGCCCATGCAGTCACTGATGCAAATAGCTGTAGTTAATACAGCTCAGAAGGGACTGGAAGAGTTGGAGGGACCTGATCTACTCCAGTCCCAACAGGAGCAAGGCAGCAATGGGCAGCTGTGGAGGCCGGGGGAAACTGAAGTCTGCTGACTGCTGCGAACCCCTCTTAGGCTACAACACAACCACACTGCGCAACACCTAGTCACCACCTCTGGGCCTCATCCACGATAACCGCCTCCCTGCAAGGGCACGCCTCACGCCCACTGTCCTCACGAAAATGCCACGTCTCAAGATCACCTGACTTCATGAGCAAAGATGACCACACATGGAAAGCAAGTACTTGGAGGAGGTGAGTGTCACACACTCACAGCAGTAGACTGTCCGACTCTCCTGGAGGAGGTGAGAGTCACACTCGCACTCACAGCAGTAGACTGTCTGACTCTCCTGGAGGAGGTGAGAGTCACACTCACACTCACAGCAGTAGACTGTCTGACGCTCCTGGAGGAGGTGAGAGTCACACTCGCACTCACAGCAGTAGACTGTGTGACGCTCCTGGAGGAGGTGAGAGTCACACTCGCACACACAGCAGTAGACTGTCTGACGCTCCTGGAGGAGGTGAGAGTCACACTCGCACTCACAGCAGTAGACTGTCTGACGCTCCTGGAGGAGGTGAGAGTCACACACTCACAGCAGTAGACTGTCTGACGCTCCTGGAGGAGGTGAGAGTCACACACACACTCACAGCAGTAGACTGTCTGACGCTCCTGGAGGAGGTGAGAGTCACACTCGCACTCACAGCAGTAGACTGTCTGACGCTCCTGGAGGAGGTGAGAGTCACACTCGCACTCACAGCAGTAGACTGTCTGACGCTCCTGGAGGAGGTGAGAGTCACACACTCGCACTCACAGCAGTAGACTGTCCGACTCTCCTGGAGGAGGTGAGAGTCACACTCGCACTCACAGCAGTAGACTGTCTGACGCTCCTGGAGGAGGTGAGAGTCACACACTCACAGCAGTAGACTGTCTGACGCTCCTGGAGGAGGTGAGAGCCACACACACACTCACAGCAGTAGACTGTGTGACGCTCCTGGAGGAGGTGAGAGTCACACACACACTCACAGCAGTAGACTGTCTGACGCTCCTGGAGGAGGTGAGAGTCACGCACTCACAGCAGTAGACTGTCCCACGCTCCTGGAGGAGGTGAGAGTCACACTCGCACTCGCAGCAGTAGACTATCTGACGCTCCTGGAGGAGGTGAGAGTCACACTCGCACTCATAGCAGTAGACTGTCTGATGCTCCTGGAGGAGGTGAGAGTCACACTCGCACTCACAGCAGTAGACTGTCTGACGCTCCTGGAGGAGGTGAGAGTCACACACTCGCACTCACAGCAGTAGACTGTCCGACTCTCCTGGAGGAGGTGAGAGTCACACTCGCACTCACAGCAGTAGACTGTCTGACGCTCCTGGAGGAGGTGAGAGTCACACACTCACAGCAGTAGACTGTCTGACGCTCCTGGAGGAGGTGAGAGTCACACACACACTCACAGCAGTAGACTGTGTGACGCTCCTGGAGGAGGTGAGAGTCACACACACACTCACAGCAGTAGACTGTCTGACGCTCCTGGAGGAGGTGAGAGTCACGCACTCACAGCAGTAGACTGTCCCACGCTCCTGGAGGAGGTGAGAGTCACACTCGCACTCGCAGCAGTAGACTGTCTGACGCTCCTGGAGGAGGTGAGAGTCACACTCGCACTCATAGCAGTAGACTGTCTGATGCTCCTGGAGGAGGTGAGAGTCACACTCGCACTCACAGCAGTAGACTGTCTGACGCTCCTGGAGGAGGTGAGAGTCACACACTCGCACTCACAGCAGTAGACTGTCCGACTCTCCTGGAGGAGGTGAGAGTCACACTCGCACTCACAGCAGTAGACTGTCTGACGCTCCTGGAGGAGGTGAGAGTCACACACTCACAGCAGTAGACTGTCTGACGCTCCTGGAGGAGGTGAGAGTCACACACACACTCACAGCAGTAGACTGTGTGACGCTCCTGGAGGAGGTGAGAGTCACACTCGCACTCACAGCAGTAGACTGTCTGATGCTCCTGGAGGAGGTGAGAGTCACACTCGCACTCACAGCAGTAGACTGTCTGACGCTCCTGGAGGAGGTGAGAGTCACACTCGCACTCACAGCAGTAGACTTGTCTGACGCTCCTGGAGGAGGTGAGAGTCACACACTCACAGCAGTAGACTGTCTGACGCTCCTGGAGGAGGTGAGAGTCACACACGCACTCACAGCAGTAGACTGTCTGACGCTCCTGGAGGAGGTGAGAGTCACATTCGCACTCACAGCAGTAGACTGTGTGACGCTCCTGGAGGAGGTGAGAGTCACACTCGCACTCACAGCAGTAGACTGTCTGACGCTCCTGGAGGAGGTGAGAGTCACACTCGCACACACAGCAGTAGACTGTCCGACGTTCCTGGAGGAGGTGAGAGTCACACACTGGCAGCAGTAGACTGTCCGACTCCCCCTGGAGGCCTTGAAGAGGTCAGCACTGTTGATGAAAACCTTCATGGGCAGTACTGGTGCTTGTTCTGAGACCCTGTGAATTCTAGGTAGTGTCTTTTCAATTGAGCCATCTCCCAGACCTTTTATTTTTTGTTAGCCTCATTGTTTCGCTTGAGTCGTACTTTGTGTCATGGCTGGCCTCAGGCAAAGATCTTCCTACCCACCCCTCCTGAAGAGCTGGGACTACAGGCACGGACCACCACATTCAACTCTTCTGAGGAGAATCTCTGTACTTCAACAATAGTTCTCTTGATCTCTCCTCAGAGTAGCTGGGCTGATACATATGAGCACCATGCCTGGCCTAGATAGCTTTCCATGTACCAAGTTGATGGCATGTAAATAAAACTTGGGAAATAACAGGTACTGGAGAAGAGGAGAGATGTGTGGTGCATCACCAGTTCAAAAGAGTTAATGGGACTCTAGTAAGAGACAGGAATTAACAAACACATGGGCCTCCATGTGTTTGTTATGAACCTTTGGAATGAATATTGGCAAAACTACTTTTATCAGTGGTGTTCTTAAAGGCCCTCATTACACCCCCACAAATTGGTGTCTCATGACTATGATGGCACACAGTTATTGTGAGACACACCCAATGCCAAGGGTGGACTGTTGAGCTCCTATTTTAATTGTTGGATCGGACCAAAGACTGCAGAAGCATGGCGTACTCCAGATAAGATGAACTCCTGCCCCCAGCCCATATTATAATACTGATCGTTGGCTCCCATGCAACGGGATACACATTCATGAAAAACAAGCAGAGGCATGATAATCTTTCTCCTGAGAGGATTACCTCCATCTAAGAGCCTGTAGATCTGGTTTGTGTGATGCTGTTATGGTTGTCGCCAAACTCCATTGTAAAGCTTTGAAACATTTCTGCTGCTAAAATTTGTCCAGCCAAACTGCTTCTGGTGTGTTGGGTTCTCTAGCATCAGGACAGTTTCTCCTGTCCGGTCAGGCATCAGCCCCACGCATGCCCCTGCCCCTCATGGATTCCACCCCTCACTGCAAGGGCAGGTGAGAGACGGAGGCTGGTGCCCTGTCTCCCCTGTCAGTGACAGACAGGGCTTGGCATCGCCAAGGTTGTGGCTGCAGATGTTGCTGACAGTCGGGGTGCCAGCATGCTGCGTGGAGAAGAGCTATCTCAGTGCCAAAGCTACAATTAAAATACCACACATCTGACAGCTGGAACAGAGGAGGTGTGAAGAGTCTGTGACCAGGGCCGCTGCGGACCCACAGGTGAGGTGACACCGGACCCAGAAGCACCGGGCTTGCCGGGAGGAGATCTGATGCACAAGTATGAGAACTGTTACCATGTCCCCCACCTTCTCCCCCCATTCCATCTTTAAGTCACGAGGAAGGTGTGAATACTATCGTATATTGTGGCTTGTGGAAATGTAAGGTCCAGTCAAAATCACCCACAGATGGTATGAAGTCCTAGGATCGAAAAACAGATGTGTCCAATTGAACTACATCTATTCTTCATTTCAGGGTAAGGGATGGAAGTCACAAGAATTGAGAAAATTAGATCTCAGTATCTCATTGTCTTGCAGAAATTGGCTTTTGTCGATGTCTAAAGCTACTCAGGCCTAGTATCATCTTCCCGTAGGAGAAAATGAGTCCTATTTGAATAGGATTTTTTAAAAATCCACAGTGAATCAGCTTTATTGCTTTTTCTTTCCCCATTATACAGTGAGAGCATCCGCCATTCCTTCTGCAGAGGGTGGCGGTCAGTTCTGAGGAGGGAATTGCACGTCTGGACCCTGAGCTGTCTGCTCCCCTGTCCTGTGGGCGTCAGCCTGCTAGACACAAGACAGTGCACATTCCTCAGCCAAGACCCAAAGGGATAACTAACTACAAATCCACACCCCTGTTGCTCTCCAGAATTCTTTCAGACATGTTGACTTGGAAATGGCACACACAATTGAAAGACTCAAGGCAACACTTTGCTCCCAACAAGTCAGGCCACAACAAATGAATGGCCAAACCTCAACCCTGAGAGACATTTTGAAGAAGTTTCTTTCAAGTCACCGAAGAAGAGCAAATCACTGGGGAGAGAAGTCTAAGCTTATTCTCTAGAAGGGGGCAAATGGCAAAGTGCCTGTGTAATTGGTGGGCTAGGACAGTGGTAATACTTCCTGTAGTAGTCACAAAATGGCCTAAAAATCCATCCCCAGGGAGAAAGGAAATCACATCAGTCAAAATTTCATAACATCAGCATAACGCTTCTTTTGGCATTAGTACCAATAAACAGATAAATGAACAAGGAGGTTTCATTGTGATCATTCCACACTTTTGGTACTATATACTTTGAACAAGTTTGTCCCTCTAATATTCCTTGATTCTCATCTCTCCCTCTTACAGACTTTTCTTCAGCTATGCATAGCAAATAGGGTGAACACAGTACTAGTGGGAAGTGCTTTTACTTCACACCTTATCTCTGTCCGCTTCAGAGTCAGGGCCCCGGACACCCGGCGCTTGCAAGCGAAGGTGGCTGGGCTTCCCTTCTGCAGCCCCTGGACCGCAGGCATGCACAACAGGTGAGGCCTAGCCCGACCCACACAAGCCTGCTATCTCTAAGCCAACAGGACTTCGGGATCTCCACAGAGGCTCACTGTGGATAACCGCTCTTCCATCATTTTATGCTCACATTACCCCACAGAGAAATCAGTGTTTGCCTGGAGCTCATGGTGAGCGAGCTATGTAGGCAAACTCCCACAGCCTTAATACTCCGCTGAGAGATTACCTACCACTTCCTGCAAATATTTGGCTACAAATGAGAACACTGTGATAGTCTTTCCTCAGTCTCATGGCATTTGGAGGATCAAGAAGACTTGCTTAGATTCAAGGTCTCACTTTAGAAATTAAAAGGTATATTATCTGGGTTGATAATGCATTAGAATAGTGAGGCCTCTTAGAGTATTTAACTATACCTGAATAGTAACTATCTATTCTTAGAAGTCTTGATAAGTGAACTAATGAACAGACTCGGTGATGGAGTCCACTGGCCGTAGGCCTGTGGGGTGGAGTTTTATTTAACTATGTAATAGCTGACATTTTCTAGTAATCTCAACTATGGTGGGTCTTAACAATGCTTTCTTTCCCCTCTGGCTATATGGTTCACAGAAATCAATCAGTCCATCAAGCCATCCACAATTAATCAATTCATCCTTTGTACCTCTTTACTATTTTATCAAGAACTCCTTCAATTACTCTATAAGATAGGTAGTAAAGTTAATTGTAGATAGATAATAAAAATATCCACATAATAGATATATTACCTAGCTAATAGATAATACAATTATCTATTTTATTGAAATTACTTGAAATGCTTTGTAAGAATACAAATTAAAAGAATTACTGAGAAGATAAAAATGACTTTTTATTACTACCTAGGTCATCACAGTGATCGTATCTGCAGTATGGTTTATCCAATACTCTCCACTGCAAAACTCATATTAATATGTGAATCTGTGGCTTGCTAACCTATGTTCCATCTGCTCCTGACTTCAGAGAATCATAAACAATTCAGTGATTCTTTTCATCTAATTTTCTTGTAACATACTTTTACAGTTTCCTTCTCTCATATTTGGAAGCCAGGCTCATGATTATGGACATATGGATGTGTCTAAGTCAATGTAATCAATGTATCTTCCACTTGGAAGCCAAGAAAAATGAAGCCGTGCAAGGCAAAGCAGAGCAAATGCATTCTCTAAAATCGGGCTTCAAATTCAATTAGGTGTTTTGGAGAGTATGGAAAGATTTCACACCTGTTTTGTATTATTGAAGAAGCCTAAGTCCATAAGCACTGGTATAGAAAAGATGTGTAGGCACAAATACAAGAATTAGGGAAACTCATAAAGAATACACACACAAAGATCATATGGCAGAAGAAGAAGATCACAAAAGGGAAGCAATGCCTGCCATTCCCTAACCGTGGACAAAGAGGTGAGCTCAGGGTCCCCCAAATGCCTATGGAAGCCCTAAAAATGTGGGGGACACATTAATTTTCTCAAGAACTCTGCACATTTACATTTGAAATCATGTAATAAGTAGTTTAAGATAGAACTTTCACATTTTTACTTACCATATTTCATAGTGTATAATAAATATGCAACATAATGAGATTTTTTTATTCCATTTTCATGCATTGATGTGATGTAGTTTGGTTAACTTCACCTCCTAAGTTACCTCTACTTGATAACACAATGGAAAAAACAAAACCACCACTTTCTTTTAGAAGTCCTTTTTTTAAAAAAAAAAAAAAATCAGTCGTGGGGTTTGAGCTCAGAGCCTGGGCGCTGTCCCTCGGCTCTTTTCCTCAAAGCTAGTCCTCTACCACTTTGAGTTACAGCGCCACTTCCTGTTTCCTGGTGGTTAATAGCTAAGAGTCTCATGGCCTTTCCTGCATGAACCAGCCTTGAACCATGATCCTCAGATGTCAGCCTCCTGAGGAGCAGGGATTACAGGCAGGAGGTACTGGTGCCCGGCTAGATGTACTCTTTGGACAGCCTTCCTAAAAGTAAAATTATAAAACCTATCTAGGCACAAGTGGCTCATGGTTATCACCCCAGCTACTCAGGCTGAAATCTGGAGATTCAAATTCTGAGACAGCTTGGGCCGAAAAGTCTGTGCTACTGAATCTCTAGAACACTCTGCGAGAAGGAGAGCCGGAGGAGCTACACGCGATCAAGTGCCAGCCAGGCTGGCACGCTGCACGGGTGTGAGGCCAGGGTTGAGAAGGACAACCAGAACCAGGACAACAAAACGACAGTGCTCTGAACCAGCAACTTGACTCCACAGCGGTCCTGCCAGGACACCTTGCTAGCTACCCGGAACACACCTTTATATGAGTCCTTATTACTGCATTGATACCAGTATCTGAAAAAGGAATAGACTCACAAGTCCTTTAATTAGGGAAAACCAGTGATGTCAATGAGACCTGAGCTCACAAAGATTTTCGATATATATATATATATATGTATATATACACATATCATATAAAAGATTACATATATCACTCATATATATCTATTTCTATATTTCTCCTCTCTCTCTCTATATATATCTTCTCCCAAAATATAAATGGGCCTTCATCTACTCATTTACAATAAAATAATTTAACTCTATGATATGTACAAGATGGTGGGTGTACACATAAATGCATATTTAACTTACTAATGGCTATGCCTTTATTTAATTTAGAAATTGCAAAAGGATTTAAAAATATTCATTTTCTTAG
Source organism: Dipodomys spectabilis (assembly GCF_019054845.1). Lineage (NCBI taxonomy): Eukaryota > Metazoa > Chordata > Mammalia > Rodentia > Heteromyidae > Dipodomys > Dipodomys spectabilis. The sequence goes on along the minus strand of NW_024870940.1, from coordinate 3,366,137 downwards.
ATGAGATAAGCAATAATGTAGGATTTGAGGGAAATAATTTCATGTATATTTGTTTATGGTTTGAAATTTAAATGATACAATTATATCATTTAAGTTTTAAAATATTTAAAAATATTAGTTGAAATCCATGCATCTAGAGAAAGAATTGTAGTACAGATCTTGTAGGTACAATTTTAGGATGCACGGTAATGCTTTCTGACCAGAGGAAGTGTTTGTACTTCAGGGTAAGTTTGTCTTTGAGGAAGAAAAATACCTTCTTCTGAAATATGCATGAGTTCTTCTATATAAGGTAGAATTCAGTCCATTATAAAACTCTATTGTAATGGAAGTGTCTAAAATTTGATTAGAACATAAAAGCTATTTCAGTCAATATGCAGTTTATATAAACATTATATCTTTAATAAATTTGGTAATGTTCTTAAAAGTTCCTCATTAACAGGGTGTTTGATTTTGTTTTGCAGTAAAATCACAAATTTCTCCAGTTAAAATATACATGAGTGCCTTTAAAATGCTAATTTGAATGTTTGAGGTAAAGAAGAAAGAGAAATCTTTTATTCAGATATTTCACTGCAATCAGGGTTACTGATCCTGATTACCTCACACCGCCTGTCAAACAGTAGTGTTTAATCAAATACTGAGAAGTGACGATTAATACAAAAGTGAACGCACAATCAAGGAAAGAAGTTTAAGTCACTGTAATGTATTTTGTTTTGTGGTAATTGTGGAAAATTGCTTTATAAATCTTATTTTCAGCCTCTGACGTAATTGGACGGATAAATTCAGTAGCAAAATATTTCTACAACTGGAACCAAAGTGCCAAGGACACTTAGCTCTGAGTCATTTCTGTGGACTTGTTTTCGAAACACTGGAAAGCCACTCTGCTTCCAATCTAGCTGAGTCTGAGTAGTGGAACCTCGCCTCCTCCAGGCTTCATGGTTTCCCATCTGCTGTCTGCTGTCTCCTCCAGTGCCTGAGCTGCCCCAGGTTGTGTGTGAATTCAAGGAGCCAGTCTCAGGAGGGGCCTTTACTGCAAGCTAGGAGGTCAAGGAGCAAGGCTGATTTCTGTGTTTACTGTCTGAGGCCATTTACACAGTTATCTTCATCACAACAACAATGTGGTGCTGTGGAAGAATAGATACATCTAAAGCATGGACGTTCTCCAAACTCTGACAATCCACCCCGAAGTCCCCATGCTTTCTAAAGTCAGACTCCTCCTGGCCCATGGCCCACTTACCACGTCCCGCCCATCCTTCTAGACACACATTCTCTGTGTGGTCACACACACACATGCTGGACACCACAAATGCTCTAAACAGGAAAGACTTGACGGGGAAAACTACTCATTACTCAGCACCATATTGCTTTAGGGTTGGTCAATATTACTGGAAGAAAAGGGCACCATTTTTTAAAAATTCAAAATCAAGATGAAAACAGATCTTTACATAGATTGAGTTAGGATTCTGAACTGTTCTCCTTCTAGCCACATATTTTATGTCATTACCGATGACATTCTTTTAGTCATATTTGGCTCATTAATCCAAATATATCCAGTACACTCTAGGCTTGCTTAAGTCTTTTACTTAAGACCTCATTTTTGAGGAGCTGCACAGTTCTGTGATTTGGAACCTTTCCCTAATACTGCTTTTTATTGGACCAAGTACTTGTTGAAAAATTCATACTCTCTAGTGTGTTGCTTAAGAAGGCCAAATTCTTTGCTTCCATAAAGTCAATTTTATACTTCATCGAGTTTGTTTTCATATGAGTAGCTTTCGTGGTAAAAGTAGTTTCAATGAATCAAAATAATATACTGGCATTCCAGGTCCTGAAGGGAGAATTCTATATTTTCAGTTATCCTGGGCAAAATACAAGTCTACAAAAACTTTGGTGTTAAAGCTACGATAGAATATTTTGTTGCCATTTCCTGCAACTCATATTTCAGCATGGCATCATTGCACTAGGTTCTAAAATATATGGTGTTTAGGCATCCACACCAACAAGTCATACAAACATATCCAGTGTTGCTATTGGACATTAAAAAATGCTTGCCTCATTGCCTATTCATAGTTATCAATATCTTCAGCACACGCATCTCTCCAGCCAAGAGTAATGGGTGTGGAGAGAGGGGAGAAGGTGGAGGAGCAATGCATCATGGATCTTCCAGCCAAGAAAAGAAAAGTATCTATCTACAAGATTATTTAAAAATGTTGACTTGTCTCTATTTGAAGTGCCCTGACCTTCTGATAATCCTCGGGTCATTTGAGCTTCCTGGCACAGAACAAGAAGAGGTAGAATTACCTGATGGATAGATGTCACTGTGGAAAGCAAGTGTTGGTATTTTTAAAGGTTATAGTCCTCACATTCTTAAGTTTTGGCTTGTGATATGCATTTCTGAGGTTTAATAAAAAGCAGATGTCTTTGTTTTCTTAACATTGTTTGATTTTAGGCCACTCAGCAAAATGGCTTAAGGTAGCTGAAGAGATGCTAGGTGTATGGGATGGGAAAAGATGATGTGGAAAAAGTAACACCTGCTATTCAAATCCAAGAATTTCAGCATGGCTATAACAGAACCCTTTCTCTGGGGAGAAACACTCATATTTAAATGTACAATTGAAACATATTCAAGGCAAACAAAACATTAGGAAACTATTGATTCTGTATCAATTCTCAATATTTATGGCCAAGAGGTTACTCAGATATACAGGGTGAGGTTTTGCCTTTCCCCAGTGCACCGCAGAGTTAGATTGGCCCCATGGAAACCAATAGTCCAGGCAGCATTGGGTAATTATTCTCACGGTATAGTCTAAATGTCAAATAAGTTAAAAGAGGGAAAAATAAAGAAATCCTCTCTCTTGAAAGAGAAGGGAAAGGAAGCATGAAATGGGTGGCATTTGGTCTGGACCCAAGGCATGAGTAAAATACATTAGTCACAATAAAAAAAAACACCTAAAATCTAAGATTTGAACATTTCTGTGGAGAGGTGCTAATCCAAGTCAGTCCCTCACTCTTGAGATAAGGAAGCAGAATAACACCGCAAATGCCAGCGTCCTGTCAACAGGGGATGTTCTCACGCAACACTGCACGCTTTGCTAAGCTCATTTGAAGCAGACAGGCTTACCGAGAGAAGGAATGCATTGCACACTCTCCTGTGACACCTTGTTGAGCAGTAGCACCTACAGCTAATGGAATAAAAGCTACATCTTCAATTTTATATTCAGAAATATTTTTGAGCTTATGTACAAGAATGGAGAAAGTAGAAGGGAATGCAGCTAAGAAATCCCAGTGTTTCTGAGATTTGGGAATAAGATCATGAACACTCAAGCAAAGAAGGTTTGACCAATGCTATTTTACTAGTCCAGGATCCTAGCTACAAAAACAATGATCAAACTGACCACAGAATGTTCAAGAAAAATAAATGAGTTCAGAAATTATGTGGCAGAGAAGGTGATGACATTGTAAACAAAACACACAGTTCTGTATTTCTGCACAGGGCTGAGCTGTTATGGGAAAATCGTGTTGCTTTTCTCTATTTTCTGTCTCATTTTCTGTACTTCCCATTCCTATTCACTTCCCCAGGTCACCTGGACGTGACTTTCACCTGCAGAGAAAGGATTTGACTCATGATCTCAGGTGTTTCCATCCAACATTCTTGTCTCCGTGGTTTCTGGGCATTTGGTAAGACAGAGCATCACAGTTTGGGGCATAGGGCAGAACAAACTAGCCACCATCCTGATAAACAGGAAATAGAAAGCACGATAGGAAGTGAAGTGGGCAGGAGATGTCTACCTAGAACCCGTCCCCAGGAACTGACTTCCCTCAGCTAGGCCCCTCTTCCGTATCTGGCACCTCCCAAAACAGAGCTGCAACTGGAGAACTAGTTTTCAACACATGAGGACTTCACACTCAAGCCATAATGCAAAGTGTGCAGCCCCTGCCTCATTAAGGCATCAAGGTAAAAACTCTGAATTGGTCACTGAATAAAAATTTGCAACTATAGTGACAATATAAAGAAGCACATTTTATTCATCAGTCTAGGAAGTCTGCCAACAAAATGTCTCCTTCAGTTCCTGACCAGTGGTCACAATATTCTGGTGGGACCTTTGTCATAATTCTGTGTATCCTGATCAAGTTAGAGAAATGCTTACACTGAAAATATTTTTCACTAATTAGTTAGACAACATAGGAACATAGAAACCTCAGTCAGTTGTTCAAAATATTTAGATCTTTGAACAGATGTTTCTTTTAAAAAGATATACATATGGCCACTGATAATCTCCATGGAAATGAAAATCTAAATCACAATGAAAAATCACCTTACCTGAGTAAGAATGACTATGTTTGAAAAGATTATTACCTTTGCCAACAAAGAGATGGAGAGAGTTCAACACTGTCAATGAAAATATAAATTATTCCAGTCAAGATAGAAAACCATATGGGAGATCCTAGGAAAAAGAGAATGAGAATCACACCATTCACACCATGGTCCAGCCCCTCCACTCTGGCAGATCTTCTGAAGAGAGGAATCAATATTTCGAGGAGTCCTATGCAATTCTGTTTATAGTGATGTTGACAACAACCAGGAAATGTCCAATGATGAGTTAATAGAGACAACATGATGTGTGTGTGTGTGTGTGTGTGTGTGTGTGTGTGTGTGTGTGTGTGTGTGTGTAGACAGAGAGAGATGGCGAGAGACACAGAGAGATGGAACTTTATTTACCCATTAAGAAGAAACTCCTGATATTTGCAGTAAAGTAGATAGAGCTGGACAACACCATTAGCTGAAAGAATTAGTAGACATAAGGCACATTTTCACTTATATGTACAAGCAATGCTATGGATCCTATGTAACAAGGGGCACTAGAGGCTGGAAAGGTCATGGGGAGGAGAGTGTGCAAAGGTCATGGTGGGAGAATGTGGAAAGGGTTGGAGTGCTTAGGAGTGCAAGGGTATTTTGGGGTTTGAGGAATAGAATTTGATAGTAAATAGCATGGTGGGAAAAATATGTACAACAATCCATTGTACATTTTATAAAATTAATAAAGAGGATATTGAAGGTTCTCAACCCAAAGAAATGAAAAATGTTTGAGATGATTCATATGGTAATGATCATAATCTGATCATTAAAATACTCTATGTCTTTATGCCATAATACATATATACACATAATTTATGCCATAAATACATATATTCATTGTCAGTGGAAATCTCATAGTTACATATAGGTAATGATCAGATTTGTATATAATTCTACTTATCACATTCAAATGATGTAAATGTTTCCTTCCTAAAATAGCTGACATTTTCTCAGTCATGTAGCTTGCAGTTTTAATATCCTAGGGTCACTGAATTTATAAAAGTAGTGATTGGGGGAAAAAAGAGAGCAATTTATCCTCATCTTTTCATGTTTGAACCCTAGCAGCTGCACATGTGACTTTTGACTGTCCTGTGAAAGGCAATGTTTACCTATCGTTGATATTCGTGAAGCTCTCCCCTTCTTAACTCCCTGTTGAAGATTTTTCACTAGTGGCATTCTCACCGACCTGGTTAAGAGATTTACATTTTTCAAGCTGCAAAGACCGTAAGTTAACATACAGTGGCCAGTGGAACTGTACATGGAGATTTTCAATGGTCTTTCTGATGACTAAATGTATTTATCCAGGAAATTCACACGTGCCCAACATGGAGCTCAACCATAGAACTCAAACTGCCAAAGTCCTGGTTGATCTACCCTGGATCTGGAGCTGTGGTGGTTATTATCCAAGCCACCGTCTGAGTTTTTGTGGCTTCAGTTACAGCTGTTGGGGGAAAGCACCGAAGGAAAGTTGCTGTAAACCTCTCCTTCACAGGGATGAACGATTTACAAGAGACTTATACAAATGTAACAAAATAATGTCATGAGCTAAGGAAATCTATTCACACTTTACAAATATTTAACAATAGGGTTCATTCAAATATATTCTTTTCATCGTACCAGAATTATTATAATATCCATTGAGGAATATGACCTTTTGTCCTATAATTATAACTTATAATACCTTTATAGAATGAAAATCCAGGCATGTTTTGCCGGGAAGACATGTGAATAGGCTCACTTAATAACTTTTATATTTTCCCACAGTGATTCTAGAGCTTCCTACATAAAAGACTCTGAGGTTCTTTCATAACCGTTGCACGTGAGTTCTTACTGATAATCCTTTTGAGAAAGCCTTCATCCTGAACTCCGACCTGACCTGAGTGGCAGGCGGTGCCCTGTCTCCCTAGGCTCTGTCTGTGAGTCAGAGGGCAGGTGTGGCATGGACAGCCCAGACTGCACAGCCCTTCCCGCGACGGGGCACATCACTACACACTGCAGTAGACACAATGCATCTGAGCCAATCCGCAAAGGCCACGGAGAAAACCAAGGAACGAGGGGAGAAAAGGAAGACAGGCTTAGGGGAAAGAAACAGAGAAAGGCTGAAGCGAGGGGAAGAGGGAGAGAGAAGCCATGGGGACTGGAGGGTGGAGCGGTTACCTGGGGAGTCTACGCAGTTGTGCCCCCAGTTGCTCCGCTCACACCCCTCTACTGGAGCAGAGCTCACTCATCAGCCAGCTCCTCTACTTCACAATTCCAACCTTCATGCTGGGAGCAGGAAGCCTGGCTACTGGCCTCGGGGCCCAAGGCACGGTATTATTATTTTTCTTCTCCTTTCTCTGTCCAAAAAGGAACCTTTTCTATTTCACAGGCCCTCTCCTAGCTATCCCAACTACCAGGCATGGTATCCTCTCCCCTGGGGATGCTGCCCCTCCCCAGATGAAGAACTTCAGGTACCCATTTCCCTCCTCCCCAGCCTCCCTCTCCACCTTTCCCCCCAAATCATAACCCTCCACATAGCCAGTCACAGAGTGAAATGGAAGGAGGCAGACAAGCGAACAGTCACCTACAGAAGAAGGAGACTTCAGGAGACCAAGATGAAAGACCAAGGACAGGGCCAGGCCTTCAGGAAAAGAGACCATCGCAGAAACTGAATTCTCCTGAAAACACTAGATGAAGTGTTATGCTTATAATTTGCCTTCCTTTCAGAGAGGCCTAATTATTTTCTATGTGTGGGAAGGGCGGAGATGGTGGAGAGGCTCCCCCTTGGGAAGTTCAGGGAAGGATTTATAAATGCCATAGCAACTATCAAGTACCTAGGACAGAAGGCAGTTATTTGTATTTTTTAAAGGTTACAGGACAGATTCCACACAGAGGCAAAGACACAGCTGGAACACTAAGTCATTTTTACTGCAGAAACCTGTAATAAACATTGATCTACAAAAGAGAATAGTTAACTTGGGCTCTCCACCTATTCATCATTGCGCCATCCAAATTGCGCCCTGTACAGACAGAAATGCGAAGTCATGGAGAGGAAAGACTACATAGCCCAGGAGTCCTGAGTTCACAGCTACACTTTCTGATGATCAGGGGAAAAGACGGAAAGAAGCTATTCTACGCTGCTTCTTGGGTCAGTCAGAAATAGCTGTGGGATGCAATCATTCCCCATTGGTTCAGGTCTGGAAGTCAGTGTTGTCTACCTAGGGAAGATGTGCCAAGAATATGTCTCCAAGTTCCATGATGCCATTAAACTGAGCTGCGAGAACTAGCAGAGATGGGAATTCTACCTGTGGACAGAGGCTGAAATTAAGTGGATGTACTGGGAACACAAAGGGAATGATACAAGAGGGAGACGTTGGTCAAGAATGGAAGCTCCTAGGTGATGTTAGGGTGGATTTCACTGTCTAATGTGGTCAATCACCTCTTCCAGAGAAACTTAATAAAAAGCAAACATACAAGTTATGAATCCTGGCATCCAAAGGACGCTAGCTGGGCCTACAAAGTCATCTTGAGGGATGAACATTCAGCACAATTATCTTTGCTTTCAATTGATGTGGCTCACTTGTTTGCATGGTTTTCCTGCATCCTGTCTGGCCGGCACCTGTCAATAGCTGCCTACACTGTCTTTCATAAATGTGATCCCTGACAATTAGGAGGTGGGCTGTGAGGGGCAGGGCCCAGGACCATCTCATGAGCTCCCTTCTGCCCTTGGAGCTTCCCAGACGTAAGACAGAGTCAAGCTTTCCTGTTCTTGGGGTTCCCAAGCCTGACCTCCATGCACTCTGTAGACCCCACTTCATCTCAGCTCACTTGCTTGCAACTGACCTGCAGAGCCCGATGTGAACACCTGGGCACTTCTCAGAAGGCACCTCCTGCCTCCAACTTCATCTGGCAGCATTTCAACACCCTAGAGCCTGCCCCAAGACATTTCTTCGCAATCTGGATCTCAGGGGTTTTAAGGATGACTTGTCTTAAAGACTGTACCGAAGTGATTCATTTTGAGAGCTTTTTGGGTCAGTGATGAATGTAAACAGATCCCTCCTACGTGAGAGTAGGACACACAGGTCTAGCCTGAGCCTGGAGGTCCAGCTTATTTCATGGAGTCAAGCTCTAGCACGGTCAACAATAGCAAGGAAGAGGAATCACCCACTATTACTAAACAGACCACCATCAGCTCGCTTTTCAGGGCTTCACAGAAGGAGACCAAGAGGAAATCTGATTCACCAGTTCTCTCAGCCATTTCTCATCAGCTGAAGGCTATCAAACACCAAGAAACTGATAGATTATACAATATATATGCAGCATGGCCCATGAAGTAGTCTCATGCATTGAATCTTCTTGAGATGCAGGTTATGTATGATATGAATGAATAGACCAAGAAAATGTGGAACAGTCACACAATGGAATTCTACTCAGTCATTAGAGAGAATGAATTGAAATACTTGGAAAATATTATGTAAGTCAGGACCAGAGAGACAAAAGATCCATGTTTTCTGTTATATGTAGAAACCAGACTTAATAACTCATAAGTAAATACATTAGGTGGTATGCAAGTGTATACAAATATATAACTGAAACATGGTAGACTCAAATGAGATTTAAGTAGTAGAATTCCTTAGAAAGCCAAAGCCAAAGTTTAGCACAATAAAACCACCGAAAGCAGGTACCCAAAGTGGGTGAGGTGGAGTTCAATGGGCAAGAGGTAGATGAATGGAGAGGAAAGAGGGGGAGATATAGACAAGAATTCAATGTATCTCCTACAAAATTAAGAAGAGTGAGGGAAGAGGCAGGTAGAGGAGGGATGAAGAAGAATGTTCAATGGGAAGCCCAAGATACACTGTCAAGATACATTGTCTGCATAAACTGCTGTGTTAAAGACAGCTCCTGTGAACAACTACTTAAACATAATACCATAAGAGTACACATTTTCCTTAGAAATGCAAACTAAACTTGATCATTGCTGCTGACCAGCAATATGACACATGCACAGAGGCACGTGCAAAGAGTGTGCACATGGCTTCTCCTCTTTCCCCAAGTCACGTGACAATAAAGGTCCACTCAGCTTTCCTGAGTTCATTACAGGGAGGGAAAGGAGGCGATTGAGATGTGAAAGGTGACATTCAGCAGAGAGGCCGCGGCTCTGGCACTGAGAGACAGCTTTTCACCGTGGCTAAGAGCGCGGATTTAAGATTTAGACTCTGGAAAACTTTTTCTGGAGCTGCGGAGGCGTTTTCTTCACTATCCACTGGAGCGTGGCATTCAGGGAGACCTTACCGCAGTTGGCCGATTTGCACACACCGTACCAGGTCCGGCAGGGCAGCCAGGCCTCGGGGGCGGGGGCCACAGAGGCAGAGCGGAGCGGGGCAGGACCTGGAGTTCCTCGGGCAAATCTCTCGCCACATCACGCTCAACAATCCGGAGCCAGGGTTGTTCTGACCCTCCTGCAGGTGGCCGAGCCGCTCCCGGGCTATCCTGACAATGACTTTGTAGAGGCAGCTGTCCTTGCGGGCCAAAGGCTGGGAGCCGGGACATGGCACCCCGCTCTGAGAACTGACCGCAGTCCCAGTGGACGTGGGGCACAGCGTAGCAATAGCCACTGGAAGCCCGGCCGCATCCACAGCTGCACACCTCCCCTGCACCCCACACGGCCGCTGCAGAAGGCCACGGGCAGCTGCCCCTGGGCCACGATCTGAACCGCTGTGACTCGCTGAACAACGTCAATAGCTCCCCTGTGTCTCTCCCGGCACCCGCTGCTTGCATCCGCGTGCTCTCCAGCACTGGCTGTGAGCCAGGTGACAGGGACACCTCAGGCACACCCAGCACCCAGCAGAAGGGACTCGCTGCCCTCACAGGCTTCTTTTCAGTGGTATTTTAGTGAAGGAATCACCGATTCCAGGATAAGAAGCCACACTTCAATCCTGATCCGTACGTCAGGTGCTGCTGGGATCCCGCGGTTCTACCTGAAAACCCCACGTCTCTTCTGCTCCTTCCCTTCCACACTCACTTCTCCCGGATCGACTCCGAGCTCCTGGCTTCACCTGACACGCGGGGCATGGGCTGGCCTGCCACAGCCCTGCGTCCATGGCTTCCTGTCCCTCCTCCTCCTAGGCTGAACACACACGCGTGTTGGATCCCAGGCTTTCCCTCAAACACGGCACCAGGAAATGTGCTGCCCTGTTCCAACCATGGAGAGAGCAGGTTTTAGTTTTCTTTTCATACTTCAGCTGTGAAGAGCCCAATCCACATGGGGTCCTCGTGGCAGAACTACAGACTACAGACAGGAAGCTTGCACGTGTGGAATGTTCCAGAAGCTTGCACATGTGGAATGTTCCAGATGTGTCAAGCACAGCAGCCCCGTGGTGCCCTGGCCTGGGAAGGCTGTTTGGGGAGGAGCTGGTCGCAGCCCATCAGGTCAGGTTGGAGGCACAGCTCCTTGGCCAGCGTCTTGACCACGTCCAAGGCATGACCCTTCTCGGCTGTAGAGAGCCAGTGTCCCTGTTGACACATCCTAACGATGACTGATGCCTGGAGAGTTCAGGCAACGCAGAAAAACGTTACTTCCAAATGAAAGATGCAATCAAGGCCCCAGCTATCTATCTACCTTTCCCTTGCTCAGAAATACTTCGGAAGATTCCTCTAACAGCTTCCTTGGCCATTTTTCCACACAGGAAATAAGGAAAATCAGATAATTCCAGAGTGCATCCCAATGGTCACACATCAATGAGAGAACTAGCTGAGTGTCTGGCTGCAATGCCATTGATTACACTGGCTTTTACTTGACATTTAGTTAGAGGCAAATTCTAGAGATGAGGTTGAAGATTCACAAACCTCTTCATTTTCTGGCACTTCTAAGAATAGAGACAGCCAATCACCACCTGTGCCACAGCTGGACCAGCTACATAAAACATGACTCATGTGACAGACGATTAACTCCTACTTATGAGGCCACTGGGCTGGCCCAGTGTGAATCTTAATTGTGATAATTTTAACATCATCTTATCTTTCTGCAGGAAGACAAAAATTACATGCATTTGGTGGAAGACATTACAACAGAAGCAATAAGCAGCTGACCTTCTCATCCTTAACATACCCTTTGTGTTCTGAACACACCCTCAGATTATTGCCACTGCTATTGATTTAGGAAGCTTCCTTACTGATATTGAAGGGATGGCAGCCATCAGAAGAGCATTATCCCGAATCCTGACATGGTGTACAGGCATGCCCCCAGTCTCTGGAGATCATTCACAGTTATAGGATGGATTTCTAGAGCTCTGAGCAATCTCTTCTGAAGCCTAGTTTGAAATACACTGTCACTATCCCATAGGGAAGTGGCAATTTGGATGTAAATGCTCTGGACAATTAATAAACATTATAATAATACCATGCAAACTATAGTAATCATTGAGTGGAAAAACTTGGTGTAAAATTACCACGTCTGTCACTAACCAAAAAGTTGGTATGTACCCAGGGCAAGATTCTGACTTGCTGAAAAAAAATGTTTTTTGGCTTTCACTGTTAATCAAATAAGAATAAATACGAATACTAGCTGGGCACATTTTGTGGAAGTAATAGTTTCTAATATATGTTAGTAATGTAGGTTTGGGAGCAGTGACTTCACTGTGGGCAGAATGAAGAGAACAGAGCCATCTTGCCCCCACCATGGCTGGGCTTGGAACAAGGAAGGATGGAAGACTTTGTGCGGATGTTAGATTGGCAAGGGCATCCTCCACCCCACACCCCTCCCAGGGAGGCCGGCACTCAAGACCAGAAGAGAATAGGGGGTGCTCCCCACTTCAGAGGAGTGTGGAACGTGAGCTAGACAGGGCCGCGGTGGAGCCTGGGGAGTGGAAGGGGACAGGGTGAGGCAGGTGTGCACTGAGAACCCAGAACCCAGAACCCAGTGTCCACCGCCCACACCTGCATCAGAACCAGCGCCCAGGGAACACGGCTGCTTGTCTGTCCAGAGCAAGGCAGGGCTCTCACTCACCAGACACCTTCATAAGCACAGTAGAAATCAGTATGATAAGCAAGGCTCACCAGAGAATCAAGGTCCTCGTTAGAGCCATCTGGCATGGAACAAATTAAAAATGACTGGCATTGTCTTTCTTTCTACAAGTACAAAGTGTGTTTATCCTAAGGGTTTTTGGATACTGTGACTGGTTTGTTACAACCCTAGATTTGAAATGGGCTAACAAAAGCCCAAGGAGAGAAAGGCTGGATGGAGTCCGTATTTCCCATCCTTAACCAACTAGTGGTACCTTTTTGCAAACCTTGCTTACACATCCCATTTGCACTGGGTAGGATGAAGGCTGCTTCAGCTCTAAGATAGTTCTAGAAAGGCCTGGTATTAACAAGATGGATGGAGTCCTATTGAGAGTTCAAAGGGGAGGAGAGGTTGTACCCGAGGAAGCAGCAAGGAAGGAGAAATGTGCTGAGCTAGAGTCGCCCACACTGTTTGTGAAACCGGAGTCTCATCCGACATGTGTCACTAAATAATTTACTCAAGTTCTCCCTACACTGCCTCCTCCACGTAACAGAACTGAAGACTGTAAATATTTCTCTCTAATGATAAGCTGTTGCTGTAAACTTCTGCAGAGATATTGGGTCCTGGGGAGGAAAGTCTCCTCCTTTGATGGCTAATGCGGATTGTCAATCTGAGATGGAGGAGTGGCTAGGAGATTATCAGAGAACACCGGGCCGGGTGGAGTGGCTGGAGGGGTCGAGTTGAAGGAGGGACCTCTCCACCTCTTCATGGAACAGACAGCATGAAACTCCATTTTATTTTCTTCAAGCAGTTGTGCCAAGGAGTTGCTATTCAACAACGCAGTCCTGATCAACATCACCCAGTCACCATTGTCACCCACCCCTCCCAAGCCACGCCTTCTTGTGTTTGTAGGTATTGGTTGGATAGTGTGTATGAAACCTCTTGAACTGGCCTGTCCTCAGGGAATCATGGCTGCACAATGGGTTTCTTCAGGAGAGATGTGAACAGTTCCATGCTTTAGTGTTTCTGGTGGCCCTCGGTACCCAACGCCTTGCTCTTTCAATTTCCTATTCACTGAATGGTTCTTTATAGTAAGCTATGATCCAATTCGGCTGTAGCTCCTGTACATCAAGTGGATACTGAGTCGCACTGAGATAACCAAACTGAATAATACAGGTCAGAAAGCAGTACGGATGCTAAGTTCACTAATGGAGCCTGGAGATAAATGCAGAGTAATAAAAAAAATTGATTCAATAAAGAAGACCTTTCTATCTTTTCATCCTCTGTGTGTGTAGGGGGGGGGTTGGTTAGCTTTACATTGTCATATCCTCAAATAATCATAAAGGAATGAAATTGTTTTGGAGAGTTGTAAATAATGGTTCAAAATTTATATTTACTATTGGATAAGGATTACATCTTGGTCTCAAAACAAACTAAAGTCAAGAACAAGGTTGCTCTCCTTGGCGCAGGCCGAAATTTTCTTAATAGAGACACAGAAACACAACAAATCAAGAAAGGTTGGACAAATGGGATTGCATGAAGTTGCAGAGCTTCTGCATGGCAAAGGACATAGCTAGCAAGATCAATAGAAAGCCCACAGATTGGGAGAAGATCTTCACTAGCCATACAACGGACAAGGGTCTCATATCTAAAATATATTTGGAACTCAAAAACTTATATCCCCCAACAACAAATCCTCAAAGAAACAACTGCCCAACAAATAAGTGGGCTATAGACTTAAAGAGAAACTTCTCTGAAGAGGAAAGAAGGATGGCCAATAGACACATGAAGAAATGCTCAACTTCCCTAGCCATAAAAGAAATGCAAATCAAAACAACATTGAGATACCACCTCACTCCAGTTAGAATGGCTATAATCAAGAACTCTAATAACAACAGATGCTGGAGGGGATGTGGACAGAAGGGAACCTTACTTCATCGTTGGTGAGAATGTAAACTTGTTCAGCCACTTTGGAAAGCAGCATGGAGGTTCCTCAAAAGACTCTACATAGAGCTCCCCTATGACCCAGCAATCCCACTTTTGGGCATTTACCCAAATGTTTACAAACAAGACCACACTAAAGCTACCAGGACAACTATGTTTATTGCAGCATTATTTACCATAGCTAAGATATGGAACCAACCCAGATGCCCCTCAGTAGATGAATGGATCAAGAAAATGTGGTATATATACACAATGGAATTCTATGCCTCCATCAGAAAGAATGACATTGCCCCCCATTTGTTAGGAAATGGAAAGACTTGGAACACATTATATTAAGTGAAGTAAGCCAGGCCCAAAGAAACATAGGTCCCATGGTTTCCCTTATTTGCAATATCTAGTATATGTCTGAGTCAAGCAGAAAAGGTCAGATAAGTTGATGCTAGGGAAATGAACCCTAAGATATGTATTCAAATGTTTTTTTTCTTTCATGTGATTGTTTCTAACACATTTATAAAATTATTTCTTTGTTGCTTTGTATGTCCCTCCCCCACAGTATAACCCCTGCTTTCACTGTATTTGATGTTGGTATAATTTGTGGAGGGGAAGGGGAAAAACAAATCGTTTAAACAGGGATATAGGTGGACCCATGGTAACAATGAGATGTACAAGTCATTATGTCAAAAATGAACTTCACAACTTTGGTGGGGGGGGGAGGAGGAGAGGGGGAGGGTGCGAGGATTGGGTGGGGGGGGAGGATGGGAAGGGATGGGAAGGGGAAACAAAGGAGGAGGCTACAATACTTGATAAGAAATGTACTCATTATCTTGCCCATGTAATTGTAACCCCTCTGTACAGTATTTTCACAATAAAAAAAATGGTTTAAAAAAAAGAACAAGGTTGCTAAACATGCATATAATCAGAAATGAATCATGGAATTTCCACAAAGTATGAAGTATGATACAGATAGTTTCATTGCTTATTTAACTACTGTTTACTTATTTACTGATGTTAAGATGCAACTCAAAATCTGTACCTCCTCGGGTGCCCTTAACACTGAGCCACATCTTTATCCCCACTTGTTTTTAAAAATAGAACTTTGGGCTGCAGTGAGAAATAAAAGAGAATAAACAAAGGGAGAAAAAAGAAAGAAAAAAAGAGCTAATTAATAAGGACTAGCTACATGCAGGAGTACCCAGAACCAAAGGAGAAAATAATGCCAAGTAAAATATCAGTTGTCCTAAAAATATATCATGAAAGAAAACGTGACCAAATACCGAACAAGCGATAAAACATTATTTTCACTTGGCAGATGAGATAAAACTGTGTTCAAGGTAGAGGGAACAAAGAAGTCAGGAAACAAATTCCCGTAAGTGTCCCAGGGCTTGAGACAGTCTAAATAATCGTGCATCCTGTTTCTGAGCATGTTGTGAATGGTAGGGAAGGTTTCAAGATCTTTTGGCGTGACCGTCCTGCTCGGGGCTTCAGGCTGATGCTGAGGCCCGCCCTGGGGCAGCTCTGCGTTCGGGGGACAGCAAGTTCTCAGCTGCCGCGGCCCCCACATACAACAAAAAAGTCTTGTTTTTTTGGCAGGAAAATGAGGAGAAAAGTGATTAGCTTTGATTTCTTTTCACATTTCTACTCAGTCTTGCCCTAGATTCTTTAGAGTCAAGAGGGAGAAAAAAAAAAGCAAAAAAGGAAAAAAAAAAAATGAAAGCATCATTCTGTAAACAATGTTCGAACTCCTCACCAATTTCCTCCTGTCTGCACAAAGCTTCCGGGGACGTGTTCCAGCTAATAATCTACTTCAATTCATATTCAATTAAAGCAATTCATGGCGAGGAAATAAGGAGTCTCTGCACAGATTATTTAATTGACCCATTACTGGATGCATAGCTCTTGCACCTGGATAGATTCAAGAGTTCAGCCCCCTCCCTTCCCCCACTCCCCAGCCACAGCCACCGCCTTGGCCCACCACAAGATGGTGCCTGAATACCTACAAGCCATCCTGCTGGGCGCTCTAGGACGGGGGGGGGGGGGGGGGGGGGGGGGGGGGGTGGGGGTGGCGGCCTCCAATCAGAAGCTCATGGCTTCTTTGAGTGAATAAAATCTGTTGGAAAATTGTAATTTCCCTCTACTTAGCCTGCAGTCACTTGATTATGACAGTTCTGTTCTGTTTTCTCCAATATGCAAATGCTTTAAACACTGGGGGAGAGCTGGTATGAGGATTTGAACTCAGAGCCCAGTCCTTGCAGCTGAGCCATGCCTTCAGTCCAGATCGGTGCTTCCAGGAGAGGCCTGGCCTCGCTCACAGCACTACCCACTCTTAGACTCCATTGGGCTTCCCTTTCTGGTGACAAAGTCCTGAGGGCTTCTTCCATCTTGCCTGGTCTAGACCCTTAAGTCAATCGACCTCTGGGACCCAGGGAGTCTGGAATGAGGGGCATCCGACTGTGCCCTACTAGGAGTTGAGAAGGGGTTTCTTGAGCCTTCCTGCAGGGGTTGGAATCCTTGTCCTAGCTTCCCAAGGAGCTAGGTTCACAGTACAAGCCACAAGCATCTCACATCCCTTCCCTTAAAAAATCCAAATATAAAAACCCAGGCACAGACCCGAACATAACAGTCTGGCAGATGTTTTTCCTTCCTTCCTTCCCTCCTTCCCTCCTTCCTCCTTTCTTCCTTCTTTCCTTCCCTCCCTTCCTCCCTCCTTCCTTCTTCCCTTCCTTTTATCTTCCGCTTTTCTTTTCTTCCTTCCTCCTTCCTTCTCTCTTTCTATGTTTAAATCTCAAGCCAAATGCCAGCACTAATAAAATCTTTAACATATTTCATGGATTTTGGAGTATTTACTTTTGACTTTTTTTTTTACATATGTGGGAAAACATTTCAGGGAAATCTACTGGTGGAGGAAATCAAGGAACGCAGTGAAGCAGAGCCGTGCCATAGGCTGAGGCCCACCTGTCAGGCTGGACAGCTGGGATTCCCTCCTGACCAAGCAGGGCTAGGATGCATGAGGGCAGCATGGCAGTGCCCTCCAGGATGGAGCTCTGCGGTGGGGGGGGACCTCTCCAAGGCTCATGCAAGAGGCATTGCCTATGGTGCTGGTTCTAAAACCTTTCCCCTGATACTGACCATCCTCCCTGCCATCCTGAAGAGCTCACGGGAACTCTGCCGATCCGTCTCCCCCAGCTCTCCATCTTCCACCCCAAGCCAGACTTCTTCCACTGTTCAGAGACAGTGCAGCGGCCTGCAGATGTGCTTGGGAAAAGAACACAGAGCCCTCTAAGTCCCTGGTTCTCACCTGGCCATTCCACCCAGAGAAGCCAGGAAAGTATTCATCCCCCCACTGCCTGGGAAATAGCGTCTCTCGGAAGCCTTGCCCCATTGCAACACATTGAGAGACCAGTGGTGAAGATGATGTCTTCATCTTAAATCTTGGGCATGGTAGGCATAATCTACTTTGAGGAGATGCAGGCCCAAGTTTAACACCAAGGCATCTACCTCTTGATACACTAAACAGCTTTTATCTCTAACACACACTATTGTCTTCCTCCTCCTCCTCCTCCCTTCCTCTTCCTCCATCTCCTCCTCCTCCTCCTCCATCTCCTCCTCCTCCTCTTCCTCCTCTTCCTCCTCTTTCTGACAGCACTTACATCTGCCTTATTCTATGCTTCCCACCATAGCTGAAGTGACGAGGCTTTGCAGTATGTCTAGCCTCTTCATTTGAGATGGAATCTCACGGATTTTTATTACGCCCGAGTTGTTGGAACCTTCCCACTTCAGCCTCCATGTAGGCCAGAGGACAGACATATGCTATCCTGGCCAGCTGTCTGTTGAGAAGGGGTCTCCCATACTTGGCTCAGCTGCCATCAAACCTTGATTCTCCTGAACTCAGCTTCCCAAGTAGTTGAGACTGTGGGAGTTATTTCTTCCCACATTCGTGCATCCACCCTCGCCTACAAAGTAAATCCTAGGTCTCCTGCCCCTCAATGAGCCACAGTGATCGCAGCGGTCGGTGTGAGGACTTCACCATGGCCTCTGCGTTCCACAGCTGCGTGGCGTCCTCCTGTGCTCCTTCTGTTTGGGCTGTGACTGCCCTGCATAGCTTTGTTGGGGGTGAACCCATGCTAGGTCTTAATCACCTTAGCAAGGCTTGTGTTTCTCACATAATGAATAATCAATATTTTATTGAATCAAATTTAGCCTGAGGATGATTAAATTATCAATTGAGTTAATTACAAGCTAGGGCAGTATGGAGGATTTTAGAGCACATGAGCTACTAGCAAATGAAGAAGAAAGGCATGCTGGGAAACCTATAGAAGGTCAGGAGGTGTGTAAGGGGTAAACTGAGGCAGAATGATATGTGGGAGTCTCCCAGTAGAGCTCTGAGAGGAAGGAACTCAGAGGGCTGTGGCGGCCTTTCTAGCTCAAAGCCGAATGAAGTCGGAACTGTGTCTCACAGGAAACAGAGGGAATCCTGTGAGGAGAGGACTGGGGCTCTCAGCAGCTGCAGGCGGCCTAGCAGCCATGTTACCTCCATGCAAATGCATGGGACTGGGCCCTCAGCAGCTGCAGGGGGCCTAGCAGCCATGTTACCTCCATGCAAATGCACGGGACTGGGCCCTCAGCAGCTGCAGGAGGCCTAGCAGCCATGTTACCTCCATGCAAATGCATGGGACTGGATCTGTCAGCAGCTGCAGGCGGCCTAGCAGCCATGTTACCTCCATGCAAATGCACGGGACTGGGCCCTCAGCAGCTGCAGGAGGCCTAGCAGCCATGTTACCTCCATGCAAATGCACAGGACCGGTGGTCACCTGTTCAGTGTCCCTGGGAAGGCCGAGGGCAGGGAGCCTAAGGTCCCAAGACATTCTGGGAGAGGCCATCTATTCCATCTGGGTCTGGGCCCAGGAGATTAATCATAGAACTGCTTTGCTTTTAAGAGATGACGCAGAGAGATAAATTACCTGGGTTGATTTCAGTCTTTAAGATTAGAATACACAAAGGGAGACTATTCATATCAAGGTGAACCAGATTCCCCGTAGGACCAAGCCTATTCTTCTGTGGACTTCTCAGCTAGCGACCACACAGCTCTTCTTCGTGGCAACGTCTGGAATGACCATTGCCTGTCTACGTCCTGCCGTGGTAAACCTGCTTCGCGAGACGCCAGCTGCTCACCATCTCCTCTGTCACCAACGGAAGGTGAGCCCGGTGCCTACTGGACATCTCCTCGCCTTTTGCTCTGGCCCTCTGCAGTGTATCACAAAGAACCCTCAGAACAGTCCCTTTGAAAAGGACAAATCATTTGTTCATCATGTGGAGCCTTCCATGTAGCTGCCCAAAGCCCTCCCAGGCCCTCCCAGGTGTCTCTGGCCTGGCTTTCTGATGGCTGAGGGCCCGTGACTCTCTGCCTCGGTCCAGGCAATTCTAAATTTTCCTTCTGCCTGTTACTCTGTCTCTTCTTCCTGGCCTGCACATTACTCTCTCCCTCATCCACTTCAACCTCTTCAGCTCCACCTTCTTGTCCGCGTGGTTTCCCTCATCCCACTGTCTATGTGTCGTTGCTCAGCACCCCTCTCTCTCCTCGCTGAGATTTTTTGCTATAGAGTTATTACCTGTAATAACTCTGTAATTTGCTCACTAGTTAGAAGTACCACACTCAAGATAGCCAAAGACCCCGGTAGACACTTGATATTTATTGGAAGAAGGAATGAATTGAAGAATGAAGGGATTCATTATGTTAAATGAGCTTAGACAAAAAATATGTTCCAAAGAATTGAGAGTCTATATAGAATCAAATATTAATATGAAATTCTAATCTTGGTCTATGGATAAGAAAGGGCTTCTAAATGACTTTCCCATACATTAACCATCTTAATAAGGAGATTATTGAATAATGGGATTCTTTCTCTGTAAGGACTTGTAGAGAATGGTAAAAGTAGATGTATAAAGACATAAACAACCAAAAGCAAAGGAATGAGAATAAAAACTTTTGAAGGATGTGGAAGCACCCCAGATTACTCAGAGGACCCCCCAGTAAGTGTCTCCCCTCTGCACAGGCCTCTCAGTAAGCCAAGCCTGCGTGCTCTCATACAAAATCCTTCCGTTATCTCTGAATTGCTTAAAACTGTAAATTATGGATAATTCACTGCATAACACATTATGGCCTGCCATAAACATATAAATAAATGCTTTTGAAATTTCCCTGCAGCAGGAAGCCAGCTTTGTGTCTATTTAAAATTGATTTATCATTAAATTCTGCTCATTTTTAGTGGCTCTTGGACTTATCTTTTGAACAGTCTGCAATGGCTTACTAATTCCATCATTAATTCATGAAGTGTAAGTTTTGACTTACTCCTTTTACATTAATATAAACTGACAATTACATTATTTTAAAAATCTACTTTAATAGAATTTAATCCTTATCATGGTCTTACCTAATTGTATCCCACCTACAGAACTAAGGAAAAAAGCCAGACCCTTATACAGTGGTTTTATGTTCCAAGGTTCAAGGAAAAGATAAAAAATGAGGAAAAAAGAAAATACTTTGAGTGAAAGCATATCTGAACAATCTGAGTTTGTTTCCGCATCATTCAAAAGTTTATATTCTCATCCTTTTATTTCTTATTGTTTTTGTTTTTACACCTCTACTCTTACCATTCTCTACAAGTCCTTCAATAAACTTGGATAGGAACCAGATGATATACATAGCCTTTAATGGCTGTTTTTGTATTCATCCATGTTTTCCACATCTATTTTTGTGTCTGGGTTAAATCCTCCCATTGTCTGTGAAAACAGGCCAGATTAGTAATCTAGAAAAGGAAGTTGTGATCAGAGCCTGTCTCTAGATGTTTCTGAGAGCGGAGGATCCGGGTGATGGCACAGGGGACTGAGCACTATTCAGTCCAGCGCTGTGCTGCATTCCCAAACTCCCCACGGCTGAACAATCTTACCCTGGGCCTAAGAGCCCTGTTATCCCGGTGTTTAGGTTGAGGGGCCTGGAAACACTCTTCCTGACAATTGCGGGATGCAGGAACGCTGGAGGAACAGGCCCCGACTTCAGACAAGGACGCACCAGTACCGTGGGGTATGAGAAAGGGGATGCCTGGGGCTCCGGCGGGGAGAGTCAAGAGGGAAGTCTACAAATTCACAAGGAATCTTTTGACAGGGAGAGTAAGAATACCTAGTGGGAGTTATCCTAAAGAAGAGAGAGGATGGGCTCTGAACTGAGCAGTCAATGATGCGTGCAGCGCTTTCAGTCTGGATTCACTCAGATGAGCACTTCGCTGGGAAGGTTTTCTACAATCAGTGGAGACAGAGAGGCCGTGTCCCGCGTCTCCACTGCCGGGGTTCTGATGCACCCCACGAGGCCCTGCCACACCAGATCCACACACATTTTTGCTCCACACAGACATGCTGTGTTCTTGGCACTCGGCTTTAGTGGGAGTCTTACACGCTGAAGGGCTCTCCACAGAGTGACTCTCTCTGCACGAGTTTTTCTAAGCGCACATGATCTCCTCCTGTATGGTTGCTGTAACTCTGGAAATATGTCATATTTTTCTGTTATAATTGCTGGTAATCTGTGATATACTGTCTGATGCTTCCACTGTAATTATTTTGGAGGCAAATCACAGGCATATATTACGCCAACTTAATGCATGAATGCTCATCTCTCTTCTTGGACCTTCCTATTCCTTAAGGCAAAATACTGAATTGGTGTAAGTGACAAACATTGGTCACTAAGTATCCAGACTGAGCATGTGCTCTCTCTCTCTCTCTCTCTCTCTCTCTCTCTCTCTCTCTCTCTCTCTAGATCATAACAAGATCGCAGCTGGTCATAACTAGCTCCAGAAAAAGTCTTTGGCAAAGACTCTTGTGCAGAGCATTGAGCAATGCTGTGAATGAAATGTTCCTGAAGCAAAGTGTTACTCCGGTGAACACAGGAGGATAAAGAGAAACAGCCATGTTGCTGATATGGAGAAAGTTTGCGAGGTCTAGACAGAAGATCTAGTGATAGCATCTCCTTAAGCAGAGGAATTTCTAAAGTCAGGCCATCACTGCTAGACTTCCTGAGGGCTGAGAGATATAAGGAATGTGAGGAAGGTCAGTTAGGAGCTAGCAGAGAATAGTTCCTAAGGCTGAAGGGAAAGACCTGTTTCCAGGACACACATGTGCAGATGCAGCAAGCTATCCAGGAGACCTGGCTAAGCTGACCAATGCAGATTGACCAACAGCAGACAGACTGCCACTGAGGACAAATAGCCTTCACCCGGAATGAGGTGAGGACCTTCAACGCAGGAGAAAAGCCAGCGTCTAGCCTCGCAGCTTCAAAGGACAGGCTCACTCCTCAGGGAAGAGCTCATGCAGCTGGGGATTTTAAGCTAACGCTTAGTTAGCATCCTCAAATCCCAGGACCCTTAAAGGTGGGGCCCCCTCTGCTGCATGGCGTGAACAGAACAGCCAAGCGGGGGCACAGCACTTGTGCGCACAGCCCGGCTTTCTGAATATCTGAAGCCCACGGATGAAGCTTATGCTTAGAACAATAAATTCCAGAAGTGGTCACTATCTGACGACGTACCTGGACAAAGGCTCTGCCAGAGGCAGCCAATGGGAGCGATGCTACTTCCACTGCAGCCCGCAGAGCGGCGGGTGATGCAGACTCACGGCTTGCTGTTTACAGGATGCTTTTTGTGAGGTCTAGCTGCCACACATGGCCTGCTTCTCCCAGGAGGACCTTCTGGGGCTGAGAGGCTACACTCCTTTAAAAACATTCACAGTTGAAGACAGAAGGTCAAACTCTCAGGAAAGACAGAAGGTCAAGCTCGGGAAAGGTGTCCCAGCCCTAATGGACAGCTTGGCAGGAGTCGGCCTTGAGGGGAGGCCATCACCACAGACAAGGTGGGAAGGTGCTCTGGGGAGCAGAGGGAAGCCCAGCTCCTGACCGGCTCACCACCATCTCAAGAGAAAACTCCCAACACGCGGAACCAAGTCAGTGGCTTCTCGAGACAGAATCTGCTCGTGGGGAGCAGCAGCCGGGGCTAGGGTGATTCCCGTGTTGACAGATTCCACAGTGGGTAAAATTCTGTCAAGTAGCATTTCAGGCTACAGGAAGTAGATCTATAGTGAAAGGAAGAATCAATAAATAGAGCAAGCTCCAGTGTGGTCTCATTTTCAGAAATGGCCCCAGCCTGTGCTCTCTGTCGGCGGTCATGAGCAGGCAGGCAGGGCCTCCTGCAGCCCACACTCACGAAGCGTCCAGGCGCAGGTGGGCAAGCTGCACGCTTCATCAATAAGATGCTTCTAATTACACACATTGGTCCCAGGCATGATTACCATTGCACACTTAACAGACTGCACATAGTGTAAACATGATTCTTATATGCACTGAGAAATTAAACATATCTTTGTGAGTTGATTTATTTTGACATTAGCATTTCATTTCAAGGGTCTGGAACAAAAAAAAAACAACCCACTACATCTCCCCATATGCCCAAGTTGAAATACTATTCTTCCTCTTCTGTTGAGAAAGGCTCAAGAATTATTTTTAAATAGTAAGGGGGATAACTCTAACTATGCTTTTAGGCAAACTAAAATATAGTAGTCTCTTAATTCAAAGGAAATCAGAACTGTGCTCCATCTCAAGCAACCACACGCTTTGCTTTTCATTTAGTTGACAACCTCAGCATCCATCCTATGAAGGGGACATGGTTCATTGCCACAAACTGTTAATTGACAGTAGCAAGATTTCATTGCAGGTATTTATACTTTTACTTTTAAAAGTCTGTCTCAGTTATTGGCATAAGCGAAGCTGATAACATACAACACAATCAAATAAAATGAGGAGGAAATAAGGAAAACCAATTTATGCTATCCAAAAAAATCAGAAAATTTTAAATAATGTTTAATATACCCTAATGAAAAGTAATTTGTAACTTATTACCATTTTGATAAAACAAAATATTTAGCATGATGTTTTAAGCTTTTAATATTATTTCATATAGATAATTTATTTATAAAATACCATTGGCTTCCTTTAGCAGGACAATATTGAAATGAGCTTATTGACTCTGAACAAGAAGTTTTATTTCTATGACAGGACAATTATTTTCAATGAAGAACTTTGTTTGAGATATAACATATAATTTGACTTCATAAATTCATTAAGAAAACTGTTGCAACTCTCACTTATTTTATAAATACAATGCTATATGAATGACATTTAATTAAAAACAATTTAATTTTAGAAAATTAAAGTGACATTTTTCTATAATACTTGGTAACTTATATTCCATTCTTCATGACATTACAGTAATGGTTGCCTATTTATATTTTACACACCAATATAGAAACATACACTATTGCTTTAATTTCTCAAAGCAGAGTAAGTAGTCCTGTTCTAATTTAATCAGTATTTTAGAATGCTTGTTTAAACTAACGTAACAATGTTATTGCTTCTAGTTTGAATTTGGATAATACCATCATAGTAAATTCCCAGAATGCAGATTTTAAACGTATTTTCCAATGACACTATTGCTTTTTATATGTAATGACAATAAATGATTTTAAAACACTTTGTGTGTATAATGTCTCTTTGTTGCATGTTAACATCTCCTAGTGACATTAACTGGGTCTCTGACTAGGAAATCCAAGGTCAGCAGGACTGAGTGGAGCCTCGTACCACAGGGCCTGAGCACACAGGGCGCCTGATCACCCACCTTCCTCTAATACACCCCTCACGTAGGCTCAGGAAACACTGGTGATCCCACAAGGGTGTCTGACAGAGCATCCTCTTCTGTCTGTCTGGAGTCAGTGCACTCTTTTGTCCACCCTGCCTCAGTACTATCCACAGTGGCTCTGCACATATAATGAGATGCCATTGCTAAGTCCTTTAACCAGCTTTGAGGGTTGTTTCCATTGCTCTCCAAACGAGAGTCAGAACACGTGATCCCGTGTGATCGTTATGATGCAGTAATGTATCATGTGCCAGGATGTCTAGCACACAGCAACACGTCATACAAGTCGCTTTATGTCCAACAAAATGCCTTTGTGTTCTTTGATCCAGTACCTCACAACATAGGGAGAAACCGAGAATATGGACATTCAAGGGAACCTAGCGTATTTAGTATTTAGTGTTGAAAGAAGTAGCTCTTCAGATCCATGAATAGGATCGGCCAGTATGGAGAGTCTCTGAAAATTAGCCCTACACTTACCCTGACATGCAAGACGCCACGGTGGACCTGTATCAGAAACACTGCCCAATGAGATAAAAAAGCCACCTGCACATCCATGTTTATTGCAGCACTGTTCACGGTAGCCATGTTTTGGAAACAGCCCAGATGTCTTACAATAGACTAATGTGGATAACTATGTGTGTGTGTGTGTGTATTAATTCTTCTCAGCCATCAAAGAAAGCACATATATACATGATCAATCTTACTAAATGATAGTCTATGCAGAAGAGGAACCTTCGGTGAAACCTTTTTGAAAAATGAACAGTTTAAGAAATAAACATCAGGGAATTGAAATCTATTTTGCATAGAGTTTGGGATGGTGCTAAGGGGAATGGTGTGCACACACAGTTATCAGATAAGGCAGCTAGGATCACAGACCAGCTCACAGCCAGACCCCCGTCCCTGAAGACACGTTAGAGATAAACCCAAGTTCTGTTTGCGTGCTAGCATCTCTTTTGCTTTCAAAATCCAGTTTTCTTCAGTCCGATAATTGTATTTGGCTCCATATACCTGAGCATACGATCAAGTAAGATTAGAATCATGGCCTTCACTTCAGGAACTAAGCAGTGATCAGGAAGTACCAGTACTATCTTTGGTGGAGTTTTCCATAAACCAAATAATGAAGCCTCTTGGTGGCTGTGACTAACTTCATTGTCCATTGTACTTCCACAGCGCAGACGCCGCTCTCCTAAAAACTTAGCCAGAATTTCCCAAATTCAAATGAAATGGCTGCATATTGCAGTAGACAACCCTCTTCCTCCGCCCCCACACCCAATTCCAATAGCATGGCTGTGAACTGGAAGAGCAAAGCTGGTTGTAAGAGGATTGCACACATTTCCAGGCCCAGCTCTTTCCATAGCAAAGGACGAAATGGGGTAGCAGCTTCCTTGGGGACAATCCAGAGCTGCTCACCTGGGGGTGAGCTGCTTCCAGAGACATTCTATTGGTGCTCAACTAGGGCTAGCGCCTCCTCCTGGAACAATGCATGTGTGCCCTCTCCAGCAGAAAAGTATTTTCTTATAAAAAAAAATCTCTCTGCTCTGCACTGTCCCGCAGCAACCTTAGTGCCCAACGCAAAGTCAGGCTCCACAGGATTGCTAGCATCATTTTTACCCTTCACAAATGATTTTATTGTTAAGATGCTATGCAGAGGGGTTACAGAGGGGTTATGAGTAAGGTGAGTACATTTCTTGTCAAGCTTTTCAGGCAGATGATACTTTAGGCTTAACTCTTGGCTTAACCACTTGAAGTGTCTGAGACTGAAAACAAGTTCTTAAACTTTATGCATTTCTGCATATTTATCAGAAAATAGCTAATGAATAAATATTTTTAAAACACAACAGTGCTTGGTATAGGGACCTATAAAATTTATAGCTGTTTTAACAATTTTTAATACATAAATTGTATTATTAAAAATCTCTCTTTATATTGTTTTTTTTTCTTGTAGACTCAGCAATATGCAATGCTAAGATATGTATTGAAATGTTCTTTTTCTTTCATGTGATTATTTCTAACACATTTATAAGATTATTTCTTTGTTGCTTTGTATGTCTCTCCCCCACAGTATAACCCCTGCTTTCACTGTATTTGATGTCGGTATTATTTGTGGAGGGGAAGGGGAAAAACAAATAGTTTAAATAGGGATACAGGTGGACCCATTGCAACAATGAGATGTACAAGTCGTTATGTTGAAAAACCAACTTTACAACTTTGGTGGGGGGCGGGGAGGATTGGTAGGGGGTGAGGGGAGGCTGGGAAGGGATGGGAAGGGTAAACAAAGGAGGAGGCTGCAATGCTTGATAAGAAATGTACTCATTATCTTGCCCATGTAATTGTAACCCCTCTGTACAGTATGTTCACAATAAAAAATAAATAAAAATTAAAAAAGAATGTTTAAAGTTTAAGTTCATGGAACGTCATAGTCCCCTCCTAAACTACTGTTGTCATCCTGACGCTTTTGAATTTTGAAAGCAAATTCTAAATCAAATAGAAGTGAAAGCATCGCATGATGAAAGGAAGTATGGAAGGCACCGAAGGTAAGTGATAGGAAACACCTACAACATGAAAACTACCTTTGCAAAGGTCGAAAGAAATTTTTAAAAGCCGGGATAAATGCAACGCAGCACAGCCCCTCGTTCCATCCACAGATGTTTGCAAGGCTGACATGGCTGATGACGATGGTTTTTCTATCATAATAAAGATAAGCCTACATTTCTTAATCCTACAAGACCTTACTACTATCTTATTAAAATGAAACGAACACGCCATGGTTATAAAAAGTGAACTAGACCTCTAGGAGCTTTGTAGCTCCTGGCTGACCCCTGGAACAAATCAGCACACACCACTTAATCTCCATGCCTCTGCCTCTTGGAGAGCCTCACCTGTTCTCTGAGAAAATGACATTCCTCGTGAGCCTATCCCAGTCCTAATTGGAGTTTATAAAGCAGCCCAGCATCTTTACCTCGGGTGTATCGCGAGCACAACCTTCTGCTCCCATCAGGAATCGGGGCCCGGGGATCAGGAAGCGGGGCCCGGGGATCAGGAAGCGGGGCCCAGGGTAGACCCATCACACATCCCATACCCTGACCTGCTGCTCTGAGGACCGGCACCTCTGTCTGGGACTCACACACAGCTCCCTCCCAGAGCGGAGAGCAGGGGCGGAGCCAGGACACACGCGTGTCCCCCTCACATACACAAGTCTGTGCCCTCGACCTCATGGATCTGGGCACCTGGGGACCCAGCTCTCTCTGGGGACAACCTAGCAAAAACTCCATTCTCGGGCATTTTCAATCCTCTTCCTTCTGTGCCGAGAGTGGGCAGCCTGCAGGAGTGCTAAGCTGTGTCTCCTGAGGCCAGCTGCAGTCCTTCAGCGTCTCTGAGTTCTCGGTGCCCTTCCCACAGCCTGGGCCACTGGTGAAGTGCCCACTATTCCAGGGCCGACTCCTGCTCTGAGTCCCCACACCTGCAGCTCGCCTGGCTTTCCCAAGGCATCACACTCACTCGCGAAAGCTCTCAGTGAAACTCCCAGTTCAGTGAGTGACAAAATGCATCTACAAATACTACTACAGCGTATGAAAGAATGATACAAAATAGGGTTAGGCTTGTTTTCTTTATGCCACAGAAGGCAGGCTTTCTAAACACAAAAGGAAACAGATCTGTATTTTGTTACTGTCATTTTGTCATTCTTTGCTGACTCTGTCCTGATCATGTTTGCACTGAGTTAGGTCCAACTCTTAAAATTCTATGCTTGGTTATAAGACACACATATATGTGTGTGAGCTTTCTCCCTCGGTGTGTGTTTGAACACTGATGCGGTGTGGCTCATTACTTGCCTTTCCTGTTCACTTCTGTAGGGAAGAGGATGCTGGGGTGTTCTGACACAAGGTCTTCATCGCCCCTCTTCCTTTTCTATTTCTTTGGTTTATACAAGCGAGAGAGTGTCCATCCTTAACACATCTTCTCCCCCAAGGGTGCATGAGAAAGGACATCAGTTCCACAACTTCTCCTAGGAGAGAATTCCCATCATGCTGCACATAAGCAAAGTAGTACTGTGCTTACACTGGCCTGCAAGGCCTCTCAGAAAATGGAGAAACTGCTCAGATTTCTAAGGATTTAGGTTGATTTGTGCTCAGTTTCCTTATTCATTAACGAGATTTCTCAAGCCACCTCCACTTTACTTTTCAACTCAGTCCTCCCTGGATGAAACCACTGCCCACTGTTGGAAGCAGAGGCTCAGCTCTCTGAGGAGCAGGAGTCTGAGGGCTCAATGTATTGCAGCAAAAGTACCTGTGGGCAGGGCCGAAGTCCAGGCTCATCCACCTCTGATATGACTGTCTGTAACTGTGAGCACGGTGAACCTCGGACTCGGCTCGGCTCTCCTTGTCTTGGATAAACCAGATTGTGCACGATGCTTTCTGGTCCTCACTGCAGGTCCATCCTGACCAATGTCAGGATGTTAATAATTTAGCAACATAGTAATAAACCAATAATCTCAATCCAAAGGAGTTCAATCGCTTTGTTTTACTAAATTTCAATGTATAATGTGATACATCTGCCAATGCCAAACAACACAATAATGAATTCTGAAATGTAGCAAAATATAGACACAAATGTCGAAACTTCCATCATAGTGACAACCCATTTTGACCAGACAGCTCAAAATCGAGTTCCTGCCACCCAGGAGCTTCTTCCCAAGTTTGAGTGTCACCACAAAGTTCCTCGCTCTGGGGATTTGTAAACGTCAGGAAGATGTGGCTTTGAATTCTCTGCACCAAGTGGCAATTATTTGTCTCTAACAATTCTGATGTAGTGATGTAGCAATACCTAAGAACTAAAATTAAACTTTGTCCCTCCTGCTCTCTCAGAAACACATGTGCATAAACATAGACAAGCAGCATTTGTTTTCCCCATCTAGAAAGAGTGGAATTCACAGTGGTCCTAGTACATTGGTCTCAGTTCATTGTTATTCCTTCTCAACATTCCCTTCCAATGATTATGCAAACATGTATGTTCAATTGTAGTACAGTTATACACTTTTATCTTTTCCCCTAAAAGTAAAGGTGATTTTTGAGGATATGTGTGTGTGTGTGTGTAAAATTTTTAAAATCAAATATTACCAAGGTATTGATACTTTTGGCAAGCAAACTAAAGACTGTGAAGAAAATGACCAAGAAACTGAAACTTGATCAATAAGAAATAAAAGAAGAAGAAATGCAAATCCAGGAGTACTAACATACCTGTAAGATAGCGGCGATTCTCTGACACTGACAGCCTGAGCACTGGTGCCTGGAAAGTCTGCTGCAATCATCTGGAGAAACGTGGCCTGGGCAGGAGCTCCCCTGGGCCCTTCTTGTAAATTACACATCTGGCTCACAATGGCGCCATCCAGGTAAGAATGGAGAGGAGGCGGGAATAATAATTTAATTAAAGCCTTTCAGGTGGGCATGCATGGCTCCCAGTGGTAGCTCAACCAGAGACGCCCTTCACCAGTTGGGGGTGTTGAAGCTCAATGAAGTTCCATGGATGGGAATTTTAATATGTTTTGCCTTTTTTAATTAAGTTGCATTTTTATTTGGTCTTCCTACCTTCAAGGAAGAATACCAGATCACGTAAGAAACTATTTTAAGCACAATGTAATAATGGGAGTGCTTCCAAATTAAAGCAGAAAAAATCAACAGGATTTAAAAAAATAAAATAATTATACCCATTTAAAAGTATGTCCTTAAGTACTTGTTCAGAAGATAGAAAGATAACAGTCTGATTGCCTGAATTAACTGAAGAGAACCATGTCCTGAATACGCCAAGAAAAAATACTGACTTACATATAATTTTACCTTGCAGACTTCCTCCTGGAAAAGGCTTTTCCAAGAGCAGCCTCATTTGCACAAAGACACGGACAGAAGATCTGCACATCTGTCTCACAAGAGCAGACACGAGGAAGGCTAATGAGCAGATAAAAACCGAGCATCTGTACAGGGCCTCTCATCACACAAAATCACCCCCATCTACCAAATATTAGTGGAGATTTATTTTTGGTTTTAAAATAATACAAATGAGTAAAAGATTGCAAGCTGCCTTGAAACTCAGGGTTTTTGTGTTTTCTTTTTAAGTTTTGTTAAAGTTCATACAGTTCATAAGCTTTGTAGATTAAGATCATGATGATTATCATTGTGAAGGTTAAAATGGGGTTGTAACTTTAGCTAACTATGCCACAGTATTGTGAAATTTATGTATTCACTTTTTAACCGAGGTCTAAAACGGAAGCTTATTTTACCCACATTTACATTGTGTGCCCTGCTCCACTCCCCTCACTCCGAAGAAAATATATGCTTATTGAATCCCAGTTAAACATGCTAAAATAGCTGCACATATTGTCTTGTTGATTATCTATTCTTATTGTGCATATATCTTTTTATAATTTTGACTACAAAGGGCTGGGAGATGATGTATTTAGGAAGTAGAGACGGGATGCATCACTCTACCTGAAACTCCAATTTTTCACTGTTTAGGATGAATTGAAGGAGAATGCATTTCTCTTCCTCACTGTTTAGGATGAATTGAAGGAAAATGCATTTCTCTTCCTCACTGTTTAGGATGAATTGAAGGAGAATGCATTTCTCTTCCTCACTGTTTAGGATGAATTGAAGGAGAATGCATTTCTCTTCCTCGCTGGTCTCTCTCTGTGGATTCACTCCCTGTCCTCTTTTCCTCCCCTCCTCTTCTAGCTTTTCTGTAACCTTGTATCTCTCTCACCCACAGATCTCTCTGGAAAATGCATCCTCTCCATTCTTCTCTGCCTTATAACTCCATTCGTTTCAACTGATCGGTAAGTTTTAACATCACAGTGCTACTGCATCATGAATTCAAGGAGAGTACATAGCAATATTCTGTCTTAAGAAAGAAGAAAGAATAAGAGGAGGAGAAGGAGAAGGAAGGAGGAGCAGGAAGGAGGAAGGAGGAAGGAGGGAGGGAGGGAGAAAGGAAGGAAGGAAGGAAGAAAGGAAGGAAGGAAGGAAGGAAGGAAGGAAGGAAGGAAGAAGGAAGGAAGGGAGGGAGGGAGGCAGGCAGGGAGGGAGACAGGGAGGGAGGGAGGGAGGGAGGGAAGGAGGGAGGGAGGAAGGGAGGGAAGGAGGAGAAGGACAGGAGAAGAAGGAAGAGGAGGAGGAGGAGGAGGAGAAGGAGAAGAAGAAGAAAGAAGAAGAAAGAAGAAGAAGAAAGAAGAAGAAGAAGAAGAAGAAGAAGAAGAAGAAGAAGAAGAAGAAGAAGAAGAAGAAGAAGAAGAAGAAGAAGAAGAAGAAGAAGAAGAAGAAGAAGAAGAAAAGAAGAAGAAAAAGAAGAAGAAAAGAAGAAGAAGATCCCAAACCCAAATAAGTAAATCTAAACAGAGGATCAAACAATTGCCTGGCTAGTCCAGTGTTAACTAAGAACATAGAATAATCAATTGGGAAGAACACGGGCTGCCTAAAGTTAAAGCCAAAAGAGCTGTCAAAGGTAAAACATCTCAGGAAGACAAGAAATATGAGAAATTAAGGAAATGCAAAACCCACAGAAAACAATCATAGAAAAGATCAGAAAAACAGGGACCTAGAAGTTACTTCACAAAGTGTATTAAAAAAAACTTGCTGTTGAGTATGATTAGTAAAAAATAGAAAGCCTTTACAAGAAATGTAAGAAATGCAATAAGACTAACCAAATATTATTGTTTTCATGCAGAACACAAACAGAAAGCTAAATGAATTCCGAGAGATGGCAAAGGAGTCCAGTGGAAAAACAGGCTCCCAGATAAGAGAGATGAGGGAAGGCACAGATAAATCAGTAAGTAAATAAATCAATAAAAGACCTAAAACAAAACTTAAAAAAAAAGAAATCCTTTAAAATGACCAATCATAAGGCAGAGAAACAAAAAAAGTAGAAGACTCTGCAGCAGAAGAAATGACAGAGAACAGTCTCACAGGTTAAAGATACAGTAGATACAATAGAACATAATTATATAGAACATATCCAAGGAACAATAGAAGAATTTGCAAGAATTTCTGGACTCAAGTAGAAGATCTGATGTGAGCACATAACAATGCTGCACGGAGCAGGGCAGGAAACACATTTAGCAGATTCAGAGAACTTCCCAAAACTTCAAAAAGAAAGGTCCACACAGGAATGAGAAGTCTTTAGAAGTCTCTCAAACACCCAAATGACCAGACTAGAAAACAACCTTCCAAGACCACAGTTTGATCAAAATGGGGTCAGTAAAAATCAAGAAAATGATTCTTAAAGCCATCAGAGTGAAAAGCGTGATTCCCTATAAGAGAAAACCAGTCAGAATAACTATGGATTTCCTTATCTGAGTCTCCAAAAATGAGGATGGGAAGATTGAAAGCAAACAGCTACCATCAGAAAATACTGTGTCCAGCCAAGCTCTCCCTCCCCACTGTAAAACAAACAAAACATTCCATGATAAACAAAAACTGAAACTATTTATTTTCACCAAACCTGGACCACAAAAGTTACTGAAAGATGCCCTACATACAGAAAGTCCACAAGAACACAAAATGACCGGAGAAAGCACCCCTATCAGATGACCATAGAGATATAATAGGAACAGAAAAGCACAACCCCTAAGAAGGGGGGTAAGGTGACAAGAGTCATCACACACTTATCAGTTTTCTCCAATCAAGACATAGGATGATGGCTTGGATACAAAGGCAAGACCCATCAATCTGCTTCCTACAAGAGACACATCTAGCTGACAAAACCAAATATCTACTCAAAGTGAAAGGGTGGAATAAAGTCTTTCAAATTGCCCTAATAAGCAGGCCAGAGTATTACTAATATCAGATAAAATCAACTTCAAATTAAAATTAGAAGATAGTTAGGATATTACAAATTAGTGAAGAGAACTCTCCACCAGGAGGACATCACAATCCTAAATATCCATGCCTAAATGCTGGCATTCTCAACTTCATCAAACAAATCCTAGATGACCTAAACCCAAACACATTGTCAACAACTTCAACACACCATTCTCACTTCTTCCAGGCAAAAACTCAGCAAAGAAACCTCAGAGCTAAACAATTATATTGACCAGCTAGACCCAACAGATAGCTATAGACTATTCTTCCCATATACATTTTTCATGCAGCCAATAGAATCTTCTCCAAAATATATCATACTCTCAATGTTAATCTCTGCAAATTAAAAAAACACCAAAATTGCTTTCTGTATCCTATTGGACCACAATGGAATAAAATTAGAGCTCAACAGCACAAACCATCAGAGAATATACTAAAACTCATGGAAAATGAACAAAATACTACCGAATAACTACTGGGTGACTGAATAAGACAGGAAATCAAAATATTTCTGTAATTTAATATAAGTGATGTTGGTAGTCTAATGATGCACCTTTAGCTCCTAGCAAAGCAGGAACAAGACAAACCCAAAACCAGTGGAAAGAAAGAAATAATAAGAATTAAAGTAAAAATAAACAAATTAGAGACTAAAAAATACCCCAAATCACACAGAGAATTGTAAAAACCAAAAGTTGTTTTAAACAACAATAAAGTGAATTAGAAAACGAAATTGCTTTTTGAAAAAAAAAAAATTGGCAGGCCCTTACCAAACTTGAGTAAGAGAAGAGATAAAACCAGAGACGAAAGGGAAACTTCACAACTGATTCTAGCAAAATTCAGAATATTATAAGGGAGTACTTTACAAACACTTATGTCAATAAATGTTGAAAGGGATACATCCCTAGGGAACATAATTATACTGGACTGAGACAGGAAGATATGAACCAACTAAACAGACCTACTCCAAGCAATGAGAATGAACTGGCAACAAAATACCACAATCCAAAGAAAGCCCAGGACCTAATGGCTTCATAGCCAAATTTTATAAGACCTTTACAAGAAAACGAATACTAGTACTTCTCAAACCCTTCAATGAGCTCAAAAGGGAGGTATCACTACTCCACTTATTCCATGAAACCACCATTGTACTCATCTCAAAACAGATAGAGACCCATCGAGAAAAGAGAATTATGGACCTATTTTTATTTTTGATAAACATAGATGCAAAACTTCTCAAAAAAGAAATACTGGTCAATCGAATTCAACAACTAAGCAAAGAAATCATACCCTTTGGTGAAATGGATTCACCTCAGGGATGCAAAGCTGTTCGACATACTTAAATCAATAATACAACACACCAACAGAAGAAAACATAAAAACCACATCATCTTTTCTATAGATGCCGGTAAAGCTTTTCACAAAATCCAGCACCCCTTTATGATAAAAGCTCTGAAGAAACTAGTAATAGATGGAAAATTCTTTAATATAGTAAAGACTGTGTGTAACAAACCTATGGCAACATTATACTAAATGGTAAAAAATAAAATAAAACCATTTCCTCTAAAATCAGGAATGAGACATGATGTCACATTCAGCTCCTCTTCAATACTGGAATTCAACACTGGAATTCCTAGCAAGAGCAATAAGGCAAAAGAAGAAAAAATGGGGGATCCAAGTAGGGAAGAAAGAAGTCAAGCTATCCTCTTTTGCATAGGACACAATCTGTACTTAAAAACCTGCAAACTCTCCCTCCAAGCTACTAGAGCTTATTCAAAACTTTGGTAATGTGGTAGCATTTCAAATCAACCCATAAAAATCAGTAGCTTTTATGTATGACAATAATGAGTAAATCAAGACAAATCAAAAGAGCAACCTCATTTGAAATAGCCTCAGAAATAAAATATTGAGGAATTAATCAAAGATATGAAGGAACTCTATGTTGAAACATTAAAATTTTGAAAGAGGAAATTGCAAAAAAAGATTTAAGAAATGGAAAGGCCATGCATGCTCCCAGATTGGAAGAATTAACATCATGGAAATGGCAATATTTCCTAAAGTAATTTACAAATTCAGTGCAATACTCCAAAATTGCAACAACAGGTCTGATGGAACAGACAAAGCAATTCAAAAATTCATATGAAACAACAAAAGACTCTGAACAGTAACAGAAACCCTTAGCAGCCTGAATAACAAAACAATCTTCAAACACTATTACAGAGCCATAGTAATGGATTCAGCTTGGGACTGACACAAAAACAGATCTGAGGAACCATGGAACAGAATGGGAGACTCTGAAAAAACCACACAGACCTACAACCATCTAGTATTTCATAAGGGAGCCAAAACCATAGGCTGGTTCTGGCCAAACAAGATCTCCACATGCAGCGAACTGACTAGAGCCTCATGCCACCTGGTATCAGCATCAATCCAAACTGGATCAAAGGCCTCAATGTAAGACCGGATATAGCTGAACTATTACAGGAAGTACAGGAAGCTCTAGAGCTCCTGGGCACAGATAGAAACTTTCTAAGACCCAGAAGCACAACAAATCAAAGAAAAGCTAGATAAATGTGATCACATAAAACTTAACATTTCTGCATGTTAAAGAGCAGAGCTAACAAGCTAAATAGGAAGCCCAACTTTTACCAGTTACACATCAGACAAGGGCCTAATATCCAGAATTTTCTTAGAGCTCACAAACATGTATCCTTCAAAGAAACAACAACCCAATTCACACATGGGCTACTGACTTAAAGAGAGATTTCTCAAAAGAAGAAGCAAAAATGGCGACAGACACAATAAGACATGCTCAACACCTCTGTCCACAGAGAAAATGAAAATCAGAATAAATCAGGGATTCTAGCTCACCACAATTAGAATGGTCATTACCAAGAAGATGAACACCAACAAATGGCCAAATGCTGGAGAAGATGCAGCCATGGGAGCCCTGGCACATTGTATGTGGGAATGCAAATGCGTTCAACCACTCAAAAACAATATGGAGGTTCCTCAAAATACTAAACACACACACACCCTATGACCCAACAATTCCACTCCTGGGAATTTATCCAACAGAGCACAAAGGTTACAGCAAGGCCAGTCACGCAACCAAGCTGAGTGTAGCATTGTGTACCACAGCCAGAGTACCAGGGCATCAGCCCAGATGCTCCTCAATAGAAGAATGGGTCCAGAAAACATGGGTGTATATGCACAATGGAAACTGACTGATACTGTAACCTTTGTAAGGAAATGGAAAGACTTGGAAAAATTATCATTAAGAAAAGTAAGTCAGACACAGAGAAATAAAGGTTGCATGGTTTCTGTCATTTGTGGTAGCTAGAATTTGCCTATAAATCTCTAAATCAACAGGTTGGATGGTATACAGGTGGTTACAAATGTGTTTGCTGAAATGTGGCAGATTCTAGGGAGTACTCAGATTATGTAATTCCTTAGACAGACCAAGTCAAAGCTGGACAAAATGTGCACCAGTAAGCCTATACTTGCAAGGGGGGTTGGGGGATAGGGAATTCAGGGGAGAATGTAGTCAAGAGTCCATTGTACATAATACAAAACTGAGAAAGGGAAGACCGCAGAGGGTGGCAATGTTGAGAGAGGACGCTGCTCAAGGTTGTTATATTTGTAAACTGCTTTGTGAAACAGAAACTCCTTTGTGCAGCTGAATGATAAGTAAACTCCCAGCTAGTCCTGCTCATTTTCACGTTTGCAAACAGACTGGACTCTGTCATCTACGCACAGCAGCAGCAGGAGGCTGGGAGGAGGGGTCTGGAGCGGGAACACTGGGTCCCGGGCAGAAGGACCGCTCTCCTGTGCCCAGCAGGCCCAGCATGGAGAGCAGATCTGAGTGCCAAGTGGGGAAGGAAAGGGAGACCAGGACACCCACTAGGAATCAGCTCCTTGGAAGGCAGGCCAGGCTCTCGTTTGTAGACCTTGTGAGTGAGTTCACACTGACGAGCGTGTAGGGGAGTCTTTCTGAAGCCTCCCTGCCCCTCTGCTGGGTGGGATGTGATCATCATTTTAGGGGCCACGCCCTAAGCTCATACGCCCACATCCCCAACCTGCCTTTTTATTTTAAAGCAATTTCGTAACACACACGGGCACTCACACTGAGTCACCAGCTGATGAGCAGTGAGAGGCTACTTGCTCCCAACAAAGCCAGAATCATTGTGAGGGCATTTTCTTGGTGCTGAGGCAGAGCTGAGCTCTGGATGTTTGATGAGTAATGGAGATTTGCAAAAATGAGTTCACAGAAGGTTGACAATAGAGGGACAACTCTTCCCCAGGTTTTCCAGACTATTACATGCTTGCTTTGTGCAGCAAAGAACACAGGGTCAGGAGGAGGACAAAGCCAGCTAGTAGCTTACCGAGCTACAGTGGGGAAGAGGAAAACATATGAAAAGAAGGACTAAAGAAATGGAAATGCCATTTCTTCTCTCTCCCCCCTGCTTCCGTGAGAGGTGGAAAAGTACCGTCAACGTTTCAGTGGCAGCAACACGCTGACAGCTTGTCTATTACCTTTGACTCAATCTCTTCTGACTTCTTTTTTAAGCAACTCCAAGAGAGCTTGGCGAGTCACCTTGCTTGACCTCCGTTCGACTCTTGGATTCTTCATTCACTCATGTTCACCATTGCTGCGAAGGCCAGAACTTCTTTGTAAACCGAAGCAAGGAACTTTGAAACTATTGTCTACTGCTTGTCTGGGAAAATCTATTTTTGCTGTCAGCCACTGGCTTTTGGCTTTCCACGGAAAAGAAAAGACACACTTCTTAAACTCCGATGATAATACTAGGGGTTGGAAATAGGAAGTGCTTTTCAATTTACGCATCACGTTTCCAGGCTCAGTTGTATTTCACTGAGTTACCAGTCATCAGGGCTCTTACTCTCGTTGGCTGCATCCAGCATGGGCTGTACACAGGTGCTCTACTGGGCTGGAGCAAGGACACGGCATGAGGGGACCAGAGGTGGAGGCGCAGGCCCTTAAGGAAAGACAGATGAGAACAGGCCTGGGGCGTGGGTGAGGAAGTTACCACGCTCCAGTGCGACGGGAGGCGGGACGTAGAGAGTGAGCAGCTAAAATACAAAACCTCACCGCACAGAGCTCTGATGGACAATGATGCAAACAAAACTAAAAAGCGTGAAGTGTGAGCTTGGCAGGCAACGGTCGGAAGCACAGCGGTCGGCACTGAAGGGAAGAACGCATCTCCTTTCTCCTGCATAGGGTCTGATTGCATCTGGGTGCATGCGTATGGATCAGACCTGCAACTGGCCTCAAGGAGCCAGGGAAGCAAGGCGGACAAACGCTGCTCACACCGCCATCCGGGAGGGCGGCCCCCAGTTTTCATGTTCAGAATATAAAATCTTTTACCTCCTCTGGGAACACTGAGAGCTAACCAGGATGAGAAAACGTCTTCGTCCTGTTAGTGCCTGACTCGGTGCCTGGCACCGTGGGCTGTGAATCATCACACATAGGCAGACCTTCATTTTGAACCAATCAGCATAGAGCATTTGTTTCCTAAAATTATCACGAGTGAGGTAGATATGTTTTATTCAAATACATACATACGCACACACGTGCGCACATTTATGTATCATTCAAATCTTGTCAGGTCTTTTATTTATCTAATCTTATAGGAGGAATGCCGATATGTTTGTAATGATAGATGTGTTTATTTGATTTCAGACATTTTTACAAATGTGGTGGCTTAATTTTAAAATCAATTTGATTTTTACTTATTATTCAAGGTTGTAGGAAGGGACATGGAGAAATTTCAGACTTGGAGAAAAAGTGATTCAGGTTTAAAGCACTATGTTTAGCCTAAACCCCACTACGCACCTTTTAACTTCGGCCAGGGTTGCTCTCTCAAACTAAACTGGACGTGTAACTGGTCTGCCTCCTACTCCTGCCATGGTAGCTGTTCAGATAATTCAGATGATGTTATTGGGGGAGGAATCCAAGGGCACAACTCCTCTGAACAACCACAGCACTGTTTAGCACTACGAACCTCAGAAAATGGAAATGACGGCTTTGGAGAGGGCGATGGAGGGCCTGAGGCTGGAGGTGGCGAGGGGAGGACAGGCAGCCACTGGAGTCAATGTCCATCATGTCAGAATGACGGCGGCAACCCGTGGTAGGGAGGCTAGGGGAGACGGGGAATCAAGGAGGGACAGTGTGGGGATGCATCACGCTCATCGCCTGACTTACGGAGCTGCAACCCCTGCTAACAATGAGATTTTAAAAAATTAGAACAAGTTTTAAACCAGGCAGATGATGGCTGCAACCGATGCCGTTGTCTCTATAACCCCAGACTTGGCTCATGCCCTATCCCAGCCCCAGGTGGACTCAGGCGTGCCCTGAGTCCAGGATGGAGGCTTCGGACGCGTTGTGGGGCAGGAGAGTGGCTGACGACGCATTCTCCAATAAAGCCAATTGAGGTCTACAAACCCACAGACTGTCCCTGGCCGTTTTGTCCGCTGTGCTTTTCAGCCATGAGGGGCTTGCTGGGCTCAGGCTCCGAGGCACCAGGGCCCCACCCACCATGGCCAAAACCTCCAAACTGTGAGCCAAAATAAGTGTTTTCCTCCCTGTAAGTCATTTGAGCATTTTGTCAGAATGACAGAAAGGCCACACACTGAGGTAAAAACCAAGTCACTTTCCCCTCCCAAAACCTGTCTGGACAAAAGGAATTGATACGTTGAGAAACTATTTGCACCAAGGTTTGTTCTCATCTGCACTGGTGCCGATGCCAAGGCTGCTTGGTACCACCACCGTGGTGCTAAGCAGTTATCTGCAATACAAAGCCTGCATGTCATTGTCCCATTCCTCTGCTTATTACAAATGTTTACAGCAAAAGGGCAGCAGTGAAACCCTCCAAATGCATTAAATATAATCCTCCAGAGCATCCTGAGGGAGGATCACCCCCCTTCTACAGATGAGCAAACTGGCCATTGACACTTCGATCTCAGGGTCCTCCAGAACTGGTCCAAAGGAAATCTCCGTAAGGAAGAGCAAGTCCCTTCCATATCTATTTTCAATGTAATCTCTGAAACCAAAATAATAGCTACAGAGATTAAAATGACACAGATCACGGAGATCAAGATTGCATTAATATGGCCTATGGCTCTACAAACTGTAAGGACACATTCCTTAGAACAAAAACTGAAAAGGGTTTTTTTAATGATTAACTTAATTATGGACTTAGTAATATTTAATAATAATTCCAGAGAAAATGATTTGACCAAAAGTGTCACAGGAGACAAAAATGAAATAAAATTGCAGGTAGCTCTGTATAGAGAGATGCATCAGGTTAAAGGAACAGCAACAAAACGGAGAATGCCAGCACCAATCAGGGGAGCCAGCACAGTGGAAGCATCACGAAGTCTTCATGAAGACAACGTCTGGATGGGGGTCAGGCCTTGGCGAGCTCCGTGAGAGCATGGCAACCCTGAAGCAGGCGTTGCTGCTTTCTGAGGAGCAGCTCCGCAGCTCTGTGCTGCATGCGTACGTGCGTGAGGCCAAGACATTCCAGGGGACACTTGGTCAGCTTCTTCAAGCAGGAGAAATTAAAAGTGAAACGCAGACCGCAATAATGGCAGACGTGAGCTCCGCGATGGAAAGGAAGTGGAGTACTCTATTTGGTTCCCATGTCTTCTTGTTCACT
The DNA here is from genome assembly GCF_019054845.1 of Dipodomys spectabilis. Classification (NCBI taxonomy): domain Eukaryota; kingdom Metazoa; phylum Chordata; class Mammalia; order Rodentia; family Heteromyidae; genus Dipodomys; species Dipodomys spectabilis. Next base: position 3,324,618 of record NW_024870940.1, on the reverse strand, counting down.
CCCTAACTGCGATGTGCTATAAATCAGCTTTAAGTGAATGATTTTTTTGGAATGAATTTGGAGTAACACTGAATTGATCTGGATGTTGACAAGGACATTACAAAAATCCGCAAACTAGAAAAGATGAAGCAAAAAGGGAATTGTTCAAACATAGCCTACAGTATCTACTATTGGGATCATGCCGGGCTGAGTGAAACCTGGGTACAAAAGGACACAGAGTAAGTTCCCTTTTGTCTCCATTTAAACGCTGAAGGCAAAGTGGTCTGTAGACTTTATCAGTGTGATGCTAGATTCCTGCATTTGCCCCTGGGAAGCTCAAGAGAGCAGCGAGGATAGGAGGAGAGCGGCTGTGGGAGAGCAGCAGGCGGGAGGGGCAGGCGGGAGGTGGGAAGGGAGGATTCCACTCCTAGGCGCAGTGGTGCCGCTCTCCTCCTCGGACGGAGAGCTCAGCTGGGGATTTCACTCCTGGCCCGGTTTTGATTGTGTGTTGTGTTCCACAATGTTAATAAAAAAGATGTTTAAGAGAGAAGCGAGTTGGTTTACTGAAGAGGGGCACAGGTTTCCACTGTGTGTGGAGTGACCTCGAGTCTCCTCCTCTGTTCTAGTGGTGCTGTCACGAGCAATGGGCTTTCAACACTTGCCATTAGGCATCAATTGTGTGCACTGAGATTGGACCTGCCACCAAGTGTGTTGTCATAAGTCTTGGATGAACTGCTCTAGGTAGGGTAGCTGCGTAGTGGACAAGCCAGGAAACACATCTCAGGAGAGAGGCATGCAGAGAAATAATATTTCGGTACCAGAGAGAGAAATTCTGATTGGGAATCACTTCACACGGTGAGCCAAGTACAGAATGCTTACATACCAGGGACACGGCAGAAGCAGAGAGGCTTCCCTCTCGTTAAAGTCATGTTTGTATTAGGCTTCATTTAAACAACAATTTAGGTTCATAGAATATAATGAAAAGGAGATTGAGAAAGACTCAAATATCCCAGAAACGTCCCTTACATCAACGGTCCATGCAACCTCTCACATTTCATGTCTATCCAGAGACAGAACTGAACTGCATTTCAGTGGGGCACATGTGGGGTTCTGCTTCTAATCTGTTATGGTTGCTCTGAGATCCTTAATGAAAACCATCCAAATTATAACAGGTTATAGATGTGGTTCTCGCAGGCTACCTTCGACCGCCTCCCAGGACTCACTCCTCCTCAGGATGACTCCCCTCTTACAGTTTCCAACGTCTACCAGAATAATACCACTAGCCGGATGGGAGAGAGTTCCTCTTACAAACGGAAATGGCTCAAACATGATCTCTACTGAATCCCAAGAGCGGGCTGAGGTCACCCCTGGCCAGCAGGCTGGGAACCTGTACTGGTCTTCACTGGGGCCTGTACGCGGCGGCTGTCTTATTCTGTTAATGCCCTGGGCCTTCTGAAACCTCCCCTGCCCTCAGTTTCCCGCCCCAGCATCTCTGTACCTTGCATGCGACCCGAGTCATTGCTCTGGCCTCCACATACCTCACCTCTTCCCTTTATGGACTGACTCCATCTTTCCCGAGATAGTCCGAGACGCGTATCCAGCCACTGAGGTCAGATCCTGACCCTGTTTTGTATGTAGCTATACACAGCAAGTTCCATAAGACTGAAATCAGTCTGACTTGTCCATGAGTACTATCACCTTGTGATGTGTGCCACAGATCCCATCATTTTGTATTTGGATTTCTTTTTTTTTTTTTTTTTGCCGGTTGTGGGGCCTGAACTCTGGGAGTGCTGTCCCTCAGCTCTTCAGCTCAAGGCTAGTGCTCTACCATTTGAGCCACAGCACCGCTTCCGGCTTTTTCTGCTTATATGGTACTAAGGAATCAAACCTAGGGCTTCATACATGCAAGGCAAGCACTCTACCACTGAGCCACCTTCCCAGCCCTCTAGATTTCTTTTTGATATATTATATTTCTTTTTTTTGGGGGGGGGTTCTGGTCATGGGCCTGAACTCTGGGCCTGGGCGCTGTCCCTCAGCTCTTCAGCTCAAGGCTAGTGCTCTACCACTTGAGCCACGGCACCACTTCCAGCTTTTTTCTCTGCTTATGTGGTGCTGAGGAATCAAACTCAGGGCTTCAGGCATGCAAGGCAAGCACTCTACCACTGAGCTATCTTCCCAGCCCCTTTATTTTTATTTTAAGCCATTGTACAAAGCAGTGGTCATTCAGCAAAACAGTTTATGAATGCAATCTAAGAAAAACATAGTAATATTTTTAATGTCTTCTCTGTTAAAGTCCATATGTATACCTGTGCTGTGTGTTTTTCAAAGTAATACAAGAAAGTCAAACAGTCGGCGAGCACCGGTGGCTCACTGTAATCCTAGGTACTCAGAGGCTGTGATCTAAGGATCGCGGTTCAAAGCCAGCTGGGGCAGAAAACTTCCCATGAGACTCTTATCTCCAAATAATCACTCAAACCCTGGAAGAGGTGCTGGGGCTCAACTGGTAGAGTGCTAGCCTTGAGCACAAAGAGGCTCAGAGACAGCATCACCCAGGCCTCAAGGTCAAGCCCCATGACAGACAAAAAAAAGGAAGTAGTCTATGAATCAAAATATACTGATATAGGAAGTGAGAAAATATATAACTAAAATTTTTATAATATGCTATTTGTTAAAAATAAAGATAGACTAAAGGGGCAGAGAATGCTGAAGATTGCTAGTTGACAAATCCCTATATATTTACGTGCATTTTTGCACAAAGTAACCTTTGAATATATGCTGTCTCTTATCATCTCTGTAAGATGAGCCATTTCTTTTCTCTGCAAAATCTCCAGGGTGTGTCTTCGTTGCTGTACCGTGCTGATGGATAGATTAGGAGTAAGATCTAGAAGTTTACACGATCATTTATTTAATAACTATTGAATACCTACCATCCAAAATCACCTTTTTTCCATTATTACCCAACCACTCAACTTGTGGAGGAGTAATAACTAATAAAATACAAATAAAATATATTTATATTCTCACTACAAACTCAAATTTAGAAAGAGGAAATTTATTTGCTCATATAATTGTATCCTAAAAGACTCCCCAGTGCTAAAAGTCAATAAATGATGTCACCTGGGTTGTTATATGATAAAAATATAAAGATAAAAATTGCAGTCTTCCCATAGCTAATCTGAGAAATAATTCCCACTCTAGCATGCGTTTTTATTGATTTGGCCTCAGGCACTGATCTTGGACTTGATCAAAACACAATCAAGGCTCTGAGGTGATGGAGCATAAATAGAGAAATATGGAAAGGTAGTGTGCTTTGTCTGAGGAAAAATAAAACAGTGCAACAATGTCAATTACAATCATCTATGTAGAGCTTCTTTCTGGGGGTTATTTCTCTAAGAGAATCTTCTTGGTAGAATCAAAGCTCTACGGTTTTTATGGAAAATATCTTTGGTCCTCAGAATGAATGCTACCATCCTCTACATGGTCTGACTGTGCCCATTTCTGTGGCTGAGCATCCCCAGGGACCAGGCCAGGGCTCACAGCATCATCCTCATCTCCCCGTGCTACAGCACTTTAACAACAGTTTCAGCATGGAAATGTGCTAAGTGTTTATGGAGGAACTGATGATGGAAATGTACCATGCGTGGTACCATATATTAGCCTGGAAAGACGGAGATTTCCAGCACAGGATACAACAGGGATGAGCCCTGAAGATAGTCTGAACACTGAAAAAAGTCAGTTGGTCAGTCACAAAATCAGACACTGAGCTACTGCAGGGTGAGGCAGCGTCTGGACCAGGAAAAGCCATTGTTGGGCGAGTGCTGCTGGCTGGCTCAAGGCCTCAGGCATTCCAGTATCTGCCGGGCGACTCTGTGTTTCAGGGCCTATAGTGTACCGAGATGCATTGTGCACTAAACATTGTCAAGATGACAGACAGCCCTGAGCATCGCTCTCACCGCCACTGTGATTGGAAGCAGGTGGTTAGGGGCATTGGAAAGCAAAAGCAAAAGCAAAAACCACGATGATGAAATTGCCGACAGGGACATTGAGGTCTGATGTAACACATGCCCTTCCTTGTGCTGAGGGGTCCTTCCTGCATCTGGAAGGCCTGAATTCAGCGAAGGAGGCATTGTTTTCCAGAACTCTCCACAGGGTTGAAGTCCATTCCACGTCACAGCTCTTGCTTGTGATCAGCTGAGCCCTCCCTTCCAGCAGCAGTGTGATGGTTTGAAGAGGACCTGATCACGGTAGCTTTCCCCGAGCAGAGCAGTGTGCTTCCTAGGACAGAACTTCCCGGGCATTCAAAGGTCTGCGCCGGGATTTGGATCTGAACATTATGCAGTCCGTGCCAGGGTGTAAAGGGAAAAGAGCTCATTTGGAAAGCAATGAAATAAGTTACAAAGTCTTAAAATGCAAGTTGGTCTTTCTAAACAAAATCATTGTCATAAATAGTGTAGGAGGCATTTATCGTCCATCAAAGAAATAAATCAGAGATAGGCCTGTGATGTTTTCTAGAACACAAGGTTCTCCCTTCCTGCAGAGCCCCAGCCAGGGACACATCTTTGATCTCGATCGCAGGCAGTTGGCCACAGGACAGAACAGACTCTAGCTGCTTCGAAGGCTGTCAGATGCATTTGAATGTAAAGACCTAAAACACTCATAAATTATTTCAGTGAGATGTCAAAACAATGAGTCATGATATGCCAACTATGTAAAAATATTAACTTTTTACTTTTCTTAGAATCTGAATGCGAGCTTTCTGGGAAGCTTTGAGCAGAACCCTGCCTCGAATCCAGCGTGCAGCTGAAATGGGACGCGCAGCTACCTGCAGATACACCTCTCCAGGGCAGCACATGGACGGAGGCTGAGTCTCTGTGCAAGCCCGAGGCTCCAAGTTGCTGACGCCCAGGCAGAGCCTGAGTATGTAAGTAGATGCCTGGCAGAATGATCCAGATTCTTCCTCTCATCCCTTCCCAGTCCTCATCTGAGTAAGGGGGAAACACTCTGCTCTCAGAGACAGCGTGGAGCAGCAAGAACTCCCACTTCATACCAGAAGGCTCCAGCAGCGCAGCATCACCTGCCCTTTCCCGAGGCCAGGGGGAGGGAACACAGAGGAGATGGAGGACTGTCTAGGTCTGAGGTCAGTGGCAGTAGAATGAAAAAATAAGACAGTGTATAAAGCAAAAGGTACTAGAGAAGAAAAAAACAGCCGGGCTGCGTCACAGAATCCTTCCTGAGAAATAGAACAATCATGGTGGAAGTTTCCAGCAAGCATGGGCAATGAAGCAGACACAGGCATCAGCTATGGAGGTGGTGCTGGTCGGCGGTGGGCAGCAGCGGAGGGAGGGGGCAGGCCTGGACAGGCCACTGCCCTCCAGTTTTCTCTGTCCAATCGTCACCTCAGCCCCGCTGCAGGTGTGACTTCCCTGAGCACCCTGGGAGTCCTCTTCTGAGCTCTTTACCAGTCTCACAGGAAGTTACCTTTTCATGATTTCCATCCCTCCTACAGGTATGAACCCTGAAAAGTAGGGACAGCCCGGCTGTCGAAGCACAGGTGTGGTGATACTGGACAGTGAGGTTGTGTGTGGGTTACTACTAGGCACAGAGTCATGACATCGTGACAGAGTGAAACCCCTGCTCCTAAGCAGTCCCCTTATTCCTGTGTGTCTGCAGGACGCCGTAGGAGCTTTCTGCCATGAAGCTCTGCCACATGCTGGTAATGGATGTTCAAAAAAATCTCTGTGGGTTTCCAGTGAGGACAGGGTATAAGAAACCTCCTAAAGATTCCAGGGCATATTTAAATACACAAGAAACACATGATAAGAAAAAAGAAATGTTTTCCAATTTCGTTCATGAAGATAGATGCAAAAAATTCTTAACAATATAGTAGCAAAACCAATCCAACAATGTGTTAAAAAATACACTATGACCAAGTGGGATTTTCTCCAAGGGTTCAAAACTGGTGCAACATTCAAATCTGGACTGATACAGCCAGGCATGTTGTTGTATGTCTCTGTGGCAGAGACTGGATGATCAGGAGTCTAAGCTAGCCCCAGGAAACCTCACAAGATCGCAACTCAGGGAACAGGCCCATGGTAAAGCACTTGCCCACTTAGTGTGAGCCTTGGGTTCAATCCCAGGACTGGAGAAAAAGACAAAAGAAGAAGAAACAAGCAAAAACAATCAATTGGCAAAATCCAATACAGCAACTTAGAGAGGCTAATGAAGAAAGCCAGTTGATCATCTCATCAAATGAAGTGAGGCTGTGGACACAGTACAAGCCCACTCGTGAGATACAACGTCTGTACATTAAGAATAGAAAGGGATTCACAGTTTAAAAAAATTAAAACAATCTATAGCCCTCAACTCTGGGAAACTCACAGATGACACAGAACAATATCTGAAATACCAGATCAAAAAGGAAATAAAAATCCTGTTTGGGACTAATAATCAATTGCATCAGAACGGGAGAATGAAAAGGCCACCAACTGACCTCCTCCGTGGTCATCATGAGCAAGGAGAGCTCAAACAAACCAAAACCTCACGAGAAGGAGATGGCACCACTGGCATTAGCAATGGGAGACCTTTTCAATGATTTCCTAGCTGCCATACCAAAGACCTGACCCGGAAGAGAGAATCGATGATCTCAATGCCTTTCAACGTAAAATTGTCTGCGTCCTGAAGCACATGGATGGAAAAATGAAAACACATAACTCAACATGGGAGAAAGTATTGGCGGGAAGCCACACAAGTAAAAGCAATGCTATCCAAAACATACCAGAAAGACCCAAAATTCAGTAATAAGCACACAAACAATCAAGGGAAAAAAAACTCAGGCCAAAGATATTGACAGATATTTGCTGAAGATAGAAAGAAGACAAAGAAGCATATGGAAATACGTTCTCTCTCCTAGGGAAACATGAATTAAATGCAGCAATGGGATAACATCACATGACTACATTCCACCTGCCACATCCTAAACACGAACAAACTCCAGCACTGGTGAGGGGTGGTGTCGGGAAACCTGCTCCCTGCTGGAAGCAAGCACTTCAGGACATACACACAGATATCAAGCATAGAACGTTGTTGCACACACTAACCTGCTCTGAGCATGAACTGCCCTGATCTTCTACATAAACACTGAACATGCTTGTGTACAGTAGTTTCATCTATAATTGCCAAAATTTTGAAGAAAACCAGATTTCTAGTCCACCTAGTCAATAGAATATTATTTAACACTAATATGAAACAAGCTATCAATACCAATTGCTAAATGAAAGAAGCATTGTATTAAAGATACTTCCTTGTATGATTCCAAATGTGGGAAGAGATAATGAGAAAGTGGGTGGTTGCATATGGTTAATGGGAAGGAAGGATGAATCGGTGAAGGACAGAGGATTTGGGGGAAGTGAATTACGCTGGCTGTTTGTAACTTACATTTGGCCAAATTCAGAGTGCATGACAGAAAATACCATATATCATAGGCTATGTTTTCTAGTTCTAAACATAAGCCTTCATCTTTTTTTAAGGAAACTGCAGTTACAACAGAGATGTCCATGTAAACGTAATTCTACAAATCTCACCTGTGCAATTTGAACTCAGGCATGGGTTGCCACACCCACTGGAGTGCCCCCCCCCAGCTCAGAACACCTGTCTCCTGAGAGTAGGTGACCATGTGTAAGGACCTTCTTGTGAACTGGGGAATGAAATTGCGAATGTAAAACCAAGCGAAGGATGGAGGGAGTACCTTGCAGTAGCACTGCATAATCAGGGAAGTCTAATTTTGTCTCCCTGGGTACTTTAAAGAATCCACATTTTAAAATAAGCCGTACTGTCCTGGCACCTTGGATGTATGCTCATGAAGAGCACTTCACCTTCACTGTGTGAGGAATGCTGACTCAGCTGTGTTCTGGGTGAGATTTCACTCCGTGGACCTGAGTCTCATGATCCAGAGCCCGGGGAAACCTGACAATGGGGCCCAGCTGAGCTTCAGTTCTGCCAAGAACTCCTCACACGTGGGCAGCCATTACACTCACTGGAGTGCTTTTGGTTTGGGATTGAGTCTAAAGACTTTGCCAACCTATATCATTCTGCCCGGCCTGCAGGTAAAACATCCATTGAGATGACAAATATTCATTTCCTTACATTTCTCCAAGCTGAAGTCCGAGGCCAGACCACACCGTCTTGGTGAGGACCGTCCGCTTGGCTTGCTGACGCCATCTTCTCTCTGCCCCTTCACCTGGAGGCAGGAAGGCGCTTGCTGGCTTCTAATCCCGCAGGAGATCCCTGCGGGTCCCACCCAGCCTTTCGACCTCCCTCAGCCTGGATATCCTCCCATGAGGCTCCGGGTAAGTCCACAGGATCCCAAACCTGTGAGCTGGGAGGGTCATCTGACCTGCCTTACAGATTACAAGAAAGAACTCCTGCAAGCAGATGGTAGTTATGGCTCAGCTGGAGGTCTCCGTGTTATGGTGAGCGGAGCTGAAAGCCAAGGGTCCTGACATGGGGCAGCCAGGCAGCCATCAGCGGAAGCAGACTCTCCGCCAGATTTGAGAGCATTGGAAACCCACAGTCTCACTGGGAGAGCATGATGGGAGGGAATGGTTACAGCAGGTCATTGGTGTATGTGAAAACAGCGTGGGTAAGCCATTGTAAAAATTAACAGAAAAAAAATTAACAAGCTATGTATGTATGGTTACTCAAAGCTAAGGAAAAGCCGGGTCACCTTGAGTGCACACACCTGCCTCACATCTAATCTAAATCTTCCCGTATCCATCTAAATCTTCATCCGAAGCAACAAGAACAAACTCAACAGGGGCCTGGCTTCCCCGGGCAGCGTCCCTGTCCCCGCAGACATGGCCAGAGCCAGGGCTGCGGCAGGGAGCCCTGGATGGATCGGTTACAAAGCCAGCCAAAGGGAGGCTCTGAGTGTCAGCCCCGCTTGCTTCCTTGCTCCCTGCAGGCCCCGCGACATCGGTTCACATGCTCTCTGGCACCAAGCTCAGCATTTTAACACATTCCATACTTTCAAAGAACCGCACAGGCTAACCAACCTCAGAGCAGGCTTGCTTTGTGTGCTGTGCAAAACCATCCCGTCTGCTACCCACTGGGGAGGTGGAGGCTGCACTGTTAAGTGGGCGAGGGGCTGAGCTGTGCCGCCCTGAAACGCAGGCGTTAGCGTGCTAGCCCGCCAGAGCTGAGCTCCCACCACGCTTGGAGATCCATGCTTGAAGGACATAACGAAGGCTAGACGTGGTCACGCAAGTGGACTATCCTCCAAGATGGTAGCATGCTCCTGAGAGAAGAGGAGGACACAGCCACCGCCAGGCATGAGTGAAGACGCGGGAGGATTCTGTCTGCAAGCTATGAGAGAAGGAAGCACCTGTGTGCCCTTTGACCTCAGATTGCTTTCCTCCGAACCTTAAGGGAACTTTTTCCGCTGTTAGCCCCGGCTGGTGGTGCTATTTGTGCCACAAAGCTGAGCTACAGTTTGCAACTCGCCTCTCCCCCAGGGCCTTCCCTGGTGGTGTTGAAAAGCCCTGCTCTACTCCCCTCTGCCCGAGACGCCCCAGCCCCTCCGGGCTGTGGCCTCAGCCCTCTGCTCAGGTGCGTTTCCCACTCGTGATCTCCTCCTGCAGCTCCACCCCGCGAATCCGCTCTGTCCACTAGGTGCCATCTCATTGAGCATCCCTAATCATTCCACCCCAGTGTCTCGCTGGGAAGAGGGAAGATCTGCATTTGGACAGATACAAACATCCCCGTACAAGTGTTATTAACTATGTGTACCTGGGCTATTTTCATTCCGCATGACACAACCACGTTATTTCCTTTGACTCTAGGGTAAATACAAACGTGCTATCTTATTACAAAAACACTCAATTTTGGCTCTGATTAATTGATTTAATGTGTTATAGCTTTTCGCTGTGAAAAATTAAAACCCTAAGTAACATAATCAGAGAAGATCAGATATGGCTCAAGGTTGAGAAGACGAATTGTGCAGATTTCTGCATTTGTGAATGCAAAACTTCAGGTATGTTTTGCCTTGTCCCATTGAAGGCTCCTTAAATGAAAACAAGGCCAATAATCAGTTACATATGCCATTAGAGAAGTTAATCTATCTCATGAGAGAAAATGACACTACAATCCAGCCCTGTAGATGCACCATGAAGCCCAGGGCTGCAGAATAACTTGAGAAGTTCCTCCCACAATCCACAGGAGAGGGCCAGGCAGCTTTGTGCAGAGCCTCACTGGCTGCTGACTGCCTTTCAGGGATCCCACAGGACAGGAGTTCCCCATTGACAGAACAGAGACTGCACAGCTCACTGTGCTGTGTGACTTCAACACTTGGTTATCCACACAGGAAATTTCCCTTGAATGGCAAACCGTGGTGCAGGAAGTGTGTGATAACACTTTACTTCTTAATTTGAAAGCATTTTCAGAGCCCTTACCAAATATGCAAGGCATGTGTAACACACACATCATGCATAACACACACAGCATGTGTAACACACATCATGTGTAACATACACACACACACACACACACACACATACACACGTTAGGGCCAGTATGCTGTTCACACTGATAAGAGGGAATGAAGATACCTGAATAATGACGCTGAGTCAGTATTTAAGTTCTTAGGTACAAAGGAAAGGTTGTAGAACAAAGTCAGTAGCCCAGCGTTTCAATAATTGCTACAAAAATGAAGCTTAATGAACATAACAAACAACTGAGTTCTAAAATGAGCAGAGCCTTTTGCATTCTAAGAGTATACCTGACACTCATATATTAATGTCTTCTGAGTAGCGAGGGTAGAATTCTAAGCAGTTCCACGGAACGCTGGTTGCTATTCCTAGGTAGGTAATCTGCTTAAGAAAGACAAACACCACAGAGCCCAGAAGAAGCTTGTTAGCATATTTGAGTGTCTGAAATCTGAAATCATGCAAAAATCTAGAAAAACACTGTGAGTTATGGTATTATGATCTTACTGGAAATGTATCTTGCTGCAAGAGGAAAAGACAGAGTATGACACTAATGATATTCGTGTGAGTTTGTGCAATACATCATGTTGTCGGGACGCTGGTATTTCTATTTCTTACTCCCTCAGACGTAACACAGCAGCGTGAGATACCCTGAATGGCCAGAGAAGAGTGAGGAAAAAGCACTGGAGACAGAATCTACAGAGAAATAAACAAGATGCCTCTGTAAGGAAAGTGCTGATCCTCTAAACGCATAAGGGTTCCATAAAAATTAAAATGCATACTCATTTTTGAAGACATAAGGGAAGCACATAGAAAAGATGCGATACCCCTTTCTGAGCTCAAAACATATAACCAGTATTTTAATATATCAAAATAAAACCCAAGTAATTTGCAGACGATCACTCTGCATGTTCTAAAGATAAAACACTACCTCTTCAAGAGCATCAAGAATTGAAGAACATGTTGACATGGTCGTTACATTACACTTTGTCTTACTGGCAAAGTAAAGGCCCCATTTCTCTCTTGCCCCACTAAAACACAGTTTTTATAACCCATGTCTTTTTTTGGTCTTTTAGAACAAAAGGACATTTCTCCAAACACTTGTTTCTAGGATTATAAATATACTTATCTTCATTTCCTACCACAGCATGCTATTTATAATCCTAGAAACATGTTGCATTTAGTCATATTAATGCATAGATTATTTACTTCTCAGTAGTCAGAGTTTCCAGATAAATTATTAGGCTTTTAAATGATAGGTCAACCTATACTTAGGCTCTGCCTGGGAAAATCATGGAAGATCAGTGAATTGTCTGTTGATGTGTAAGAAAAAAAAATCACGGATGAGTGAACTCAAGGCTCAGTGCTGAAGATAGTTAAGTAGAAATTTTAAAAATGGAAAGAAAAATAGCAGACTAATGATGAAAATAAATACGTATTCTAAAAAGTAGTGCATACATGTTATTTTTGTGGTACTGGGCCTTCATGGTTGTATTTTAGCCAAAAGTAAATCTTCTGTGTCTCTGGGAGCTGTGGGTTAGAACTGGAAACTCGCTGCTCGGAACCCGGGCGGCTCCACAGTCTGAGGCATTGCCAGGTTCTTGTTCAGGGCAGAGGTACTCTCTGGGTCTGGGCCTTTGAAAAATTGTGCCAGTCAGAAGAGCCATGGCAGATGTTTAAAAGCCTCCTTTTTCCTTTCAAATTTCACATCATGCAAATCATTCTGAAAATGCCACCAGAGCTAAGCGCGTATGCACCGTGTCCACATCCGCAGGTGCCACCCACTCCAGAAAGAAAGCCTGCCTGGAAAATCCCTGTCAGCAGGTGAGGGGCTGAGGACAGAGCCGGATCTTCCCCCTCACCCGCCACACCACCAGCGTCAGGGCCCACGGCCCACGGTGCAGAGTGGAGTCTCACACCAGCCCTGCAGGGAGGGCACTGGCTCAGCCGAGGTAACGCAGGTCAGCACGCGCAACCAACTTTCCCTAAGCTCTGAACAACCACAACAGACGGCCCGAAGGAAGGGCTCATTCTTCCCCTTGCTTTGCTCAGGAGGAAGTGGAGAATGGACCAACGGCACACGGGTCTCAGGGTTGGCTTGAGAGAGCTGCTCAGCAGTTCTCAGGGTGTCTGTCTGCAGACCCCGAAAGATAAGCCATGCAGGGGCCAGCGTGAGGGGTCGTGGGACAGTGCTGGTCTCGGTATTTATGAGCCCAGCCATGGACAAGTCAAAGCAGCCACATGAAGCCTGCTGTATGTGCAATCTCCCTTGGCCCCAGAAATATGAACACCAGTGCACAGCCATTCTCAGTGCTTGGGATGCCAGGGTTTTATGACATCTTTCCTAGATCATTAAAAACAAAGGCACAGCAGCAGCAGCAGCAGCAGCAACAGCAGCAGCTTGAGCTGAAGCTGCTGCTGCTTCTTTCATGTGAGTTTGGTTCTGATATTTTTTTCTTTTGCTTTTACCTGATTTTCTTCCTTTCCTGTGATGAAATATTGGTTTTCAAGTTGTAACAACTTGCCATAAAATAAATAGTAAGTTTTCTGTAATTAGAAGCTTAGGGTCTTTTCCTTACACACACACACACACACACACACACACACACACACACACCCAATGTTGGAATCAGTTTCCTCCAATCACAGGAGCCTGGTGTGGTTTCACGCCCGGGAGGCTGGCCTTTCAATGTCGTGAACATACAACGAACCAACCATCCCTCGTTGGGCTCCTGCGAGGAACACGTAAAATAATGCATATTAAAATCAACGTAAACATCTACAGTGCTGCACTTTTAAAATGCTCTGCTGACATTTAACCTTCAGCTCTCTGGTTTCGGACCATCTTTCTGGCACCTCGCCCTTTTCTTGGGTCTTGAAGTCGTTTAGCATATTCATGATCAGAAATTAACCGCACAACTCTTAAGCAGTTACATAACACTTCCTCTCTCATTTTACCCCAAGCAAATTCTCACCAGCAATTCCATTTAATATTGTGAGGTTATGACTCTTCCCTGGACTCATTTCAGACCATGCAATAGGCTTTAACTCTCTTTCGAGCTGATCCTGTTAGCACAGTTGGAGAGTTGTCAGAGTGGAGGCACAAAGAATGGATATCACCTTCCCAAATGCAGTTTATCTGGACCTGCAGGTGTTAGCAGAGATAAGTTTTCCTTTGAGAAGTTGGTAGGGACTGTACTGCAGCCATGGTTCCCAGGGCTACACAGAAAAGGTGCACAGCAAAAGAGCATGTGCACAGTGTACTTGTCTTGGGGCACCTGCAGTGAAACGCTGCTCTGGTGGCTTTGGCCACACCAAGGTCACAGCCATACCAAGGTCGTGGCTATCCGTGATGCCAATGAACCCTGGATGGTTTTCCAGGGTAGGAATCACTAACTCATTTACACCTGTGTTGTTTAGATCTCATAGTTTTCTAAAATCAGATCTACTAATAGAAATGAGATGACCAGCGGTTTTACATCCCGTCTTCAGTGATGAGATTGAGTCCAAATACCTCTAATCCTGACTTTGCTGCAGAGACCAAGAAAGGAGCAGTGGTCACAGCACTGTGGAATAAGAACAAAGACAGCGATTCCAGCAAGGCAAGAGTAAGACTCCCATGGCCCCTCTGCTCAGAAGTGAGTGCTGCAGCAAACCCATGGACCCATGGCCCAATTCAACACAGACACGGATGCTGCACACGAGGATAATGGTCTTAAATACACTCTCCCCCTCAGTGCCTAACATTGATAACACAGTAGTGGGGAAAGAGTGTAGCATTGATGCTAAACCTCCAGCTCAGCATGGGTTTAAGTCAGCTGTTTCTGCCAGTTTAGGCCCTGAGATATATCAGCTTCTTAATCCAAAATGAATAATTTAGTTAGATGAACCTAAAAAGGTAGACTCAATTCAAGCAGTACAGAAAATGAAAAGTACCAGCATCTTGCCTATATGCTGTTTCCTTATTATAAAATAAAAACAAGACAAAGAGGAAAGTTTGGGAGGTGAAAGATAACTTTCATGATATAGTTTGTGGTGACAGTTTCTGGTATGATGCTATCTCCAGGTTTTCCATATTTGTCGCATTAATTGTATCCACCTTATGTGTATGTCAAAACATTTTATATAAAGTATGTGTTCCTATGTTTCAACCTGAGACACAGATACACATTCATGCACACACATGCAGACACAGGCACACAGAGCGTGGAAAGGTCTGCCTTAAAATACACAAGAGTCTGTGTAGGGGCAAGCATGTCCTCCTATATGCAGGGGTCTGGCACAAGCAACTAACTGAATTCAATAAATCATACAAAATAGTGACCGTACTACACTTGTTTTGGGTCTTTGATTCACTGAAACTGGGTTTTATGGCATTAATTTCCTGGTGATGGTAGAGGTGAGAAAGTGCATTTTAAAGTGTTTGAATTGGAAGTTGATCCAAGATGTGCATCTGACAGTGTTTCTTATGGTGGGATCAGGGGCCCCAGGGGAGGCCGGCTCCTCTAGACGCTGAGAGGCCAGGCAAAGATGGCTGAGGACGGGAAGGTGCCCCGCACCTGCCTGGGCATCCAGTGGCTTCCCTGAAAGTTCTATGACGTGATGGCTCCTCAAAGGGCTCTTCACCCTCAGGCTGTGGTCTAGCAAACCAGACATGAACGTTTTCATCCAATGTAAATCAATACCATCCTTCTCACTAAATTGTTGTTCTGGGGGGGGGGGATAATAATTTTTCTTTAAAAGTTAGCTTTTAAATTTATTTCTAAAAGTGATGCCAGCACTATAAGCTCTTAATGGGATTTCAGTTCTTAAAATCACAAGTAAAATGTACTGTTTTTAAGTGGAGGGAATAATTTTTGGAAATGCCTCAATCTTCATTTTGGACATGGTACTTGGAAATAGATTTAAATCATATAAGCAAATATCTTTGGGCCAAAGTCATTACATTTAGCAAATATAAGAAAACAAAATAAAATTTTAATAAATGCCCAACTGTATTTGAGTTCCAGGGAAATATAAATCAATTTTGATATAAGGATGCCCCCTGAAATATTTGTCAATCTTACTTTGGAATGTTTATGAGTTTTTCAGATTATAACTGTGCTCTTAACACTGAAACATTGGAAACTTTTGCATGTGTCTGAAAAAATTGTAACAACTGCTTGTTTCCATGTAGATTATACAAAGTTGCTCCTCATTCTCAGTCATGCTCTGTTTTGTGCCTAGATTTCAGTGCAGAAATGTAATTTATTATTAACTGCCAACTCCTTTGCTCTCTTTCTCCATTCAGTGAAGGTAAACTTCCTTCACTACATTGTATGAAACTGTAGCTAACCCATGTTAAGCAAGTCTGAAAGAAGACAGATGTGAAACTTGGGGAATTTTACACGTATTGGCCGATTTTAAAATGCACAATGAAACCCACACCATTATAATATCATTACTTGATTCTATAATATCTTTGTTAAGCATAGAACTGGTTACACTCAGCTGAATGGCCAATTGTAGAAATGAGATTTCTAATTCAATCATGAGTAGGAAATTCTTTTTCACTGGACAAATGACTATGTATTTATTTAGGAAAGAAAATCTGTGAGAATTCATCTCCAAAACAACCAGACATTTGCCATTTTTAGCCATGTTGATAGATGGGCTTTCTATAGGCCATATGACAGTTCATTAATTAAGACAATAAAAATAACTAAACCAGATGTGCTGTGGAATTTATTCAGGTCATTTCTTCATATGCTACCAGAGGCCAAACCTCTAATGTGTGTCTGTGTAGTAGGAAAAGTTTTAGAGAAACCCGGTTTGGGTTTTATTCTTAACTCTACCAACTAGTTTTAGCGAGCAGTTTGGCCAGGTGTACTACTACACGTTATTTATTTTTACCTATTTAATGAACCTATCATCCCCTGCCTTACATAAACCTACATGGGTTTATATGTGTAAGCCACCACCTTATAATTAGAGAAGTCAGATTAATTCCTTGACCAATTTGGGGCATCTGTGCATTGAGTTTTGACTTATGCATTATTTATTATAATTAAAATCATTTACACATAATTCTAAGTAAAACTACAAGGGTAGCCTAATAAGAGAACTCTAGCTTTCTACCATACCTTCATCACTCCCATTTCTAACGTGTAGTAGATTTATGCTATTGCTATTTAACATGTTTGCATTTTAAATTTAATCATATATTCATGTCAAACACCCCCTCTCTCTGGGCAACTCTATTCTGTATACATTTTCTCTACACCAGCTTCTGGACTTAGAAAGTCTTGAGTGTCTGGCAGGGTCCCTGGGGATGTTTCTGTTTGTGCTGACCAGTAGCTGGTTCTTTCTCCATAGGACATTAGCACTACAGGCCATTCAATAGGCTTACTCACATTTTGTTGTGATAAATAATGTCAGATGTGAACACGTGACACTTTCTTCCACAGTGTGTACTCTGGGATACATTCCTAGAAGTTAGTTTGCTGAGTCAGATCATAATGGCTATATAATCTTTCTAACTGCTGCCAAACTTCCTTTCAGAGGGGTTGTAGAATTCTCATTTGAACTACAGTATGTGAGAGCTTTAGGATCTCTCAAATCTCACCAATAAAATTGGTTGTAGAACTTTGGACTTTCGCCACTTGGGTAAATAAAAAGAAATATGACATAATTCAAATTTGCACTTAGTATATTGTATAAACTTTAATATGATCTTATTTTTACAATGAGTAGTAGATTCTTGGCAAGCAGAAAGAAAGTTGCATAAAAATAAAGAAGTATGGTCTGTTTTTAAATACATAGACCTAAGTATGGTTTTGTTGTACTTTGGGTCTTATTGTACCTTTCAAAAATAAAATCCTGTTATTTGAATTGGGGCATAAAGCGGAAAACACAACTTGCTAAAATACATTGAATTTAGAGGACATTTACTATAACGAAGCAGGCATTTTTGAAGAATAAGACATTCCATCTGGAGCCTTGCTACACCTTCGTGAAGGCTGGTACAGATGTTACTGCATAGAGAATGCTGTGAAGAAGGCCTTGTCAACGCTGCAGGCCCGTGCCACATGGCACGAAGCTGTTCCGCTCTGTGGCATCCTGGTCTCTGTCCCAGGACCATTCATGGTGCCACAGTCATTTGTGTTTGCTGGATCATAGCCCTGTGTGATCTGGGCACCAGTAACTCACATCGAAAGGTCTGCACATGCAGGCCAGCCCGGGGAGACTACGTGTGAAATTCCATCTCCAAAATAACCAGCCAAAAGGCTGGCTGGGTGACATGCCTCAGGCGGTTGAGTGACAAAGGGCTGAGGACTGAGCGGGTCTGAGGACCTGACTTTTGACCCCTACACCGGCAAGTAAACAAACCCAAACCCCAAACTGAATACGCCATGACAGCAGCTTTCACTTGTTCTGATCAGCCACAACTTTCTCCAACACCTTCTGTGGCCCGGCCGGGCTTGACCCTCACCCAGGCCTCCCGTACACGGTGGACGCCAAGGGTAGACAGGCCTGGCTCTGTTCTTCCTCACCCTGCGGGAGGCTGCAGACCAAGCCCACCAGGCAGACACACACCCAGCACTGCCTGCGGCCGCGGGCAGGGACCTCTCGAGGCCACACGGCCACCGCGCTGGTGTGGCATGCCACTCTGGGAGCCCAGCTTCATGTCTGGGGCGCTGTCTGGGAGAGGAAGCCTCCGGCTCACAGCTGGCCTGGCAGGCGTGTCCTCTCCCACGGTGCCCTCCTCTCCAGCCGCCCTGCTACGCTCTGGCTCCTTGCTGGAGTCATGCACCAGAGGCCCGGAGCACAGTTGGCTGCTCCATTCTCCAGGATGCTGGGAAGGTGTCTGCTGCACACTGCTCAGCCTTCAGGAAGGCATGGGGTGCCCAGGCCGTGGTCTTTGGAACAGGCCCCACGGCCTCGTGTCACACCGCACTGGAGATGGGTGGTGTGTCTGTCTTGCTCTGACTGGAGCTCCTTAGCTTCTCCTCTGTGTCCTTACCATCTCCATGTGGACTTAAGTTCTGATCTCACCACTGGGCAGGCACACATCCCATGACCCCTCCAGGCGGTAGGTGTTCTTGACCTTGATGCCAAACCCAAGCTTACACACCTGACACACTAACAATCCTCCTCCAGACCCTTGATCGTCTTCCGTTTACAATTTACATGTAAGAAAATACAAGTTGAAAGAAGGAGCTTCTTCTCAGCCAGGGTGGGCACAAGCGGCCCTCTAGCCTGCGTCTGCTGTTAACGCAGATTGTCCCTCAATGCGGCCTCCAGTTCTGAGATTTCACATTACACACAGAGAGTGTTTCTCCAACCCCTAATGCTGGCTTCAGTGTTCAGTGCATCTAACATACATCAGACCTTGCTCTATCTCTGATATCGTTTTCCTTTATCACCAGCACGAGGTGCCAGAAGAGAGTGTGGCATTTTTCTCTTATCAGAAGTGTTATAGGCTGACCTTTAGCTTAGTGTATTCTTGGGAGGCAGCTAAAATGGATTTTCGGTGAATTACCATGCTGTTTGAATTATTCTGCCGCGTCCCTGTGTTCCAGCCCCGCCAGAGCTGTAAGTCATCAGACACTAAATACTGCACTCAGCTTTCATACGCAATATTTCCAGAAGGCAGTATGCATATGCAGGGTGTGAAATATGTCTTCTAAGACAGTTTTAGGCTAAATGGTCTCCCAAATCTCCCAAATCTCTCAAAGCCCACAGCTTCAGCAGCAATGCTTTTCCAGCTTGCCTGCAGAACTCCCTCTTCATTTATGATGGGTGACATTTTTTTAATCAGACTCTGAAAACCTCATCTGCAAAATTGTGGGCGGGGGGGGAGAAGCAAACAACTTTCCCCCAAGTTTCCTAGCAGTGAATCTCCATCCAGATGCACCGGCATCTGAATCACAATCATCAGACACGCCCAGCGGGTCTGTGATGTTACTTCGGTCTATGCCATTCAACAGGACTTAGGAAATGATCAATCATGAATGGTTTGTAAATATAAATGGTTGAGTCTTTGAGAATGTTAAAGAGGCAGATAGCCTAGCTCTTTTTCTGAATTACTACAGCTTTAGAAGGAGAAAGCTTGTCTTTGGTTTTTTTACTGCACACTGCTCTGAGACCTGTCTGGTCTCGGATCTTCTGTATGGACTTGGGGTTATCCTCGAGTGTTTTCCTCACACTATCCTGGGGCTCACAGAGACGCTTGCCAGCCCGTCTCTGCTGCTAGAGCCCTCCGGGGCTCCAAGGCAGGGCCTTGGGCACTAGTACCAACCAGGGCTGCCAAACACCAGCTCTCTCAACTCCTACCCAGGAGGCCCAGGGCTGCTGAGCATACTGATAGAGTTTTCCCATCAGTCTCCCTCTGGCCAGGCTTCTGTGTGCATCCAGTGTGCATTCAATCGCCTCCATGTCTCCAAACCATGCTACACTCAATTAGTCAACTCGAACTGAACTCTGCCTGAGCAGTTACTCACCGTGTGCACCCTGCCTCGGTGCGCCCCCCCCACACCCCGTCCACCCGGCATTCCTGTTGCCTCTCATAGTCAAGTTCCTTCCTCGTCCTCTGCCACCAACGATCGTCTGAATTCTCATGTGGACGTTTCTGTTTTTGATCAGTGGTGCTATTGTTACAACAAACACACCAGACCCAACCACAAATGAGCATTCAACTTATATCTCCTCCTGCGTCAGCACGCTAGGCTTTGCCAGAAGATGCTGCTTCCCACATGGAAACACCAGCACTCCAACCACGCCCCCAGCTTCACGTCCCAGAAGAATTTTAACGCTGGATCCTACTTGGCTGGAAGAAAATTGTCTTTTTTTCCCTCCCTTTTTAGGCTTCTAGTTTTGGTATTGAAATATAATCACTTGATATTTATCGAACAAATAATTAACATAAAATCCTTCACAGATAGCTACCGAAAGCCCCCATTGTCCAAGTCTCCGGAATAGAGTCTGACTTAGCTCTTACTATTGAGCTAAAATGCAAAGTCTTAGTTTACTGGTAAGGCTCTCTGTGCACATCCAGCCCCTTCCCACTGACAGGTAGAAGCACTGACTGCAGAGGCTGTGAACGTGCCCAGAGGGAGGCATGGCCTCCCCAGAGGGACCAGCAGGCGTGGGTCAGGATGGGCACTCACCCATCCTGCCTGCTGCTCAGTCAGAAGCGGGAGATTGAGACACAGGAAAGACACGAAGGCGGTGGGCACGGGAGGAGGAAAGCCAGGTCAGTCTGGGTTTGGAGGCAGTGGGCACGGGAGGAGGAAAGCCAGGTCAGTCTGGGTTGGGAGGCAGTGGGCACGGGAGGAGGAAAGCCAGGTCAGTCTGGGTTGGGAGGCAGTGCGGCCAGCCACAGGGTGGGAAGAAAGGGCCCTAGAATCAACCCTGCCGAGCATGTTCCACGTCACTCCGTCGGGGGTGTATTTTCCCTCTAGTCAAATAAGATTATGTTGAAGAAAAACTCTTATAGTCTATAAACTTAATTTTCCAGAAACCAGACAGGAGACATGGTAGAAGAGCAACAGAAATGGTTAACTTTTGTTGTTGTTGTTGTGTGGGAATTGAACTGTGTCTCCCAGCAGAAATCCGAGACAATAATTTAGTCAAGACCAAATAAAGGCCTAGAAAAGAGTTTTGTTTTAGGTCTAGAAAACAAAAGAAAAGTAATTACATTTATTGAACAAATGTAGGCCAGGCACTTGCAAGCAAGCCACCGCTCCCCACACTGAGTACTGGGGACATGGCCAACCCTGGCAATGTATTCAATAAAGGGCACAATGTAAGGAGAGAATTGGAAATTATTCCTAGTGCTCTTGCTTTGAGGATGATGATGTTTGGGTCGGACAGAGTGTCTAGGATCCAAGACTCCTACAAGAGCTTACATTGGGCCAAATAGAGCCCAACTGGAAATTGTCATTTAAAAAAATATGTACGCTGACTGCGAAATGAATATATTTATGTGAAAGCCAGCGACAGAGGTATGCTTTATTATTTCCTCACATATTTGTCTTGTTCTTAAGAATAGAACCCTAAGATGCAAACACTGTGAGTTTTGCTGCTCAATGAATATTTATGCTGTTCATTTTGATGCACTGTCTATTACTTTGTTATGCTGTAACATTTCCAACTTTTTCATATAAATATAAAATAAATCTAATTGTGTTCCGATAAAGCAGGATATTGGCCTCAGAATGTAAATGACAGACGCTCACGGATGAATGCTGTCTCCTTCCACACTGAATTCGGAGCACAAGTTCCCCTTCTTAAATATATAATTAAATATGATTTGATTAGTAACAGATGCAAATGGCTTCTTTTCCCATGGAATGGTTTTTAAAAATCATGGCAATTAGGTGTTTGATTTTCCATATACCTCTCTACAAAGCATTTCACTTTAAAAAAAAAAAAAAACTGATCCTCAATTGTCAGTGTAATTGCAAAACCATTTCCAGAGCAGCTGCTCTGCCAGGTGCCCTGAAGTTAGCATACACGGAATCTTCCAGCAACCCCAGGCTCTGGGAACACGCTAAGGGTCTTTCAGGGAAGTGTGATATGGAGAGGAGTAAGCTACCAGTCTAAAAACAACAGCAACAAAATCCTGTTACTCGGGAGACTTGATTTACCTCAGCTCTGCCCCTTGTATAATTCTGCACGAAGTGTTAAACAAACTCATTTTCTCTTCCCAGGTTCATGAAACTGTGATTTAAACAAACTTTGTCATCTTCTCACATATATTGTTATGATGCTAGCCTCCATCAAACTTAAATTCACATGGGACACAGTTAGCATTTTAAAAATCCAGCATCATATTCCAGCTGTCTTCCTTACATATAAGATCAAGGCATGCACACCATGTTGGCCAGAAAACATTCACTTGGTGAGCATGTGATGTCATCAATTCTAGCATCTTCAAAGTGAATAGATAAAAAAATATGGAAGATTAAAAAAACAAAATCAGACGGGTTTATGGAAGAAGGGAGGAATGGAAAAGGTTTAAAGAATTCCAGAAAGAGAAGCAACAACAGAAACCACTTTGCTTCATAATGAAGTCAATTATTTAATGAAATGAGACACAGTGACAGTATTTCTGTGTCATTCGCCTCCAGTCCCAGGCCACGCAAAGGCTTTGCTGGGCATGTGGTCACCTATGATGTTTCCTCTTCCACAAGGAGGCCTAAGCCAAGGTAACAGTAAACCAGGGAAGGGCCCGGGCAGCTGTGTCCTCCGGTCCCCAAAGCATGCTGTCTGGCCGCCAGTCTCTCTGCTCAATTCCACATAGGAGGTTCAGAAGCCAGCCTTAATCATGTGGTAGGGCATGTCTCTGCCAGCCACCAGAGCCAGGAGACAGGGCATGCTGGCTTCTGTCCTGGTCCTCTGCGGCTGAGCTGCCCAGTCCTCTCCCTGCTGGAAGGAGAAGCTACCTAGACCCACTGTGATTTCTGGGCCTCTTTGGTAAATCAGCTTACCATCTCATACCAGGAGGGTATTAAAGTTACTCCTGTTTCTGCAGGAAATATTTTATTTATTTTTTAAGCCTCTTTAAATACCAGAGACTGCGGAAGTAGGTGAATTTTCTCTGAGTTACAGAATCAGATGTTTGGATTTCAAAGAGCTCTAAAAGGTTATCTAGTCCAAGATGGCAAACACACCGTGGCCCCTTGCCCAGCACTGTCCTGTCAGTATTTAAAATCGATCTTCACAATTTTCTCCTCTGAGCCTGCAGGCAGCCCCGTCATCTTTTCTCCTCACAGCTGCCAGTGACTGATTGTAGCAGACACAAAAATTGAAAACTATTTGCTCTCCCTGAAATAGTTTGAGCCTGTCATTTTCCATAAGAGAAAATGGAGCCCAAGAACCATCTCAGATTAGCTTCTTGAGTATTGGAGGATGTATAATATTTTATAGAATTCACGGAAGTGAAACCAATAAATAAATAAATACATAAATCTGTGCAAATTAATAGCTTCCCTACCATAGCCTGCCTTGTCAAGGAGCCCTTAATAATGAACTCTCAAAACTCTATTAGCATACTGAAGGAATCTTGAAGTTAGAGATGCTAGGGCTTGGTACACACACCTACGGTCCCAGCACTCAGGAGACTGAGGCAGGAAGATGGACGATTCTGGTCATCTTGGCTACAAAAGGAGATCCTGTCCCAACAGCTAAACATCAATGGGCCAATCAGTCAGTCAGTCATGACCCAGACACCGCTCAGGAAGTCATGCCAGCCTGCTCTGCCAATCTTCCCTGCTACTGACATCACACATCATGCAAGTGTGCCGTCTCTCCACGGCTCACACTAACATGGCTCCTGGCCTCTCCGCCTTCTTCCTCATGCCCAGTGTCCTGGCCGACCTCCTCTGGCTTCGGTGGCGTGTGTGGGAGACATGACTGCAAGTCCGCAGTTCCTCAAGCCAGCGTCTCCTCTCCCTGCCACGCTTCTCCCTCTGGCCCCCAGCTGCCGTCGGCTGCCGGCTGCCTGCTGGCTGTCCGTGAACGCCACCTATGTACAGAGTGAGCTCGCAGTCTTCAAAAAGAACACCGCTCGCTCGTGCCGCTCCACGTTCCGGGTGCCCTGGAGCCCCGGGCCTGGACGGCGCTCTGCTTAGCCACCCTGCTCTGCGAGGCTCCCTCATGGCAGCCCAACTCGGATACTGGAAACCCGCACTCAGAGCACTGGGCAGCCGGAGCTCCAGGCAGCAGGAGCGGTAGTCCGAGGACCCCGAGTGACCTGTCCACACCGGCAGGAAGTGCGTGCAAGGCTCCCCAGGAGTGTCTGGCCTCATCACCCACAAGCACCTTGGCAAACAACTCCTACAGAGAGAAGATGGAGAGGGGAAGAGCAAAGGAACAGAGATGCGCACGTGAACACTCTCAATTAGACCATTCTTGACCGTGTCGGAGAAACCAGGCCAGTGCCAGATACAGCAAAGAAGTCTCCGTGAGGCTGTGACCCTGCTGAGCAGAAAGCCTGCTGGGGTCAGAGTTCAAGAACCGTGTCTGCTCTGAGTCACCGTCATGCTACCAACGCCACTGCCAGCCTCAGGGGGCAGGACTGTGCCTCTGAGCGGAGACACCCTTGTCCCTATTCAAGGCTTCTCCACGAATAAGGGTTGACAGGTGCAAAGGTTGGAGGTTGGAAGGTTCGCCAGGCTTCTCGTGGCATCGGGGAAGAATAAATCAACAAGCCGCCAAATCCTGGCACAGACACACGGATGAGCAGGCCAGCTGCCGGAGCCGGTGGGGGTGATCCACGCCCGGCCGCCCCAGGCAGGGTTGGTGAGGGCAGCGCGCTGGCCAGGACTGTGCCTCGCGGCCCTGCACTGGGACACCCGGGGCCCTCGCCGGCTCCGGTACCCACCCGTCACTTCTGAAAACGTCTCCCTCGCGCAGCAAAAATAGCATATGCTGCTAGAGACTGGAGAACCCAGTAACGTTCTATTTAAACTACGGTTTGAATGCTTCCTTTTTAAAGTCCTTGCCTTAAAATAGCCACAGTGGTCCTGGCTGGGCCGCCCTGAAGCGGAGAACGCTACCCTGCACGTGCCCGCGCGGGCACAATCCCTGCTCTGGGGGCTGATTTTACCTCACCTCTAAGTCATGGGCTCAGGGCTCACCTTGCAACTTATACTCTGATGCAAATCACAATGGGTATCCAAAAGTCCCATTTCCAGTCTTTTGTGTGTTGACATATTCAAGCAGGAAGAGGAATTAATGAGACCGGGCGGGCGGTAGCTGTGCTATGAAAGACCTGACCCTCATGTGGTCAGCTTGTGACACAGCAGACGGCTCCAGGGCTGCGAGGCCCCGGGGCCTTCCCAGAGAGAGAGTGAGGAAGGGGCTGAGGGCGGATGTAAACAGACGGTAACGCCCGGCCGGCTGTGCGCTGCCCTCTCCAGAAAGCAGGGTAGAAAACAGTGCACCTGGGACCTATGTTTCTTTGGGCCTGGCTTACTTCACTTAATATAATATTTCCAAGTCTTTCCATAGGTCCCATGGTTTCCCGTATTTGTAATAACTAGTATATGTATGAGTCAAGCAGAAAAGGTCAGCTAAATTGATGTTAGGGGAATGAACCCCAAGATAAGCATTCGAATGTTTTTTTTTTCTTTCTTGCTATTGTTTCTAACATATTTATATGATGATTTCTTTGTTGCTTTGTATGTCCCTCCCCCACGGTCTAACCCCTGCTTTCACTGTATTTGATGTCGGTATAATTTGCGGAGGGGAAGGGGAAGAACAAATTGTTTAACTACGGATACAGGTGGACCCATTGCAACAATGAGATGTACAAGTCGTTATGTCAAAAAACAAACTTTACAACTTTGGTGGGATGGGGGAGGATTGGGTGGGGGAAGGAGGGACTATGGGAAGGGATGGGAAGGGGAAACAAAGAGGAGGCAACAATGCTTGATAAGAAATGTACTCGTTATCTTGCCCATGTAATTGTCACTCCTCTGTAAGGTAAACAGTGCACCTGGGAACGTCAGGCCCCCACACCAGGAGAGATGGGGTGAGAGGATTATCCCGCCGTCCTTCCCCCCCACCCCACACCCAAATAGTCTCCAGGAAGAACCCTCACTACCGCACCTTGGACTTAAGTAAATTACTCTCTTTGGGGTATTTTAATTCTTCATGATTAAAAAAATTGCTACCTTTGACAGTAGAATTCAATCATCAATTAAGGGGTCACAAATACAAAAGATTGCCCTGAGATTGATAAAGAATATCACGTAGCTTCAGCTAGAGTTAAGGAACTGGGAAATTCTATGTAAAGAGTAGCTTTTTCTATAAAAATTATTAAATATTTGTTGTATAAACTATGTTAAGCAATGTTATGAACGTTCTTTAGAAAATAACATCACTTTAAATATAAAACAAGTTCCTTGCTAGAGCACCTTTTTAACTTCAAAATACTGTTGTTGTAATCAAGGGACTAAATATATTATAATTAAAATAGAGAGTCTGTCCACTTCACACTGGGAGGATTTTTTGCTAAAATAACAAAACCAAATAAAGGTTATTAAGATTTAACTGTGCACCATACAGCTCTTTCGTATTTAACCCTTTTGACCTCAGGTTCTATTTACCCAAGTTATACTTAACTTTCCTTGAGGCCCCAAAACTTAGAATTTCTTTGGGAATGATAAACTTTTATTCTTTTCTGTTAGAGTAAAGCGAGACTGTTTTTATACATTCCAATGGCAACGTAAGTTTTTAAATAGGTAATTTAGAGTAACACTGAAAGTCTAAAGCACAAGTTAAAGACACTAGCGGGTAACAAGCGTGGTGGAGATACAAGGGCAGAGCGTACCCCATACCCGCCCCCTCTCCCCATCAGAGACACTGAGAAACACTGAGGAGAGGCTCCAGCGCGTCCAGGATGAACAAGGTTTACTGACCCACTGGTCAACTTCCCCTTCTCTGTACACTGCAGAGGGGGGGAGGGAGAGAGGGAGAGAGAGAGAGAGAGAGCCCACCATCCCAGCAGGAGAAAGAGAGAGAGGGAGTGCCCACTGTCCCAGCAGGAGAAAGAGAGAGAGACCAAGAGAGAGAGAGAGAGAGTGTGTGTACACTGTCCCAGTAGGAGAGAGAGAGAGAAAGAGAGAGAGCCCACCATCCCAGCAGGAGAGAGAGAGAGAGAATGCCCACTCTCCCAGCAGGAGAGAGAGAGAGATAGAGAGAAAGAGAGAGTGAGCCAACCATCTCAGCAGGAGAAAGAGAGAGAGGGAGTGCCCACTGTCCCAGCAGGAGAAAGAGAGAGAGAGAGAGTGTGTGTACACTGTCCCAGCAGGAGAGAGAGAGAAAGAGAGAGAGAGAGGGAGCCCACCATCCTAGCAGGGGAGGGAGAGAGAGAGAGAGAGAGAGAGAGAGAGAGAGAGAGAGAGAGAGAATGCCTACTCTCCCAGCAGGAGAGAGAGATATAGAGAGAAAGAGAGAGAGAGCCAACCATCCCAGCAGGAGAGAGAGAGAGAGAGAGAGAGAGAGAGAACTATTACAAAATCTATTTAATTAAAATACTGAGACCAATAGAAAAAAAGGTTTTCCATTTTTCTGTTGTTAGTAAGGCCTGTCTTTGAGAAAGATGATCAACAATAACGTGAATTTACCTTTTACTAAGAGATGGGTTGGTTTTGAATGACACAATACAAATTCCCTGAGCAGAGGCTGACAAGGCCGTGTTCTCTGACCACATGGCCTATCGATTGAACCCGAGCCTCGGGGCCCAGGAGGAATGTGATGGGACAGAGCACATGGACTGGCCCAGCCACAGGTGCTCCAATGACAAAGTTCAATCAGAGACATGGAGAGAATGCTGATTGACCACTGCTCTGATCAAGGGTTTCAAAGACACTCACATACACACGTTAGGAAAAAGTTCACCTGAACCCACACTGCTCCCTTTCTTTCTGGCTTCAAATGCTTCCCAGACTATTAGAAAGCACAATCGTGGAAATGTCTTTTGCTTTAAGCTAATTTGGGTGCTATTAAATTGTGTGTGTGTGGTGTGTGTGTGCGTGTGTGCAACGGTATTACTGACTCAGTGTATATCTGTATGGAAATGCGTAAGTTTGGCACGGGTAGTGATTAGCACTAAGAACTATTGATAACACAGGACACTTATAAAATATAGCGAGGGCAGGGAGAGGGTGCAGGAAAGATGTGTTCATCAACTCCTTTGCAGAACTACTTAAAGGAAATTTAAGAACTAAAAAAATAAACATCATGTCTACACAGTAGTGGATATTACTGAAAGCCTACAAGTTATTCATTTCTAGGATTTTCTACTAGGTGTTTTCTGGAGGGAAACCTTAGTCAGGGGAGAATGTTGCACCTAGCACAGGAGAGCTTATCACGGGACCAGAAGATACCTAAGGAAACACAGCTTTTCTCGTGAAACTCTGCTGAACACAGAAACACAAATGACCCAGACCCAGATGCCGTGTGCAAGGCCAGCCCCCACTCAGAGCCGCTCCAGCCACAGCCTCGGGGGTCTCCTGTGAGCATCGCGTTTGGTTTGGCCTCACGCCCTGTTTGAGCGGATACGGACAGGAGATGCTGGCTCTAGGCCTAACGCTCTGTATTTTACTGGGGGTTAAATATTTAGCGGGCACTTGCTTATGATTGAAGTATGGCCTTCACGTTGTTAACTTAGTGACCTGTTTTGTCTGTCAGCGTCGTAACTACATGGACTCATGTAGGAAACCCTACAAGAGAGGGGTACTAATGCCGGCAGATTTGGCTAGGATTATGGAATTATGTGATTTATCTGTGCAGCGTTCTGCTTTAAATCACAACATGATTTTAAAGAATCTTCACATTATGTCCCATGAAATATAATAAACCCGTGTTTTGGAGGTAGTGGAAACAAGGAAGGAAATAGGAAGAGTGGCTTGAGCATAGGATGTAAGTGAAAAAAATCCACCAGAGAGCTATGATATGGATTCCCACTGGAAACTGATGTGAATTTTTGTTGGAATAGATGTGTGGAAAATGTGTGCGTGTGTGTCTGTAAGTTTTAAGTCACCTATACTTACATAACTACCCTGACGGAATATCAATGTAGGTCCATGTTCAAGGTTATAGGACTTACGAAGATGCAAATCTATGTACGCTGAGGCTGAAGGCCAGTGCAGTGGGCAGAGCCGGCTGTCCTGGTGCTGTCCTCGGTGCCCGCCAGGGGCCAGGTCCCTGTGGGCAGCACTGCATTCCTGCCTGCCCTCTCCCTTCCTGGCAGAGCTACTGGACCTCACACCCACCACCCCATCTTGTGCAGCTCACCCATCCAGCACAGCCGTTTCAAAGCTGTCTGTGATACTGTGGTCATTTTACACGCCACTGTCATCTTTTCCCAGAACCCAGGTTCCTCTGTGTGGACCGTCTGGCTCCTCTGTAATCAATTCCAGAATGATCCAACTTACTTTCTGATAAGGTTTCACATGAAAACTGTATGAGCCCTGTGCACAAAGGGCTAGGAGGGCTCTGCACAAGTCTGAGGATCCATCTGCCGGCCGCCCCTCATCCTGCACAGGAGACATCCACCAACGAATCTCTTGAACATCACTTCCCTGGGTGTCTGGATCTCAGAGAGCAAACATCAGTCTCCTCTAGACAATTTGCACAGACAGAGCCACGTCTCCTTGTTGTCTTTGCATTTCCAGTGGCTGCCATAGCCCGTGTCCGTGTGCAGTCCTGACCTTACATGAGATGTGGATGGTGATGAGTAAATAATGAACATGGCTGCTGCACGCACACCTCACTGGATGTGTGCTGCTTTACAGATGCCGGAGCGGCATCTGACCTCGTGAGGTGAGTGTTAGGAAAAGAGGTGGGTCAGGGAAATACAGGAAATACAGGGCTTCTTCAAGCTGTTCATACCAGACACACCACATGGACGCTCCACACTTCACGTACCACATGCATGGCACATACCACACAGTCCAGGAGGTCAAGACAGCTTATCCACAAAGGCCAGGAAAGTCACCAGCATATTCGTGGGACTGAGGAATAAGACCTGCTGTGCTGTGCTGTTCTACCAGACCAATGTGACCACTGAGAACCGGAACCTGAAGCCAAGAGGCAGCAAAAGTCAATGCTGGAAGACAGAGACATGAACCTCAGCCAACGGAGTGAATTACTTCAACTCTCTAATCCACAGTGGCTGAGCTTTGCAGTTCAAATCCTGCTGTAAAGATGGACTTAACTATAGACCTTACTTTTCAAGTACTAAATCTAGAGTCACTTAGCAAGTAAAGAGTTGTTTGTTAAATTAGAATATGAAAAATGGAGGGAGAAAATGTGATTTCTCCTTGTTGAAATAACGTACAAAACAAGCTTGGTTGAAGACACTCAGGATATGCCGGAACGGAGAGCCCAGGGGCAGACACAGCAAGCTGGCCTGGCCCGGTGTGAGCCATTAGAGGAGCACACACAACCGCCCCAAAGCTTATCATCCACGCACGTGGCTCACGATGTCACCACGCGGGGAAGGCATCGCGTGCCTTCCAAAACTCCCAAGCAAAGCTCTAAGCCATACGTGATCTTCTCCCTTCCTACCGAGAGCAGATGCACATAAAGAAATGAACGTTACACAGCCCTGCAGAATCACACACAGACTGGAAGTTTCTGACCTCGCCAGTCCCTGCGGGTTCTGGGTAGGTGGCCTTGCCCTCCATGGGGCTGCTGGAACAGGACGGCCGGGAGCTCTGCCAAGCTGGGAAGGAACAAGGGTAATTGTGTTTAGTGTTTCTTACACAGCACACAGAGGCTTCCAGTGGGGTGGTAATACCTCGCATTGTCTGAGCTGGCACACAGCCCCGGCCCTGCGCACACAGTGAGGTTCTCCAAACAGCCTCTGGCCATTCCTCCCACCCCGTTGCTCCAGGCACGGAGGCACGGAGGAGGCCAGCCCAGGGGAGGACCGGCTTCCCTTCACAGGATTCTTTTTGGTCTCGTCAATGATGAGCATCTAGAGAGGCTATGAGGAGGACGGTCAAATCACAGCTCACCTCCGAACATTTCCCTTCATGTTCTTTCCCCTAAAATGCATAGATACAGTCCCAAAGTCCTCCTGTGGAGTTTCACACGTGGTCTTTCAATCTGCTGCATGTGTCACTGGCACAGAAGCAATCATATTTTATTGTAAGAGAGCAGCCATTTCTGGTTGTTATAGCAAACATTCCATAGCCTGGGTGCCTCAAAGCTAAGCATGGGAATTTCTCACAGTTAGGGAGGCAGCAAGTTCAAGACCGTGGTGTTGGCAGACCTGGAGCCTGGCCCTTTCTTAAGCAGTCCTTGGCTGGCTATGTTTTCACATGGCCAACACTGAGAGCTGCGGGCTCTCCTTCTCTCGGGCACACCCGCCACCCCACCCCACCCCACTCCACCCCACCCCATCCCAGTGGGACGCCCTCCTTCGGCTTTACCACCCTGGATGCCATCACAGCCAGGGACGAAGTCAATGGAAGAGTTTTGGCAAGGACAGGAACAGAGTTTACATACTGCCATTGCCATTCGTTGGTGGCCCTATCTGTGGTCAATTCCAAAGACAAGTGACCGAAATCCAAGTGAGAAGTTGGTTACGTGAACTCCGTGGGCATCTCTCAGGAACTCTGCACAGGTACGTGGACACACTCATCCTGGAGGGCCTCTGGACGTGGGTGAACTTGCCAGTCCCAGGGCAGGCCCGAGGAAGTCCCAGCAATAACTTCTGTCCACACACACTCTGAAATGCTTTTCTCGTTTAATTACAGCGTGCTGAATTCAGCATGCGCTATTTACTATTCCCGCTGTAGGGACCATTTCTTCAGGGAGCTTCATCTGCCCGCATCTCTGTGCCACAGTTAATAACTGCTCTCCTAACTCCTTTTGGAAGTGCTGGACTCAAAATAGAGAGTGGGAGTTTGCATGGCTAAGAGTTCTTCTCCATCTTGGAGAATATATGTCTTGAGGTTTCGATTTAAGGTATGCTCTCAAGACCTTTTCCTACGTGTGTCCTGTTGAAGCCTCTAATTTCTATTAGAAGAACGACTCTTTTTCATTACACTTCAAATACATTTCACTTATTCCCCTCCCTGCAAAAAGGAAAACAAAACGAGACGTTTCCCTCATTGACACCTTACGTAATGACTTCAAGGGACACTGGATCAGGGCGGCCACGGCACGGAGGTCCTGCAGGGCAGGGATGCAGGCCTGTGATTTTCTAGGCCCTGCAGGCAGCCTCAGCAGCCAACGGCTCACCTACCCAGGGCCGCACCCGGCCGCACAGCTGTGCAACGCCCACACAGCTTTTCCGCTCAGACTCCAGTGAAGCAGCTCAAAGGCAGTTTTCAAGCGAAATGCAGATTTCCAAACTATTTTAGTCATTCCAGATTTGTGCTGCGAGAGGACACATTTACTTTTCTATCAAGCACAGAGCCATTGTTTCATTGCGTAGAAAATTATTTTTCCTTAATGTGCCCTGTTATTCAGTTTCATCTATATTTGGATCTATTAAAATGTCAACTTTTCCTCCCAGGTTACATGCAACAGGATTTTGATGAAACTTGTTGTAAGGCACTGTTCTTATCACTAGTACTATTTCTATGCTTCCTAGGGCACTCATCCGAAATTGTACTTTCTATGAGTACAGATTATATTACCTGGAAATACGTGATGGCTTTGCTATTGGTGCTGAAGATGTTATGAATCCATCTACAATAGAACATTCTAGAAAGATGCTGATTTTCAACTAACAGACATGACAGTGTCAGTAATACAATGGTGGCTGACACCATCTTAAAGTATTTTTTATAAAAGCAGGGAAGATGTATGCTTTGGGGAATATGATATGAAAATTTAATATTCTATGAACAATTTAGTTTTCACTTCAATTTTGAAATATATACCAAAAACTATAGAGAAGACTTAGGCTGGAATGTGTACTTTATATGACAAAAATTATTGTTTAAAATAAAATTCTAAATTTCTCTGCAAATAGTGATGACCAATAATACCCCAAGTTCTTCTTTTATAAAGACACAGATCAATTGCTTCTTTCAGAAGATACTGACAGGCTTGAGAGTTTTCTAATGATAAGGAAAATGAAGTTTGGAGTAGATAAAACTTGAAGTTGACTTTAGTAAATACAATTGGAAGAAGCCATGCAAAACCTGACCAGGTCTTACAAATGTTTTGTTTCATAAGTAAATATCAACATCAGGGCCTGATAGAGAAGAATGTACAAATGCTGATAAAATTACTGTACAATGGCATTAACTGTTCATTTGCTTTTTTCCTTAGCACAAAGCAACTGCAGAGTTCAATGGATAAAAGAATAAATGGGTTTATTAACGATGGCTTAACAAGTGTGCTATTTTCCAAGCTTGTAGAGTCTCACAATATTCATCAAGACGAGAAAAAAATGACCAAGAGCAAGACAAACCTGTAGTTTAGGAAAACAGTAATTTCGTTACACCCAACATGAGAGGCAACAAAGGCAGTGCGGAGGTGACCGAGAGGGACCATGGCTCTTCTGACAGCTCAAACAACAAACAGAAGAATTAAGCCCTCGCTGCTTACTTCTTGCATACTCTTACTCTCCAACGAAGGTTCGGCATTAGTCCCTGAACTGGGCTGAGCACTGCAAGGAATGTGTTCCCCGCACTCTGGGGCAGCTCTGCCAGCGTGGGCCACATGCAGGATGGAGGCAGAGAGTCCATCCCACCTGCCGGTGCTCCTAGGGGCTCTAATGTTTAGTGACGACACCTCTGCGCTGGCCGAAGTGACTCTTGTCTTCCACTGCAATTCCTGAAGCACAAGGCATCCTTAGGAGGTGCAGGCCCAGAGCTGGCCAGAGCTGCCCAGAGCTGGTTCCGGGCCCCTGCTGGTTATGGTATTTGCCTGGTGAATGCCTGGTTAGAGCAAGTATAAGCACCAATCTCATAACAGAGTAATGGCAACAGTTTTGAGACATTATTTTAATAGCTACTGTACACTGAGCAAGAGTTCTTGGTGGTACTGAGCTTGTACTCTAGACTTCTGCTGGCGGTTAGGTGCTCTGCCACCTGACCCGTGGCCCTAGTTATTTTTCAGATGGGTTCTCTCACTTTTCCACAGGGTGGCCTTGGATCACAGCTCTCTACCTATGCCTTCCATGTACCTGGAACTAAATGTCTGTGCCAGTAGGTGCGTATGTGTAGAGAAGAGTGTTTTGCTAACATTGTGCCCATGCTGGCCGTGAGCCGTGTTCCTCCTAATCTCCCTCTGACTCCTGAGGACTGAGATTATAGGTGTGCACCCAGACTGGCTATTCTTGATGACCTCAGTAATCTAATGCTTTGCTTTCTCCATCACCACAAGGGAAAATGGCCATTGGGAAACAATGTTTATTAATATATACTTGTACTTTATTATACGGTAGGATTGGGCCAAAATTCTAAAGTTCATAGTTTACTGTTTTCAGTCAGGAAACATTATTTAACTCCTAATCTAAAGCAACTGTACCTTCCTGTGCTACTTCCTCTAAGGCTGCTATCCTTTTCCAAAGCATATTGTTAGTGTTGTCTTTGAAATTAAATAGTAGAGATTATTCTCATTAAGTCCTAAGTAACTGGCACCATTATCTTTTCCTTTCATGTTGTGTGGCTGGTCTCTAAAGCGGAATTAATGGGGCTGCATTTGTGTTAAAGTCAGGGAAAGACAAGGCAGGTGGATTTTAGAAACCCTGGTCCTGTGTTACTAAACCATGCCCACGGTTACTTCTCTGTGTCTCTCCACATCGCGCTTCACTTCCCTGACCCTTAGAAGGAGAATGCAATCCTTGCAGAAGCCCCTGATCCAAAGGGAGAGCTGCCTGCCCTGCAGCACGAAGACTGCACATGCCTGGACCTAGTGGGGTGCCCAGGGGCCTAGTGGGGTACCAGGGGCCTAGCGGGGTACCAGGGGCCTAGCGGGGTACCTGGGGCCTAGCGGGGTACCAGGGGCCTAGCGGGGTACCAGGGCCTAGCAGGGTACCAGGGGCCTAGCAGGGTTCCCAGGGGCCTAGCAGGGTACCAGGGGCCTAGCAGGGTGCTCAGGAAACTAGCAGGGTGCCCAGGGGCCTAGCAGGGTGCCCAGGGGCCTAGCAGGGTACCAGGGGCCTAGCAGGGTACCCAGGGGCCTAGCAGGATGCTCAGGAACCTAGCAGGGTGCCCAGGGGCCTAGCAGGATGCTCAGGAACCTAGCAGGGTGCCCAGGGGCCTAGCAGGATGCTCAGGAACCTAGCAGAGTGCCCAGGGGCCTAGCAGGGTGCCCAGGGGCCTAGCAGGGTGCCCAGGGGCCTAGCAGAGTGCCCAGGGGCCTAGCAGGGTGCCCAGGGGCCTAGCAGTGTGCCATGGACTTGGGCCCCACCTGTTTGAACATAGCAGGGTGGCTCTGAGGATCTCACAGGTGTCCACTGCCACACATGGCCCGGGGAAGGTGGCTCCGGTCTGTTTTCCCTTGTGTTGCACACATGGCCCGGGGAAGGTGGCTCGGGTCTGTTTTCCCTTGTGTTGCACACACGGCCCGGGGAAGGTGGCTCGGGTCTGTTTTCCCTTGTGTTGCACACACGGCCCGGGGAAGGTGGCTCGGGTCTGTTTTCCCTTGTGTTGCACACACAGCCCAGGGAAGGTGGTGTGGGTCTGTTTTCCCTTGTGTTGCACACATGGCCCGGGGAAGGTGGCTCGGGTCTGTTTTCCCTTGTGTTGCACACACAGCCCGGGGAAGGTGGCTCCGGTCTGTTTTCCCTTGTGTTGCACACACGGCCCGGGGAAGGTGGCTCGGGTCTGTTTTCCCTTGTGTTGCACACACAGCCCGGGGAAGGTGGCTCCGGTCTGTTTTCCCTTGTGTTGCACACACGGCCCGGGGAAGGTGGCTCGGGTCTGTTTTCCCTTGTGTTGCACACACGGCCCGGGGAAGGTGGCTCGGGTCTGTTTTCCCTTGTGTTGCACACACAGCCCGGGGAAGGTGGCTCGGGTCTGTTTTCCCTTGTGTTGCACACACGGCCCGGGGAAGGTGGTGTGGGTCTGTTTTCCCTTGTGTTGCACACACGGCCCGGGGAAGGTGGTGTGGGTCTGTTTTCCCTTGTGTTGCACACACGGCCCGGGGAAGGTGGTGTGGGTCTGTTTTCCCTTGTGTTGCACACACAGCCCGGGGAAGGTGGCTCGGGTCTGTTTTCCCTTGTGTTGCACACACGGCCCGGGGAAGGTGGTATGGGTCTGTTTTCCCTTGTGTTGCACACACGGCCCGGGGAAGGTGGCTCGGGTCTGTTTTCCCTTGTGTTGCACACATGGCCCGGGGAAGGTGGTGTGGGTCTCTGCACACTCACTGGCAACAATGATTGTCCAACTGGCAGCTCAACCCAGCTCCAGGACGTGGATGCCACCAGTCCCAGTCTCTTCCTTAGCCTGCTGCTTCCCTACAAGCTCACTCTCCTGCCGATGTTCCCCAGATCTTCTCTACACAAACCAAGCCACCCATGGCCAGCACCATGCAGTCATCTTAAAGGCACAGAAACAACCAAGCCTCCCAGGGCCAGCACCATACAGTCATCCTGTGCACAGAAACAACCAAGCCTCCCATGGCCAGCACCACACAGTCATAAAGGTTTTTCTTTCCACCCATGTCGTCAGTCCCCGCTGCCACTACCACGGCCCTCTGCTGGCGCTGGCTGCCTGCTGGCTGGTCTTACCCCCCAGATGCTCAACATTGGGGGTTGGCGTTGGGGTACCTCACGATCAACTCCTCCTGGTGGTTGCTGTCCCATGGAGGGATCCCAGCCCTGGAGCTCCGAGTTCCCAGGCTGAAGCTCATCCTCGCCACTGCCTGCCTCCTCCCTGTGCTCCAGGGCCCTCCAGCTCCACGCAGACATGCCAGGCTCCGGCCAGAGCGGGGCTGAGCCTCCTCCTCCTCCCCTGGCACCCTAGCCCAGCCCTTCGGCGTGGAGGAGGCCCCTCTGCCAGGCCTGCCCTTCTTGGTCAACTCCACCACTGTGGGACGCATGTATTTATTCACACAGAATTTTCAACCAGTAGCTCTTCTCACCAATGCCACAGGCCAGGGGCAGACGTGGCCGTATTCTTGCAGTGGGAGTTGGGCCGGTGTATTCTGGGCTGAGCAGACAATGTCCGGTGTGTGCTTGTGCTCAATAAAGAATTAACAAGTAAAAGGAAAAACACCTACGAGAACAACTGTACTTCTCTCGACAGTCGCCAGGACTCTCAAAATCCTGTTCTACAATTTAACTCAACTATTGAGGGATTTCCCCCAACAGCTATCCATTTACATCCTAATTGTGTGCGATTAAGAGAGTTACCAAAACTGATTAAATATTAAATAAATGCCTAAAACAATCTAGTTTCAGTTCATACATTTTTCCCAATTTTAGTTACTTGTTTCAATATGATAAAAGAAGTTGAATATGACTATTATTTAGATTTATGCATGTGTAAATCCCAAAGCACTCAGCTAACTGTTAAATTCAGTAAACACAGTGTGGAACTGTCCCTGTGGTGAGATATTAAGTCTTGAATTTTAATTTTTTAAATATTGTTTTGATTTATTTTAAGAGGGCAACAAAAATTGTATCTTCCTTTATAATCCGCACGTACTAGATGCTGCTGATTGTCATGTTTCTTCCCACTTTTTCATTGATTCTAGAAGGCAGGTTTCCTCTTAATGCATCAAATCGAGGGGAAAGGGAAGAACGCTGGTGGAAGACCTGAGATGCCAGCTCTCATTGCTTCAAATCCCTCACCTAGACAAGAGCTTCACAGCTTGATGTAGAGAGAACTCTGTCCATCAATGCATATATCTGACGTTCATTTTCATCACTGAATATAAGATTAAACAATCCTATCATTATGACTAAAAATGAATTTTAGAAAGGAGCTGTATTCAAAAATAGGATTTGTGAGCACCAAATTTTATTTAAATATTTAGTTGGCTTGGAATGATGGAATTAGTTTATGAATAGAGCATATATTAAAACTAATAATAAGAAGGAAAATGTTTGTCGTTTGTTATATATGCAAAAAGCAGAGAAAGGTAGAAAGGGCAGTAATAAAGAATTTTGAATTAATATACATTTGTTGGCTTGTATTATTTCTCAACATACATTTTTATATGCTAGAGATACAAACTCAACTTTTATCCATATAGTTTGACAAATGTTGTGGGCACTAGTTTTCTATTTTGTAAGTTGTCATTTTTTAATATGAAATAGTCTAAACTATACCTGGAGAGCTTAAATTTATAAAAAATAAATAAGTTAGGTTTATTTCAGACTCCTGTATAAACAATATATAATTAGGACATATTGAAGAAGATATTTAGGGATTGATTTCTCAGATTTAGGGGGCTCACTATTGTTATCCTACCTACCCAGGAGGCTGACACCAGGCAGGAAAGTCCACTATCTCCAACAAAGTACTCAGAAAAAGCCGGAGGTGGAGCTGTGGCTCAAGTGGTAGAACACTAGCCTTGAGCTAAAGAAGTGCAAGGACAGCTCCCAGAACCTAAGTTCAAACCTCAGAGCCTCACACACAGACACACAGACACACACACACAGAATTACAAGAGAGACACATTGCATTGACTATGTGTTCCTATATAGGACAGAGAAGCAGGCTAGGTGCAACTGCTCCCAGAAGCTTCTAAGTGGTTAGTAATCACATCAGTAAAGAGACACCTTCCTTGGGTTTCCCATGGTGCTTCTGTTCCCCTGGGCGCAGGTCCTGCAGAAGACATTTTATTCCCCCAAAGCCTCCAGGATGTCCAGTGAGGGCCAGCTCCCTGGGGCGGCAGGGATTCCACGCTGCATGTCAGAGCCAGACCCGGGTCTGCTGGGAGTTTGGGGGCTTGGTGAGTGGGAACTTCATGCGTGAAGGTGTGCTGTGTGAGGCGCCCTCTGCAAAAGGATGCATAAAAAGTACTCACACAGGTACTCATTAAAAGTTTGCTCAATTCTTCCAAGTTATTTCCCCGTGTACTTCATTCCTGTGAAATACTTTTATTGTTGTTTTTCTTTTTCTTACTGTCAATATCTTTTGAAGGCCCACAATGAACCTGTCTCTCTTGTCCACATTGATTTTTCTACCTGCTGTGGACAGCCAGGGAGGTTTTATCTTTCTTTTCAGAGTTCTGCAATATCTTTAATAAAAATGAGCTTTCTCCATCTGTCTGTGTGCTCATCTAATGAGTAGTGAGAGCTGACACAATTTGCCAAAAGTCAAGATATGGTCAACTCTGCAAATGTCAGGGACTTTCCTTTTAAATTTAGGTTGGCAAGTTCTTGATTATGTATACACAATTTCTTCTTATTACAACTGGTTAGGATAGTTAAAGAATCCATTCCATAAGACCTCTTTCTCCAGTGTGAATTTTTCCATTATGTTCAGTTTTTTTTCTTTTCATGTTTCTATTTGCACTCATTAATTGTCAAGAATGGACTCATTTACACATATAATGCACCGTGATCAGAGCCCCTCTCTATTTCCCCTCTCACCAAAGCTGTCTCCACCGTCTTCACCCGTGGGTAGGAAGTGCTTTGACCCTATTGCCTTCCTCCTTCCTCTCCATCATCCTTCCCTCTCCTGCTCGTGGCCACACTCTGGGCAGGACTTGTTTTGTCTTGCTATCACTCATTTTCCTAAGTGTACAATAACTGTGTGAAGGCTGGTGGGTCAGCTTAAATTTAGGGTCCTCTTGCCTGATCTTCCAGGGTGCAGGAATGATAGGTGCCAGCTACAAAAAGAAGGTTGGCGAACTAATAACCCCACCCTGGCTCACGAGCAGCATCTCATCTACGGTGAAAGACTACGCGGTGCGAATACGCGCATTGGCCAAGAGAGTTTCTTCCTCTCTGTTACCCTGTCAGAAGCACAGATAAGGACTGTGCTTAGAGCAGGTGTTACCCCGGGGGCTTTTCATCATGAATCGCAGGAGTCATCTGGGTACACAGATTGCCTCTCCATTCCCTTATGAATCCCAAAAAGTTTATGGATTTCACTGAATTGTAAAAATTGGTATCGCTTGGAAATTGTAGGGTAATGTCTTCATAACTTGTGTCTAGTGATAGTACTAGCCTGTCTGTAGGCTTTAAGTATTCCAAAGATTGGGAAATGGTTTTCTACGTTGAGCGTGTTTGAGGTGAGGATGAAACCGAGAGAAGCGTGTCCGAGGCCACGGCCCACTGCAGGTGGCCAGTGCCGCAGAAGCAGTGGGGCCGGGTCCCCTCCCGCCCTGGCTTATGGAGCTCATCACGATCTACAGCTGTTGGCTTTGTGCTGTGCATCCAGGCTCGCCCTCCACTTAGAGTGACTGTACCTGTTGATGACAACGAGGTGGCCAGTAAGTGCTCATGTTCCTCTACATGCTGATTATACAAACAAAAAGTGAGACAAAAGCTCATGGCTTCCAGCGGAGGAGAGGAAGTGGAGTGTGCAGGTGGACGGGGCTGTCGGAGAGGAGGATGAGGAGGGCGCGCCCAGCGCACAGAGCCGACCTCGGCCCTGGGAGGCCGCACCGCCTCCTGTGGCCAGAGCCAAAGCTGTGTGAGGACAGAAGAGCGTGCAGAAAGGAGAGCCTGCTCTCCTGAAGCACACACATGCACACGCATGCACACAGGCACACACACGCATGCAGACACCGTATCTGCAAGTAGGACAGGGCAGAGCAAAATTCATGCTGTAATGACAGACCCAATGAAGAGAAATCTAACCTATGTTGTCTTCGCATTTCACTTCTGCTTCCATGTTTAAATCAGCAAAGCCAAGGGGTTTGTTGCTCTCAGAGAAAGAGCGGAACAGGGGGATGCTGGGAAGAGACGTGACAACATGAAGAAGAAGGTATGGTTCAACAGAGAAAATAAACAAGTGCTGAGCCTCCTCGCTCTCCCTGGGCAACGTTGTGTTGATGACCATGCAGGCTTACATGCCTGTGATGACGGAGCTGTGTCCCCATACACGCTGTCGACATGGACATGCTAGCGCGTGGCCTGCCCTGTCAGCCACGGCCAGCTCACGGCTGTTAGCATCACAGCTGCCTCCACTCGGGTACGGCATCCGAGGAGGAGGGGAGGGGAGGGGAGGGGAGGGGAGGGGAGGGGAGGGCGCTCACACTGCATGCACAGGCCTTCTGCAAGTCCTGCCCATGAAGGAGTGAGAGCCACAGAGGGGGCGTGACAGAGAGGCGCTGGGCCAGACTGCTGACCTAGACCAGGGAGGGCATTCGGCAGTGAGTCCACGGCGCCCATCAGCGCGGGCAGCCACGGGACCATCCACCACCGGAGGAAAGAACCGCGGAGGGGCTGGCGGGCAGCGTGGCCTGTTTCTTACATGAGAGGAAGTATATGAAACAGAGCGAATGTAAAGATTCATTATTCATGAATCTAAAATTGTTATTTAATTAATAGTATCATTTTCAATCTGTTCATGTATTGAATATACTTTTTAAATCACTGCAAAGCTACTGGAATTAACCCTTCCATATGTTAATCTCAATTGCTCCTATATTCACTAGAAGTCTGAGTCTGCATTTGTTTTAAAGTAAATTTGCTGTAGTTCTATTTGTGGACATTTTCTTGAGTAGCTCTATACAACTTGTAAAAATATTTAGAAAACGTTTCTTATTTTATACTGGGAAGTTCTAGAGAGACAAGTGTCACCTCGTTTATGTGAATCCTTAGACTCAGCCCATTTTTATTTATTTGGCTTCTTTCTGGGGGTCAATGAGCACTGGGATTGAACCCAGTGCCTGCTCCTTGCCAGACAGCCACTCTGGACATGAGCCTGGGCTCTGCCCTCTGTGCATGTGAGAGTCCTCACCACACCCACAGGAAACTGCTCCGGAAGTGAATGAGGTGGCTGGGGAGCAGGCCAGATCTCCAGCTGGAAAGCAAGGTGGGCGGGGTAACCACAGACGCACAGCGTGAACAATGCCCACTTTCGTCCCAGCCTTTCCTCCTGCATGAACTCATTATGCACGTCTCTCATGGTTACGTGTTTGTTGTCATAAAACCCTGCAGAAGCACATGAGTTCTTTTTTTTTTTTTTGGTCCAATCGAGGGGCTTGAACTCTGGGCCTGGGCGCTGTCCCTCAGCTCTTCAGCTCAAGTCTAGTGCTCTACCACTTGAGCCACAGCGCCACTTCCGGCTTTTTTTTTCCTTTTGCTTATGTGGTGCTGAGGAATCGAACCCAGGGCCTCAGGCTTGCAAGGCAAGCGCTCTACCACTGAGCCACCTTCCCAGCCCCAGCACGTGAGTTCTAATGACATGGTTTCTGGTGTCTTGTTTCCTCTTCCTTAAGCAAGGCAGAATGGCCATTTACTGCAAATGCAAAACAAAAGACGATGCTGCTAGAGCCTGGGATTAATTTTCAATTATAAATAGCTCATAAAGTGATGGTGCATAACACTTTGCATGTAATCACACTTCACAAGGAAAGCAGAAAACAACAAAGGGGAAAACATTCCCAAAGCTTTGTGACGATCAACATTCTTAGAGAGCTGAAAGGACTTTGTGTGGGACCTCACGGTAAACACTCGGCTTGTCTCAGCAGTTGGTCCCTGCCACGCCCAGCTCTCCACCCCTTGACCTCCTGGAAGATGGTTACAGGCAGCCACCCGCGCCTCGTGTTCCACGGTCCACCCTGCCACCACTCCCTGGCAGAAATGGAGCCACCGCAAGGCCTCCACCGCTCCCCATCCCCACACCTACTGGGACACTGGCCTCCTCACCACTGGCCGGCATGGGTCCTGATGGCACTAGCTTCCCTGAGAAGGCTGTGCAGCGGTGACAAGTGTCACGGCGCCCCAGGAGCAATGCTGAGCAACGTTAGCCAGGCCTTGAAAAGCAGGCAAGGACGCAGAACACGGCCTGCCATCTTCCTGACTGCTGAGCACAGCTCAGAGGTGCCCGGGAGCGAGAACGGCCCAGGCTTCGGGTCTAGAAGATTCCATCACGAAGGCTGGTGGGGGAGCCCTAGATAGTGTTTTTTCTAGAATGACTCATTGTGTCTGAACAAATACTGACATGCAGGCCATTATGTGTAGACGTAATACTACTTATGTCGCACATGTAGGGTCCTGTTTCTTAGGAGTAACAGTTTCTCATCAAACAATTTCTTCCTGAAAAGAAAAGCATTTATAATAATTTGCAATTAACTCTGAAATGAATACCATTTTCCAGAGTCAATACAGCCCCATCTTTGTTAATTCTTTGTTATTGTGGTAATTTCCTCTGAGTAATACGGTTTGAAGTTTTTTGATTGGGTCTGACTACAGCTCTTTCACGAAAAGTTTATTTTTGAAAGAAACAAACATTGATAATTAAAATGGGCAAAGAAAAAAATGTGGCTGTTTTTGTTTTTATTCCTTCACTGTTTTGGAAGATCACAGCAGTTCCTCTCTGCAGTGAGTACGCACGCTGGGCGACAGTGCAAGCGCTGATTTTTACAGTTTCTCCTTACCCTGACTGCTGGTTACTCCGTCCCAGCCCGTGACCTTTGGTCCGTTTCCACTGGAGAAAAATCAGTACCAGCTTGCTTTTCACTTAACAATAGGTAGAAGGCTCAAGAGCCAAGATAATCTACTCCTACATAGCCGGGAGTACCGGCGTGTCCACAACATGAGGCTTGTTCATGTTTGTTGTGTGTTTTTATTTTTTTTTCCTGGTTGGACTCATATCACACAATCCTTTTGATCCCCAACTCCAGAAAGGTTGAGATTACACACACACACACACACACACACACACACACACACACACACACACACACACACACACACACACTATGCCTGGCTGAAAGTACAATTCCTAAAGGCTTCTTTATGAACGACATTCATGCCAGGAGAGGTACAAAATATTTCTTGACTAAAACATTTGAAATGTGTTACTATACCCATGTTTTAAATATCTTATTATCCATGGTTATTGTAACTCACCAGGAAGCAAATAGCATTTAGAGAGAACAGCCACTGGAAAATTGCAATGAGCATATTCTAACCGGAGTGTTGTAATTACTGATTTTATAGTAAGACAAGTTGACTTTATCTTCAATTTATAAAGAATAAAGAGTAGGTTTGTCTTTAATCTTATGAGCTGAGAGTTACAAAGATTGATAGAATATCACACTGTAAAATTCAAATTATTTGCCATTTCCTGAAGTAAAGACTGAACTAATTTTTAATAAATAAATATAATTTCTCTAACAGAAACTTCCAAGAATGGACTGTAAGAAAGGTTCGAATGAAAGAATGAAAATTGATACAAGATGATGTCGCTTTGGTTTCATTATTTATGGAGTCTGGGCTAGGCTACATTAATGAATAAAGAGGAAATTTCAGTTCTAATCTTATTCTTATAAATATTGATTTATTTCTTATACTCTAGAGCATAGAATATAAAAACTATGACCTACCAGCAAGTTTTATATTCTTTCCATATTTTTAACATTTTAACAAATTCTTCTTACATAATTAATTTCACTTTAATTAAAATATCTGCTTTACCTAATTTTTTTTAGGGGGGTCGGGTCATGGGGCCTGAACTCTGGGCCTGGGCGCTGTCCCTCAGCTCTTCAGCTCAAGGCTAGTGCTCTACCACTTGAGCCACAGTGCCACTTTCAGTTTTTTTCTTTTTGCTTATGTGGTGCTGAGGAATCGAACCCAG
Organism: Dipodomys spectabilis; assembly: GCF_019054845.1. Lineage (NCBI taxonomy): Eukaryota > Metazoa > Chordata > Mammalia > Rodentia > Heteromyidae > Dipodomys > Dipodomys spectabilis. Next base: position 3,279,986 of record NW_024870940.1, on the reverse strand, counting down.
GGCCTCAGTCATGCAAGGCAAGTACTCTACCACTAAGCCACCTTCCCAGCCCTGCTTTACCAAATTTTTAAGACTGCCATTGAAATCTTGTATATCAAATCTACTTGGAAGTATATTGCATGGGTTGGGAATGTGTCTTAGTGGTAGAGTGCCTGCCTAGCATGCAAGAAATCCTGGGTTCCATTCCTTTGCACCACATAAACAGAAAAAGCCAGAAGTGGTGCTGTGGTTCAAGTGGTAGAGCACTAGCCTTGAGCAAAAGAAGCTCAGGGACAGTGCCCAGGCCCTGAGTTCAAGCCCCAGGACTGGTGAAAGAAGAATGAGAAGAAGGAAAAGAAAAAGAAGGAAGAGGAGGAGGAGGAGGAGGAAGAAGAGGAGGAGGTGGAGGAGGAGGAGATGGTAAATACATTGCATTCAATGTCAAAATTCCACTAGAAATGTACATTTTTGCAAGCTTGAGCCCAAGAAACATTGCTTAAATTATAAAGGCAAGTATTCATCTCTTTTCATAAAGAACAATGGGTGAAATACAAGGCCAAACCCCAGAAAAAGTTAAATGACTTCTGAGTCCCTTCTTTTTACTTTTGCAAAATATTTAGTGCAAAAGTATGAGAATAAAATGGATGTAACCATTTTGGCCAAAATTACCACAGAATGATATACATTGCTCCCAGCTGGGATTCTCTTTCATTTCTAAATATTGGGTATGATTCCAATCAAGAGTCCTCGTTGAGTTTCATTTCCAGAAAAGGTGGAAGGGAAAAGCAGTTGAACAGTTCAGAAAACAACACATTCTAAATATATTATGGAAGAACTACTTTAAAAAATTACACTCCTTTTAAGAATCCCAGACATTTCTACAGTTCCTAAATGAATAGTATGTATTGTAGAATAATCTATGTGTTTCTGAACTGCAGGCAGGCCTGCTTGCAATGTAAACGTAGACAGTTACACCCTGGTTTATTGGCTATTGTGACCCTCAGCTCCCGACTTTCATTTCCCTTGTGTGGATATTCCCAATGCGCCAGAGTAATAGACCAATTCCAAACTCCTGCTATCTTGAAGAAATCAGATGCGGGTATACTGGCCTTAAGCCTTTCAGCTTTAGTTGACTGACATCTACATTGTGAACAGTGCATAAATAACATCCATCAGATGCCAGTCGTGAAGACGTGGGTGTCTCTGTCCCATTCTCCTGCAGTCAGGGCTCACGGCATGCACCTGTGCATACAGAGCACCAGGTCCAGACTGGAGACCAGAGGCCCTACCAGCACCAAGAACCCATGTCTGCCCTGAGTTATCAGCCTCTGACTTGAAGATGATTGTAGCCCTGATGAATAAATGAAGCTGTTAGATATTTCTAAATCTTCAACTTGTTAACAGAAAATCTCATTTAAAAAGTACTTTTTAAGATCCTAAAGCTGTGTGTCTGAAATGCAAAGCAATGGAAACGACAAGGTATTCGTTTTCCTTCCTAATGTTTATTTTTTGCCATGGGTTGGAGGTAAATACTTCTGCTCAGAATATTTGTAGATAATTTTGGAAAATTCAATTATGACCACATGTCACTGTCTAAAACTACCCTTAGCTTCCTCTCCAGGGAACTGTGCTCAAGAGATAATAATCAAATGGCAAAGGTAACTGTCCCTGATTGCCTTTGCTTGCGATTGAATTGGGGTCTCTCAATTCTGCCTGAGCGTAGCTGCGTAGTGACCTGAGTCTGAACTGTCTGTGGAGGTCCAGTCTGGTCCCATGACGCTGTCCTGAAGCCCGAGCAAAAATCCTGGCCAACAGATCCCTCAGGAATTTGCTAATGTAGTACTTGGCAGTTACTTGTACAAACTATATTCTGAGCAAGCTATCTGGGTGACTACAACTCCTAGATGAGAACAATTTCAAGTATAATTTGTCCATCCACTGTACAAGTGACTCAACTTTCAAAAAGTCAACCTTAACCGAGGACATATTTGCACCAAGTTGAGCCTCTCTCACCAATACACCTAACGTAGAATCTCCAAGACCAGTGCTGGGTTGCGGTAACATGTGTTCCGAGAAGCGTAATACCAGAGTGAAAAGGGCCACGGTGGATTCCTAGTGTGCAACATGAGCGCACAGTCAGGGCCTCTGGGGAGCGACCTGTTGAGCACACCCCACGGCATTCCGTGACGGAGCCGCGTGACGGAGCCGCGTGACGGAGCCGCGTGATGGAGCCGCGTGACGGCGGGAAGTGAGCGGTGGGGATCTAGAGCAGGTCAGGCATCTCTACTAAAAGGGGTGACCCAGTGCCAGACCAGCATTTGCTGTGGGAGTGGAGAGCGTGTAGCTCCAAGTGCCCCCTCATCCTCACATGCCAAAAGAGACAAGCTCTCTAACCCTGACCGCCCTGAGGGCGCCCGGCCTGCGGCCAGCCTGCCCCGGCTCCCAGAGCCACGCTGCTGGGCACACTCCGCCTTCCTCTCCACACAACCCACTGCATCCGGACAGGCCTTCCCGCTGCCATTGAAAAGGTCGAGGGGAAGAAAATGACCAATGCCAATGAAAATCAAGCCATGACCTATGGTTAGCACATCTTGCTTTTGGAAGCAGTGTTTCTAGAATTTGTGTACCACACGTTCACTCTGGCCCTCCCAGCATTGTCCCAGGCCCCAGTGACTTGTGACGCCAGGACTGTGCTACGGCCACTCCTGTGCCACACTGCCCGCGCCCCCTCCCCCCCGGTGGAGATGGGGTAACGGTGCCACCCAGGTGCTGGGAGAGATGCTTGAATCTGCCCCACACTCAGAGCCTGGAGGCTGAGAAGCAGTGTGAGTAGCACAGGCCCGAGACAGACGCGCAGGCCAGGGGACGCCGGGTTGGCTGGGTGTGGGGACGCTGAGCAACAGGGGGGCATGAGTCTGTGTCTATTTGGGAAGCATCACGGGGAGGCCAGCGGGGAGGTCAGAGTCCTGGCCGGAGCCACTCACGGGCATCACTCAGGCCGAGGCAGGGCTCGTGAGGCCCGGGGCCACTGTAACCGTCACTGGGCCTTGTGCTCCAGGTGTGGGGCCACTGTAACCGAAACTCGGCCTTGTGCTCCATTAGGCAAGCTGGGGAGACCAGGAAGGGGCTTCACTTAGGAATAAAATGTGACCCTTTAGTGAGGAAGAAGAGCAGCTTGTGTGGCCGCCATGCTCGTGTGCAGGAGGGAAACCGTGGCAGGCTTGGGGTGGGGAGCTCCTGCCCTGCCCCCAGCTCCCCGGCCTCCGCGCTGTGGCTTTCTTCGTGCTGTGACAACCCTGCCCCCTGCCATGCCCTCTGGGGCTCCCAGCTCTGTGCAGGGCCACGGGAAGGTGGCCAAATGGCCAGAGAAGGCCGCAGCCAAGGCCAGCCTGGTGCACCCGGCCTGCCCCTCATCAGCTCCAGGCTTCACATGCTGGAACCCCAGTAGAGTCCACAGAGCCATCAGCCAGTTTTACAAATCGAGGCAGGCCTGGGCCAGAGCCAGCCCTGCGGAATAACAGAGACCATCCTCCGGGCATTTGAACAGTCCAGCCTACAGCTACGTCCTCCCGTGTGGGTGAGCGTGTTCACCTGACACATCTGCACCGGGAGGCTGGCAAGGGCTGCTTCTTGGGCTGTCTCTGGCAGCCACCATGAGGCCGGCTGAAGGAGGATGGGCTGGGGAAGGAAGACCGGGGTGGGGGTGGGGGGAGGGAGGCGCTGGCAGGCTTGTTTGGAATCACCATCAGGAGTACATCCCGCTGAGGACCCGCGCATCGTGATGGACTGGCCTGGAGAGCACCTTCATCTATACTTCAACAAACTGTAACACGCAGGCCCTACGAGAGTCAGGGCTAAATCTGGAACCCGCCATGTGGCCTTCCCCTAGTTTAATTTTATCTTTCCTAAGATGAACTCCTACTGACGTTTCTGAGGATCCTTCCTAGCCCTGATAATATTAAGTGATTACTAGGTACCTGCTACACTAAGGTAAGTAGATTAAAAAATACTAACTTGGTGCTAAATTTATCTTTGTTTTCTGCATTTAGCCGCAATGAGAGCTGGCAGCTTTTGCCATCAAGGAATTAATCTTATTATCCAGTGAACTAAATGGCATTGACATTTTTCCTTTCTCCTCCCTCCCTCTCGTCCTCCCTCCCTCCCTCCCTCCCTCCCTTCCTTCCTTCCTTCTTCCCTCCCTTCCTTCCTCCCTCCCTCCCTCTCGTCCTCCCTCCCTCCCTCCCTTCCCTTCTGTATGGTATGGACTTTGAAGTCAGAGCTCCATGCACCTTAGATAAGTACTCTATGACTTGACTCTAGCCTTGCTCCCACAGCCATTTTTGCTTTAGTCTCTTTTTCAGATGAGGTCCCAGGCTTTTGCCCACCGATGGACTCTGGCCCACACTTCTCCCTTGAAGTGCCATATGGCACTGGATTATAGGATTACCACACTTACCTAAGAATCACACACACACACACACACACACACACACACACACTCACTGGTCTTCCCAAAAGAGATTAGGAACAAACTGAGTTATTTAAATAAATGCTGCTCACTTGGGAGTAGACAAAAGGACCGTGATGTGCACAGAGGCGCCTCTGCGTGTGGCGGGAATGCCACGGCGATTCTGGCTTGGCCCCTGCGGCCGAGGAGAAGCCTCGGGAGGCCAGGTTGCACGGTGCTCAGTTTTTGAGTTGTCCTTCCACAAGGACACAGTGTGAGGTGACCCTGGTTGAACATTAGATCTGTGAACCTAAGACGGACACCTCAAAAACTAAATCTTTGTCCAGGTGTGAGGACCACTGCTGTGTGCACACGTGTCCGGGTGTGCCACAGGCATGCGGACCACTGCCGTGTGCACACGTGTCCGGGTGTGCCACAGGCGCGCGGACCACTGCCGTGTGCACACGTGTCTGGGTGTGCCACAGGCGCGCGGATCATTGCCGTGTGCACACGTGTCCGGGTGTGCCACAGGCGCGCGGACCACTGCCGTGTGCACACGTGTCCGGGTGTGCCACAGGCGCGCGGACCACTGCCGTGTGCACACGTGTCCGGGTGTGCCACAGGCGCGCGGACCACTGCCGTGTGCACACGTGTCCGGGTGTGCCACAGGCGCGCGGACCACTGCCGTGTGCACACGTGTCCGGGTGTGCCACAGGCGCGCGGACCACTGCCGTGTGCACACGTGTCCGGGTGTGCCACAGGCGCGCGGACCACTGCCGTGTGCACACGTGTCCGGGTGTGCCACAGGCGCGCGGACCACTGCCGTGTGCACACGTGTCCGGGTGTGCCACAGGCGCGCGGACCACTGCCGTGTGCACACGTGTCCGGGTGTGCCACAGGCGCGCGGACAACTGCCGTGTGCACACGTGTCCGGGTGTGCCACAGGCGCGCGGACCACTGCCGTGTGCACACGTGTCCGGGTGTGCCACAGGCGCGCGGACCACTGCCGTGTGCACACGTGTCCGGGTGTGCCACAGGCATGCGGACCACTGCCGTGTGCACACGTGTCCGGGTGTGCCACGTCAGCTCCCTCCCTGAAGTCCAGGGCTGCCAGGAGCGACTGGCCTTTCTCACTTTCTCTCTGCTAAGGGACCTCAAGAAGGTTTGGCTGGCAACCCTTCATAAATTATAGGCACCCAACAAGAATTCTGTCAAGTGAAAATGGTGAATCATTCACAGGAGAAAAGAGAGCGCAGAAGACTAATTTGGTTCCTCTACTGACTTTTCTCTCTCACTCCTAATCATAGTTCCACATAAAGATTGGGGCTTATGTAGGAATGTGTCTAGTGCCGGTGTTATTTTTGAAGGCAGACAGCCTTCTTGAATTGGCACCTGTGCTCCTAGTTTAGCATGGGAAGAATTTCCTTTATTTCACAGGGTTCAATTGCCAGGACTTCTCACGTAAAACAAGGAAAATGAGACATTTAAAGTATTGCATACAAAATTATTAGAAGTCATTAATAATGGATGGAGCAAAGATTTGACAGTTTACTGGTAAACAAATATGAGAACAAAGAGGCAAATAAGGACCATGAATCTATGAATTTTAATAAAGTAGGAACATTACCAGCATATGAGATGTGTTGCGTAGGAAGTGCCTGGAAGCAGGAAAGGGCACTGCACATTGAAGCTGAGGGGCCTTGGCGAGTAGGCCCCATGCTGGAGTTCCACTCCTAAGGGAGCTGGAAGCAAGGGCTGAGATTCTGTAGAAAATCTAGTGTCAGAGAATGCTGCCCTCCTTACCAGGAGGCTTGTTTGGAAGAGGTAAAGTGGACAGAAAGAGGACCTGAGAAAAGCCCAACCACAACCAAGGCCTCAGCAAGCCACTAGCATGATTTTCCTAGTTCTGACTCTGCAAAGATCCTGATTTCTCCTTACTGAGACAGAGAGCTGATGAGCATAATGCAAGATGAGACACACATGTAAGTGCTGAGAATGTTCACAGAAAGCAAAAGAAACAGGAACCTGCCACACAGAATGCAGGAACGTAACCTGTGCAGAACATAGTACATCAAATATAGACGAGGCTCACATACCTTCACTGTGTGAGGTTTCTATAGTTTGTTTGCACAGCACCGTGTGTGTGCGCGCGCGTGCGCACACACACACACACACACACACACGGCATACAGAACATAGGAACATGACGATACAGAACTAAGATGCATACAACACAGAACACAGAACCAGCCAAGTTGACTGAACGTGACTTGGGTATGCGAATACCTTAGAACATGGACATACAACAGACAGGTCATAGGACCTAGCAGCTGTAGGTTGGGAGACTGTGATCACACACACACACACACACACACACACACACACACACACACACACCTACGTAAAGAGCCAACCGTTTCTTAAACTCAATGCAACTGCAAAGATTAAAAGTTTCTCGCTGAAGAGAATGTCTAAATAAATTAAAACACTTAAATCTTGGTAAACATATACTAACATTCAGCATCTTTTCCAATTATTCCTACAAGGAAAACTGAAGCTACGAAACGTTTTCCCTAGAATGAAACTCACTCACCTCTTTCAGAGAGCACTCTAATACATTCTAACTTCCTATGATTTATCTGAAAAACTATCATACTTGTAGCACAAAGTAATTTAACCTGAAAATTAGAATTGGTAGATTCTAATGACTTCACATTTATTTTCAGATAAGAAAGATTTCCTATTGGTCCCAGATCCACAAGCCCATAGAAGCTATTAGCGCCTCTGTAACTTCATGACATAAAATAAATGGGGCACAATGAAAAGAGGAAGCAATTACCTCCCGCAGAGCTCTCTTCACCCTAGATGCCTGTTGCAGAGAGAGAAGAAACGTAAGCATGGGACCAGGCACGCAGGAACACGCTTCACACAACCTAAGAAGGCAGCGCATATTAATTTCTTCACATGGGATCGAGCAGGGTTCCTCCACAGATGTATGGTCTCAAGCACAGCCCCCAGCTATGGTCTTTACTCCCACCTTCCGAAGACTGGAAGACTAGAAGAGAGAGCCGCGAAGACTAGAAGAGCATGCTGATCAGGACAACAGGTCCTAAGAAACATCATCCAACTTCCTGGTGTAAGGCTTTAAAATAAGCTGAGAATGGGTGGCTCACGCCTGTCATTCTAGCTACTGAGAAGGCTGGGATCTCAGGATTGCAGTGCAAAGCAGCCGGGGCAGCAAATTTTGTGAGGCTCTTATTTCCAATTAACCACCAGAAAACTGGAAGTGGTGCTGTGGCTCAAAGTGGTAGAGCACTAGCCTTGAGCACAAAGAGCCCAGGGACAGCACTCAGGCCCAGAGTTCAAGCCCCATGGCTGATTAAAAAAAAAAAGAGTTCAGCATAGTCTCTTGTGTGATAATTTCCAACTCCGAATTACAAATTAGCCACAATATTCAATACTTGGCAAATGTGGTTTTTTTTCAATTCTCTTTTAAATTTTTTATATTCAACTAATGTTTGAGGATCAATTTGAGGCTTTCAGTACTCTGAGGATACAAATTAAATTCAAATCAAATGCATTTTCAAACCCAAGAGTTCTTCCCAGGGAACAAGCCAGATGAAAACAGATAACTTGTCCTTGCAGCCACTGTAATCCTCAAACCACTGTATTTTGTTGATGTAATAGAAGAATCTGCTTTGGTTTAAAGAATACAAAGCTAAAGTAGAACCCCATGTCAGTGAATAATGTTGATCACATGACCATTTTCCTTTTGTTCCTAAAAATCTGTAATAACCATCCTTTTTCAGCGAATCTACTTTTCAACTGGATGTCTTTCACAAATACATGAGATATGTGAGTCCTTCTGTTCATCCCTTTGTCTTCCGCAGCGAGACCTCACACAGAGCATGCTCAGGAACCTCCCAGCCCTCGGGCGGGCTGCCTACATAACTATCTGTGCTGCCTGGATGCAGTGCCCTGGCTCGGTTCTGGTTGGAGGGCACGGAGGAGGCCGGGGATTGCTCCACGCTCTCCTTCCCCGCTGTCCCTAGTGGGTGTCGCTCCACTCTTACTTCTTGCTGGTGCACTTCCTGAGCTACGGACCCATCACCTTTGATTGAACTCTCCTTAGGGAAAGAATACCTCCACTGAATCTTTCTCCTGCATCACCTGGATGGCCAGAGAAGCGAATCTCAGCCATTGACATGGGTACAAATGAAGAAGGCTAGATGGATTAAAAACTCAACCATCACGTTCATTCTTTCTGAGAAAACAGCATACTTTCTTTTACGCGTCAAGAGTACATCCTACTTTTTTTAATCAAGGTCAATAGACTCTGCCCTAACAGGATGGAATGACTCTCAGGTAACACACAGATCCAAGCAGGCAGACAGCTTATGCAGATATCCTCAGTCCAAAGTCAGCTGACAGCAGCCCACCCTGTTAGGATCATCCATTCCCAGCAGCTACTCATCTAACCGTCAGCCGCATTGGCGCTTTCCACAAATAACAAGCAGAAACTCACTTCTACCCACAGTGTTTCCTAGAATCCAATAGAAAAAGTTCAAGACAAATTGTTTTAGGTATCTGAGCTTGTTCATTCTTTTCTTTCTTCCTTTTTTTTAGCTGTTGATTGATTTTTAAATTACTGTTTGTTTTAACATTTCTTGGATATTAATAATACAATAGGGCTTTACAACAGTCAATTCATTCAAACAAGCTTTATTTTCATTTTTTTTCTTGAGAGATGCCTTCATGTTCCACAAATTAGGACTAATTTGTTTTTAAATTTCCATTAATTGATGGCAGTTTAGGCTGGTTATTTTAGAAATAATAGATGTTATGACTCTAATTATATATTCTTTCAAACTTTTTGAAACATGCTTTAAAATTCCTAGGGGATCTAAGACAAGCTTTATTTTTATTACCACCTGCTGTCTTACCATGTAGATTTATTCACGCTATTTCTCACACTTCTGTATGGCAGACTAATTTTAAAAAATAGAATCTTTAATACCTCTAATTTTCTTTACCTTCTTCCATTTATTAAAGTATGGAAATGAAAGCAGACTTAAGAAAATGTAATGTTCAGAGGAAAAAATACAGGGAGAAAATGAGGGAAGAGAACAAAACATACTCATCACCTGACCTATGTGACTGTAACCCCTCTGTATACCACCTTTATAATAAAAATAAAATTAGGAAAAGGCAAAAGAATGTTCAAAACTCAGCAGAAAGAAATATCAGCCCGTGCTGGCTCCATTGTGTTTGTTAACAGAAAGAACACGGCAGCTGCCCTTCCCCCTCCTTCTAGGAAGTCAGGAGAAATAGACTGATCTCTGGTCAGTCCATTTCCTTTGCTTCACACACACACACACACACACACACCGCCATCTGCCCACTGCATGTGTGTCTCAAATGCTAGAGTGACAGCCGTGAGTGATAAAACTCACTGAGAGTATGACATCTAGAGCTGAACACACTAGCTGAGCGATCGAGCAGGTGAGGGGAGGAAGACAGAGATTCAACTAGAGCTGAACACACTAGCTGAGCGATCGAGCAGGTGAGGGGAGGAAGACAGAGATTTAACTAGAGCTGAACACACTAGCTGAGCGATCGAGCAGGTGAGGGGAGGAAGACAGAGATTCAACTAGAGCTGAACACACTAGCTGAGCGATCGAGCAGGTGAGGGGAGGAAGACAGAGATTCAACTAGAGCTGAACACACTAGCTGAGCGATCGAGCAGGTGAGGGGAGGAAGACAGAGATTCAACTAGAGCTGAACACACTAGCTGAGCGATCGAGCAGGTGAGGGGAGGAAGACAGAGATTCAACTAGAGCTGAACACACTAGCTGAGCGATCGAGCAGGGGAGGGGAGGAAGACAGAGATTCAACTAGTCTTCTGAAAGTATTAGTATACCATGCCTTCTTACCTGAATAGAGCTTCCCCTTTCACTTCCATTTGAATAGCTTTACGTGTAGGAACATGTCACTTGGAAAATGCTCAGCAGTTACAGGTCACTACCATATATTATTTCTTTTGTACAAATCACCAGTGCCTCATTATAGGTTCTTATCCTCTAAAGAAACAAAACAAAATAAAAACGGAGGGCTAGACCCCACCCATGATGTTCATTTCATGTGACAGACCAGTCCCCAGCTGAGGATGATAAAATAAGGTCACTGGCTGACAGACACCTGCAAGACTGGCCCAGACACCCACTCTCCCAAGGACCAGGCCCAGGCCCAGCCCAGACACCCACCTCTCCCAAGGACCAGGCCCAGGCCCAGCCCAGACACCCACCTCTCCCAAGGACCAGGCCCAGGCCCAGCTCAGACACCCACCTCTCCCAAGGACAGGCCCAGGCCCCACTCAGACACCCACCTTTCCCAAGGACAGGCCCAGGCCCCGCCCAGACACCCACCTCTCCCAACAATCACAACTAGTAGATGCAAAGTGTGGTTTCATTGTTTTGAAAACTGGAGGAAAATGGCATCCCTACTTTTCTAGAACTTTGGAGAGGCCGGAAAATGTATTTTTGACTTCACTGCAAAGAGCAAAATGTCACAAGGTCTTTGGTCATACCTTACTTTTAATGCATGTCATATAAAATACAAGATGTGTAGTAGAATAGATAGCATGGGCCAGAATAAATTCTTCACAAAGGAAACACAAGAACAAATCCATATTTTATGTCTAGCAGAGATAGCAGCAGCTTCGGTAATACCGAGAGGGGATTAAAATAATGCAATTCCATTTCAGAAAGGATTTACCTATTTACCTCTCTGCTCAGGCAGTTCTCCCCAATGGAGATGCCAAGCAAATACTAAATGACAAACACCCTGGGTTAGTTTCCATAGTCTTTTGTTCTGGGTTTAACTTCTATGAAATGAAAGGATGTTTTTGTCTTAGTTTGTGTGGGAGGGGATGTGGAATGTCTACATCCTTGGTTTCACAAGGATTAATTGTTATATATACCGCCACTAAATAAGTGAAGTAATAAAGTTAAAGCCCTACTGTGTGCCCCAAGTGAACATAATATCAGATAAGAACTTGGAGAGTGCAGGCCCTCGGCATCAAGGGAGGGCGTATCTTTATTTCCAGGAAATCGTTCATCACCTACGATGGTAGCTGAAGAATGGTCTCAAGAGGTGAACCCCTGTGCCAGATAAAGACACGCACCACGCTAACTCCACTCCACTCAAGCCCATGTGTCATCCACAGTGAACCCCTGTGCCAGGTAAAGACACGCACCGCGCTAACTCCACCAATGGCCATTGGTGGGCACTGAAAGCCTGCTTGGTTTGCCAGCCAAACGCATTCAGTGGTCTCCTCTTCCAGACCCTCTCTAGCAGTCAGGGAAGTGACAAAATATGTTTCCTGGAAAGGATCTTACGATGATCCTTGGCCTGATTCACTAATATGTCTTCTTTCTCCTTCCAGCTAGAAGTCCTTGGGAGACGGGGAATGGCTTACTAATTACAATATTTGTATCGTTTTGCATGTGCTAATTAATTGGATACATTTTGTTTGGACTTAACTTTATGAGACAAGAAGTGGATGAATGTATTTTAGGACAAACAATAGCAACATAACCAGTAGCAGGGTGTCAATCAAAACAAACTGCTAAATATTGAAAGTCTGTTTATATTTTTATGCTGGGGAATTTACATAGATAGCTGAAAGGGTATAATTATAGCTATTTATAAACATTTATACCACATACACATGATATTCAATTATTATAGCTATGCATGAGTTAAATTCTCATGAATAAAATAGGAATTGTTTAAGTTATAATCATATTCAGTGAATTATATCATTAACTGATTTGTAAGATGACCATCTCCAGTGATGGTAGTGCTCAGAAAGAAGGAATTTCACATAATATGCAGAATGATTCTAAAAATGAATCCTGAATCAGGTTTTTAAAATAATAAAGAAATCACTCAATATGACTGTCGATTCTGTTTAAGAGAAGTATAGAATTAAGATCATATTTGTACATACATATGAATATATAGTAAACATACGTGTTTTACCAATACCAAATTTGTTTTACAATAACATGCATGTATACACACAAAGTACCACTGAAATACACATGAGGCCTCTCATTTTTTAAATAAGGAGTTTGACTTTGAGAAATGGATGTTTCATGTAAAGCCAACATTTGACCTGCAATGACTTATCTCCTTTGTAGTGATGACACAGGAATTAGGGGAAAACTAACTCCACCCAAACAAAAAAAGACAAATAAAGATTTAACAAATATAAGCAATAAAAATCATGAATGCCATCGTTTCTATTTGGATTAGAATAAAATGACAGTACCCATGACATGATTAGGAAAACACCACATTAAAGGGATCATAAGACATTCTTCTTAATAATTTCTAGAATACAGATAAAGTTAAAAATACATTCAATTATGTTACTTCAAAATATATCTACCTTACTAGTTACCTTTGGCATCTAGAAAAGTGTGTTTGGAGGGAATGTTACAGATTGAACTACCTATTATGTCAAAGAAGAAAGAGCTAAAGCAGTGAGCTCATATTCCACATCAATTGCAAGGATACAAAAAGGGCAGGATAAACCCAAAGCAAACAGAAATGAGAGGTCAGAGGAAAAAAATGAATTCAATGGGAAAAGACACAGCTGAAAACGCAGCAAAGCCAAGATTCAGTCTCTTTGAGAAGGATATTCTTTGCTAGGAAGAGAGAAAAGGAATAAAATACAGAAAGGCACATCAGAAATGAAAATCAATTATGATTACTGATTCTATAGACCTGAAAAAAAGATTTCACATGGCATTATTATTATTCTGTGTCATCATGTCTAAAAATGGAAATGAAGGGAATAAACATCCTGAAAACTATAATGGACCAACATGGATAGTAGAAGAAACAGAAAGTCTGAATCATCCGAAACCTAGGACATAGAATTTGCTTCCTAAAGATTCTCCAAACAAGATGACTGCATGGACAGACCTTGCCAAAGGATAACACTAAAATAACACACTAACTTTGAAACAGGAGGGAAAACTTGGCACATTTTAATCTGTACTTTATTCTTTCCATTATAACAAAACTAAAAATAGCTACCAAAAAGAAAACTAGAGGCTCAAACCTCACATCTATACAGACACCAGAGTTCTTCAATAAGCAGGGCATGTATTACTGTGTAGACAGTAATATAGATTGTAATTGGTTTCAGGAGATTTTGCCTTTGAATCCAAGACAAAAATCAACTACCATGGGTAGAGAACACTCAACCTCCTCCATACACGAAATCCCCCATGAACACAGCCACGGAGATGTGACCAGGGCAGCGCCTGGTCATCCTGTCAAATCCGTACTCTCAACAAGAGATGTTGGAACCTCAGCAAGATCCAAGGGGCTAGGAGAGGTGTAGACGCCTCTACTGACAGTGTCGCCACTGGCTTTGATAATCGAGGGGATTTCACACAGCCAGGACTCTCTGGGGCCCGGGGCGAGTGGGATCCAGAGTGCTGGACGGAGCCCATGTCTCTCAAGTCCCCGCTGCTCCGTGCACACAGAGCAGGTCCTCCAGCTCCACCTGACTTCCTTTAGTCTTGTCTCAAACCTGGTCTGTTCCACTAATAGCTTCTCTCTGCCTGGACGCACGGGTCACCTGAGATTAAGACCTTTATGTAGCCAAGACTGACAACGAGACCCACATTCAACCTAACCTTCCCGCCCTGCCACGGTCCTGGAGGAGAAGAGCAACTTCCACAAATCACAGCCCAGAACAGGAGAGCCCCGGCCATCATAGGAGGCTCGCTCATTTCGCTCGCTGTTTTATACCACTGAGAGTATGGGAAGGCAGGAAGCCTGGCGTGTCATTTTGAAGAGAACGCAAAGCTGAACGGGTCAAGCAGTACACCAAGGGTAAGAGGAAAATTACACTGCCAGCATGCCACAGACCATGCGAGGAGACAATAAGCTGTGCATCAAGAGGAAGTCCTGCTCGTTCTGTCTCCCGCGCCCCCCCTTGCAGCCAGGCTCAGCTCTTCCTGCTCTTCCCAGGGGTGCAGCTCTGCCTTTTCCAATGTCAAGCTCACAACGTCTCTCGGATTGCTGATGCCTTCGGTCCAGCGTTTGACAGCAATATGAACAAATGGCTGTCAAATAGCATAAAAGACCCAGAGCCCATACAAAAATAACTCTCCCATCAGTATTCTTCTATGTAAAAATCCAAGTTGAAGAAAAGGCTCAGACAGCAAGTAAAGCTCCAATTTAAACCTTCCATGAGCCTTTCCCCATCCCTCCATAGAGTAAGCTTCAGACATTGCTCTGGAAAGCTCTCTGCTCTCTGACGGGGTCCTTCATTTTAATGAGCATAAATGTATGAGTGCAATCGTCGTAAACGCTCTCAGAATGCTCTTCACCGCAAACGATGTGTGGAGCACATGTTCCCAGCCCCACTCCCAGCCCCAGTCCAGGCAGGATTCCCTCACTCCGCGAGATAAAAATCAGCACAACCCCGCACGCATGAAGCCTTCCTTATTAAAAATATGCAATATAAAATATGTCCTGTTGTTTGGATATACAACTTGCAGAAACCATTTAACCTAAGCCACAAGAGTTGAATACTCAAGATGGGCTTTCCTGATGTACGGTCATGGGCCTGTCGGTGAGAGGCCACAGGACGATTTCAGAGCAAATTCATGGAGAGACACGGATCCGTGAGATGCTGTCACCTCGAAGAGTTCCCGCAGGCAGTGCCTTCTCTGAGGCAGGTTTCCTCTCCGGCTGAGATACCACAGGCTGCACCGGGCAGTCAGTGCCTTAGTGCAGCCACCCCACTCCCGTCTCAGAAGAAGCTCAGATGCGATTCAATGGAGAGTGGTTTCCTTCAGGCTGGGGAACAGGTCCACAGTGTTAAGAAATTTACCAGTGATGTCTAAAGGAAAAAGTAACAAACAGACGTTGCCTTCACTGTATATGGAAGTAAATAGTAGTTGTATGCTTTCTCTTTGGGGGTTTAGTTTACGATCAATAGAGTTTTTGAGCTGGGAAGTTGGGCTAAAAATAAGATAAACAGAGAAAATAATCCAGTCCTAAAGAAACCACAAGGGACTTCACAACAGAGTCTGAAGCTTTGTATTGGTATTCCTCCAATGCTGTTCTTTGCTGTTTTTGCTATTTGGGATCTTCTATTATTCCATATGAATTCTGGGGTTGCTTCTTCTCTATCATTGAAGAAGGTTGTTGGGATGTGATGGGTATCACATTGAATTTGTAGATAGCTTTAGGAAGTATTGCCATTTTCACAATGTTAATCCTCCCAATCCAGGAGCATAGGAGGTTTTGCCACTTCCTTAAGTCTGTTTTAATTCCTTTTTCAGGTTTTTAAAGTTTTCAGCATTGAGGTCCTTCAAATCCTCGGTTAATTCTAAGGTATTCTGTTGAGGCTATTACAAAAGGAATTGCTTTCTTAGTTTCAGGCTAGATATTCTCATTGTTGGCATACAGAAAAGCTATTTATGTGGGGGTTAATTTTATACCCTGCTACTTTGCCAAAGTTTTGAATCAGGTCAAGTAACTTGGGAGAGAAGTCTATGGGGTTCTTTAATTACAAAATCATGTCATCAGCAGAGGAAGAGTTGTACTTCTTCTTTCCCTATTTGGATCCCCTTTATATTTGTCTTATGCCTTATTATGTATAGAGGTTCCTCAAAAGATTAAACATAGAGCTCCCCTATTACTCAAGAGCATTTACCCAAATGACCACAACCAAGGCCACACTAAAGCCACAAGCACAACCAGGTTCATTGCAGCATTATACCATAGCTAAGATATATCAACCCAGTTGCTCCTCAGTAGATGAATGGATCGAGAAAATGTGGAATACATATATATATATATATATATATATATATATACATATATATAATGAAATTCTATGCTTCCATCAGAAAGAGTGATGTTGTCCCATTCATAAGGAAATGGAAAGACTTGAAAAAATTATATTAAGTAAGCCAGACCCAAAGAAACATAGACTGTATGGTTTCCCTCATTTGTAACAACTAGAATATGTCAAGGATAGTCCTAGCGGAGGATCACAATAGCTCGATAGCTATCTGCATGCAAACATATAAAATGATGCTTATCAAAATGAGCTCCAAGAAATGGAAACAAGAGGTCTTTATAATGTACTGTTTGCAGTTATTTCTCTTTTTCCCCTTTGGTTTCTGCCCTGTTATCACTGTTTTTGATTTCTGTGCACACTGTTGTGTATATGTTTATCTGATTTGGGGAAGGGAAGGGGAAGCACAGAAACAGGGGGACAAAGGGTGTCCCAACACAACAGTGGTCACTAGACACCATGTTGGAAATAAACTTTACAACTGGGAGGGAGGGAGGGGGAAGTGGGAGAAAATGAGGGAGGGGCGACATCGTTCAAAAAGAGAAATACTCATCACCTGACTTATATAACCGTACATCACCTTTACAATAAAATCAAACAACACCGGGCAAAGAAGAAGGAAAGCCAGCAGGGTCAGAGTCCGCCAGAGAGGGGCACACCAGACTCCTATTAGAGCTGATGATTTTCCTGAGCCCCACCCACCCTGACCACCTTGGGTCTAAAGATTCCAGCCAGGCTTGTCTCTCCTTGACTTTCCTGAAGATTTCTGAGTTCTTTAATTAGGTCTTCAAGTTCTCTGTGCAAGCAAGAAGCAACCTAAGCTATAAGGAAGTCCAGCCAAATGCCTGCCTTTTCGACTATTTTTGATGCATTCAAACACAAAGTCTGCCATATTTCTGCCTAATGGAGAGGTAGATAGATGTATTTACCATGAAAAATGAAACTGATTCATATTTAAACAATCAGACCAATCCTACTAAAGAGTTTGTGACTTAAATTAAAACAAGTTTTCAAATGTGGCCCTCATCTCTTAAAAATCATTTTGGGAAGTTCTACTTTTTATTCAATAAAAATAAATTCTCTATTCTATGCTCTCAGCTACTAAAGGTAGTAAAAAGTAAGATGAACTCATGCTTTGCCAATGAACCATTTTTCAATGGAGGGGAGCTGGAAGAGCCAAATACTAAACTTAAAAGCTGGTCATTCAACTATAAGTCTGGTCATCCACATAAAACTATTTAAAAACCTAGAAATTATAGGAAGTCTGACTGTAGCTCAATTGCTTATTAATATGGATACTTTCCCATAAGCTATTTTAATAACCTATTTTTACAGATCCCTACCATGAAGAATAAAAGCTAATTAACATCTTACTGACTTCTCCATGCTTTGTGTTTCCTTGTCCTAGAAGGCAAGGAATATATATAGATATAGATATAGATAGATATAGATATAGATAGATATGGAGATATATATATACCCACTGTATATGTAACTATATGGATAGCTATATACATAGTTATGTATATAGTTAAATAGTTACATAATTTTATTTCCCTTTGGAAACAAATAAAACAACTTTTCATTAATTTTGGTTAAATCTGTACGGAACCCTCTTTCTGCACCCACGGTCTCAGATTTGATGTGTCCCTTTGGTGGTTTCCTCGGTTCCCCCCTCATGGCCTGCCTACCACCTCTCTGGCACTCCTGGAGAGCCCTGCTTCTGCCAGACCCAGCTGGGCCCCTTCACTGGAGGTCTGGACTGGGGAACTGTCGCAGCTAGATGAGGTCTAAGGTCATCACAGACAAGGTGTGATCACAGAGACTTTATCTTAGCACTTGGATATTTTGACTTTGACTACCTGAGCATTTTAGGGATATGTGTACATCTCTTCTGTGTAACTTCCAGACAGTATAACCCCATACACCTACCAACCTGTGACAATCAGAAATGGTTTAGATACTGCCCTGTCTCCCCTAGGACATAGAATAAATCACCCCGTGGCAAGATAAATTGATGTAAATATAAATATATGAGAAAGAAAGAGAGGAGAGAGTGAAACAGCAATATAGAGAAACAGCCACAAAAATAGAAGCATGCGTGCACGTGCGTGTGCGTGCACACGCACACACACACACACACACACACACTTACTATAAAACTTCAAAAACAGAGAAAACATACAAAACCAAACATAAAAAAGACAATTAGAAAACCTTCTAGCCATCTCACTGATGATCTGCTAGGAACACTGTAACAGCCTCTTTTTGGGTTAAGGTAACATTTTACCTCAATTAAAATGATCCCGGCTGGCACAGACCCCTCTGTGACCCTCTGGGGATGGCTGGCTGTGGAGTCCCAGATCCAAGGCAAAGTCACCGCTAGCTACAATTAGCAGAAGTCAGGGATGCTCACAGTGCCTGTAGCCCCATGGCTGGGCTGTATGGAGACTTCTCATCCATCATTTATTTAATAAGAATAAACCCTTCTGAGAACATGGACAGTCTAACATGGCCTATTTTCTAAAGCAAAATTCAACGCGCTCTTTTCACGTGAGCAAAGTAACTATCTCCTCATTACTTCTCCTATCCATTGCAACACCCAGGTAATCTACTCAATAATCTCTATCTACATTCATCTTGGACTGCTGTGAATTTGAAAAATTTTATTTAAAAAGATAGGAATTTAATGCCATGGTTACGGAATATAAAGGCATTTGCCCAAGAATCTCAAAAGTTGAATGATCAGATCTATACTATGGCTGCGCAGCATGCTGACCTATCATATGCATTGATCGTTAGCATCCTTTCGCACCCTGGTTACGATGAGTATCTTGTATTGAGCACTATACTGGAGCAGGGCTGCATAAAGAAAATAAACAAAAAATAAACAGCAACAAACAACCACAAAGAAAGCAAAGCCCCTCACACAGTGAAGGTCACCAGCTCTCCACCAAAGAAGCCCCAACTTTTTGCTGTTGTTGTTGTTGTTCATTTGCACCTGCTGCCTACATTGCCTGTCCCAGCACACCCACGGTGCCCATCCAGGCTACCCACGGTGCCCGTCCAGGCTACCCACGGTGCCCGTCCAGGCTACCCACGGTGCCCGTCCAGGCTCACCCACGGTGCCCATCCAGGCTACCCACGGTGCCCATCCAGGCTACCCACGGTGCCCGTCCAGGCTACCCACGGTGCCCATCCAGGCTACCCACAGTGCCCGTCCAGGCTCACCCACGGTGCCCATCCAGGCTCACCCACGGTGCCCATCCAGGCTACCCACGGTGCCCGTCCAGGCTACCCACGGTGCCCGTCCAGGCTACCCATGGTGCCCATCCAGGCTCACCCGCACCATCCTGGCCAAGCACACCGACCCAAGCCGTGGGTGAGGCACAGGGTGCCACGGCCGGTTGGTGTCAGATGAGGCGAAGCCCATGCTGGCTTCCACACAGGCTCCGGCCTTGGTCCTCGGAGCCTCGGCTAGCACAGCAGCCACCTGATGGCTGAGAATCATGGACTATGCTAGGATTTTATCACACAATTCACCCACAAATGGCTCCCTGGGGAATCTCGCAGTGACACTGCAACCGGAGGGTGGGATTCCATGAGACCAGATCTCCGGCCCCATATCACCACTTGCACCTGGAACCTTCTCCCAGCCCTCAGAGGCCGCGCTGCTGAAACATTCTCTCGGTTAATGGTCCGTGGAGGGTGGCTAACGCTTGTGCACTCGTGTACTGCACTTTGGGGAACCTAGTCAAAAGCTGTGATATTCTAGCAACACATATTCTGACTTCCTAATTTCTACACTCCTGAGCCTTCCATTTCTACCCTCTTCATTATCCTCATTGCAGACAATCAGGAATCATCTTGTAAGAGTTAGAGAGCGTGAGAAAGTGGCGACAAAGGCTGAAGCCCTGTATCCCACAATACTCACCGAATAATAGGTGTTGATTTTCCGCATTTGCAGGATGCAGTGTATCCTCACGGGGTCACATTTATTCATTCTGCTATATTTTAATGGGTCTCTCTATAGCCTTCAGTACCATTATGTTAACACAGCTGGAGACTGATGTCTGGCTCAACTTCAATTTTTCTCTGATTTTGAACAAATAAATACTATTTCGCACTCAGAGAAAACGTGTCACCTGTCAGTCCCAACATCAGAGAGGGTGACAGAGATGCAGGGCAGGGCCCTGCAAGAGAAAAGGGAGGAGCACAGCCGCCCCACAGGGAGGGGGGCAGGGCACAGCCGCCCCACAGGGAGGGGGGCAGGGCACAGCCGCCCCACAGGGAGGGGGGCAGGGCACAGCCGCCCCACAGGGAGGGGGGCAGGGCACAGCCACCCCACAGGGAGGGGGCAGGGCACAGCCACCCCACAGGGAGGGGGGCAGGGCACAGCCACCCCACAGGGAGGGGGCAGGGCACAGCCACCCCACAGGGAGGGGGCAGGGCACAGCCGCCCCACAGCCACCCCACAGGGAGGGGGGCAGGGCACAGCTGCCCCACAGGGAGGGGGCAGGGCACAGCCACCCCACAGGGAGGGGGCAGGGCACAGCCACCCCACAGGGAGGGGGCAGGGCACAGCCACCCCACAGGGAGGGGGCAGGGCACAGCCGCCCCACAGGGAGGGGGGCAGGGCACAGCCGCCCCACAGGAGGGGGGCAGGGCAGAGCCGCCCCACAGGGAGGGGGCAGGGCACAGCCACCCCACAGCCGCCCCACAGGGAGGGGGCAGGGCACAGCCGCCCCACAGGGAGGGGGCAGGGCACAGTCATCCCACAGGGAGGGGGCAGGGCAGAGCTGTCCCACAGGGAGGGGGCAGGGCAGAGCCACCCCACAGGAATGGCCTTCTGTGGCTCCCACACCCGGACCTCACCACCACAATTCTCACTCTGGACACTGCCCTCGGTTGTGTGAACACAGGACAGTAACATCAGAACAGAAGTGGAGTCCAGCAAGGGGGCTGACTGCCAGGGACACGGGCGAAGTTCACGGCCTGCACCAGCCAAGCGCAGAGGGAAGGTTGTGTGGTCTCTGTTTCCCTTGGAAAGTAAAATAAATGCAACCGGGTTCTGGAAAATGGACCTCAGAGTGGCAGAGGAACAGCTCAGAGGCAGAAACAGGAGTCGTAATTGTATCACAGCGTCAGCTCAGGACGAGGCCTGTAGAGACATGAGCTACATGGGGAAACGTGCACAGGGCTGGAGCAGGGAGGAGCCTGGAAGAGGAGCGCAGGGAGGAGCCTGGAAGAGGAGCGCAGGGAGGAGCCTGGAAGAGGAGCGCAGGGAGGACTCCTGGAAGAGGAGCACAGGGAGGAGCCTGGAAGAGGAGCGCAGGGAGGACTCCTGGAAGAGGAGCCCAGGGAGGAGCCTGGAAGAGGAGCACAGAGAGGGGCCTGGAAGAGGAGCACAGGGAGGAGCCTGGAAGAGGAGTGTAGGGAGGACTCCTGGAAGAGGAACGCAGGGAGGAGCCTGGAAGAGGAGCACAGGGAGGACTCCTGGAAGAGGAGCACAGGGAGGACTCCTGGAAGAGGAGCACAGGGAGGAGCCTGGAAGTGGAGCACAGGGAGGACTCCTGGAAGAGGAGCACAGGGAGGACTCCTGGAAGAGGAGCACAGGGAGGAGCCTGGAAGAGGAGTGCAGGGAGGACTCCTGGAAGAGGAGCGCAGGGAGGACTCCTGGAAGAGGAGTGCAGGGAGGACTCCTGGAAGAGGAGCGCAGAGAGGGGCCTGGAAGTGGAGCCCAGCCATGGGTGGAGCTGCTGGTACCAGGAAGCTTCCATCTGGAAGTCTCAACTTGCTGCATGCACACATCACGGAACAGAGAGGGGACAACAGGCAGGACTGTCACGGTGTGTGTCCTGGCAGCCAGAAAGAAGCACACAGAGCCCGCGCCGCAGCTCTTCCTGGAAGCACCTTTGGCTACGGGGTCTTGCTGCAACATCAAGCTTTTAGGATAGTGACTGAGCGATCAGACCACGGTGGAGAGGGAGAAAGCATGAGGTGCTGTGCCAATATGCACCCAGCTTTCATCAATAGAATCTGACGGCTCAGAAAAGTCAATGAGGAACTGGGGAGAAGTCTTGCTCCAGCTTTCCAAACCTACATGTGAAAACTGAATTTATCGATGGGGTACATGTGGTACAAATTCTGTATGTGTCGTCAGTGTGTTTGCACTAAAGAACTAGCCCGGGAAGAGCACATTTATAAATTATAATGTGTAAATTATAGTTTAAGTTTTTCTAATTTTAAAATTTTGATGTTCAAACTGCAATAAACTCAATTATTCTAAACTTAAGTGTTCCATTTTGCAGCCAGGAATTAACTCTGCCTCTTATGTCCATTCAGAAAGTGGATAGTGAATATATAAATAAAATATTTCAAAATACATTAAGGAAGCACATCACATTCAATACACTAACCATGCAGTAGTGATGACATAAATATGCGAATTAGATTTACAAATCAAAATGAACTAGATGTGTTCTACCCCACAAACCCATTAACAGTCTATGATTCCGTCCATTTCAGCTGGCCTCGGCCATGGTAGCGCTTTATTACTGAAGCAGTGCAATTCTTCCTCCTGTGGTGAGCCAATAGTGACACGCTCTTACAGTGAAATACTCATGTCAGTGACAAACAAGCAATTCTCCCGTCAGCGTGTCTTCTTAGCTACTGCAAAGACCCTCGTGAAGCAGAGCCGTGGCGGCTCTCTGGAACAGCTCCTGGGTGGCCGCACTGCCCGGCACTGGACTTCCCTCGGCTCACCCCAGCACAGCTCAGGTGTGGTCAGGTGACTGTGGTTGAGACTAAGTCAACGGCTCGCCGATAGAATGGGGAGGAAACATCACCCCAGTGCTCTCCCCGGAGCCAATGGCCTTCGCTACCACCTGTAACCTGCCACTATCTGAGGGTCATCCTGCAGATGACCCTCCTTCCACGTTTCCCGACAGCATCTGCCACCTACTTCTAATTGTCACGTATTCAACCAACACGGCAGTTACCCATCAGATCAGACTTTTCTTGCCAATTGAAGTTACGATAGCTAGAATAGACCCCCAAAGAGCCAGGGCACCCCCTAAGAATGGCACCCACCTAAGCAGGCCAGGCGCGGAGACAGGAAGAAGAATTATGTCATTCGACATTAAGATGAAAGTTTCAACCTTACTTTAAGGACAAGACACAAGTTGAGACCTGACCTATTATTGGGTGATGTCCCCAATGGGAGGAGACAAGAAACAAAAACCAAAATCCAGACACAGACGCTAGAAACTCACAGGGCCCCCTGTGTTGTTTGTCTCTTGCTGACAGTATCTCTCTAAGGCTGAGGACCACCGTGTCACACAGCCATCCCCCATTGAGGGGGTGGCTTCCCGGGGTAGACTCGCCATTTTGGATATGACTCATTGGGCCCTCAAATTAAGACACAGGAAACCAGCCACGTGCGGTGGCCCAGGGCTGTCACGGCAGCTTCCCAAAGGCATCGTACAGAGAAAGACTGTGCTGCAGACAGGCACGGTGTCCAGCAAGTCCCAGATCCCAAGTTCAAACCCCAGTGCCACCAAATATTTTTAAAAAGCAAAGACATGCTAAGTGCAATTGTTCCAACCTTAATATTTCCATTTTCACTCCTGTCATAAAACTGAAGAGCACAAGGAAGCCATATTATAGAGTTTGTTAACAGAAAAATGATATTAATATCATCCTTCAGAAATAAGAGGATTATGAATTATTGGAGCTACTGAGCAGCAGGCAGTCAATCGAATTAGCACACAAAACATATTTTTCTCTATGTGAAGGAACGATAGGAAATGGAAATATTAAGGAAAGGAAAACTGAAGGCATTTTAGTATATATTAACTAGACATTATTAATGAAAAAGAATTAATTGTAACGTCAGTTCTATGAGTTGCTACTTGATTAATGTGCATTTTAATTTATTTCCCTGCACTGTGTACAGTCTGTTTCCCTTTGCTATTTTAACATGCCATCATTCCCAAAGAGTCGGACATGCAGATATAAAGTAAATACATTTAGCAGAGAAGGGTGAGAGTTAAAAAATCTCATACAAACTGACCAAGGATATACTGCAGGAGCTTTGTACAAACAACCAAAGGTAGCACCATAAATCCATAACATGAAAGAAGATTTATTTAGCCAACTTAAACAGGAAAGGACCACTCCATAATAAATGGAAAAATCTTGTTTCTAAACACAGACAACAAATATTGCAGAAAAAGAAGGTATTTTATATTTGAAAGTGGATAGTGAATATATAAAGTATTTCAAAATACATTAGGAAACACATTGTATTTAATACACTCACCATGTAGTGGTGATGACATAAATTTGTTAACTAGATTTACAAATCAAAATAAGCTATGTATTTCACCCAACAATCCTATTAATAATCTATGATTTCGTATGTTTCAGCTGGCACTGGCAGTGATAACATTTTATTATTGGAGCAGTGCAATTCTTCCTACCGGTGGTCAATTTTTGTTCAAACTTTCAGACATTAAACACAACCTCTGACTAATGCAGAATTTTAAAGCGAGAAGATGTAGACTTTGTTGACCATGGATGCATATTTTTAAATAAGTTCACTGAGGAGGAAGATATTGCTCATTCGTACAGATTTGACAAACATGCCTTGTCTTTCAAATATGGAAAGACTAGAAACAATAAAAAGTGTAAAAATCACTTATCAGAATCAGTGAAGAAAATCTGATTCTTTGAAAGCGATACTCCTCCTCCTGTGCTAATTAAGAAATGCTACGTGGACGTGAGAGGAATGTTTAAATAATTCCATGGAATGCTATTTTTCTTTCCTTATGGTAAAAATCATACATCAAAAGAAAAAAGTCAATGTTGCTTGTCTAAAAGAAAATCTCTCCAGAGGATTCAGCAGCCTGGGCCGTTCCTCCCCAGCCCACACCTGGTGTTCTCGCTGAGCGTGTTTGCTCACACACTGAAGGTTCTTTGTATTGTTGTCTAAATTGTTCTAGCTCCCTCATCTTTGTGATTTCCCCCAATCCACAGTGCTTGAAGACAATGATGCGCCGTAACTGGATTTAAATTACCTTGACGACACTGCTCCACAGATCTCCAGCAATGTGAAATCTACAAATGAAGTCAACAATTGCTTTCCAGGAGAAGTTTTCAAGTATAACCAAGACATCGTACATGATTTGACAAAAGCCTGACATCCTTAGTTTTCCCTTTGCAGTGACTTGACTTTTCCTTTCTGATTATGACACTTAATAATCATCCCACATATATTTTGGAACCCGGATCCGCAACGTCTCTGCCCCGCAGACAGTGCCCAGAACCCCGCTTTACCTCACTTTCAGGTTCCCTTGCTGCGGCTGTCCATCGTAGACCGACAGGATGTCGAAGTCCTCCTCGAGTGCGAAGGTGTGGAAGGAGAGCTGGATCCTGTTACGCTCTCCAGCGATCACCATCCAGGTGCAGTTGGCGTAGTTTGGGTACCCGTGGGGGAAGCCGGGGCTCTCGATGGTGCCATTCGGTCCCTGCACCAAACCGCCACAGTTCTGACCTGTGCGAGAGAACATGAACACAGCGCGTCACGGTGGGCTCCGTGTGCTGGGACTTTGTCCTAGCTCCCTGTGAGACTCCAGCACAGGGACTGAGTGGAGGACAGCGTCGCTGGGCACCGGCTGAGACGGGGAGGCCAGTGGGAAGGCTGCCAGTGTGATGACAAACTCATCCTGGAAATCCGGGGAGAACCTCCAGCCTCACTTTCACCCGCGGTTTCCCAGGTTCCAGACCACAGGGAGATAAACGCGACGCCAACTTCCTGCAAACGCTATGCTGAGAGAGCTCCGCTAAGACGTTCTCGATGGGAAAAACTGCTTTAAAAACAGATAAGAAATAAATACAAAACTCACAAAATAACGTGATTAACATGTACGCAGGCAAATACACGCGTGAACTGGACTGCTGGACTTGAGCCAGGTCTACAGCAGGGAAGCCAGGCAGGATGCAAGACCCCAGGGAAGTCGAACGGAAAGGCCTGAAACCAGAGGCTCTGATAGTGCGGGAATGAAAGCCCAGCCTGTCCAGGCACAAACGGACCCCAAGCTCCCACATGGCCTGCTCACAGACGCGGCCTGCTCACAGACGCCGCCTTCCGGGATGGAGCAGCGAGGGAGAAGTCTATCAGCAAAATGGTGCAAGTGGAGCTGGACAGACCACCGGCGCCTGGCCCAGCCCCCCGCCACGTGGGATGGGGTAGCGGCCAGCCATCCGCAGGCCGCCACCAGGCAGAAGGAGGGGAGACAGGGCAGGGTGTGGACGAGCAGCCTGCAAAACTGCCTCCTTTCTGCCTCTGATTCCCAGGATGTGTACAAGTCCAGCCTCGGCACAGCTCCCGGGGCAGAGCCCCGAGTGGAGACACGGGATCCCCGCCAGCATCCTCGGCCGACAGGCCGGCTCCCGGGAGCACGAGCCACGGTGGCAGCCGGTCCCACGGGAGTCCTTCCCTTCCCAGCCTCACCAGTCCCTCTTCCCCAGCGGTGATCTCCAGCCACAACGCCCCGGGACTGCTTCTGCTGCCTCCCTCCCCACAAACCCACTTCCAGACGCAAGCTTCCGGCTCAGCCTGTTCCCCGCTCCCGTGTGCAACTGGTGATGAGACCGAGCAAGGCGCAGACAAAAGACATCTATCCATATCTACATATCTCTGCAGCGCCTGTATTGACAGAGAGAGGGGGAGCGGCGGTAAGTTTGATTTCTGGTCCCTTCCTGCCACACTCTTCGCGCCGTGGCAGCATGTGTACATGTCCCACAGACTTAAGATGAAGATGCACTTCCTACTGCTCTGTCGACAAGATGCTTCATTAAACTCTTCCCAAGTGATCTCAGCATTTAATTGGCCTGCTGTTGGTGGGGACCAGCTCCGGGAATCCATTCCCAGGCTTTTCCTCCTTTCCAGACTGGCCATGTCTACCAGATATTTTAAATGCTTGAATTCAAATGTTTTGTCAGTGTGACTGGGAAGGAAGTCTGGAAGGGGCCGAGGTCACTGCATGCAGTGTACACACGTGGACACAAGAATCCCAGCTGTCATCGTTGAACTGCAAATGGAAAATAATTTCTAAGTACGTTTTATCAGGCTGAAACCTTCCATGGTAACACTATCAGGTGCATGTGGGAGTTCACTAAACCTTAATTTTTAAAGACTTAATGGAAGAGGTTTAGGAGTTTAAAACCAAAGACCTAATAAGAGGTCCATTTTCCCACTAAATCCAAACCTAACAGTAACAAAGTAACAAGTAGATATTAAAGCGGTAGGGTTTTGAAGGCTATGAAAGGTCTTTAAAGAATATGGCATTCTTGATTTATCTAGCAATTCTTAGCTCACAGTAAATTTTATTTATTTATTTATTTATTTTTTTATCAGTCCTGGGGCTTGAACTCTGGGGCTGGGCACTGTCCCGCAGGTCTTCAGCTTAAGGCCAACACTAAATTACTTGAGCCATAGTGCCAGTTTTGGTTTTCTGGTGTTTTGTTGGACATAAGAGTCCCACGGTCTTTCCTGCCCAGGCTGGCTTTGAACCGTGATCCTCAGATCTCAGCCTCCTGAGTCACTGGCTTCACAGTACATTTTAAAAATTGAAGATAAATTGGGTTAAAGAAGATCAAAGTCAACAGAAAAATGTTGTGTTGAACCAGATGACATGATGTGAACACTTTCCAAGAGCTATGTGTTGAGGAGGGATTAGGAGAGTTTTCCGGAAGGAGCCAGAAGGGACAATTTTCCCCAGGCCTTGACAGAACCCGCAGACATGCCAGAAGTCCTCAGCGAGTGGCTCTCACCTCCGGCTGTACTTCATGGTCAACTGGGAACCCATAAAGTCTCTGTGCCTAGGATAGAGTCTGATTTACCTGACCTTGGCCGAGCATATCCAAGACAATCTGGAACAAGCCCAAGCTAGAGATCTTATGCTACTATTGCAATATCTAATGGCAGTGTCATGGCAGTTAGGACACAGATATATTGGTACCCGCCAAGAGAACAGAGAAATTACAACCCACCCAGAAGCCGGCACCAGGTTCAGTTCAGGGCAGAGCCTCTCCGCCGGACTGAGGATGGGCCAGTTGGCTAAACAGATGGGAACAATAAATCTTTCTTCCCTCTTCACAGTGTTGAGCGCCCGGAATATTCTGCTCACTTAATGACTGCCCACAGGCAGGGAGGCGTTGGGTAGGCCTTTGCTTGGAGAGATGCAGTTTTATAGATAAGACGGCAGATCCTATGCAGAGTCTTTCTAGAGCAGTGAGTACGTGTCTATGTGTCTGTGATCATCTGACGTGGACCTTGCTTCAGAGAGAAGGGATGGATATGGCCCGGCCTGTGAAGGCCATGCACAATGTGACACCGAATGCTGAACCTTGCCAAGAAGGAACCTGGAGCTGACACCGAGGAAGAGAGAGAAGTCCTGGGGAAAGAAGGCTGTCCAATGTCACTTAATAAGCACAGGCAAGGCAATCATTATGACTTCAAATTTCGCCGTTGATAATGAAATCCCACACTGACTTATCTTTAAGTAACACAGTAGGGGGAGGGGAGACAGGATGAACTTTAACCTCAGTGAGGACCTGTGGCTGCCCCTGGCACTCTCCCTTCTCCTCCCCATCCACTCGGTGGAAACACTAAGTTACGGCTTTTACAGGACATGCAAATTGCTGGGCAAATGAAAGCTTAGGCTTTTGATCTTCAGAGTCTGCTGCTTGACCTTGGCCGGCTAGGCTGCGCAGCTGGGTTCACGGGGATCTGGCGACCCTTCTCAGGCAGGGGCCTCCGCGCCTGGGAGAGGGACACCGCTGTGAGCACTGATAAATCTTTTATTTCCTGTAATGGCCCTGGAGTAGGGTGGATGGTGAAATGACTCCAGAATCTCAGCTATCAGGAGACCTCAAATTTCAGTGATGGAAGCAGAAGCTTTCCTGATCAGATAAGAACTTTCTGAAGGGGTAAACAAATCAAATATGCATTAACTTCTGCATTATCTTCTACAGTTTCATCAGCTATTTCCGGGTCTGCTTTACTTGGAAAACGATTCATTGTACAGGACTGTGACCTAAATTGCCCTTCAGAGGGCTTTGATTAAGGTGCTTCAAAATTAAAGTCTGCAGGCCTTTCTGCAGAAACAGCCTGCCCTGGAGGAAGTTTTAAAAACATGATATTTCTTCACCTTCCAAGAGCAGCTCAATGTCAGCTGCCCGAACCGAGAGAGAGCCTGAGGGGAAGGTGGCTGGGTTTTAATCCCAAACACTTGGGGAGATTACCCAGCACACAAGCCAAAGAGAAGTGGAAGAGCCCGGAGCTGGAGAAGCGAGTGGGGCCTCCACCAGCAATCCGGCCCTGCTGCGGACGCCTTGACTGGGGAGCAAACATTAGGCAGCCCTCACGCTGCCAGTGACCCGCACGGCCAATCTCCACAGCTCACCGAGAAGAGGACAGCCTTTCTCTACGCCACGCGTGTTCATTCCCGCCTCAAGACTTCCGCACTGCTAATCCAGGCTCCCTGGTCTCCCGAGTGCCCTTCCCCGCCTCTTCCTGCAGCTCCTGCCTCTTGGGCAGGTTTTCCAGACACGTGCGGTTCAGGGGGCGGCCGGCAGCCACTCGCCGTCACACCACACCTCGCACTTGTTTATCTCCTTGTAGCTTGCACCACTCGGGAAAACAGCTTGATTGTTTTCCTCCATATGAATTTTGACAAGGAAGAGCGCGACCTACCTTGTTCCCAGCCCTGTTTCCAGAACAGGGAAGAACTTCCTTTTCCATGGGGCTGGTAGACATGTGGTCTATATCCACTGGAAGAAAGGGGGAGGCTGCGGGGATCAAGAGACTTACTAGGGCTCAGCGGTGCGAGGCCTGCCCGTTCAGGACGAAGGTGGTGTGCTGGTCCTGGCCTCTCACTCCCACTGAGCAGTCTGAGCACGCAGGGCTGCTTAGCCCGCTTTCACCCCCTGCTGCGGGAGGCTCCTCAGTGTCTTGCACACCACGGCTGTGCGTCTGCCCAGTGTGCGCAGGTTGTGCACTGCCCGGCGCCAGCTGTGCCACTCACACAGACCCAACAGCTCATCGGAAGTTGATGGCCAACACGTAGCTTGCTGTGGGACTTCCCACAACAATGAGATCGAGCAACCCCTCCCCCCCCCCCGAAGGTGGGTCGGCCAGACCGATGGCTGGAAAAATAAACAGCTATGGGATGATCAGCTGGGACCCCTCAGTTCATCCTCACGTAGCCATCGTGCCGGCCCTCAGCTTCTAACTCCCTCTTCATCCAGGGCGGCAAGCGCCAGCCCAGTCTCTGCCCTCGCGTGGCCTGGTGTGTGATGTTCCTGGAGTGGGAAGGCGTAGTAGTGACATTGCACAGACACAGGAACTCGCCACACAACGGACAACAGCCAGGAGGGGCTGACACTCCTTCATGACGGTGGCCTGAGTGGAAGGGTATGCAGCTGATTCCGTGATTTCTAATTAGAGCCCGGCGAGCACGCGGTCTAGCCTTCCCCTTCAAGCACCCTTGCCTGCTTTCCGTTGGCTTCTGCTCATCGGTTTGTCTAGGCTTAGCTTCCTAGATGGCAGCACAGTAGATGACCAATGAGAAAAACAGCTGGCTTACTCGAGTAAAGCATAGGAGTATGCATAGGAGCAGTGATCTGCCCTGTGGTTAGCTCCTCGTGTTACCTGCTTTGCTGCAGCCATTGGAAATGCAGGCCGGTAGGGGCAGCTCAACTATGTATGGCGGGGCAGGAAGAGGGTGTATGCAGAGACTAGAAGCCATTTGCCGTGTTAGCCGAGGGGCTGGGGTGCTGAGACAGCATGGGGAATTTGGGCGTGATGCTCAGTAAGCACTGGTTCAAGACCCCAGCCCACAGGTGTGGGACGGTTTGAACTGTGAATCAAACAAGCTCCCGCTCCGAGGTTCATAACATGGCTATAAATGTAAGAATGCCAGCCGGCTGGAACAGAATGGGAAGCCTTCTAATAAATGATGAAAACGCACTTATTTAATTATCAGGCGCTAAAGAGGTGGCATTTCTAAAAAAAAGGGAAGTTGATCTCCCTGCACACATCCGTGTGCCTTTTTCATCCAGAGGAGCAGCACACCGTGCGGGCCGGTACCTTGGGGGGGGGGGGGCTCAGCCTCTGCCCCACCTTCCCACTGGCTTGGTGGAACCCCACGAGCGTGGAGGGTGGCAGGCGCTGAGTGGCGCTGCAAAGAAGCCACGTCTTACAGTGAGACCCGCAGGGGGACTGGGGGCCTCTTTCCAGGGACTCATAGTTTGGGAGCCTCCCGGTCTCCTCCTTACCACCCTGCTGACTGCCCCAGCTACCCCAACACCACCTGCCCCAGCTACCCCAACGCCACCTGCCCCAAGTACCCCAACGCCACCTGCCCTAAGTACCCCAACGCCACCTGCCCCAGCTACCCCAACACCACCTGCCCCAGCTATCCCAACGCCACCTGCCCCAGCTACCCCAACGCCACCTGCCCCAGCTACCCCAACGCCACCTGCCCTAAGTACCCCAACTCCACCTGCCCCAGCTACCCCAATGCCACCTGCCCCAGCTACCCCAACGCCACCTGCCCCAGCTACCCCAACGCCACCTGCCCTAAGTACCCCAACGCCACCTGCCCTAAGTACCCCAACGCCACCTGCCCCAGCTACCCCAACGCCACCTGCCCCAGCTACCCCAACGCCACCTGCCCCAGCTACCCCAACGCCACCTGCCCCAGCTACCCCAACGCCACCTGCCCTAAGTACCCCAACACCACCTGCCCTAAGTACCCCAACGCCACCTGCCCCAGCTACCCCAACGCCACCTGCCCCAGCTACCCCAACGCCACCTGCCCCAGCTACCCCAACGCCACCTGCCCCAGCTACCCCAACACCACCTGCCCTAAGTACCCCAACGCCACCTGCCCCAGCTACCCCAACGCCACCTGCCCTAAGTACCCCAACGCCACCTGCCCCAGCTACCCCAACGCCACCTGCCCCAGCTACCCCAATGCCACAGGAAAATCCAAGGACCTCTGCTGGAATGATGTGGCCTCTCAGTTCCATGTCTGTGCGCTAACTGGAAGAGGCTCGCGGGGGCCGCGGGAGCGTGGTCTGGAGACAGGGGAAAGAGGTATAGAATTAGCTCTCAAGGTCTGGTCCATCATGTACAGACCCACCTTTAACCTAACCTAAACCTAAACCTCAACTTCTTTCTGAGATGTAAATGAGACATGGTTCAGCTGAGAAAAAAATTGTCAATTCATTTACAGAGTTTTTCCCAATTAAATAAATAATCAAGAAGACCAGAAGATGCAACAAGTTATATTCCCAGTTTCAAAGAATTAAAAGATCTCATTAATAGGACTGATAGAGAGAACCAAAATAAATCTATGGAGGGGACTGAGACCAATTGTACAAGAAGATGAATCCACTCTTTTTCATACTTTGACCAGGAAAACAGTGAAAAGCCATCTGCTAGTCTCCTCAAATCAGGGAGTCCTCTTTGTGTTCCAGGCTCCTTGGGAAGGAGATCAGAGAGGGGGAATTCTTCTAGGAAGGACAAGCAGGGCCAGGCTGGCCTCCTGCGGGAGGAGGACTTGCTGAGCTGGCCAGAGCAGCCCAGCCCAACTCCCAGGACACGTCTGACAAGTGACAATGTCTAAACTCCCAGGACACGTCTGGCAAGTGACAATGTCTAAACTCCCAGGACACGTCTGGCAAGTGACAATGTCTAGACCACTCGCTTGAAAGGGGGGAGCACCATACCCACCCATTCATCCCATTTAGTCAAGGTTTGCAAAGAACACTTTGAGGTCATTAGGAGAGTGTGAGACACAAGGAGACGGCTTCAGGGGTGCAACAAGTGACCGCAGAGTCGGACGTGAGTAGAGCGTTCGGTCTGCAGGTCACCAGCAGCACTGCGGAAGGCCAGGCTGTGGAGATGAGGCTCCCTGGAAATAAACTCCCCGCTTCCTCACCAAGAGCTCCAGCGGCGGCTTAATTCACAATGCTCGCTTGTCTGTCGACAACGATGATGACAAGGAGATTTTCCACCCCAGGCAAGTTCTAAAAACCCAAGGTTTAAATGAAGCAAAGACCTACAGGCATCAGACTATCTAAAATAGACTAGGAAAGCCATGCTTATGATTGTTTCTATTTGTGATTTATGATATGCATTAAAATAGACCCAGATAACAGCTCGGAGCCAGCAGGTCCACCATCGGCCCAGTGGCAGTGTGATAGATAGATACTCCTAGAGCAGAGTTGCCCTAGGCTGGAAGGAATAGTAACACAAATGGCAAATGCACTGTCGGAGAAAACAAAAATCTACATTCAAACGTATTTGGTTGGAACTCCAAAGTATACCAAATATCCTTTTGTTTGGATAGCTGTCTTTCTGGAGAATCATGCTTCTAGGATTGTAAAGAAGACGTATTTTTCAGAATTCGATAGCCTAACGGGGCAGAAGTTTTGCAGGACTGGCTGGTGTCGGGCACATGGAGAAGACCTATTTCACCCAAACATCAAGGCTATTTTTGTGTGTGCATCAGAGAGCATCTTCTAAGGCCATAAATACTGTCCTGTTCCATGGGTAACTGCTTTCTCTCACTCGATGGATCAGAACTAAATTTGCACCAGCTGTGCTTGTGGACATAGCCTCTTTGGCCATCCCGTGTCTGGACTTTCCCTCCAGAGCCCCTGGCTTCCGGCGCTTCAGGAGCTCTGTGAAATGTTACGTGAGTGCAGAGCACCCAGGAGTGGATCCACACCTCTGAGATGTGCTGCCTTGTGGGTGGAGGTCTCCCGCGTAGGAGCCCGCCCAGGCTCCGGCACACCTCCTGGACTCTCTTTCAGAAGACGAGGTCATGCACTTGCTGAGGCTGAGGACGCAAAGGGACTGTGGGCCACGGGTGGATCCGTCCTTTCTCCCGGAGCAAGAACGTTCCAGCGGTAAGGAACGTTCCAGTGGTAAGGCCAGAAGGCTGCCCTGCGCTTGTCCTGGGCCCAGACGGCCTCCCACCCGCCTTGCTCCCTGTGAACGCCTACCCAGCAGGGCCTGGATTACTCCCTGGGCCATGCTGGGACCCCAGGCAAATGAGCTGTAAGGGAGCCTGGGACCCCGCAGAGCCCTGTCCCAATGACAACACCCGATTTCACCTGGCGCCCGGCCTGTCTTTTGAACAGTGTCTTAACCCTGACGCTGTGGAATCACCCAAGGAGCCAGCTTTACTACTTATGCTAAGGATTTGGTGGTTTGAATTCATGAAAGCCTTTCCTTAAATAGAGTACTGTCCTTTTCACAAACTTGTATTCCCCTGGCTGACCTATCTTCCTTTTAAAGTCAAACTTCACGTGACCGAACACAAGGGTCCTGCGGAGCCCCGGCACTGCTGCTGATAACCCGGCTGCTCCCGAGGAGTATCTATTCTCAACTCATCTTCTGTGGCAGGAGAAACCGAGGCACTGAGAGGCAAAGGGGGAGAGCACCCCACACCACAACAGCAACAAAAAATCCCTATTGTAAAACCGCTTTTGGCAGTACTGCTGTTTGAACTCAGGACTGTCACTTCCATGTTTTCTCGGCTGACATCCTGCCGCTTGAACCATGCTTCCCGCTAGGCGTTTGGATGGCTCGTTGGAGGCAGAGCCTCTTGGACTTTTCTGCCTGGGCCGCTTTGGAAACGGAACCCTTCTGGTCTCAGCCTTGTACATAACGGAGGTGGCAACCATGAGCCCCCTGTGCTCAGCTTCTTTCTATTTTTAATGAAAGCAAAATCTACAAAGATCAGGATTTAAAAGGAAAAATAATATTTACCAGTGCTAAGTTTTAAAGAAGAAATAAAGATCTGACTGGTTGTTTGCCAAGCATCCTTGGTTGAAGTAATTCTGTGGCGTTTGCTGTGGGAGGTCCGGGCACCCTTCAGCTCTGAGGCCACGGCTGCATCACATCGCTTGGTGCAGAGCAGCCAGTGGTAACCCGGTATGACGGCTGTAGGACTCCATGTCACTCAAACACAGAGTGGCTGCCAATGGAGGTGGAGAGTGGAGGGTGTGCCCTTTAAGACCAGCCTGGCCAAAGCATGCCCGGATCCCATGAGAAAAAGCCGAGTATTATCTCATGAAGACATAAATAGGAGAATGACGATCCAGGTAATAATTGAGACTCTACCTACCCTCACACCAAATTTAAAAAAAACTGAGCAAGTAGAACTGGAGAGATGGTTTATGAGGTAGAATTCATGCAAGTAAGCATCAGGATCTGGGTACTGCTAAATAAAATAAATAATACAAACTATGACACATGCTTTCTCATTGGACTATTAAATCCTCACAATCCTTCCCCCAAGGAACTTGGAATGAATAATATACAAGTTCTGGTGAGTATGTGGTTGGAACTCCAAGTCAGCATGAAGACAAAGGTGCTGAGACAGGGTCTGAGTATCTGACGCACGCATCTTCCAGGGTGATGACACTGAATAACATCATTTCTACAGTCACACCTACTTACAGCTACCGGGAGCTCTCTGGGAGATACACCATTTTATGAAAACCTATAGTTATTGACCTATGGAAGTCTACTCTGGGAGTGGAAAAACGACATTTCTGCTTTCTGACTTTTCTACTAGGTTGGAGGAAATGTGAACATTTCAAAGGAAACAAAAGTTCCTAAATCCCTGAGCAGCTTTTAACAATGGTAGATTTCCAAGTTAAACTCCAAGAATTGTAAAAACGAATACCAAATTTAATAAACATCCTTACTTGGAAGACAAGT
The DNA here is from genome assembly GCF_019054845.1 of Dipodomys spectabilis. NCBI lineage: Eukaryota > Metazoa > Chordata > Mammalia > Rodentia > Heteromyidae > Dipodomys > Dipodomys spectabilis. The sequence continues at coordinate 3,243,854 of NW_024870940.1, read as the reverse complement.
GAAGGGTTTCTAAAAATACCAGAGCCCTGAATTGGTGAGTGGACGCGGGAAGGAACACTCATTGTTCTGAAATTGTGGAGGAAAGGGGTTAGGGTTTTACAAAAAGACATCGGCGCGCTTTCCCTTTAATGGCGCTAATTTCTTTTCATTTCTCCATCGAGCAGCGATTCTGCAGCCTGCTGCTGTCTCATCCTGAAAAGCCCATCTGTGTTTTCTGCCACTTTCCCGGTCTCCCGGGTGAATGCTAATGTAAGGACGGCATTCATGTGTCCGCAATGCCCGCCTTGGCGGTTCCCACTTCTCACATCACATTCTTCAGACATAGAAAGCCCCTTTCAGCAGCCACTCCTTTGTGATCTAGCTTCAGGAACATTCCACCATGGAGCTCTGGGGTCCCACACATTACCACAGGGAGGCCACAGCCACTTCGCCTGGCCAGCCCTATTCTCCATCCTCTTCTCCTAGAGTGCAGGAGCCGGGGAACAGAATGCTGCATTACCCGCACTATGGCAGGACACTGGTCATGGTGACTGCGTGAATCCCTAAATGAGCTGTCCAAGGAGGAAGGGGGAGGGAGAGAAAGACCGAGACAGAGAAGAGAGAGTAGAGAGAGAGGAGAGAAGGCAAGAAGGAGAAGGAAAAGACGGGGCATGAAAGAGTCAGTTACCCTTAGGGGCTTTTGTTAGCTGGCTTTCCCGGGACCGTGGAGAAGGGATCACGCTGTCAGCGCAGGGCTGGCTGACACCGCCCAGTACTGAGTCTTGCCGCTCAGCCCACGGCAGGGGCGGCCTGGGGCACGGATGGGAGAGACGTGGCTCTGCCTGGAAGAAGACTTCAGATTTGTCAGCGGGGTTCTTGTGCTTTTGCGGATGACCTGTCCTCACCGGAGAACCAGCCTTGGTGGATGTCCATACACCAAGCCATGTGCTTCCTTCACCGACTCCTCCAATCCACAAGGTGAGGGTGGCATCCTCTCCAGGAAAGACTCAGATGCATCAGGGTCGGCGCCACACACTTTGGAAAACTCTTTAAGCCCTCTTGCACGCTCGGAGCATTTTAGGGTAGAAGCTGTCCATCTGAGCATTCCTATCATCTCAGCAGCTTCATCCGCTCCCGTAGGACTGCATACGGCAGTGTCACCAGGAGTTTGCAAAGAGAATAATCCAAAGGGAAACGTGGAAGAATGGTCAAAAGGGTGGTGTTGGAGTGAAAAGCTGCAGCCTTCACCAGGCTTCCCAAAGGGCTGGATGGCAGAGCTGGGGAGCCAAGCCCCTTCCATCCGGAAGTGGTGCGTGTACCGCTCCAGGCGTGGGAGCTGCTCAGCAGGTGAGCGTCCGCATGGGAGACATGGCACCAGACAGTTAGCCCTGTCTGCCTGGACGCCTGTGGACAGATGCTCTCTGCAGCTGGGGGAGTGGTTCTGTGCTAGGATAAGACCTAGTCAAGGGTGAGATGTGTAAGACAGAGAGGACTGGTGATTAGGGAAGACCAGAGACCCCTTCTCTATTACCAAGAGCAGACAACGTAACTGTCCACCCAACTCCATGCCACAGGCCAGACCTGTGAATGCCTGGACAGCAGTGGCCTCAAGGCCTGTCTCCATTCTCATGTGACCTGCGGCAGGCACACACCACAGGATAACTGGAAAAACTCCACGTGTGCACTGAGGACGTAGAGATTTGGAAGTAAAGGAGGGAGGGAGGGTTAGGGCAGGTGTAGGAGAAGGCAGGGGGTAGGGGTAAAGAATGGAGTGAGTGGGAGGGCAGGAGGCAGGGCAGCAGAGACCTGAGGAGGGCTGAGGCCCAGGGGAAGAAGCTGAGGCCGGCGGGAGGCTGGCCCCAGCACGGGTGGATGGCGGGAGCAGAGCCAGCTCAGTAGCCTCAGCTATAGGAACCATCTGGGCCATAACTGCACGAAGCAAAAATGTACCAGTTACCTATTTAGAAGCTGAATGTTGGGGCGGAGAGTAGGGACATCACTGAAAGAGCAGCGTCTGGCTATAAGAAGAATGTCCAGAATGAAGACAGGAAAGGGCAAGAAAATGCAATGGCTTCCAGCTGTGAGCCACAATGCACTCCACAGACAGAGACGTGGAGGGGGGTGAGAATGGGGTAGGTTCCGGGGAGGCCAGGCTGCCCCGGGAGGCCAGGCTGCCCCGGGAGGCCAGGCTGCCCCGGGAGGCCAGGCTGCCCCGGGAGGCCAGGCTGCCCCGGGAGGCCAGGCTGCCCCGGGAGGCCAGGCTGCCCCGGGAGGCCAGGCTGCCCCGGGAGGCCAGGCTGCCCCGGGAGGCCAGGCTGCCCCGGGAGGCCAGGCTGCCCCGGGAGGCCAGGCTGCCCCGGGAGGCCAGGCTGCCCAGGGGAGGCCAGGCTGCCCCGGGGAGGCCAGGCTGCCCCGGGGAGGCCAGGCTGCCCCGGGAGGCCAGGCTGCCCCGGGAGGCCAGGCTGCCCCGGGAGGCCAGGCTGCCCCGGGAGGCCAGGCTGCCCCGGGAGGCCAGGCTGCCCCGGGAGGCCAGGCTGCCCCGGGAGGCCAGGCTGCCCCGGGAGGCCAGGCTGCCCAGGGGAGGCCAGGCTGCCCCGGGGAGGCCAGGCTGCCCCGGGAGGCCAGGCTGCCCCGGGAGGCCAGGCTGCCCAGGGGAGGCCAGGCTGCCCCGGGGAGGCCAGGCTGCCCCGGGAGGCCAGGCTGCCCAGGGGAGGCCAGGCTGCCCCGGGGCCCCTCTGGCCCAGTGGGACGAGTCTGTACTGCTGGGCAGACTCAGAAGGACAGGTGTACTCTAGTATGTCCTCTGCTATCTCCACAGGGTATAAACGCACAAAAGAAACAAACAAAAGCAGAGGAGCCGGAATAGAGGAGGAGTACTGGAGGCCGGGGCCAGGCCTGGTTGGCCACCTGGGGTGCTGACAGAGGGGGTGCATGCACACATCCTAAGGAAACCGTCCTTCAGTGCCACGGATTGATTTTTCTACCTTGTCCCTTTGGTAGTGTTGAAATCAAAATGGTCACAGTGTGTTTATGAACAAATCAAGGTAATAATTCAGCCCTGTCTGTGTTTCAAGAGGGCGCTGACCTGCTGGCGCTCACCACTACCCTCCACCGTGCTGAACCTAGCCTGGTCTTTTCACAAAGCCCCAGAAGGCAAAGGTTAGGAGCTGTGGAAGAGATTACAATGATTTTTTCACATGGCGGAAACTGCTAGACTTCCTCTTCACGGGCTGACGTTAATTCAGGAGAGCACACTACAGAAGCTGCAGGCGGGTTTGACCACGCACGGTGCAGAGCAGGGTGGACACCCAGGAAGCGCTTTCCGGCTCTGGACCTCATTGGCTTCTGTAAGCACATATTTCTAAATGGAGCTCTATGCCCAAGTAGTGTGTGGACAAATAATAGTGTGTGGACAAATAATACAGGGTGCATATTCAGTTGAAAGGCTCTATGCCCAAGTACTATGTGGATAAATAATATACCGTGCATATTCAGTTGAAAGGCTTATTTATTGATTTTTAAAGATCGATGAATAGCCTCAGATTAATTACTAGCTGTGTTCCCCCTAACAACATAGCTTTAAAACTGCAGTTCTAGAATCTTAGCTCTAACAGCTTGTAGTTTATGTGGAGACTACTCAAGTATTCCATTCCCAACAAAGTCTGTAAAGGATCTGGATAAAAAATGTACCACTAGCATAACTAAAACATTCTCAAACCTCACGTAGCAGTGGTACAGGACTTGGAGGATGGTAGGAGCCCAGGCCAGGCGGCTGCGCTGTAGAAGCAGCCCCTGCGTTGGAAGTGTTCAGATCGATATGTGTTGCACAAACACAGGCTCTGCTCCTCCTCGTGTTTCAGCCAATCCTGAAAACTATGCCCAAGTTTCCAGCTGAGATTTCACAAGGAAGGAAGGAAACTGGAAAGTCGGGGACCGAGTGCCCGCTCAGGCCTTCCCCAGGACCCAACGCCCGCTCAGGCCTTCCCCGGGAAAGTCACTTTGGCTGCTGTGTGAACTCACTCGACCCTGGCAACTCCATGCGGCGAGAAGACCGCTCTCACCCGTGGGCTCCCACGTGTTGGCCCTGGGCAGGGCTGTGCCATCGGTGAGCAGGACAAGCATGAGGACACGGGAATCGCAGGGCTGAGGGGTGAGCGGGCCTGAGAACCCGCACAGCGCATTCGCAGCGTGACAGCGAACATGAGCATCAGTAGCATTGTGAAGCAATTTAGAAAGCACGTACACGAATCATAGTTGCCGTCCCTCCTTAGCAATGAAGGTGGAAACACAAAGCAATTTGATATGGATGGGAACCGACTGCCACAAGGTTTGCTAAGCTCATCCCAGGTCTGCCACAGCTGAGCCGCTTTTAGCAGATGGGAGAAAGACCCCACCATCCAGAAGATAAACCTGGAATGCTTCGAATGCTTCGCCCTCAACTCCTACTTTGAATTGTTGAACTCAAACCCTGTCATAGCTGATCAAAGAACCATCAACACAGCCAGAATGGTCTGCTATTATCAATGGGTATTATTTCTTCCTCTTACGATTATATCGCATTTTTCTCCTTGTTAACAAACTCTTAAGTCTTCCTCATTGGACTTGTGTATGCTGAACTCAGTTGAGGGCCATGCCCAAAGCCCATGCCAAGCAGCCAAGCAGCAAGCCGGACAGTTTAGAATGTTTGTGCTTCTGCATTTCATAAATACTCCTTTTGTCAGAATGCTGTTTTTAGATAATTTGATTATGTGTCTTCTCTTTAACAATACATTTAGTGCTTCTTAAATTATGCTCATCCCTTAAGACTTTTAAACTTGGTGAAAGGAGACCATTGATTTCTACCACTGCATTCAAAGTAATTGCTATAATACACATGCATACTATGCAATCTACAAGTCCCATGCAGTATAAAATCTTCCTCAAAATTTTTTTATTTATTTTTTGGTCAGTCATGAGTCTTGAACTCAGGGCCTGGGTGCTGTTCCTGAGCTTTCTCATTCAAGACTAGTACTCTATCTCTTTGAGCCACAGCTCCACTTCTGGTTTTCTGGTAATTAATTGGCAGTAAGAGTCTCATGGATTTTCCTGCCTAAACTGCTTTCAATCTGTGAGCCTCAGATCTCAGCCTCCTGAGTAGCTAGGATTACAGGTGTGAGTCACCAGCACCTGGCTACTTTCAATTTGTGACTTTAAGATACTCTAGACAATAATACTGTCCAATTTTTATGCTGGTCAAATAATAGACTAATTCTGTAATACAGGTCCAATTCATGCTGTCTTAATTTTGAAAGACTGTTTTAGATCAGTGTTTTAAGTAGAAATACATATACCAACATGATTCTTCCTTATGCTACATTGAAAGTTTTATTGAGATGCTAATAAGTATTAAGTGCATACTAGACTAACAATAACATTAAGAAGTTTTGAGAGAAATAATTTCTACCATCTCTTAGAAAAATAAGAATTGTTTGAAACATATTTATAAGATGATTTCTTTGTTGCTTTGTATATCCCTCCCCCATGGTATAACCCCTGTTTGTAGTGTATTTGATGTTGGTATAATTTGTGGAGGGGAAGGGAAAAAACAAACTGATACAGGTAGACCCATTGCAACAATGACATGTACAGATGTTATGTTGAAAAACGAACTTTCCAACTTTGGCGAGGGGAGGGGAAGGTGATGGGAAGGGATAGGAAGGGGAAACAAAGAAGGAGGCTACAATGCTTGATAAGAAATGTACTCATTACCTGCCCATGTAATTGTAACCCCTCTGTATGGTATTCTCACAATTAAAAAAAAAGAATTGTTTGAGCTAATATGGATTTGCTAATAGGTTCCTGCTGACTTCACTTACTGCAAGACGGTATGCTCATAAAGAGTCTTCCAGAAGTGTATGTGAGCAGTCACGCGGGCACAAGAGAGCGCAGTCCAGGCTTCAGTGTCTCGGCTTCCCTGCCAGTCCACATTTGGAGGCTCAGAAGCCAGCGCTGCCTCTCATCGGGGCCAGGCCTTGCACCACACACCCAGGGAGTCTGCAGGACAGGCCGGAGCCGAGAGAGCCTCCCAGATTACACCCCTGGAAATACGGCCTCCACTCTGAGCACCTCAGACCCAACTCTAATGAGAAGCAGGGAGAGGTGAACCTGGCATCAGAAGGCTGCAGCCTCAGATCTGTCCTTCACAGATAAGCTGAGCCTGAGCCAGACGTCACTGAGGGAAGGGGGTGACTAAACCTCACAGATGGAATGAGAGCCTGAGCTCAGACCTCCCAGCCCAGACCTCCCAGCCCAGACCTCCCAGCTCAGACCTCCCAGCCCACACCTCCCAGCCCACACCTCCCAGCCCACACCTCCGAGACCCACCCACGTTGTCCAACACACAGAACTGAAAACACAGGTCCAGGACAGGTACCCAGTCACTTTCTGCACTGTGGAGCTATACATGTTGGAGCACATTCATTCATGTTCAGGAAAGAGTTCATTAGAGATGTGAGCTGAACATACACAGAAGTTTATTAATGAAAATACCACTTATAATAGTTAAGTTGGACATTGGGCAAAAGATGTACTATTATTGACCAGATCTGATATTGTCTAAATGAATTATGATACCTCAGTATGATGATGTTCTAAGGCCTTTAATTTTTCAAGAGCAGTTAAAATTCTAGAGAACTTATAAGTGAACTAAACAGAATCAGGATATAAAACTTTTTCCATGCATACATGTATGTAGGCAGATGCCAGAACATGATAAACCTAAATTTAAGAAGTCCCTGTAAGCTGGGCACTGGTGGCTCATGCCTGTAATCATACAAAACTCGAGAGCAGACCTCACAAAAATGAGTATCTTTTCATCTCGTAACACAAAATCTCTCTCTCCATTCCCATGTGGTTTAGGGTCTCCACACCCCAGAGTGTCTAATTCTCAAAGAGGGCTACATATTCTTAGAAATGATCACACTTTTTATCTGACACAACTTCATCAGCTATTAAATACTTATTATTTTGTGATTCATGTGACTGAAGAAATTCTAATTGTTTTTTAAGATGAGGTTATCTTCACAGAAAGAGCAATTTTCAAATCTAGAGTTCACAGAGAAAATAGTGGAGTCTCTTAGCTTTCTCCATGCATCTGAACACTTTTTATGGATCAGGAATAATGTTCTCTGGATCTCAGGGCACTAAAGGTAAGCCACTGTGACAATATAGGTAAAATATCATCCACATTCATTCATTGCCTCCGTTAGGGGGAAAATGATGAATATGAAATTATTTTAAACAGTAAATCATTAATCATAAACTGCAGGTAATTTGGTGATGCACTTTTCATTCACAGACACAGAATTGTTCATTGATGTTGAAGAATATAATAGATAAAAAGACTGTGAATTTTTCTTCCCACCCCAACTAACATCACAAAATGGTAGACTTCAAGGGTAATAATTCCCTTTTGATTAGATGAAGGCTTCATCTCCACATAGAAAGGGCAGTGTCACAGGAAGAATCAGGAATTGGGAGCCCGGGAGGGAACAACAACAGGAACTCATGCTTGAATCTTCTGGCCCATATGCGAATGCTTCATAGATGTTTATTCTTATCACTGAGAACAAAACCCGTGAAGCGAAGGGCAGAAATTCACAGCACAGGCTGTATATAAACCCAGTGGACAAGAGCACAGGGAATTTCCAGTGAAAATAAAGGCAGTTAACAAAGCAAACCACATTTGCGTTTGGAGAACCAAACGAAAAATCGACCTCTTTGCACACTAAAAACATAAACCGTGGAAGTGGCGCTGTAGCTCAAGTGGTAGAGTGCTCGCCTTGAGCTGAAGAGCTGAGGGACAGCGCCCAGGCCCAGAGTTCAAGCCCCACGACCGACAAAAAAAATAAATAAATAAAAAAATAAAAACATAAACCGTGAGCCTCAGTATGTCAGATGGAGACTTGGTCAGTAACTTTCAAGTGAAATTGAAGGAGACCCATTGCAACAATGAGATATACAAGTAGTTATGTCGAAAAACGGACTTTGGTGGGGAGGGGGAAGATTGGGTGGCGTGAGGTGGGGGGACTATGGGAAGGGATGGGAAGGGGAAACAAAGAGGAGGCAACAATGCTTGATGAGAAATGTACTCGTTATCTTGCCCATGTAATTGTAACTCCTAGGTACGGTATTCTCACAATAAAAAAATAAAAATAGGGCTGGGAAGGTGGCTCAATGGTAGAGTGCTTGCCTTGCATGCATGAGGCCCTGGGTTCGATTCCTTAGCACCACATAAGCAAAAAGAAAAAAGCTGGAATTGGTGCTGTGGCTCAAGTGGTAGAGCGCTCGCCTTGAGCTGAAGAGCTGAGGGACAGTGCCCAGGCCCAGAGTTCAGGCCCCAGGACCGACCAAAAAAACAAAAAACAATTAAATTTGCATTATAAGAGTTAGTGAAGGGCTAGTGTAAATTCTGAATATATCTCATAGAAACAGCACTGCCAATGCTTCTTTGTGAGAATGAAATACTTTTGGTGAGGGGAGAATCTTGCTCTTTCCGCATGGGAGGGGGCTCTGGGTGCGGTGTTGTCTCTGCAAGCAAAGGAGCTGGTGTGCACAGGAGTCAAGGGTGGGAGCACTGGAAGAGAAGCCTTCTTTTCCTCAGCCTAATCCTAGCATGCTGAGTTGCAAACACAGCTAATCCTCGCGTGGGAAAGGCACTGTGGCCAGAAACACAGCTCTTCCTCTGGGCAGCTATGGAGACTGTTAGAACGCTTTCTTCCCAGGGGTCAGGTCTCCTGCATGCACATGCATGCACACACCTGCACATGCGTGTGCACACACTCCAGGGTGAGGTTGGTGGGAATGGGGTCGGCCTGCCCCAAAGTGTGGGATTGCAGCCTTGAGAGCCACAGCAGCCGGCCCCCTCCCCTTCCCCGGCTCCCTCCCCCGGCCCCTCCCCTGCAGGTGGCAGGGCCTTCTTCTCAGCAATGTCCTCCCTGCCCCCGGGAGGGTCGGCCCCGGTCCCCGCAGACCCCAGGAGGGACCCGAACACCCGGCCTGCTGAGCCACACAGCGCCTGGTCCACATCTGCGGGACAGTCCACCTCCACCACAGGTCAGCACAAGGACACCGCTGTGGACCAGCACTGCCCATGAAGGACTCTGCACCGCGTGCAAACTCTGTGGACTACATGTGCGTACCCTTCTCTCCTTAGGCCTTCCGTCCTAAGAGTCTCAGCCATGAGCCTCTGGTGGGGAGAAGGGCGTTGGCTTTGCCTGTGTGGTCCTGTTCAGGTTCTGATCACAGAAGCCGAAAGGTAGACTGAGGAAGGAGGGAGGGAAGGGCCTTCCCGTAGGCAGGTGATGTCCCTGGGCGCAGGTCCAGAGGCCCAGGGCCGGTGGGGACTGGATCGTCACTCAGTCTAGCGCTATACCACACACAGTGAGCCACCCCATTGCCCACCAGACCGACCTGGGGCTGGCCAGCCAGCGAAGTCCACGATGGAGATCCTGTGACTGCCCCCACGCCCCGCAACCAGCCCCACACGAGGGGGCCCTGGATAGGTCGGGACATGGGTAGAGGAGATGTCACACGGGAACCTCAGGAGCAGGGACAGCCTGGGCCTCCCTGCCCAGCTCCCACTGGGGTCACTGTGCGCTGCCCTCCAGAGGAAGGGCAGACAGCACTGGGGACCCTGTGAAGACAAAGATGAATCGGCGCCGGGCAGGCCAGATTTAATTGGATTTCACCAAATTAAATAATGTGCTGCATCCTGTAAACATCATAGGAAAAAATACCTATTAAGACAGAAAGGAAATAAAGAACTGTAATGCAATCATGGTCGCTGCAGTTGGTGCTAACTGCACCTGGTCAAATGGGAAGGAAATTGCAAAGGGGAGCTGGAGGGCATGAAATACCAAGCAAGCAACGTCTATCCAGTTAGGAGAAGGACACAAGTAACACTAGGTAGAAAAGCGCTACGCAGGCCCAAGAAGAGCCTTCTCCACAAATGATAAGGATGTCCTCCGGCATCCACAACAGCTCTACAATTCTTGGTCTTCCAAAATGACCACTTTAACTCATGCCCTCCTCTTGGAGCCTTGGGTCTTTCTTCACGGTCTTGTCCTCTTATCTCCTCACACACCATCTGGATACCGTACACACGCGTGTGCGCATGCATACACGTCTTCCTCTCTTCTTGGTGTCAGGAGTGAGCTCCAGCCAGGGCACAGCTTGCACAAGATGGTGGATTGGTGATTCCGTTGTCATCACTGACTTCCGTGTGTGGGAGCAGGGCTGTCTGTGCTTGGTGGTGCTCTGGCCTGTCTGCTACGTCCTTCCAGCAACGTCTGCATCCTCACATCCGTCTCCCTTCAGGGAGCTGGTCCACTGCTCATTCTCTTCCTCACCTCGCACAGGTGTCTGGCTCTGGAAATGGACTCTGTGTGCACTGGAGCAGTCTAGAGTACTTGGGTATTTAAACCCTTACGTTTTTGGTCGTCAACCTGAGATGTAAATTCTAACCTGTATGTTGATCTTGGGCATGCATCGGTGCCAACGAGAATGAGGAGCGTGGGTTTCTGTGGAAGATCAAACCTGAGAGGCTATTACATCCACACGGCTGCCTGTGGCACCGATCACGGCCTAATTAATGAAGTGCCACCTGCAGCGTGGTGCCAAGAGGGGCGATTGCCCGTGCTCCCCAGAGCCAGCGGGCGTAAGTACCAGTACTGGGATAATAAGCATGATGGATGGAATTTCATTAAAATACCAAGGAAAATCCTCCAAAATGGCTCTTAATTAGATGGTCTCCAGCTAAGCTGCAGTCAAAATGTGAACTTTCCCTGCATTCTTTCCAGCTGGATGTCACACTGACTTCAAGGCCGTGTGGGGGGAGGGGGGGGCTTTAACTAATAACAATACTTCCTATTTACATAGTTCTTTTCATCTGAGACTCGTGCAGGGCCTTACAAATATCATCCTATTACCTCACAGGGTGAGTCAATTACAGAGCCGGGGAGAGAACTCAAAACTCAAGAGGACCTATTATTCGAGAGAGCGGTTCCATAAACACCACCGGAGCACTACCATTAGATGTGACAGACAGGGAAATAAAGTTCAACATAAATTCCGTGACTCACAGTCTCTTAACAACACAGAATTATGATCGTACATAAGAATGCTCCCTTTCCTGGGTCTCCAGCGCCTGAAGCGGAGAACAGAACAGATTTGGAGAGCTTGTCTTCATGTGAATACCACCTTCCACTGCCCCCATCACCATTCGCTCTCTAACAGTCCATATCCTCCTCGTAAGCTCCATCTATCACTTCGTTCTAAACCCAGGGGAGAGGTTATCACTCACACAATTCAGCAATCTGGATTCAGAAACAGGGTGTGAGTCAGGAAATTCCAGTGAGGGTATTCTCTTTCTCACGCCCATAGCTGATCATAACATCGTGTCAAAGTGCAGTTTTCCAGGACTCTAATTTTGGGTGTAGAAAAAGGCAAATTCGAGCATTAGGCAAGATGAGAACTCTATCATACCAACTTTCCCCATGAATGTTTTCTAGTGTGAAGACTCATAATGACATACGTGTTTTAGCAGAATCCAGAAATCCTGCTCTACCAGGTATAAATGCGTTGTGGAATGGTTCAGATAAAAATGAAGGCTGCTCACAGAGATACTTCTGGGACACCTCATGAGACTGTTTAAGAGGCTGTTAGCATTATTTTGAAAATCTATGGCAACATATATGTTGTTGCAAAGCTGTGGAAATGATTCTGAAGAAGCTTTTGTCACTCAGAGTATAAAACACTGCACAAGAAAGAACGAGACTGAGGATCCCAGACCAGGCACCTTCCTCCCTCCGCTTCTGCTACCCGACTCTCAGGTACATCTTGACTACAGTCCCCGCGTCCAGCTCTTCCTTTGGAACAGGGGAGTGAGTGAGTGGTTCGAGGCCAACTCTAAATGCAGTTCCTCTGTGGAGAGGCTGGCTGCTTCTCGTGAGGCCTGAAATGCTCCCGGTGTGCCGCCAGAGCACGGAAACCTCCATTTGAGGAACAGTTACAGACGCAGCATTCTCCCCTTCCCACTAGGCTGAGGTAGACCTGGTGCTCACAGAAATGACAGTGGGTCAGAGTGCCCCTTGGGCCTGTAGGAAGGGCAAAAGACCCCCCTCCAGAGAGAAAAACAGCGCATGTTTTCTCTCATATGTGGAAGCTAGATCTACAACACATGCATGGTAGCATATATAGAGCTCGATGCAAACACAGCAGCAAGGCAAAACTGAGGGGAGGAATCCAAAGGCATAACTTCCCCAAACAACTAATGCACTGTCCATCAAAACAAATGCCAGGAAGTAGAAACATGTGGAGGGATATGAGCACAGGAATGTGGAGGGAAGGAGGGAGGGAGGTAGGGAGAGTAGAAGCAGTGATTTTGTCAATGTAAAGTATGTAAAACACTGAACCAGGTAACTTGAAGGTGGGATGGAAGGGGACAATGCAGAAAGACAGCAGAAGGGGTGTCGCTGACTCCAAAGCATAATAAGGTCTTTGTGACCTGATCATGAGGTCGTCACACCTTGTAACCACCTTGTACAACGACCTCTAATCACGTTAAAGAAGGCCCCGGGGCCATCACGCAGCATAGCAATGAGCACAGCACCTCCTACGGCAGTTCATGTCCTGGTCACCATCCGCAACTTTGCAAGTCTCCGGAAGAACGCTGGGCAGCAAGGGAGTGGCCCGATTGCAGTTTAAAAAGTAATATAAAAATTAAACAACTGTTCTTTTCTACCTATACTGCTAAATACTGTATACTGTAGAATTTCAAGAAATGTCAGAATCTAATTTACTTTTTCTTTATGTTGTATTTTTATTATCTTATAATTTACAAATTTTGGATAATAAATTATTACTCGTCTAACTCTTCTTGGGTAATCGTATCTATGTCATTACATTGCAGAATACAGGTAAATGGTAAACCAGCAGACTACCTAACAGTAAAAGTGGTGCTTGCTCCAAAGCCATGTACATCTGGTTGTTCACAAGGAAGAAATCTTTTCATAAAAAAATAAAATGCCAGCATTTGCACGTTGCCTTTAGCAACTGGATCATCGTAGCATTCACTGTCTCTGTCGGAGATCTTGAAATTGCTGTTTCTGGTGCTTTGAAACCAGCACCTTTAAAAATATCTATGAATGTTTTCTAATGCAATTCCCACCTTTATGACACCATAACAGAACAAAGGGCATTTTGACTATGGGTAAAGCCAGCTAAGGCATCAGAGGATGTTACCCAAAGAAATTGCAAATCAGCAACAAACTCCGAGCGATGGACTGGGAAGCAGAAATTAAACCAGAAAGCCAAGCTGTCAGCACAATCATGAGGGAGAGCATGGACTTGGGCCATAAGCCTGGATTTAACTTTCTTCTCTGAGACCCTCTAGCACAGACTATTTCAGTCACCTGGCGGGCTTCCCCGATGGGCATCTGGGAGGGCCCACTTCACCTTCATGCCACCTGCTTACGAAGGGATTCACGCTGGCAGTCCACAGAGGCGTCCTGGCCGGGGCTCTCTGCCTGCAGACCCGCTGGATCCCTGCTCCCTTTCTGACCTGATCTCATGTGCGCAGCCAGCTTCCTGTCGCAAAACTGCCATTTGTTGTGCTATCGGGGAACCCTGCGCACGTCTTCCACGACTGGCAGCTAAAATGACTTATCTTCTGCAGTTCCTGTCTGCCCGTCACAGCGTCCTAGGGGGTGGCGAGGGGTCTCCCGTCCCCTGTTCCACCGGCTGCCTTCCAGCCCAATTCCACCGAGGCCCTCACACACAGCCCTGGGCCTGTGCGGACTGCAATTCTAAACTAGAGACCTTTCCATCTCCGCTCACATCGTGCTGGAAGACAGAACACAGAGGAAGTTCTCCATCAGCTTATGTTCTCCCTTCATAAGCACGCTGCTGGAACTTGCCAAAAAACATGACCTTAGGTCTGAGGCCTTCCCCCCTCGCTCCCTCCATTGCTACCCCTGTCCTGCAGCCCGGCATGCCCGCACCGCCTCTCCAAGCCCGTCGGCACACCTGCTGCCCACAAGGGCCTGGCCACCCCAGACAGGATCCTGGCAGGCGACACCACCTCCTCCATCAGCCAGGATGCTGCCCACGGCCCAGGGCATCTCCTTTTCCAGGAGCCAGGGCTGGGGCTGGGGAGACCAGCCTCAGCCCAGGACTCTAGGAAGAAGGTCCGGGAAGTTAAGGTTTCTGATGGGCCTTTCCTGACTTCTGAGAGAGGAAATGAAGTGAAATAGAAAAGAATACCCATTACAAAAAACCAAACAAACAAAAGCAACAACAGAAAAGCCCCGGAGCTCCGTTCCTTAGTCACAAGCCCTACTGCCTTCTGCGGGCACCTGCTCGGTCCTTCTGCGGGCACACTGCTCGGTCCTTCTGCGGGCACCTGCTTGGTCCTTCTGCGGGCACCTGCTCGGTCCTTCTGCGGGCACACTGCTCGGTCCTTCTGCGGGCACCTGCTCGGTCCTTCTGCGGGCACCTGCTCGGTCCTTCTGCGGGCACCTGCTCGGTCCTTCTGCGGGCACCTGCTCGGTCCTTCTGCGGGCACACTGCTCGGTCCTTCTGCGGGCACCTGCTCGGTCCTTCTGTGGGCACACTGCTCGGTCCTTCTGCGGGCACCTGCTCGGTCCTTCTGCGGGCATCTGCTCGGTCCTTCTGCGGGCACCTGCTCGGTCCTTCTGCGGGCATCTGCTCGGTCCTTCTGCGGGCATCTGCTCGGTCCTTCTGCGGGCATCTGCTCGGTCCTTCTGTGGGCACACTGCTCGGTCCTTCTGTGGGCACCTGCTCGGTCCTTCTGCGGGCACACTGCTCGGTCCTTCTGCGGGCACACTGCTCGGTCCTTCTGCGGGCACACTGCTCGGTCCTTCTGCGGGCACACTGCTCGGTCCTTCTGCGGGCACACTGCTCGGTCCTTCTGCGGGCACCTGCTCGGTCCTTCTGCGGGCACACTGCTCGGTCCTTCTGCGGCCACCTGCTCGGTTCTTCTGCGGCCACCTGCTCGGTCCTTCTGCGGGCATCTGCTCGGTCCTTCTGTGGGCACACTGCTCGGTCATTCTGCGGGCACCTGCTCAGTCCTTCTGTGGGCACACTGCTTGGTCCTTCTGCGGGCACACTGCTCGGTCCTTCTGCGGGCACACTGTTTGGTCCTTCTGCGGGCACACTGTTCGGTCCTTCTGCAGGCACCTGCTCGGTCCTTCTGCGGGCACACTGCTCGGTCCTTCTGCGGGCACACTGCTCGGTCCTTCTGCGGGCACCTGCTCGGTCCTTCTGTGGGCACACTGCTCAGTCCTTCTGCGGGCACCTGCTCGGTCCTTCTGCGGGCACACTGCTCGGTCCTTCTGCGGGCACCTGCTTGGTCCTTCTGCGGGCACCTGCTCGGTCCTTCTGCAGGCACACTGCTCGGTCCTTCTGCCCTGATGGCAGTGCTGTGCAGGGCGGGCACTGGGGGGCGGGATGGGGCCAGTCCAGAGCTGGGTCCGAGCTCAAGAACAGGCAGGAGCCAGACAAAGACAGCCCGGGCCAGGGAAGGGCGGCCAGCAGGAAGTGTGGGCACCATGAGGCAGCGGAGGCCGGCATTTCAAGACCTCGGACTGCAGAGTGGAGTGTGTGAGCAGAGCCGCAGGTGAGGGCCGGGCACCAACTATCCTAGTGGGTGCTGACTGTCACTGCATCAAGCCATGGAGCCCTGCGTTTCAGAGAACCCTTCAATGGACAGGCGTACTAATGACAAATTAACATCAGGGATGCAGTGGGCTCTAGAACGCAGGCATGCAGGAACGGCCCTGGTCAGACGCAAGGTGGGACACAGGTGGACAGGGGAGCGTTTGGGCTGTCACATCCTGACAGACTCACATCCTAAAAGAGATCTCTGCTGCGTGCAGTTTCCTTAGGACCCAGTTACAAGGAAAGCAGTTGCTCTGCCAATGCATAGTTGTTAACACACAAAACACTTGGCCTCTGTTACCTGTGCTGAACTCCTTTGGATTTTAAGTGAAATACTAACTCTTACGTTGCTACTGAAGTGGAAAGGCTCACTGCACCAAACAATTATGCTTGCTAAGATGCTGTAGACCGGGACTCAGCCAACTCTTCAATGGAGGAGACCAAAGGTGACACACTAGAATCTCATGGAGGGGCTGGTGACATTATTCTGGGACCGCCTTAATTACTCAGTTCAGAAATAATGTGGATCACTTATGCACAAAGAGAAGCATGAGGAGCCACATGACCTGATAAACTATGATGAGGTACAAATGCAGCTACCTTAGACAAGCAGAAAACACACTCGGCCTTCATCCGTTAGTAAATGGTTTAATATCTGTAACTTCTCATGTGAGGCGGAAAAGAACATTCTCAGCTTAAAAGCAATGCATCCCACTACCAACCACATTTAGAATCGTGTACATTAAATCGAAGGATTCATTTCCACCGAGTCTTATATCAAACATCTGATAAGCGCATAGAGTGAAGATTGTGAAAATGGAATGATTTATTCAAAACACTAAAAAGGGCCTCGAGGGATACTAAATATAAGGTCAGCTCCAAATTTATAGAGCACTTTCATTTAAGTATTTCACTTTGTTGTCCTCCTTTTATTTATTTGGACTTTAGGGGATTCTGGTGACCACACATACAGCCTAGTGAACGGTAAGCATACTCAAGCACTGAGCCACGCTTCACCCCTTCCATAAAAAAAGAACTTTATTCTGCAAGAAAATGACCACTCACCACTTCCAGGTATACGTGGAAAGCACATACGTGTTCCTTAGGAACAGAGTGAGAGACGCACCGTACCTGTAGTGTCCAAACCTCAGTGGGAGAGGACTAAATATGACAACAGAAACAAATGTGGTAGAAAACCATCCGGAATAAAAGTATTCTGAAGGGTTTCCGTAGAACGATGGAGAATTCCATTAAAGTAAAAGTGCTTCTCCATCAGAAACTTCTGTCTGCGGGCATACGTCCCTTGGTGGTGGGAAGAAATGTCTCAGTTTTCAATAAATGTTTAATTTGACTCATGACCTCCTTCCGCTAATCTTACTAGAAGATCTCCAATCAACAGTTCTATCAGTTTCCATTTCTTCACCCGTTAGAATTAAATTTACATGATTCTTTTTGTATAACTGCTTCTACTCAATGAAGAATTTGAATGTATCTCTTAAAATGCAAAATGCATAGCTAACATTTCAAATGACTTGTGGATGTCATATAAAGTATAGTTCTTGTTGGAGAAGATGGGTTATATTGAAAATGGTTTTATTTATATAAATCTGGACATAAGCCTTAACTCATGCTCAGACATTGATTACTCAGGCACCAAACCAAAACATTGCTACACATGGTACTAGTTCCATTTCAGTTTTAACTATCTCACTCCAAGTTCCAAAAATAACAAAGACTAAACATACAAAACATTAAAGCCCTAGACAAGAAATATTCTAGCAAGTTTCCCTTGTTCTTACACAATTGAGAATGTCTGGGTACTTTCCTGGTGATTACAGACATCCCTTGCTACATCGCTGTTCACTTATTGTGGCTACACTGCACTGGGTTTTTTTTTTTTTTTTAAGTGTATCTAATTCTGTATCGTGGAGTTTTCACTATATCATGGGATTTTGCCATCTATAGGTATTTATATAATACTTATGATTTATCTTTTTGACTAAAAATTTAAAGCAATATAAACAATATAAGAATTACTTCAAACATATTAAAAGCATATTCAGTAGAAATGAAATACAGTGTGTATCTCAACAGAAGACGAATACCATTCTATACACAATGGAAATGCCGTACACACTACCGCTTGCACAATTTTCCTAATGTGAGACTGTACCCAGCATACTGATGGGATGGGAAGCAACCAACCCCAGCACTGTGCCCTGTATCCTGGGCACTGATTGGCTCAGTGACAGTGGCATCCTTGGCACTGATTGGCTCAGTGACAGTGGCATCGGTCATGTGCACATAATGTACAGCATCTCTCCTTGTCCATTTCACATCAATTGTGATTACTGCGTGTAGTGTTGCTCTGTGGCACTGTGTTTCTGTGAAATTTCAGGAAAGGTTTGA
Organism: Dipodomys spectabilis; assembly: GCF_019054845.1. NCBI lineage: Eukaryota > Metazoa > Chordata > Mammalia > Rodentia > Heteromyidae > Dipodomys > Dipodomys spectabilis. Next base: position 3,225,749 of record NW_024870940.1, on the reverse strand, counting down.
ATTTATGACACCACCCAAGTGTTCTGTGCCTTCCAAGGCTTCTGGCAGTGAACCTGAGCCAGAGAAAGATGGCCACCATCAAAGGAAAGATGGAGCCTCTCAACATGTTGAAGAAGGAAAAAGCTACGCAGCTGTGGGCTGCCATTACAGAATCAACAAATCTGCTGTTTGCTACATAAAGAAAGACAGGAAGAATAGTAGGTCTATGGCAACGATGATGTTCAACAAGGCTGCAAAGAGGGTGGTCACTGCCCGCTGTAAGGGATGGAGCCTGCAGATACGTGACCACAGGAAGAAGATGATCTCTCTGGATACCAGCACCAATGGATGAAGGCCAAGAAACTTTAGGATTGTTTTGTGGAAAGCAGAGTTCACGACAGGGATGAGAGGACAACAATGCAGAAGCAACACTGTCCAGTGCTTCTCCCCCCGACCAGCCCCAGCTGGTCTAAGAGGCTTTGGACTCAAGAGCATTTCTCTGCATGGAGAAGCTGCCTCTGCGGATAAAACCCAAGCTGAGGAATGCCTGAGCAACATGATCAAATCCATCACTGAGGAAAGGGGCTATAACCCTGAATAAACGTTTAACATGGATGAGATAAAGTCAACAAGTGGATAAGAGGATGGGAAACACGATGAACTTTGGGTTGGAGAAGAGGAGGAGGTTGGCCAACACTCGATTGCCTTGAAGCCATGATCAGAATGGACAAAGGACTTTAGTGGGAGGCTGAAGAACGGGACCCCCAGATGTTTCATTCCTTGCACTTTGTAAACACAATCTAGAGTGGCGTGTCAGCTCATAAAAACCTTCTCACTCAGAAGAAAAAGCAGCACCAGCAACTCATGACTACGTTCATCACTCCAATGAAGAGATCAGTTATGCCCACGCCCACACCTTCAGTGGAAATAAAGGTTACGGACCAGGGCAAAGAGACTGCACCAGCTGCTGCAGTGTGCGATGAAGTGCTGCCTTCAGCAGAGCTGTGATGCTCTTCCTAGCAGTGCAGTGCATTCATCCCCATCAGTGCTACATAGCCACATGGCTCACAGTCTTCACCACTCAAGTTACAATAGAGTTCATGGGTGAGTACTCATATAGAATTTTATATGTTGTTGAAATTACATAGGTTTAAGAGTATAGAAAGTGTATAAGAGCATAGGAAGTGTTTATAAGAGGATGGGGAAGGTTAATAAGAGGCTAGGAAAGGTTTATAAGAGAGTGGGAAGATATATATATATATATATTTATACTTATATGTATGTTTATATATATAAAGCAAAATATAAAGCTGTATTTCACAGTGACCCATGCAGTGCCGTGGCTTCAGAGGGGAGGGAAAGCTTCATCTGTATATCTATGGGGTCAATCATTATCTCAAAAGGCCAGCTGAATGCCAAAACCTAAATCTAAGATCACAGTCCCTAAGGTCTCACATCTGCACATTCTCAAATCTTGAACATCACCATCTCTAAACATTAACATCTTGATCACAGAACAGTTTGTTCAGTTTCTGTGTCAGAAGCTCCTGAGGACAGACAGAAGGGGGCCACATCCACACGGTTTGTCAAGATCTTTCCCCTCAAAAGCAAAACCTAGGACAAGACAGTGCATTCTGGTGATCAGTGTGATCGCACCACTTCCTCTGCGCGTGCTCACGTGACTTTCTTGAAGCACCTGGGCCCTCTGCTCCCGATACCTGTGAGGCCGGGTACTGTCTTATTTCTTGAGTCAGTGGCCAGCATCTCCTCCTTTTGCAGTAGCCACTCCAAGCACTGACTTTCCGAGCAGCTTGAGCAGTGAGCCTTGGGTACCATGGCATCTCCCATTTCCCACAGAGGATTCCAAACGACCTCAGTCGATGAACATGAAAAATCAGAGCAGTTGTTAGTTTTAAAAAAGCCCTACGATGTTACTGAGTCATCTGACGGTACCTGGACACGCTGCCCATACCAGGCCCGCCCCAGCGATGGTAACAGCAATGTGCAAACAAATCACAGACAAGGGCCTCTAAGATACAGCTCCAACACCTCTAGTACAACCACATTCGTATTCTAATCATGAAAATAATCTTCCTGTGGAATGTCTTGTCTGTTCCAGAGTAGGGAAGAAGGAGAGCCATCTGGGGAAAGCAATGGGAAGCAAGTTGAATCATAATTCAACAATTCCCCACATCTCGTCATCTTTGTGCCATTCCAATTAATGATGACATTGAAAGAAATTTTCTGTTGTCATGTCAAAGTACCTTCAAGGTCAATAATGTACTGCCGCCCAAGGACTGAATCATTAAAATATTTTGAATGGGACATTTATCTTTCTAGTCTCTAAACATACTTTTGGAAACATACTTTTACCAAAAAGAGTGATTTATTTGAATTTCTGAAAATAATAGTGTTTTAGTGTGGGAAGGAATTATAGGCACCAGGCATATCCTAAGGGTTTTCTTCTTTTTAAAAATACGCTTTGCTCTCCAGTTCTTTCTACTATACTATTGATAGAAACAGTGACATAATTAAAACCTCTTCAGCCACCTGTAATTCCCCGAAGATAGTATATGAATGGCCTGAAAATATGGAGAATTAGTAATTACTCAAAACAGGCCTAACTCATTAGCAGTATGAATTTGCTAGCCACTTTTTATCAGGATTAATGATGAAGTAGATTTATTGTCCCAAAGGCAATACTAAATCTTTGGTAGTAAGGAAATAGTTCAGTTATTTCTGTAAATCTGCATTTTTTTCTTTTAATTAGTTTATTTACTTTTGTTGTAAGGTGATGTACAGAGGGGTTGCAGTTATACAAGTCCAGGAATGAGTACATTTCTTTTTTAACAGTGTCAGCCCTCCCTCATTTTCTCCTAGTCCCCCCCCCCCTTAACTGTTTAGTTCATTTTCATCATAGTGGTTAGTGAGCATCACTGCTACATGTATCTGCATTTCAAGAAAAGTAATCCAAAGAACAAGTAGCAGCCAACTTAGAATTTCCCTCACTAAAAGATACTGCAAAGAATTTCCAAGTGGTTTTACTAAAGCTCAAGGAGCGCAAACACAAAAGAGTATTAGGATAAGAAGAGATCTGATCAGTGAGTTGAATTTTCGAGTGTCAGTCTGTAGTATCATCTTCTTCCAGACCCCAGAGAATCTGTAATCTCTCCACTCATCTCAAGTTTAATGTGTTGGTGCTACCTTCCATTGTCATTTAAATCCCTGCCACTTGGCTTCCTCCCTGGGCTGGCTGGGAGACAGAGCTGTTTCACAAACTGTATCTCCAATTCAGTGCCAGCTGTCTTACTGTACTGTTGACTGAACCCTGTGTACAGGAACGCAGAGCATACCCCTTGGCTCCATGACCCTGTGCCCAATTGTTTCCACCAGTAAGAATCTTATTTATTAGTTTACCTATCTATTATATACAGTCTGCAGAGAGCAAGTTTTCAATATACATTTGTTTGAATGGAAATTCAATTATAGGAGATTGAATTCTGGTAGTACTTTTTCTCCCTTTCAAATCGATGTTCCACACAATTTTATGCAGAAAAGTGCTACTGATTATGGGACAATTTTGATGCAGCATTATCACACTGATCAACTATAGAAGTTCCTACTAGACTTTTAAAATTACTTTACCTCCCTGTAGTTGTTTAAAAACTACATTTTGCAGGCTGAGATTTAACTCAGGGTCCTGCACCTGCTAGGCAAGTGCTCTATCGCTTGAGGCAGGCCCCAGTAATTTTTATTTACCCATTTTTTTTATTTACCCCTTTACCCATACCAGTGCCAGACTGCTAGTTTTGTACCTCTGATTCCCAAGTAGCTGTGATTATATGTGGTACCATACCCAAACTAACTACATTTTGCTCCATGTGTTTTGTTTTACTGATTGCTTTGATGGAATTCTGGTCCAGGGAGAGAGAAGTCAGAGCCCAGTAAGATTACATTCGCTCAAATCCCTCAAAACATTTTAACAACAAAGATTCAACTAATTTGTTTTAGTGGCTGAGCCACCCCGTTCAGTTAATAGGCTGAACGTTGTGAATGTTGATCAGTCATGGAAGCACTCTCAGGCGGAGTGCTCAGGTGGACCGGGTGGAGTGGACTGAGATCTAGAGGTTGTGTTCAGGCACCGTATTCTGTGGACAGAACTCAACATATGAGAATCCAGAATCAGCGGGGAGGAGATAAGCAGTAGCTTTCCAGCGGCTGGAGGGAGTGCCTTCATGTCAGCCCCGGTCACCATGAGCCTCTCAAGTCTGCCTCCGAGAGAACCAGAGGAGGTCCGCTCAGTGGAGGCCAAGCTGCCTGCCCCTGCCTCAGGACGCTGGACACATCACAGCGGAGGCCAAGCTGCCTGCCCCTGCCTTATGACACTGGACACATCACAGCGGAGGCCAAGCTGCCTGCCCCTGCCTTATGACACTGGACACATCACAGCGGTGGGCACATCACAGCGGTGGGCACATCACCACGGTGGACACATCTCCGCGGTGGACACATCACAGCGGAGGCCAAGCTGCCTGCCCCTGCCTTATGACACTGGACATATCACAGCGGTGGGCACATCACCACGGTGGACACATCACCGTGGTGGGCACATCACAGTGGTGGGCACATCACAGCGGAGGCCAAGCTGCCTGCCCCTGCCTTATGACACTGGACACATCACCGCGGTGGACACATCACAGCGGTGGGCACATCACAATGGTGGGCACATCACAGCGGTGGGCACATCACAGTGGTGGGCACATCACAGCGGTGGGCACATCACAGCGGTGGGCACATCACAGCGGTGGGCACATCACCACGGTGGGCACATCACAATGGTGGGCACATCACCACGGTGGGCACATCACAATGGTGGGCACATCACAGCGGTGGGCTTCAGGATCACTTTTTAATTTCTCTTTTAAACAGTCTATTTTTCAAACAAATTAGTTTCCCTTTTGAAAAACATACTATGTACCAAAACAATCCACTAAAAGTAACCATTGAAATATTAGTGAACATGAGACTCAGTAACATCCTGTCTCTGAGAGGCCCCGGCCGCCTGCTGCCCATTTGCAGTGCTGGCTCTGGGAGATCAGCCTCGCTAGGCCCAAGGCCATGTACGACATTCAGCAGAGACTCTCAGAAAATCCAAAACAAACAAGACAAAAAACAACGTCTCTAATTATTTATGTTTTTCAGAGAGAGGTACCTGAGACCCATGACTATTTGGCTAGTGCTAATTTCTTTTAAAGAGAAAAAAAGACCACTTATTTCCACTTCTGATAAATATTGTTGTATATGATCCGCGGCACAGAGGCATTGTGTCTTTGTATTCCTCCCCTAAAACTCTCCTCCTTTGCTCTCACTGTGTGGGAATGAATGCCCAGAGTCCTGTAGCATTTATCATGTCTCGGTGTATTTTAGTGAGTGCTAATTTTTGAGGCTCAAAATTGCATTGTTTAAATGTTCTCTCCTATTCTTCCCTCTCTTTTACTTTTTATCTATTTTATAGAACAATAAGAACCCCATAAATATCCTTTCCATCTGATAACCCTTGAAATTTCTTTTCTCCATACTGAATTGGAATAAACTGAGAATTCATCATCTGAAGATACCATGTATATAAATCATTAAATTGCTGCAGTACGGCAGGCTGTTTCACGAAGGAACCCAGCAATTCACATGTGCTCTATAATTAAAAAGAAAAGTACTGAAAACATTAAAGCCTTCCCAAATCAAAACATTTTGTAAACAAAAGTGTTTGTACAAATACTACTGAAGTCTTCTGCTGCATTTAAGTGTCTATCTACTACAAATAGGATGTTAGAGGTAAGTAAACGCAGACTCACAATTCCCAGTTACCACACTGCCAGAGGCGGACAGGGACTCTATAGAGTCTGAAAGAAAAGACAGATGTGTGGGCAGGTGGCACAGCAGCTCCCGTTCAGAAATCTGGAAAAGCATTCGGACAGAGAATGCTTGAATTGTGTCTTTGAAGATGAATAGGGCTAACCAGATTGAACAAGGGGAGGAAACGGCTATAAATAGAAAGAGCTACCAGGGAAATGATAAAAGACAGGCATAAAAGCTTCTAATTTCATGAAGCAATGAGTAATTTGTTCAACTAAAGTTGTGTAGGTCAAGATCGGAGAGACGGTGACCGGATTACAAAGGCATTCCTCTGGAAGTTTAGGGAATATCACCAACAGATCTTATTAAAGACATTAACCCAATGAGATTTGGGCTTTAGAAGGATCATACCAGGAGCTGAGACACCAAGTATAGCCAGAAACTAAATTTATAGTGATGTGTGTGAAAATGTTGATGAAATAAAAGCTTCCTCCTCTTGAACAGATACTGTGCTGTGGACCTCGGGCTCCACAGACACATCCTATTAGTTTTATTCGTGTGTACCACAATAGGAAGCTGTCATCTTGAATGTCTGAAGTCTTAAGCTTGGAAAGTTAAACTGATTTGTCCATGACCATAAAATAGGGGTGGGATGTTAGTTAAAGCAGGTGTTTATTTGTGCTGATAAAGACTGGAGTGATAACTGCAGAATGCTAACCAGGATGTGAATGTGCAGGGGTGAGGCTGTGGGTTCACCCTGTTGCCAGGGGCGGGGCTCCTGTGGGTTCGCCTTGTTGCCAGGGGCGGGGCTCCTGTGGGTTCCCTGTTGCCAGGGGCGGGGCTCCCGTGGGTTCGCCTTGTTGCCAGGGGCGGGGCTCCTGTAGGTTCATCCTGTTGCCAGGGCACAGAAGCACAAGGAGAGCCAGCTCACTCAGCAGCTGACCCAGCCCTGGGCTCCTTCTGTGGAGAGGAACAGGGGAGAGGCTCGGCATCCTTCCTGGGTTAGAGACATACATGGCTGCTCTTTACCAACCAGGGACTTTCTCTTCCCCAGCAGCGTATGAGCTCCGGGGAGGTCGAGACCAGACTGTCTTGCACGTGGTCACTTCTAGTGCTCTGCTCAGCCGCTGTCACACACACAGGTACTGACTGACGTGGTGCTTTAATAAGGGGGCAAAGGAGTGCTCGTAGGGAAGGGATTTTGCTACAATCAATCCTGCTTGTGCATGACTCCTCAAAAGTTGAGTTAAACTTTGGAAAACGGATTGACATAGAACAGGGTGATCTGCATTTGAGATATGCTGGGAAGTGTGAAATGCCTAGTGTCTTCTTTTCCTTTGATGCCATCCTAATGAAACTGCCCATTTTTGTAAATAAGGGAAGGCGGAAATATGTCTCTCCAGAGTTTATATACAAAGTCCTAAATGTTAACACTCCATTACAGAACTGCATTTGGAAGGAGTGTGAACAGAGTGACTCCTCATCTAATCTGACTGGTGTCTTGTTTGTTCATTTTTTTAATGTAGGAGTCTTTCTTATCTTTATTAAAAATTCCTTTATAGAGTCCATTGTGTTTGTGTGCACATACATTCTAATTTGTACTTAGACAAATGTCTTTCCTAAGACGAGGTCAGGACACATGAACACACAGGGTAGGAGTGTGAGGGCGCAGAACTGGGGGGGGCATCCCCCAGCCATGGACAAGTCCTCAGAAGAAGCCCACCCTGTTCTTGGACCCTGACCTTGAAATTCTGTTTAATCCGGAACTTCCAGCATAGAGACATACGAGAAAACACACTGCTGCTGTTCACACCCCAGCCATCGGTGCTGTTCCATTATGGCTGCCCTGGCAGGTGAAGATGGCCACAACAAAGGCAGACCATTAGACTTGAAGCCACAGGTGAATACAGAATAAAACAAGGCAGCATGGTGTGCCATACAAAGCCAGAGCTCACACTCAAAGGAATTCCTAGCTGGCTAGAATAAGGTCACCTCAGAGAGACATGAGACAGCGCTGGCTCGGGGCAGACACAGGAGACTGAGGCCAGAACCTGGGGTATCACTCAGAAGCTCAGTTGCACCGTTCATGCCTGTGACGCCAGGCTCTTCAGTAAAGTCTTATTTAAGGTTTTGCAGCACCGTCCTGACCACACAGATGTTCTGGGGACACTGCACAGGACACAGAACCTCCCTGACCACACAGATGTTCTGGGGACACTGCACAGGACACAGAACCTCCCTGACCACACAGATGTTCTGGGGATGCTGTGAGGATGCAGCAAACAGCACAGAAGCTGCAGTCACCCTGCCACATCTGTGGTGGCCAAATCCAAACAATCTGTGGTTTCTGGAGATGGCTGGAAACTGGGCAGTGCACATGAAAACTGTCCACATCGTCAGTAAGGCTGGAGCCCTCAGCAAGCATAAAAGTTTAGGCATCTCAGATACCATCCTAGCCGGAAGGCAGCACCTGTGGAATGCGGTGAACTCTGTGCCGAGGGAGGTGCACAGGCAGGAGGTGTGCACGGCCTGGCCCGGGAGGGCAGGCCTGGGAATGTCCAGGCCTGGGAGGGCAGGCCTGGGAATGTCCAGGCCTGGGAGGGCAGGCCTGGGAATGTCCAGGCCCGGGAGGGCAGGCTCCCCTTCCCCCCCCCCACCTCCCTGCCATGGCCTGGCCTGGAGGAAGGAGACAGGAAATAAGCACCGTACATGTTCAGCCTGCCAACAACTAGAACACCACCTAGGAAACGCATGGAAACACAAAGCATATATATTTCAGTGGTCCAAGGCCTGAACTCTAGAAACCAAAAGAATAAACAACATCTTGTGAAAAACATCAAGTCCACTTAGGAATTCTCCTAACACAGATGTAATTAAATAAACATGGCATTGATAGATTAGGCAAGTAAGATGGCTTAATAATTGGAAATTGGGAAAACTGGGGAAAACACACAAAATGAATGTAAAAGACATTACATTAAAAATACTTAAAAACAGATGAAATGAGAGAATTCAATAAGTAAGAGAAAACTGCAGAGGGGAAATTCAGACAACAAGATGGAAACTACTGCTAACTCTAGCTGACCTGAACCCTGTACAAAGTCCCTGAAGGGATCTGGGTCTCAGCGGGCTCTTGAACCCAGACCTCAGAGACAGGTGCAGTGCCGTGCAAATGTGAGCTTGCCCCATATGAACAGTCCCTGAGAGGATGGAGGAAATGATGGGGTTGAGTCCGAGATCCATTTCATCTTAGCAGCCAACGGCAGATAAAGCTCTCAACAACCTTGCTCCAAATTATCTTTTCCATTAGTCATATTTTGAAAGGACCAATAGAAAAAAAACAAAAACAAAAACAACTAGACACCGAACATGCTACCAGGGCTTACCAGGAACACAGCACGTGGGGAATAAGCCTAATGTCAGCCATTTTTCTGTCCATAGGACAAATGAAAAGGAAACTCGACCTTCATTTTATGGTTACTGATATGTGTGAACCTCCTTTTTTCAAGAGATTACCACTTAGTGGATTTTAATACTGTGATTCTAAATAGCAAGCTTGTTCCCTAATAGCTGCATTTTCACACAAAGAAATAATAGCACTTTGCTTTGTAACAGCAAAAATGACTTCAGGAAACTATTTTTAGATCATCTATCCTGAAACAAGTGTAGTAAAAATATATTTTAGTCTTTAAACAAAGAACCAGCACAACTAGAAGAAAGAAGCAGATTGGTTCTGAACTCGAAATACCACCTCTAAAAGAACCCTCCCCTAGGACTCACCACCAATACTTCTTTTCTGTAGGTTATCCTTTTGTCATTACATTCTACTAAAGACTTTGACTTAGAAAACCTTCAAAGGAATTTTCTGGTAGTTTTCTTCAATTTCGTATTTCCTTTTCACCATAGGACAGTACTCAAGCTCTGACAATGGTCTCTGTGCTATTCTGATACTTAACACTGTCCACAGGAGTGTATCTCGCACAATACCTGCTGATACATCTGCTAGATCAAGACTGTGATGGCCAGATCCAAAGAAACACAAGCTCCATGGTGTCCCTCATTTGTAGTAATAAGTGTATGCCTAGGGTAGTCCTAGCAGAGATTCATAATAGCTCAAGAGCTCTGTACATATGATCACATAAAACCATGCTAATCCAAATGATCTCTACAATATGGAAGCCAGAGGTTTATTTGTGTGTGTGTGGTTGTTTCCTTGATCATTTTTCTTTTTTAGCGTACTGTTTGCAGTTATTTCTTTGGTCTTTCTTTTCTTTTCTCCTCTGGTTTATTCCCCATGGTCACTGTTTTAGATTTCTGTATCCTTTGTCTTGTATATAAGTTTATCTGATTTGCTGAAGGAAAGGGAAATCACAGAATGGTGGGGAAAAGGCTAAATCAATGCAGTGGCCATATTGGTGATACTCACCAGACACTATGTTGGAAGTGAACATTACAAGTTGGGGGAAGTAATGGGAGAGGGAAAGCTAGAGAAAATGAGGGAGAGGTAACATTGCTCAAAAAGAAATGTACTCATTTCCTTATTTATGTACTGTAATCCTTCTGTACATCACCCTTACAATAAAGGAAAATGTGTGGTTTTATAAGAGGTCACCAGGGAAGTTTTCACCTACCCTATTTGAAGCTGGGTGCCACAGACTCCGAAGCCTTTGTCCTACTTGTCACTTTTATTCATGCCTGCCAGTAGTGCGTGGACACTGAGCTGCAAGGCATGAGCAGAGGGGTCAAACAAGGTCTCCCACGGGACATGCCAGGGAGGCAGCACTGGCAGCTCTTGGAAGCGTTTTTTTCTTTCTTTCCATGCAGAAATGTCTGACTGCCTAGAAAAAGTTTCCTGGTGTGTTGTGAGTGAGTGAGTGAGTGTGTGTGTGTGTGTGTGTGTGTGTGTGTGTGTGTGTGTGTGTGTGTGTGTGTGTGTGTGTGTGTATGTGTAGTAAGGATCTGGCAGGTAGGATGGGACAGAACCAAGTATCAAAACCAAGATCAGAGACTCTGTGAGGCTAACATAAACCAAGCATCAAGAGCAGGATTTGTGACATAAATATGAGCATCTACTAAGTTTAGAATCTACTAGTTTGTTTGTTTGTTTGTTTTTGCTGTGGCTGGATTTGTAGTATGTTTTTTCAAATCAATAAGGAATGGAAATTTCACAAATGGCTAATATTGCCCAATTCTATAGCTTTTCTATATTTTATCTTGTTCAAGATTTTTTTTTGTCTCTTTTGTAAGGAACTGTTGACCTTGGTTTCAGAGCTCAAGCACATGGAGGCTCTGATAACTGGAGTTCTACTTTCAAACGGTCTGGTCTAGACATAATACCAGAAATCCATGCTAATGGAGGCGAACATAAAAATTAGTGCTTCACCTACACAAGGACCACAGGAAGCCAGGTGAATACCCCAAACAGTGGTGCACGGCAGCATCACCAGTTACAACTGAGTGGAGTTTTATAGATACCGGAAAAGCTCTTCTTTTCTGTCCCACAAATACCCACTGCTAACTAATGTCACTCTTTGGACTTAAGAAAATTGCCAGGAAGACCTCTATTAAAATGCAAATGGGTTCCCTAGGTGGGAAACACATTAAATCATGAGCAGTCATTAACTCTTTAGACCAAATTAGTTTCAGATTTATTAGCTAATTACTCAGGGTACAGAGTGTTTTGTCCATGCAGGACAGGTGAGCTTAAGCTGGTTTTCAGAGACAGAATGAACCATCCCATTGTGGTACTCAAGTGGCTTTTGGACTTAATTTAGATTTTAAATAAAAAAAATCCCACATCCCTATATTAAAATATAAAAATGTGGAACTTTGGTGGATCAAACTGTGGTCAGGTGCCTGTGCTCTGACCTCTCACCTCCTCTTCCCGCCCCGGCCCCTTCCTGGTCCCTGGGGCTCCCAGAAAGCCAAGTGGAAAAGTGCTATATGAGTTCTCAGTTCCTTCATGGAAGTCCCTGAGTTCCCATGGAGGGCTGACATGTTTGACCCTCGGGTTCACCTTGGACATCCGCTCAGGAGTCTGACAGCTCCCTGATTCTCCTGACTACAGACGGGATGACAGGCTGGACAGCCACCATACATAGGGAATTTCTAGAGCTTAGGTGTAGCACAGGCATGTTCCAAGAAGCATTTTGGGATTACGGTTGCTTTGTTGGGGTGCTAACTCCTTCCTAAGTCATTTATGTGTTGTATGTGAAAGAGAAGCAGCAGCCGAAAGTGGTGTGGGCAGGGCACACTCGGCCCAGCTCCTGGCATGACCTTGTGCTCTTCAGTCAAGCACCGAGCTCCATGTCCAACCTACGGACTGTGGGGAAAGGACACTGCCCTGGAGTCTCCACGGCAGCCCTGTTTCCCCTGTGCTGACCCATCCAGGAACACAAACAGGCAAGCCCTGGTCACTGCAAAATGGCGCTGTTAATTACGTGGTATACAGCAAACCTTTGGAAGCACCCATGTTCCTCCTGCTTACTGGTACTTCTTGTCTGGTTTTTAATTGTTATTTTCAACTCTTGCAGATACTGCATTTTAGAACTCTTCCCTACCTCTAACTCCTCTCTAAACTTTCTCAGTGTGTCTCTGGAGGAAACACAGACACCCATCTGCCTACAACACAACCAGTGTCAGTTATCTCGTTTGCTGCCAGCCTGCCCCCATGAGAGCCCCACCCCCCTTGTCCATTGCTCTCCAAGTGCATTGCAAATCCTTTCTCCAAAACGTCTGTGGATTATGTTACTGTCTCAGTCACTGCCAAAAGGTGCAGGTTCATGCATGACGGAAGAGAAGTGAATTAGCTATGTGGAATAATCCTGGTATGGGGTAAAAAGAGACAGGAGAGAGAGGGGGCATTGTTTACCTTGCAGGCTTTACTGACAGGGGCAGGTGTCACTGTCCCCGCTCTCAAATTGTTTGTAAGAAATAAAGAAAACTCAGGCTGGGAAGTTGGCTCAGTGGTAGAGTGCTTGCCTTGCATGCATGAGGCCCTGGGTTCGATTCCTCAGCACCACATAAGCAGAAAAGGCCAGAAGTGGCGCTGTGGCTCATGTGGTAGAGCACTAGCCTTGAGCTGAAGAGCTGAGGGACAGCGCCCAGGCCAGAATTCAGGCCTTATAACCAACAACAACAACAAAAAAGTTCATGTTTTGCAAAGGTACCGGTGGCTCACGCCTGCAATCAATCCTAGCTACTAAGGAGGCTGAGATCTAAGGGTCACTGTTCAAAGCCAGCCCGGGCAGGCAAGTCTGTGAGACTTATCATCAATTAACTAACAGAAAGCCAGAAGTGGTGCTGTGGCTCAAGTGGTAGAACGTTAGCCTTGAGCTGAAGAGCTGAGGGATAGTGCCCAGGCCCAGAGTTCAGGCAACAAAAAACAATGAGGAAGACTTTTCTGTTTACATAGCAAATGTGCTTTGTATGTGCTGGTTATAGAAATAAAGTTTGTAACTGTATAGCTTTTTAAAACTTGGAAAATCAATGCTAGCTAGATGATCTTATTTACCAATTCAGGCTTTTAGGTTATTCATAATGCAACACGTATCACCTGTCCATTTTCGCTCAACTTGAGTTTGAGGCACCAACATTAAAGGAATGTACTCTATTTTCACTGCAGTGAGTAGCAGAGTAACTATCAACACAAGACCTCCTGAATTCTTGATCTATTATTTGAAGGAAGCATTTATTTTAAACTTCAAATAAGTCAGCTTAGTTAAAGCACTATTCACGAGGAATTTAATTCCATGGTCTTGTGAGTATTAACTGAAAGCTGAGGTCTAAATAAAGCATCACGAGAACTGAGTCCACGTCTTGCTCTCTTGTGTTTGATTGCAATTTTTCAGGCCTCTTTGAGCCACTAGTGAATTTGGCAGACCCATTCCCCAGTGCATGGGATCTCCTCTCTGAAGATGTGGCAGAACATGTCATCCTTTGAATTTAGAAATAAGGTTCAATAGGCTAAGCAATCTAAACATATTTAAATTACCTTTAAACAAAAGCAGATAGGAATGGTACAAGGACCCATGGAGACATAGGCAAAAGAAATCTCACTCGAACCTTCACCCGGTCTCAAAATACCACTACTATCCAAAGAGTTTTTTTCCCAGAGAACAAACCGTGTCCCTTTCTAGAAGGAGCAGGGGTGTGGCAGAGGAAGGCAGAACTCCGTGCTCCTCCTCTACACACGCATGGAGAGGAACTGGGAGCAGTCTGTGGAAGCAGCCTGTCTGTGTGTGAACTTGGCTTTCAGGGCTGGCCTGAGCAGAGGCTTGCTCTCGGCCTTGTTTGATTCAGAGGAAGTTGAGTCCCAGAGAACTGCAGGGGAGACAGATTCCCTGCGAGCATTCAGTCTTTGAGGAATTGTGAATTTTGGATTGTGAAAGGAAGAAAACAATAATGACCCTGGCCATTGAAGATCTCACCTACAACTATGAGGTATGGGTAACTTCAACAATACATTCAAGACAAAAGGAAAAGGAAAAAATTCTCTATATTCCCTAAGACATCAGGACATAAATTGTGTGAACTTATTTATCTTTAAAGATTATAACTTTAAGGCCGTGCCATTGGCTCACACCTGTAATCCTAGCTACTCAGGAGGCTGAGAGCTAAGGATCACAGTTTAAAACCTGCTGGGCAGAAAAGTCCCCCTAAGACTCTTATCTCCAATTAACCACTCAAAAGCCAGAAGTGGCGCTGTGGTCAAGCGGTAGAGCACTAGCCATGAGCACAAAGAGGTTCAGGGCCAGCGCCCAGGCCCTGAGTCCAACCCCCATAACCAACAAAGAAAAAAATGCAACTTTATCAAAGGATGCCAAAGTTCATTATGTTGATCCAAAGATTTTCAGCACATATACTTAGAGAAACAACTCACTGAAAGGCAAAGTTTATATGGAAAATGAAGGAGCCTGGAATATTTTTACATGAAGTGGCTCATATTCTAAAGAAACTGTGAAAACTAAACAGGGAGTAGATGGGAGTGAGCGGCTTCTCAGTGCAGGGAGGGGAGACAGAATCACAGCTCGCAGGATGGAAGACCTTCCTCTCTCACGCAAGGGGCAATGCCGCGCGGCAGATTCCTGCGTTCTCCATGTCACCTCTGTGGGAAAGTGAGTCAATAAGAAATGAGGTTGTCTGATGTATTTCTCTATCCCAACCTTCTTTTTCTCTCCTAGTAGACCTTGCTTTTGGACCCAACACATCCTCAAATGGCCTAAGTATGTTCTGCTTCCTTTCTTCTGGAATTGGCCCTCTCATTTTCTTCAAGTGTTTCGTGAGTGAAACACTTCAATAACCCTGAAGAACAGTCCATATTTAACCACCTAATTTCCTCAATATTTGTGGAGAATTACTGAAATCCATGCTACCGATGGTCCATTAAGTAAAAACTGGGCCCCATTGCCTACTTGGCTGAAAAGCTAACATTCCAGCTATCTGGTGCCCCTAGATGAAAGTATTTTGATTTATGAGTCTTAGTAAAAGCAAGGGAGTTGTAAATTACTTAAAGCATTTCCAACTTGCCTTTGTGATTTTGAAAGGGTAAATCACCACTTCCCTTTGAGAGCATGAATGTTTCCTTTCACTTCCATAAATAAAAATTTTACCTCATTAAAGTTGTATAACACATTGAACGAGAACCCCCCATACATACACACATTAAACTCCAATTTTGATTGATTTTACCAATTGTTCGTAGCTACTAAAACCTCCACTTTAATTTTTTTCTCTCTTCTATAATTGTACCTGCACAATCATAAGGCATTCTTGTTGAATTTAAGTGCTTACAAACAGATGACAAAATCTCTTAAGGACAAAATCCCTGTGGTGAGCTTCGACGGGACATGAGAACGTGCTGACCATGAAAACGTGCTGGCCTGAGACACCAGCCAACCTCTCTCTGGGCCTGGGGACTTTGACGTTGGCGTTCGGACTCCCAAGATACATGGACGTAACACAGGAGTATTTTAGCTGTGTTTTAGCGATTACCGTTAAAGGAAACATAACATTTTTGGTGTGAAAACCCAGATGTCCTGGAGGCAGCATGCTGCATGCTCACACGAACTATCCTCCTGCAGAAGCGCATTAAGGAACACATAGTCTTCGTGAGCGTAGAGAGGAAGGAAATGGCCCAGGCTCTGTGACCACCCCTTCCGGGAATTCTGTTAAAACGGCTTCTTCAGTCAAACCCCAGGACATTTGTGAACATTTCTGAAAGCATCCCACTGAGAAATTAACCAGGACTAACAGGAGTGGAGCCAAAAAACACGGAATAGTACCTACTCAGGAGGAGGAGGCCAGGGGTCAGAGTCCAAGGTCAGCCAGGGTCAAGTTAGCCAGATCCAACTCAAAAACAAAGCCACAACCAGAGCTGGACAGAAGGTGTGTGGAGCACCAAAGGTGGAGCTCTGGAGCTCTGGCTCCTGTGGCCCTGAGTTTTCAAATAAACAAAGCGCAAGATGACGAAGGAAATGGAAACACAGAGAACCCATTGGAAAGCTGTGTTCCTAGGTCATCCTGGATAACTGATTAAACAGCTCCACTTCCACAAACCTGTGCCTCTCCAACTGCAAACCTGCCTTGTCAACTTAAGGGGAAGGTAACTGTCATTTAAATTGAAGTGAATTAGGTAGTTTTTGTGTGCATAGGCTTAATTGTAAGACATTACAAAAGATACAAAAAGTGCCAAAGATAAAGCTTAAATTGGAAATAGGAAAAAAGGCATCAGAAATTCACAAGTAATCAAATTGCAGGGATGCTATCAATGAACTTGCTTCTACCTATGTGAGGGGATTGCTTCCAGTTGATTGCCAGGCTGACTTTTGTGTTTAACTTACACAAGGAATTTAAATATTACATATATATATGCATATATATATGGAGAGAGAGAGCTCTCATAGTTATACAGTAAGGATTTCGAGTGGTTTGGGTAATACATTCTCTTCTTACTCACACATGCAGTGAGAGGCAAGCCTAAACCAAGCACTATTAAATAGACAAACAAGAATGAATATGACCTCCCTAAGGCATAGACTTCAAACCTCTTTAAAATACACCAATTGTTTCAAAGAAGGCCTGGCCTCATTATCATGGAAGTACAAATCTAAACCAAAAGAAATGCTACTTCTCACTTGCTGGGATGGCTGTCACCCCAAGACAAAGCAGAGGAAGGCGCCGCTGTGCACTCTCAGGATGGTGACTGCTATGAACACTCCAGGACAGAGTGGAGGCTACTCAAATTCTGAAAGCAGGGCTATCACTTGGCCAAGCCCAACTTCTTCTGGACATGAGATGAGCACCTCAGACGGCCAGCTTGTTCCCTGTGGCATGATGCACAGTATCAAGACATGGAAACAGCCTAGGGGCTGTCAGTGGACAACAGAGAAACAATGGGAGGTAGATACAATGGCATATGATTCAGCCTTAAAAACAGCAAGACACCCTTCCTTTGTATGTCATGGATGACACTGTGCTGGGTGAAAAACCAGGCACAAGAATACAAACATGATATGATATCACCTATGTGGGTAGTGTAAAAAAGTTAATTTCATGAAGTTACAGAATAGAATGGCGACTGCTGGATGCTGGAGAGGGGAATGGAGGAATTAGGTCAAAACTGATCATCTAGAGAATGAGGAAGTTTCAGATCTAAAGCACAATGCAAGAAGTATCAGTAAAGACATTGCATTTTATACCAAATATTTCTTAAGGCCATCATTTCTGATGTTTTACCAGGTGAACAAGCTCGAGATGATGCATATGCTAACACAATGTGTATATATGTTACAATGCACGATATGTTGCATGTTTTATGTTGTTTATTAGAATAGGAAAATATAATAAATGGATATAAAATATTAAAACATCACATGGTTATGCATCTGTGTTCATCTGTTGCATGTGTATAATCCAACCAGATTTTTATTTTATCCATGGCAAAGGTCCTTTCCCCAAATCTGTACTTATTATGATGATTATGACTGCTATGCAGGTATACAAAGAGGATACAGTTTCTGAAGTACAATGCATCTTTGATTTCACCCTCTCCATCATTTTTGGTCCTTCCCCCCCACCATCCCTCTCTCAAGCTATGTAGTTCAAGTTGTACATGACGTACATTGACTCTGATGGATGAGTTGCATCTGTGGTGCTCAGCTGAGTTCTGAATAGTTCATTCCATGTCCAATACAGTGAGCGTGTGCCTATGTCCCTCTCCCAACACTACTTGTTAGGACTGCTGATTCTCCAGGTATGCTGCTCTGTGTTTTCCAAACCCACTGGATGCTGGCCTCCATTCCCTGAGGGACACAGGGCTGCAGGGTGCCCGGGAGCCACGGGAAGGTGACAGCCTCTCCCTGCTCCCCTCCGAATTTGCCTGTGGTGAGTCGACTGGTCCTCCCCAGCAAGGCCATTAGCAACGTGCAGCTCGGACAATGACACTAGCCTGAACTCCCTTGCTTGAGGACTTCAGGAATGGCTGTTAGGCTCACCTTCTTAACCAACTCATAAATGCCCAGCCAGAGCACGGGCTGCTTTAGAAACCTCAGCCAAAGTTGCGTCCTTTGTGAATTCAGCTGCCCGACTCTGTCTCCACTGCCACCTGATCTTTCCAGATCTCAATTCCACCGGGCCCCAGCCTGGAGGGCCGCAGGATCATCGCTCTTTACTTCTGACCTCGCAAGAGCTCTAGAGAACCACAGCTGGGCAGCGCCTCAGCGAATCAATATCGATCTCCTCTCAACAAGGAACAGAGGTCAGCTTTCTGTCTGGATACTCATATCTCTGACTCACACGCCAAGCACCATTAAAAACTATTTGAGTGCATTAGTGGAAATGGATTCTATTATCCAGGCTCACGGGAATTCATGAGGAAGCAATAGAGCATCATGTCCACCGATACTTTTAAAGATATCTCAGGCAATTTTCATGTCATGCCTTAACCTCATTCCCAGTATCTAACTAGAGGTAATTCCATTACCATGCCTACCAGACCCAGGATGGATTTTGGAGGGTTTGAAGTCTTCCACGGAAAATGGCAACTGTCATGAAAACATGCTGCTATTCCAAGAAATGCAGACTTTCCTACTGGACAGCAGGGAAATAGTGAAAGGTATTTTACTCTTAGAGTCCAAGTCTTGGTTATCTGAAAAAAATGTCCATTAGGAGCTTTGCAGTGTAGGGTGACAGGACTTTTGTTTTGTTTATGATAAATGCCTGAAAATAGTGACATTGATCAGGATACAGTTACCTACAATGTGACATGTAGAATTGGAATCTCTTTGCACTTGACTTAAAGATAATAAAATAATAATGTTAAATACATTTTTAAAAAGAATAGATGAATGTTTAACATCGTTCATGTCCCAAAAAGAAAGTTTGAAAGCCAAAATAGTAGATTTTTGCCAGTGGTCACAGCTCTATGCCTGAGGGTTTACCATGTTATTTTGAAAGGATGATGGAAATTACAACCAAGTATACTTATTTTATAATGCACAAATGTTTTTTTTATAATTTAGATAATATTTTTTCTTCAGGAATCTAAAATGTGATCGCAAAGTATGTGACTGCAAATTCAGAAACAGCCTGTATCGCACTAAAAACCAGAAAGCTGTATTCCTTACCATCTCTGAACAAACACCCACAGGAAGTGGACATCCTGTCTAAGGACCATGTGAATGGACTCACCAAAGGGAGAACCAACAACTCCTCTCTGAGAGAATGTGAAGAGCCTGCTTTTTCAGTCAAACACTACCGGTGTCGGCACTGTTCACTATCAGTCATTGAAACACTGTAGTCATAAAGTTGCTGAAATAAATCAACTTGAATTTGTGTGAGACATCACAGCTTGTCATTTCCCCGTAAGGAATCTCTAACTCTAAGTGATTGGAGGAAAGAATAAAACTGTAGAAGCCCTTGAAACTTAAAAAGAGAATTTGAATGTGTTCTGAGTGCAGTTTTAGCAAGCAAACCATGGAAACTCTCACAAATATTCACACGTATTCATAACCACACACAGACTAATAACATCTATACACTAACAATACTCAAGTTTGTGTTTCTCTGACCTATCACCTCCTTTGAAGGTCACATGGCTTTGCTTTAGTAGTCACCAAAAACTTAGCAGGCTCAAATGGCCAACCATAATCCCATTTTTCCATCTCTGCCTTGTCCAAACCTCAGTCTATATCAAAGGATATGCATGGATGTGTAAGTATGATCCTGCTTTTAAAGACATCTGCATAAAATGAATCCATATATTTTCAGGTTAAAACGAAATATAGATGATAGGTGTGTAATATCTTGGGCTCATTTTTAAAATAAGAATTTTCTTATTTCCTATAATACCGTGGCTTTGATCCACTGTACAAGCAACTGTATTCAGAGTCCAGTCTTCAAATTGTGAACTCCTAAGGGTAGGAACCAATATGATCTTGTAACAGACTGAAAATGTAGAACACAGCAGAGTATTGCACACCGTAGGTCTCGACAATACTCAGGAGTCAAATGAATGGACTCTTTCCCATGAGAGAGATACAGTCCTGTTACTTTAATCATTTAACATGTGGTCTCTCTACTCAATAAAATTCAAAGGTATCTCTTCTAGTCAATATTGCCTATTTAAAAAAATACTTCTGCATCATTTTCAGCATTCTTATTTATGTCTCTGAATAGGTGCTCGATTATTTCAAATGTCTATCAGTCAAAAGTAACTATATTTCTGCTAGCACCTAAATGATGAAACCACACTGGACTGCTTCCGTGAAACACTTTCAAGAGAAGAGTTGGCACTTACTGGGATGGGGACGTGGGATGGGAAGTCACTGTGTGGAGACCACGGGGACCTGCTAACGCTATGAGAACCCCCAGGCCTGCTAGGCCTCCGCAGGGAGCCCCTGTAAACAGCTGGATTTCAGAGGGAGGTAGAACTTGGAGATATAATTTGGGAAGTTGTTATTATGGAGATGGAACTCAGTGAAACCACCTAGGAAGTCCACCCAGACAGACGACACGCGGATGGATAGTCAGCCCTAAGCAACCTCCAGATTTGAAACCAGAGCAGAAACACCATCCTCAAAGGAAAGTAGGAGTACTTGATGGAATAGGAAAAGAATTAGGGACTCACAAGTCAAATGAAAGTATTATTTAAAGACAGACATGACTACATCTCTATGTAAAACCATGTAGAGAAAGAAAATAATAATAAACACTAACTTTCTGCGCCATGGCCAGAGAACAGTTGAAATCGCATGGTGTCCTCACCCCAACTCCAGGGAAGCACCGGCGCAGACCCCAGGATCATGGCACCATGTGGAGTAGAAGGGAGAAGAGAAGAGAGAGGGAAGAACCCATTTGTCATAGGAAAAGTTGGGAACCTTAGAGGCAGCAGGGGAACCCAGAGAAGAAAGAACCCCAGTAAAATGCCTGAGGTGCCGGAGAAGGAAACAGAGCCAAAGCCAACGAATTCAACCTAAAAACCTGGAAGGAAGAAGTCACTGCAGAGCATGACGCCTCTCAGCGCTCCCAGGAAGAAGAAGGGGTGCACAGAGAGAGAGACTGACAGTCCAGCGCTGCCACTTGGCTCTCCATCCCGGGGGATGGGACTGCAATGCTGGACGGTGCTCTCTGGGTTGGTGGCGCTTTCTCTTGGGGTTTCCTGTGAGACAGCAACCCCGCCCGGGCTTGGGGAGCACTGGCTCTGAGCAGCTCTGTGTGGGAGGCCGCCGGCCCAGGACAGATGCACGGGCCGGATGGCAGAGGACTCCACTTTTCAAACAGGAGTCGCAAGCTGAAGCCAGCTGTGGCTGTGCTTTGGAGTGAGGACTCGCTTCCTTCTCCCTGCTCCTTCTCAGCCCACGCTATACCAACTTCTTGCCACAGCTTCTCCTGGAGTTCTACAGTCTGCCACAAGACTCCATCCCGTCTGCCGCATGGCAGATTTCTTCCACTCACAGACCACAGCAACGTGTTCTGTTGCCTCCTGTGCATGCTCCTTTTTCTCCTTAGCAAAGAGCGTCTTGGTCATTTGCCTGTTGGTTTCACTGCTGACATGTCTTGGAAAGAGGATCATGTGTGTTCTGATACATGACATCACAACACTGACCCTGCCCATTCTTTCAGTTGTCCATGGATTCTTTTAAGATATTTTCACTATCTGGGGGAGTGGGAGGATTCAAACTGACTGAGTGAAAGCCAACCCGCACGTGTTTTCAGGAAGTGTAGATGCCCATCGTGGACAGCAGGTGCTACGGTGAGCAGTGCAAACCAGTTCCTCTGCCGAGGAGAAGGGGTCTTTGCTCTGAATAATCATGCTGGACCATTCTGTTTGATTTAGCTTTTGCGTAATGTTTGCACATGATTTTGCCGTGTGACCTTCAGTACTTCTTTTTAGTCTCAGCATTTCTTCTAATTTTGCAGTCTTTGAGGGACTTCAGTACAACTGAGAAGAACAGAATCGTTGCCACACAAACAGCACTATCAACAAGTGTGTTGATGGTGAACAGGGAGGAGCCAGGAGGCTGGACAGGAAATGAGCTCTGTGGGGCTTCCAACACCTGGAGTCTTCATCTCCCCCACTAATCCTCACGAGGGCTGCAAACGTTCTCTCCCTCTGGTAGGTGATAGGTGGAGAGGGGAGGCTTCTATTCAGGAACCCCAGCCCCACTGTGCAGAAGCAGGATGCAGCAGCCAGCATGGGGAACAGCTCAGACTCAGCAGACTCCAGGGGCAGAGTGCCTTCTACTCCACTCACTGCCAAATCAGCAGTTACCAAAACTGAAAGACTCTCCTCCACCCTGCAAGATCTAATGCTAAGTTAAGCTGCCCAGAGGGGTAACACATGAAGGTTTCTGGGGTTCTGGAGATCCCCCCTTGAGCCCGCAGACTCTGAGACCTCGTCCTCACTCCCAAATCTGTACCCACCAAGCCCTTGTAAAGTGACGAGGGCTCCGTCTCGCACAACTGACTAGGTCTTGAATAGCTTTGCCAAACCCCAGGCTGTGGTGTGGTTGGGTTTTGTCTGTGTTCCTGGGAAGTGGCGGGTGGGAGCCAGGCTGCTTCCCGCCCATCCCCGCGGCTGGGGCCGTCAGCCACACCTCCCCCGCCCTCCAACCCCCATCTTTTCATCTTTTCTCGGTGCTGCACATCTGCCCCCACTGTCCTTGCTCTGACAAAAAAGATGTGGCCTTCCCTGGCATTTTATGTCGTTTTTAGCCTTTGGTATGATGGGGGAAAAAACAACTGTGCAGCTATTTGCTATTTTACAGCCTTAATTGTTCCCCTATCCTCTAGAATTTAGTGACTCTGGCAGTAAATACATTCGGAACTCCTCTGCAGGCCAGTGAATGTCCACCCTCATTCATTTAGCAAACATTTATAGGCCCTAAACATGCCAAGACCGCGGGGAGGTGCGGGGCCAAGAAGGAGAAAGACAGGGAGGAGACGGCGCCGGACGATGCACCTGCGTCTCCAACTCTGTGCCCTGTTCCTCCACCCCCGCTGCCTACACCAGCAGGGAAAACCACAGCGGAGGCAGAGCCTGGGGAAGAGAGGTGGCTGGGCTCCCAAGAGCAGCCGCTAGGGCACAGCCGAGAACACGGCACCCGCACTGCCACGCTTTCCTTTATCCACACAGCCAGAGCCTTCCAAGTAAAAGATGAGCACCCTTAACACGGAGAAATGCTTAGTGTCACTCATCTGAGATGCTGAGTGTGCTGCTTTGATTACCAGACATCTTATAAATACCCCGAAATATCAACTGCGCTCTTTAAATACGTATATTTCTTATGGGTGAATTAAGCCTAAATATACTAAAAGGAATTCTCTGCAGTACACCATGGAAAACAGTATGCCCAAATTCAGAATGACAGTCCTGGGTAGGTGAACAAAGGATAGGAAAACAGGTTATCGAACAGAAATCAGGAGAACTGCAAGACATTATGCCAAGTGTAATCAGACAGGCACCCAAGGCTAGCACCACGCTCTCCACTCCAAGTGGGGGCTCAAAATCTCCTTCCGGCAGGGTGAGGGGCCTAGAAGGAGGGCTGCCAGAGGCTGCAGAATGGGAGGAGCACGGGGCAAAGCGGGGCTAGAAAGCAAACAGATTCATCCCTACTCTCCCATGGTCTCTGATCACATAGAAAAGTCAGTCTGTTTCTTTTCCAGACACAACACTGATGCTCAAAGTGACTTGGTAAAACTGTCCTAGCGATCTTTTGAAGTTGGGAAGAATAGAAATACTGTAGAGCGGGGAGGTGAAAATGTACTCACTATCTTACATATGTAACTGGAGCCCCTCTGAACACCACCTTTACAAGGAAGTAAAATTAAAAAGGAAAGAAATAGCACATAGTAACAGAGAAAGCCCGGAAGACATTTACACTTGTCTCTTCTGTATATGAAGAAAATATTGAATTTCAAAGTGAGGAATATTTCTCCCAATTAATATTCTGAAGAGATTTGGGGAAATTTGGACAAACTGAGATGACAAGTTATTTTTATATCTGCACAATTTTCTATTTCTCAGGCATAATTTCATTTTCTGTTTTTATATATATATGTAAACTGTTAAAATGTGAGTCTATTTAAACTGGGACTTCTAAATATAATTACCTGGAAAATTCCTCTTCGTGTTCGGAAGCCATGTTTCCATTTTCAAGAAATTTCCATTTCAAGAAATCAATGAAATCTTGTCATAACGTGTAGTGCAAATGAGGAAATTACTGTTCAAATATGTGAATTTCCACTACAACTCATTATTATGTGTAGCTTGCTGAGTGCGCTTAGTGTCTCTGTAGATTTCCTTTTGTTAAGTCCTAGTGAACTTCTGGAAGGAAGCAAGGACTGGTAAACTTTAATAGAGAGTGTCTGGCCATAAAGGTTCTGACAGTGTCTATATCTAGAAATCAAGAACTGCTAAGAATTGGGATGCACTGGGAGAGAAGTAACAGCAAATACCAAGCACAACTATATATTTAAATGAAATGCAGCTATAGTGAGTTGAAATGATCTTTATACAGATGCAGTATTTTCCTTTATGCCTTCATTGTATTAAACATTCCTCAGCTTTTGCCCATCTGATAGGACCTGTCCAACCAACCTAAGGAAATGGCCACTATTTTCCAAGGCAAAGCGAATAGGTTATCTCTCTGATAGAGCCCTACTCGCGCCTTCTCTACCCTCATGTTTGAAACCTTCTGGGAGGATCTGGATGCGTCCAGGGCTGGCCCTGGGGCAGTACAATCACTTAGTGAGGATGGTACTGTTTTTTTGCACCCAACTCCCATGTAATTCTCTGATAGCACCCATTTGGACATCTGTAACAGTGTGGGAAGCAGACTGCAGTAGTCCAGGGTTCTTGAAATCACATCAAAACGAGTAGAAAACAAATCGATACAGTAGTGAATTTTTTTCTCAGTGGGATCTGGAAGCAGTGGACGGCGCCATGTTCCCTGGAGCATCTTTGCTGTGGAGCAAGGACCCCGTGGCTCCCAGGGCCCATGGCTTCTCCCCAAGGTGTGCCTGGCAGAGGCTCGATCTTACCCGAGACACACACGGCTCAGCACGGAGAAGGCAGAGGTCTCACACACAGCCCCCATGACTGGTTAAACTGCTCCCAAACATCCGCTACTACCCTACCAAGGCAGGAATCCAAACTAGCTTCTCTGTTACTGAGTTGATCCTCCCTCTACCACTGGTTTATCTGCCCCAACCAGGGACAGTATATTAGGCAGACCTGAAAGGTTCATAGGGAGATATATTTTCTTTGAAATACTGACCTTTCTGCAACATTTGACTGCAAGGTAGATTAAAGGTCAGGATGATGTTGCCTTTCTAGGAGCCTACATATAGCTAAATAAACACAGCGAGAGGCTTTCTAAACATAATGCTGGAGGGAAGCAGGGCCCTGGGCCTGAGAGGAGCAGCCACAGCCAGCACTGTGACCATCTCCAAAGCCCTTCATGCATCCTGGGCCTCGGGGAAGTCCGGCTGGCCTCCCTATTTTCAGCGCCTATTTGGGGACTGGAGTTAAGTTGCTGAGGTAGTATGGCTCCCAGATAATCATGGCAGCGCTAGAATCCAGGTGTCAGGCTCCCACATCTGGGATGGAACCTTGCACATCGGGGGTTTCCAAGACCGAGCAGTCTGAGCCTCCTTCACACACAGATCCTGCGTGGATTTGCAGTTATTTCCCACTTCATGTTATTTCCCAGGTTATTTCCCAGTTATTTCCCAGGTTATTTCCCAGGTTATTTCCCAGTTATTTCCCAAGTTATCTCTGTCCATTTGAATTGCCCGTGTCGGCCTCTTTAGCAATCGCTCAGTCTCGGTGGAAGGCTGGGCGTCTCGGGGGTGGAGGTTAGTCTAGTGGATCCACTCACCCCAGGAATGGCAAACCCCAGCTCGTGCCCTGGGCTCAGCATTTTATTCTGCCCCAAAAGGGAAAGGCTGTGAAGAAATGGAAGACAGACAGACAGACAGACAGACAGCCCAAGAAGAGAGTGAGGGTAATGACTCCTCTCACTTGCTTTCTGTCCTCAGGTCACCGCACACTGCTTTCGCGTTCCGTACAACGTAGGCAGTTCTTCTGAGAGCTGCTGATCTGTGCTTGGGGGTTCCCAGGTTTCAGAAATGGGGGGCATGGATGGATGGGCCCCTCAGAGGACTCTCCCCGCACCGAGGCGTCTGCCCGCCCCTCTGGTGGGGAGCACCCTGAGCAACTCTGGGAGGTCAGAGGTCAGATGGGCACGACCCTGCGTCAGCCAATGAGCTGCGGGCTGCAGGGAGACACCGGGAAAAGTGAATAGTCCATCCAAAGATGAGTGTGGCAGTGGGTTCCACATGTTGAGCATGGTCTGAAGAAGAGATTTGGTAGGCCAGACCTGGTTTTCAGAAGAAAAAGTTACTTAACTTTTGCAAAGGTGCAGTTACGTGTTCAAAGAAGAACTTGAAGAAAACTAGTTCTGGCTTCCACAATATGATACAGGACAAGCTCTGGAGGCTGGGCCCGTGTGTTCATGTTCCAAATCTGACACGCTTGCCCTGGTGGCTCATCAGCAAGGTCCTTCACTTCTCCGTCCCAGGGTTCTGAGGCTGGGTCGTGGGTGGCCTCCATGATGGAGGGGTTCCCTGTGAGCACTCAGCAGACGTCAGGTCTGAAGAATACGGCACCATCCTGCCAGCTATCGGCACCCAGCGGGGTGAACCAGCCTACCACCGTCCATCCCCGCCGCTTCGCTGTACTGTGACGTTTGTGTTTTACACAAAACACTGGAGCCGGACGTGAAGATTTCTTGTGAAGACACTGTAATGTCTGCTAGCAATGGTCCTTCACTTTGTCTACATGTCCACACTAACGGTAGACTATTCAGACTGGGATGCTGTATAGAGCCTTTGGCTCAAGCAGTAGATATACAGAGAATGGATGATTAGTCACCAGAAAAGAAAGAAATCGGAGGGACCCTATGATCAAATTATTCAATTAAGCAGTACTAAGTAGTAAAGGCTTGAATTAATTCAAAGGCAAAAAAAATTAGAGGGCTGAAGTATAAGCAAAGGGCACTTTATGTATCATCCATAGAGGGTGCAGAATAAAGAGAGAGAAGAGATGAGGAAAATATTACAAATCTAATAACAAAAGCAGTCATAATCAAACAAACCCTGCTTGTAAACACCCAGATGAAGAAGTCATTTCTCATTTGTTTTACTGACTGGGTCTGTGGGCTCTTCCCAAAGTTGAGATAAAAAGTTGAGACACTTGAGTTTTACTACCATTAGCCTTTTTCACCTTTGAGGAGTATCAAAAATGCCAGCATGAATTGTAGAAGGAAGACTTCTACCTCATTTATAGCCACACAGGATGCGCCACCACGATGATTTCTTACAGCTGAAATACATCTTAAAAGAACTTCATTCCCTGCTTGTGATTCTGGGACAACTTTTTAAATAAAAATGAAGTTACAAGAGTGGATGAGATATGCAAGCCCCAATGTTCTCACACAAGGTCCGGGACCACCGTGGCAGAGTGTGATGTAATCTCCCCCTTGGTTGATTTGTAACACTACACTGAGCCCAGGGGTTCCGAGACTTCAATTCAGAGTCGGCACACTGGAGAGGCCTTGATTACACCTGACATAATAACAAACAACAGACACAAAGACACAGAGCTGCCCCTGATCTGCTTCTTTACCAAAACACAGGCCAGGGAAATGGGTACAGGCGACTGAAAAGCCTCGTCCTAGGATGGGAAGAGCACCTTCCCCTCCGCTAGCGCCAGCAGCTTCACGTGTGCAATCTTACAGAAACACACGTTGCCGGTACCACCCAGTGTTGTATAGCCTAACCCAGATGAAGCATCTAAAGAGCCCCTGGGAATCCACATCTGAGAGGAGCAACCAGAACGTGTTCATCGCTGGGTAAATGAGTGTGCACTTCACCAACCCGGGAAGAGATGCAGCCATGAAAAAGCTGACTTCTCAGATGTCTACGTCAATGCATTTTATGGTATACTTACACTAAAATATAGCTAATGCATACAGAAGTAGCAAATTTTTATCATTATGGGAAAAAATATATCAATTAGGGCATGGTTTTACCCAAAACTGAAAAGGAGAATTCAATCAATTTTCTTAGAGTTACCAACTTGATATAATTTTATTATTCTTAAATATTTTAATGAGAAATTATTTTTAATACATCAAAAAGAAAGAATATAAGCTAAACAAGGGTGCGACTCAGTAGTGCGACACACTAGTGTACCTAGCATGTAAAAGGCATTGAACTTAATCAGGGTCACAAACTAATTATATATGTGTGTGTGTCATATAATTATATAATGATTATTATTGTAACTAATTATATGATACATAATTAATACTAACTAATATATAATTATATAAAAGCTATATATATCATCTATTACATAAATAGGTTATCAGTTATATATAATTGTACATATCATATTTATAACTTAACTAAATTTTGTTTATATATGTTATATACAGTTTACATATGTTATAGCTAATGTACATAGTTATAGATAGGGAAGTGGTGAAGAGAAAGAGGGGAAGAAAAGAGGAGGGGAGATGGAGGAGAGGGCAGAGAGTAAGTTTTTTAGAAAAAAAACTTACCTTGGAAAATAATCTCAAGAATGTCCTAACAAATTTTCATTAAAACTTAACTGAAAAAAAATTTGGATCTCTATACGGGCAATTTCCAATCAGGGCAATTTTAATTTTACAAACATTAAAATACATAGATATTTAATTTGCTATTAATTTTAACTTCCAGACAGAAGCATCTACCTCAAGAAGAAAACTTAAGCATGCTTCTATCTGGAGCAAAATGTATTTCAAGAAATAATTTTCTACATTTGGTTTTTATAAGGCAGACATACTACACACTTTTGTTTAAGAATTAGTGAGTAGTATATAGGGTTTTTTTTTTTTTTGTCAGTCGTGGGGCCTGAACTCTGGGCCTGGGTGCTATCCCTCAGTTCTTCAGCTCAAGGCTAGTCCTCTACCACTTGAACCACAGTGACACTTCTAGTTTTTTGGTGGTAAATTGGAGATGAGTCTCATGGGACTTTCCTGCTCAGGCTGGCTTTAAACGGCGATCTCAGCCTCCTGAGTAGTTAGGATTACAGGCGTGAGCCACCAGTGCCTGGCCAGTATATAGGCTTTAATAAATAATAAGTATGAATACATTTAGGTCTCTAACTATAACAGTATGCAGAGAAAGCTGCTTCAGATTATCTGCAAGTGTGAGGTCAGATCTCACCACATAGGCTAGGAAGGTTCAGGATGCTTGTTGATGTTTGGGCATCCTCTCCTTCACTGCCAAAAGGAAGCTCACAGTCAACCTGACTAGGTTTAGAAGCTCTCAGATTTGTGTGTCGGCGGGGGGGCAGGGAGAGGGAGGTCGGGGGCCGCCCAAGAGACCGAGGAAGGGATCTGCTCTGGATGTGCGTGAGAATGGAACCTACTCTCGCTGCTCAAATATAATAACAAACAATAGAATGAAATGGAAAGCGGCGGTCCCTGGCGCTGCGTGCGCTCTGTGTTTGCTGTGCACTGTGAGCTGACCTTCAGTCTTCACCTTCCCAGCCACCTCCCCAGCTCCCTTCACCACGATGGACAGAAACCTCTGAAAAAGTTGACCAAGTATTGTTCTCATAGTGACGAAGAGCTGATAAGTTACTTAGGTGCCCATAGAAGAGTAAAAGAAGCAAGGCAGAAAGTAGGAAAGAAAACAGAGAGAAATAGAAGAGTGATAGGGGAGAGAGGAGTCAGGAAGAAGAGAAGGGGGGAGAGGGAAAAAATGGGAAGGAGAGGAAGAAGGAAGGAAAAAATTCATAGCTACCAAGGACTCACATCATTTTAGCTCTCAAACATGTGCAAACAACTCATTTTTGATCTCCTACTATATATAGGCCAAGCTATTATAAGCACTGAGGGATAGAGAACATGCCAAGGAAAAGCTAAACTGCTTTGCTCTAGGGCTCCTGAGCTGCTTCCTGCTTGAAGAACGTTCATCCATTTCGGGGAGACCGCCCATGGGCAGCCCGTGCCACTGTCCACCTGTCCTCTATCATCCCCAGAATTGGACCAAGAATCGAGATACAACTCATAAAAAATACTTCAGATTTTAAGCCATGATCAACATGGGTTGTTTTCATCAGGAAAATTTCACCGTTCTCTCTCACGCCCTAGCGCCCTGACATGGTTTACCTGCAGCACTTGTTTAGAGACACCTCTCTCTGGCCCAGTTTCCTGGAATTTGCCTTTGCTTTGTGTTTTTGTCTCCAAAGAACCTTCCGAAATCCCGACTGGCACACCCAGTAAGAAAAGCCTGCTCCTCCAGGGGACAGACGCACAGCTGGCTGGACACTTGTTCCAGACATCTCACTAAGAACAGGGCACCTTGGCAGGCTTGCAAATACTCTATTTTTTAAGCAATAAAGTCTTTCGTTATCACTCAAGTCTCATTTTATGGCAAACGCAGCATTTTCTCCTTAAGAATAAGACTATAGACTCGCTCACCACCATGTCAGGTGCTTTCAAGGATGACGGATTTGTATCCACTTCATCAGAAAGGAGAACACTTAAAAAGCCTAATTTTCCCATCAATTAAGATATACGATTTGACCGAGGAAAATGGGATGAAAAGATCTATTCTGGTGCGTGTCAATCCATCACAAACCTTCCAATCAGGGCCGCACACTACCAAGCGCTCACTGCCTGTGGTTCACTGACTCATGGGCCAAGTGCATTCTGCGGGTGAGGCCTAACTATTCCTTCCTCACAGTGGGCTCACACATGGAACTTCCCCAAGGCCTGGGGTGGGTCCCAGAGGCATTCTAACGTGGATTGGTGACTGTAGGCTTTTTGTAGGAAGGAAAAAGACCCCTGACCTGGGACATACCCTAAAAACAGCATGAGTGAAACACAAAATTGACTTAGGTCAGAAAATTTTATGGAAATTTCTAGTTCAATGAAAATGATCATTCAAGAGCAAGTCTAAGTCAGAGGAGGGAAGTGGCAGCGTGGCTCTGGAGGGGAAGGCAGGTGAGGAGTCAGCCACACCGCAGAGCACGGTGTGGTGGAAGAGTCCCAGCCCGCCGGGACAAGCGCTTTCTCTCTGGCTCTGGGCAGAAC
The DNA here is from genome assembly GCF_019054845.1 of Dipodomys spectabilis. NCBI lineage: Eukaryota > Metazoa > Chordata > Mammalia > Rodentia > Heteromyidae > Dipodomys > Dipodomys spectabilis. The sequence goes on along the minus strand of NW_024870940.1, from coordinate 3,194,262 downwards.
CCAGCGCTGAGATGGGACAGGGTTTCTTGGACGTGTCCCCTAGCACTTGGAAACTTGTAGTTTGTAAAGAGGAAGTACGCTGTGTTTCCTCGTCTCGCATCTGATGTTTATTTACTAATGGATGGTGTTTATCGCGGAATACATTCTTCAGAAGTAATCCAGGGAACCCTTGGCCTCAAGCCCTTTTGTCTAATCAGAATTCTCCATCACGTTCTTTTCATCCCTTCCAGGAATGTTTACCGAACGCTTTATATACAGTAGCTGTTGCTGTAGGAGATGGTTTGTCTCTGGGCCAGATGGACAACTCAGATGATAAAGTGGAAAAGAACAATATCCTCTTAGATGGTGGCAGGCATGTTGGAGAACAGTTTGGCACGGAAGGGAGTGGAGAATGTTCTCATTGGTAAATCCCTAAGCAAGTCGCTCATTCCATGTCTCTTAGTATGATTCCAGTAGCGGGCCTGGACTATTTGTAATGGACGACATCGAATGAATGTGGCACCTCCTCTGGTGCTTCTCCCTAGCGTGAGCACGCGTTTTGTCTCTTACTCCATATGTTGTCACTGCAGTGCATTTCCACCGGCTGGTGCTATCCTGGTCTCCTGATGAATGAGGCTCCAGGGCTCCAGGGCTCTGTGGCCCAAGCACATAGAAGCTGTTCCAAAGCCTGGGCCAGAAGCGTATATAATAAATGGCATCCAACCCAAGGCAAAGCACACATGCGTCCCCACGCAGGGAGCGTTCTGGTATGTTCTCTCACTGTGGCTGCTGCTCTGAGAAGATGGTGATCGATGACACTCAAGCTGGTTCTCGCTGGACTGCCATATGCCCAGCCTTCACGCCATGCCGTCTGTTGGCTCAGCTGAAGCATTGTGTCCAGTGAGCTAAGTGATTCCTCTTCCTGCCTAGGTGACCCAGGAAAAGTGGAAACAGCAGGATCCGCTGAGCCCTGGGCTCAGGAAGCCTTCAAAATGGAAAATCCTTCAACACGGGTTAGTGATGTGGGGCCTGGCACAGGGCGGGGAGCGTGGGGGGGGGCCGAGGAGGGGGAGACACGCACGTCACCACCTCCACACCACACAAACAGGAACTCTGCAGTGTGGACGGGGACCTCAGACCATCTCAGATTGTCATCTCCCCTCTTGTTACATGTCCTCACTGTTCGAAGATCCAAGAACTCTTCCTGGTTTCTTCAGGAGGATTTTCGTAAGTATTTGGTTGACAAAACATCTAATTAATTCGTACACAAACTCTTCTAATGCATGCTACATTTTAAAATCAGTATATTTATCTCCTCAATTGCTGAAGTTTGTGAGCATAGATGAGATCTTTTTCCCATTTTAGTCAGCTCTGCATGGCTGGTGACCCACCAAGGAGACCAAGAACATAAGACACACATCACTAAATTTATGGATCTGAGTTGATTCTAGCCTGAAGTTCAACGGCGCACTTGGACGCCCAGGGCAGATGTGACCTCCGTTATCTAGTTTCACTACCTTCAGCGGTGGAAAGAAGATAACATTAGCATAGAAGGCTTGGCTGCCTTATTCTGTGTCACTGCTTTGGGTACAAAGGTGCCTTTGGGGTTATCAAGGACAATGGCTAGCTGGGATTTGGGGCGAAATCTAGGACGACATAAGAGAGGGATATCAAATCTGTACCGTAAGTAAGACAATGATAGGTCTTAAGTAAGACCTACAGAACTATAAGGCATTCTTAGCCTCATTACCAACCTAATACGTCATAACCCCGGTTTTGTAACCTGCCTGGATTTGGTTTCTGAGATGATCTAATTCATTTCAATAGGTTCCTGAGGCCAAGGCCAGGCCGAGTTTGATGTACAGGTATCCCTCCAGAGATGGTTTCCATGAACTTAATTTGATTTCCTCTGGTTCTTTACATTTTTTTAAGACTAGGTGAAACCATGCCTTGCATTTGGTGGGAAGTGTGATGACTTCTAAGTTTCCTTTTGTCTCTTTAATGGCATGCTGTAGAATTAAATCATCCACAGATAAAAAAACAGTCTAAGTAGGATAAGTAACTGCTTCAGGGCAAGAAATGCTGCCGTCCTCCCTCTGTGATTCAAGTTTGCTTGTTTATTTTATTTATTTTTCTAATGCTCAGCTCTCTCTTCTCTGCAACATGGAGGAACCTTATTTCCCTGAGAGAGCAGCTCACAGACGCTTGGCTTTGCATCTCCGCATCTCCCCCTCCCAGCCAGCCTGTGTCAGCAGATCTGAGCTTCAGCCTCCGGTTCTGGGCCTGGGCTTGTCATCTATTCTCCAAAAGATGCCCTGCCAGAGAGAGCAGGAGGGCGTGGCCAACAGGAATGGAAAGGGGTGAGAGAGAGCAGGAGGGCGTGGCCAACAGGAATGGAAAGGGGTGAGAGCATAACCCTATTAAGGACACTGTGTTAGTGAAATTATTCCTTGCCTATCTGCACGGTTTCATGTTGTATATTTGCACACACACACACACACATACACTCATATGGACATGTGGAGACATGGATATGGCTGGCCAGTGGCAGACTCACATATACGTTTAATGCAGGTCCTCTATTTTCTTATTGCCTCTTGAGAAAGAGGCAAGAAAAAGTTATGTCTTAAAAAAGAAAACAATGGACTTTCTGATTTTGTGGCTCCTGCCTGTGAAAGAATACACACTTCAGCACTGTTGTTTATTGTACCTTTTACTCTGCCATCCATGATACCATCACGTCTTAATTCTTGCTCTTAGTGCATTTTTGTGACTGCCCAATTTTAGTACATCCATTTAAAACAATGTTTCCCCCTTTCTTGCTATATTTTATACATTTTGCTATGTATAGACTTTTTATTATCTTCAAAAGTAGGCGAACACAACAGCTATGAAATTCTGGTGACTGAGTATGTGAGTAACAGGTCCATAAAATTTTATGGACTCCCTGAGGTAGTGCAGAAGAGACTCCTGCCCACGACTTTGATTGTGAGGCTATAATCTGAACTCTTTCAACTCCAAGTTAAAACTCTGGGTCTAGCTCAACACAGTAAAACCAACGGGGGTTAAATGAATGAGTTAAGGGTCCAAGAACGTCAGGAAATAGGAGAGAGAGAAGAGCTTGGTCTGTTCTACTGTCTCCCACGGAAGTACGCCCCCTGGTTAAACTGTGGTTGCTGCCCCAGGGATCAGTTTTCCTGAGGGGAAGAAATAATTTGACACTCAGTTCTGGCAGGTAAGAACAGAGGGGAGGATGCAGAGAGACGGAGAGAGAGCAGAGGAAGGGCCGGAAGCAAAGCCCAAGGACGCAGGCTCCTGAGACCAGGGCTGCTAGGGACAGTCTCTACCAAACTGCATCTTTTCCTCAGGGCCCCAGGACTCTGTTTCTAGGGCTGTCCTGGGCTACCTGCAGGGTCGCAATGCTGACAGCAGCCTGGAAGAAGTCATTCCTGCTCATCACAGCCAGCAGCCCTTCCAGATGTAAGCTAATTCACATTTAACCAAGGCGTCTGCAGAAACGCTGTTGCTTTATCTCATTTAATTCTCACAGAATTCTCAAATGGAATACTTTTATGTTTGGAAACCTTTAATGGATTAAAAAAGTGAAACTTGTGTAGCTCAGTAACTTTTCCAAGACTTTCAGCTACTCAGGACGGAAGCAGGACGGAAGCTTAGGCCTTGTGAAGAGGAGACACTGAGCTGTCCCAAGATGGAAGGGTCAGAGCTGAGCCCTCTCAGGGTTTGGGATCTCTGTCTGTCACACACACACACACACACACACACACACACACACACACACACACACACACACACAGTCCTTCCTGCCTTCCTCCACATTCACACTTCCCAGACATCAGGCATTTAAGTTACCATCCCCACGCAGCTTTCTTATACAATTCTGACCCTCAGCCCCCACAAATCTAATAGAAAGATTTCAAGGCCTTCACAGTTCCTGCAGCTGCCACCCCGGCCTGGGCTTTGCATACCACAACCAGAGCGCTCTCCAGTGCTGTTCGCTGCCTGATCCTTTGAGCTAGCACTGCCACGGATACACAGCCTGATTATAAGAGGCCACAGCCATCACCCCGGTGGATGATGTCTCCTTGGTCCCTGCTGTCCTTCTGAATGATAATAACTCCATCACAACCCTTGACTGCACCTGAGCTAGAACATGGAAGGGATTTACTTTCCTCTTCATCTCTCTTTAGCACATGGGAGCATTCCATTTTGAAACTGACCACATATATACATTCAGATTTTGGAGATTATGATAGTAATTTTGAAGGTTGGCTTTAATATAGAAAAGAACTTATACAAACACACCAGCATGCACATATATGTAGGCATATACATCTATAAGTATACATATGTATGTATAATTATGGATAATATGCTGTGTTAAAAGTTTATAAAGTTTATGTTCAGTGCGAGCACCACCAGCTAGCTGGCCACTTCCGACTGACTCCGAGAGTCAGGGCTCCGTTTCTAGAGGGGGACACGAGGCTCCGGAAGAAGGTGCACTGCCACAGGATGCACAGAGCCGTGTTCCGGGGAGATCCAGCTCCCAGCGCCCCGTCCTGCTGCTACCTCACCCCAGCCAGGCACCTACTGACAAGCCCCGCACTGTGCCGCATTCAAACAAGCAGCACATGCAGACCTTCACAAGCGAGACACTGCAGGGCAGACACTGCAGGGCAGGCAAAGAGCAAAACGGAAAAGCAAAGCGCCTGGAATGACCTCCCGCCCACCGTGCCGTCTGCGTCCTTGCTGGGTGTGTTCAGCCCCAAGGGACTCTGCTGATGAGCCGTCCCTCCCCCCTTGGCTGGACACAACCTTCTTTCTGTCCGCCAGCCCAGTGTGCCTCGATCCCTCACCCGATGCTCCTCAATCGGCTCGGCGATCTGTGACTGCCCTCAAGGTCCCGTCTTCGGCTGGGAGCATGCCTCTCGGGAGCGGGGATACTTATGTGGCTCGGACTGTGATTCATTATTTGATTGTTTGTTTCATCATCAGACTGTGTCACTGCTATTGGCTTCGCTACCTAATTTTGATGCACACGTTTCTTCCAAATGCCAGTGAAACTGGTGCTTCCCCCGCCCCCCCCCCCGACCTGTGCGCCTACTCAACATGCCTACTGAACATCTTTCCATCCTCACTTCTAACTGAACAGATCTGAAGGTTACTTATCATCACATACAGCTCCCAAACCTGTCGATGGCATCATGTGAGCAATCTGCAGATAGAAACAGTTAAACTTTTATGCATTTTTACTATTCTGCTTTTTATGTATGTGTAATTACCTATGACGTACTTTGGAGTTTTTCAGATATGTCTTGACATCTGTTGTATTCGTTTTATTTTCAAGGACTCCAATCGCAGTGAGACTGTCTCCAAGATCAGCGCTCACAGCCCTAACGACTTCCACACAGTACCCAAACCACTATTTTCTGTGTGTTCTATGATACTTTCCCATTGGCTAGTCTGTGTGAACACCCAGTCCCTATCTCTTTAATCAACCAATGATCTAATAAGTAAATATAAATACTAACTCATCTCTGTTTTAAAACTAAGAAATTTCTCCTACATGTAGTCCCCTAAAATGTCTTTCTGAAGAGGAAAATGTAGGACATTTCTTTCTGTATTTGAATTCAATTTTACCAAGCTGTTGATTCAGCTAAAGACTGCTCCCTGAGACCTTCTAATGCATTTAATACCAAGCGTGCTGAGCATCAACGCAAAGCATTAGATGACATAGAAGGTAGCTAACATGGAATCGTATTTCCATGGTGGAAAACTGAGAATTTCCAAAATGCCCTTACTCTTCAAGGATGCTGGCCATGATTTTAGAGGATATGTTTTTGACTTTCTATGTCAAGCTGACAAGTAACAATGAGAAACAGTGATGTTCTTACTACTGCTGCCATATCAGGAGAAAAAAATTTCAGGAGAAATTTCAGGAGAAAAAAATCTTACAAATGAATATAAATAATGTCAGGCTCGCATCCTTATCTCCTCCGGTCTATTTCAGTGAGGTATTTGCTATAGCTCTGAAAATCTGCACACATTCTAAACAGGCCTTTGCATATGATCTCCGCTCTGCTCCCAGGCCTCACGGCAGTTCTGAGTCAGGTCAGGCTGGGAAAGGCAGTGGAGCCAGAGGGTCTGGTTCTGGTTCTCACGCTGTGACGCCTGGTCCCCCAGAGTCACTGGAGGGCTGCCTCTCCATGCCCACTGCACAGTGGAAGGCCAGTCCAGCCTGGGGAGGCTGCCCCTCACCTGTCACGCTGATGCCACCACCTGAGCACCTCGATACTGCATTGACTAGCAGCAGGAAGCCCTTCAACCCCAGGGGCGGGAATGGAATCCACCTAGTAGATTCCATCCAGCTGTCCTTCTGTTGGCGACACACACATCCTAATCACATGAGTGCATGCGATGCAGAAAGAGGAAGAAAACACCGGTAAGGGGAAAAGGCAAAAAAAACCACGTGTTGACAAGAGTGCCCATTGTTGGATTTCTCATCTGAATGCCTTGCTGGGGCTGGTTTGTCAAAATAAAGTCAGATGATATATGGGTTTTGGTGCTCTTGAAAAGAAACATTTTTGTTCACTGGACCTTTGCAAAATGACACTTGATTGTTGAAACAAATGACGCGTGCGGTAGTGATCATGATACTAACAGTAATAACAAGAGCCATCTGCTATCAAGTGCCTCTTATGAGCTAGCGATACACTAACTTGTTCCTGAAAATCGGAGACATTCAAACACTGTGTGACATCTACGTGACCACTGTGAATGCTGAGCTGCAACACCCACGGGGGACAGCACTCAGGCCAACTTCCCCAGGGACAAGCAGGTAAGGAGCCTACGGCCAAAAGGGAGACACAAGCTGGGGTTAGAGGTCAGGACACTCCCCGACACACCGAGTCCACATGAAGCAGGAAGGAGCGGCCTCTCAGAAGACCTGAGTACGTGTACTCTCTTCAGCTTTTATCGAGAAGGCCTTTGATTTTTAATGAAAAGCTGGGCGGTATTATAGAGGGAAAACAACGTGGGATTTGTGGTTCGAATACTGTTGGTGTTGCTCTCGGTCTCAGTGGTCCTTGCGTGTGCCCTCTGCCGAGGAGTTTCTGTGACTGCAGCACCGCAGGCGCCGCTGGTGGGGAGGGGCATGGTGGCACCTGCACTGGGCTCCTTTGTGTTGCTTCTCTGGTACTCGGGAAACCTGGCTTCCGTGTGCGCTCCCCTGGGGCGAGGCTCAGACAGCCTCAGTCAAAGGCATATCACAAAGTCTCCTCTGCGTGGACCTTTTTCTTCTTCTTTATGAGGACCCTGGTTTTCTTGCGGTGCTGACAGACTTCCCGGATTTATGATGTTTCCTTTTCGATCACACGAGGTCCTGGTGGAGTGAGAGAAATGGCAAAGACTTTCTAGAAGATGGGCTGGTGCTGAGGAGCACAGGGAGGAGACCTGGACAGGCAGAGGAAGCGGGCAAAGGGGCGTGATGTCCTGCGTGAGCCCTGGGTGGAAGGCGGCGTGGGGGGAGAGGGGAGGTGCCCCTCGGAGTGTGACGGGAACGTCGTGGGTGAGGTTTTTCCGGCACAGTGTGGAGGTGAGCCGAGAGTGACCGAGAGGCGTGTGCGCGGCGGGCTGTGTCCGTCAGGGTGGGTAGTGGGGCCGACTCTGGTGCGTGTGGCACCTGGACCGCCTGGGGCTGAGGTCCCCGCGGCTTTGCGTTGTCAGTAAATCGGGTCCCCGGCGCCGGTGCTCCCCAGCACTCACCCACCCTCCCCTGCCCTGGTCTGCAGCGGAACACGCCTCTGTGAGGCCAGGCTCACTGGCCAGCAGGTGGCCAGCAGGGTGGGCGGAGGGGTGAGCGCGCGAGGCCAGGCCACCGAGACAATGGTGAGTCCAGCGTAACGCCGAATGCCCCAGTCCTGGGGACAGAACCAGGAGGACGAGTTGGTCCACCCAGCATCGCCACTGACTTCCCCGTGCAAGCGTGTGGATGTGCTGTCTGTGCCCTGCCCATGGCGTCTCTGTTCCTTGCCAGTGAGCTCACAGTGCAATGACCTTAGGATAGATGTGTGGAAGCCCGTGGGAGCACAGCCTGCTGCTTCTCCACGCCCCACAGCTTCTCTGCAGCTCTGCTGCTTCTCCACACCCTGTGGCTTCTCTATGTCTGCAGTTTCTCCATGCTCTGCAGCTTCTCCACAGACCTGAGCTTGGCCTCAACTGAGGTTCTCACATGTCTATTTTGCCTCTAGGTCATAACTAAAATTCTGTAAGAATTAAAGCCTTTTAGCTTCCAAATAATGAATAATGACATATATGTATATATCTATGTATATTATATATACACACCATACATCATTGATAAGCAGGAATGAAATTCTTATTTCTAGAACAGTTATGTTAATGGAAAAATAGAGAATATATAGGAATATATAAAAGTATAGTTTTATAAGTAGGTTTTCATTCTGAATTCTATTTTGTTTTTGGTTTTCTTCCACATTTTCACATTTGCTATATATTTCAATTTGGGGAAAGTATTTTGGCAGATGAGTTGCAGAATAAATTAAGTGGTTCTAAGGAGGAATTATCATAGATTAATTGTAATAGCTAGAACACACAGCCCATACCGTCTTATGGCAATGTGCAGGCCACAGTCATGGTAGAACGTGCTTCCTGAGGTTCTTGGTAAATATGTTGAGTTATTTTTGGTGTATTTCATGGGGTTAGTGCCTGGGCACAGGTCTACTGCAGTTCTTTGGTGGAGCCAGATACTCACAGGTTGTAGTTACAGGCATGCACTGTGTCTTCTGTCTTAAAGCCCAAGATGAGCATAACAAGAAGCACATGCTGTCAGTCAGATGGAGAGAACTTTACTCAGTGACTGAAACAAAGTGCTTTGTACCATTGAGGAGAATGAAGAGAGCATCAGAACGAAAGTGAAACTGAGATGAATCTGAAGATTATCCTTCCAAGGACATGGCGCCCCTGAATGGAGTCTTCTGAATGGGAAGGAGTGGCCAGCGGAACATGAACACAGGATTTGAAGCACACACAAAAGCAGTGCAGAAATTTCAGTCATTGTCATAGTTACTACGTTGAATGGCAATGTGGACAGGCATTACTGAAATAATGTCAGCATATACACGTTAGCACATATTAATTGCACAAAAGGGCTTTTGACATTTCCATGTGCGCATGCGGTCTACTTGGTTCCCATTCATCCCTACATCTGTCCTAGCTCCCCCCCCTGCTCCCCTGCCCACATTCCCTTCCACTTACATGCTATTTGTCTATCCATACATTAGTATGTTTACAAAACTGTGAAGCCCATGTGTCATTTGGATGTAAAATATGTGATTTGGTAGAGTTGAGTCCAATTTTGAAACTTTTCCCATCCACTGGCTGAAAATGTTGCTTCCTTTAAATCCCGTCTTTCAGCATTCCCAAACCAAATCCCATCATTCAGCATTCCCAAACCAAATCCCATCTTTCAGCATTCTCAAACCAAATCCCGTCTTTCAGCATTCCCAAACCAAATCAGCTAAACTCAAGGTCGCATCAACTTTTATGAATAGTATTATTTTGCTGAAACAGGTGGTCCAATATCTGTTCTCTAATAATGAATGAAACAAGTTATTTTCAACTACTGAGCAACTGTTTTCTTTTTTGTGTGTTTACAACAGTCACTGTGCTAATAAATATGATCGTAAAATAGTATATACAAAATATATGTGAAAACACTCCACTAACAAGCAGCCCCAATTAACTTGGAAAACTCAATTACAACTTTGAAATCATAGATGAGGATTCCGTTATACTGATTAAGATCAAGGAAGGCTCAACCGACATAAATATGGCACAGGGGCTGGATGCGTAAGTGGATTCCCGAATGAAACAGAATGGCAGACAGGGAAATAAATGTGTCAGGTAACATGCTCAACACCTGCCTCAGTGTCTCCAGTTCCAAAGTGATACCACCATTGCTGAGTTTACTAGCACTCTATTTGTACTTTAATTGAAGAACAAAGGTACCAAGCAAATGACTGCTTTTACATATCAAACTTGATTCAATTTTTAAAAAGGCTTCTAGTGAATATGACCTATTGGATTTATTTTCTTATTCGATCATTTATTTCTCTCTAGTGTTCTTTAACTCACTGGGATTGAAATTGCAGCTACCTTGATTTACATATGTATGCATATATATCTACACAAAAAGAAGCCTACAAGTGGCTGACCTACATTTCAGAAGTGAAGAACATGTGGCTGCCTTTGCATGTGTGGGCTGTGCATTTGCATAGGATGCTGCCTCTCCACCTCTGCTCTTCTCAATCCAGTCTTTGTTCCAGGCACAGAGGTCCAGCCAGAGTGGTGCTCTGAGCTTCCTCCAGCTGAACTGAGCCTCCTACAGCCCAGCCTCTGCTGGGCCTTGAAATCAGGCCAAAAAAAAAATGTGTATCTAAATTACACCATTTAGTAACATGAAGAAAAGATCTTTCTTGGGTATGTATAAAAGTAAATACTGGTTATCACCCTTCTCCTACCAGCACTGTGGGTAAGGTGTGATTTTAAATGTCTAGACTGGCTTCTCTCTGTGTCTGGCTGTGTGCGGTAAATGGTGACAGATTGGGGCTGCGCATGCAAAGACAAACTGAGGTTACTGAACACCGGAGGGTGCGTCCGGAGCGCAGGCCACTTCCCAAGGACAAAGGGGTCAGAGGGACAGAGACGGTGCCAAACTCAGGGGTGAATCTCCAATTCAGAGTGTTTATTATAAGAAGCATGCCCTAAATGGTAAATCAGTTCAAGGATTTGGGGGGCAGAGGGAATGTTGAATTCCAACCTGTTACCTTGTGTTTTCTTTTGGAAAATGCTTTTGGGCAATAGAGGTAGTTTTCCATTATGAGTTCCAGGTGCCCCATACACGTGAAATAAGTATGCTCCCTTCGGGCTAGTTCAGCCCTGCCAACACACCAGGTTTCCATTTCTGTCTGCAGGTCTCTAGACGGTTAATTCCGTCTGCGCCATCAGTAAAATGTAGGTCAGTCACACAGAAGGGCGAATTATGTATAATGATGATATGATCATAGCTCTACCATCACTCTGTGATTTATTGATGACTTACCATAATGTGCCAATCATGCTCTATGAGATGGGCTAGTATACAAAGAGCATTTTCTCTCTCCAGCCGTTTATTATAAAAATAATGGATTCCTCTTGTAACCCTCTTTTTCCCTCAACTATAAAGAGTTTAATGATCCATACATAATTTTTTAAATATAAATATCTAATATAATATGTATAATACAAAGCATGCAATGCTACAGTTAGGAGTTATATGCAATGTATTTACAGTGGCTTCTTCTTAGTATATACCCTCACTTATCTGGAAGACTAGCATTAATTGTATTAAATTATTAGGTTTTAATTTCTACTTGAAATAATTGCCTGAAGGAAAAACAAAACCAATAAAATAGAAGATAGATCCATAACTGAATAACACTGAGCACTTTAAAATATTAAGTTTGCACCAACGCTAATATTCCTCATGCCACATATGGCACGCCAAATATCAGATGCTGACTTAAAAAAATCAATGTCTACTTTTTAATTTAAATCTTATAAGAAGCAACTGCTAGCTGCCAATGAATTGGGCCGGCAGCAGGAAAGAGTCTCTGTGCACCCTCCATCCAATCCCAGCTCCCTGTGAATAATAAACTTTTATATGAGATTTCACATTATTCTGGTCTCCTCTAAGAAGCATCTACTGCTGAAATTATGAGACTGATGATATCTTTTTCAGCGGCAGATAATGGGAGTTAGCAAGACAGAGGCATTATTCTTGGATTAGGGAAATGAATCCTTTGAAGTCAGGGTGGGGTGAAGCCGTGCCTTTGAAAATGTACAGTAGAGCAAACTGCACAGATGTAGAGATCTAAGAATTAGCACCAATGAACAAAGAAGCAATCATGGGATTAATAATTTTTGACATACTGCTCTTTTACAATTTTACCAAGTTTAGATCCAAACAAATTGAAGATAATTTTACGTTATCTTCTCTGTTCTTAAGAGTATAGAGCCGACAGACAATTAGCGTTCCGGGGAACAGAAATTCTTCAAATTAAATATTCTGCCCACCGTGGAAAGAAGCCAAGGTGTTCTCTAAAAATATCCATTTAAAGTACTGTTTTCTAGATGGTGGAAAGAGGAATTTTCCACATTGGCTTGTACCTGGCACCCAAATCCTTAACCTATTTTCCATATTCGAGCTGGGCAACAGTTCCCATCTTAGTAAGATGCTTAAGCAATTCATCTTGTTCCGAATCTTTTGTTTTCTCCTTCCTTGATCTTTTGGAGAGCGTGTGAGAGTCAGTGAAATGAACTGTAGCTTGGACAAAATACAGCAGTGCTCACAGTCAAACAGTAGCTTGAGAATGATAACAACACTGAATGAGCCATGGTGTGCTCATTTTTATGTTATTTTACACCTGGAAGTATTTCTGTCATTTGGCAAACTTGGTTCCCTGGAAGTTCATCAGTTCTATATGAGTGTTCGTTTCATGGTTTTAATGGTATTTTTGTGGGAAGCCATCTATGGGTTTTGCTGACTGAAAAAAAGAATGATTCTCCCATGATAGGAACACACACTCAGTAAACCCACGCAATGACAATGAGCCCCTATTTTGCTGCAAAATGTTGAGAGAACTTCAGGTTGTGAATAGATGAATTCCAAAAGGCAGGAATGCAATCTACAGCTCTATAATACCTTCTACCTATAACCCATGGAGGAAAATGAAAAGAAGTCGGCTCTCCTTGCAGAAGTAGAAGCGCTAACAGTGCTTTTCTTATGTAACTTAGAAAATGATCCTAAAACATTACCTACTTACAGGGAACCCTGGGTTTGTGTTTATAACCGAATGACTTGAGGAGTCACTGAAGTTTGCTTTCTGTGACTTCCCAGACATGGATTCCAAACCCCACTGTAGTGAGCAGGACTTTGGCCCCTGCCTTGGTACATTAGGGATGAGCGGCAAAAGCCAATGCCACTAGAGTTCAAATCTTGCCCAGAGCAGACTCAGAGTAGAAGACTCAACTTCCAAGCATAGCGTATGAAGCAGAGAAATGAACAAAAAGATGGTGTTTTGCAACATCTCTGCTTAGGGCAGGTATTTGAAGAGATTCCTTCATTGAACATGTTTGCATTTTAAATCCCAGAACTATATGTTTTTGAATTTCTTGTCCTTCCTCTTTGTTTAGATTTCCATATCTCCCCAAGATGGAGTCTTCCAGGAAGGGATTCAGCAGTCTACAGGCTGGGCTCAAGCTCTGAACATCTCCTCACAACCATGCATTTAGAACAATGTCTGAACTCTCCTGTTGGTGTGAAACCAGAAGTAGCCAGGCATCCAGGGCATATAAGGGAGACTGCAAAAGGTATGAAAGCTACAGGCATGGCCTAAGTGGTAGAGCAACACCTTAAGCAAGCCTAGGGTCCTGAGTTCAAACCCCAGTATCTCCAAAAAAAAACACAAACAAAAGGAAGGAAGGAAAGAAGGAAGGAAGGAAGGAAGGAAGGAAGGAAGGAAGGAAGGAAGGAAGGAAGGAAGGGAGAGAGGGAGGGAGGGAGGGAGGGAGGCAGGCAGGGATGGAGGGAGGGAGGCAGGCAGGCAGGGAGGGAGTACCAGGCTGAGGGTTCCTGGAGAAAGGCTGCTGTGTTTCTTGAAGCCACGTTCCCAGGCACAGGCGCCACTGGCCGGTGCTCACTGCCAATCATGCTCCTAGGACAGCCTGAGGGACAGCCTCTGTCCTCATCTTCACGCTGCCCCACCGCCCTCCTGTCCACCGGGCTTCCTGCAGCCTAGAAGCCGCTTTCCTTCCAGGAGAGGAGACCTGATAGGTGTCTTTTCCTCCATGCTCTTTCAAAGTTCTTCATAACCAATGCCACCTAACCCGCTCGACTGTGACCGGAGAAGTCCTCTCCTGCAAGTGGCAGACGGAAGACATGTGCATTGTCGCTGACCTCTGCCCTTCATCTGACACGAGTCTCCCTCTGTTTCCAGATCAGTCTGCCTGTGAGGTCCATTTCCAGTCTTTCTGATAGCAAACCACCTTCATGTCTTTCACCCCGTAGCTCTTCAGCCTTCTGACTGCCATTTAACTCCTTACTTCCTGTGTGATTTATGGCACGATCTTCACATTTTCCCAAAGCACATGAACTTTGGAGGACAGGTCCTGTGTTCCTGTCATGTGCCACACCGCTCTACCACA